>NC_066636.1:22500-662500 GCF_025201925.1 Gopherus flavomarginatus | reverse complement strand
GGCGGGGCGGGGGGGCAGACCCCGCTCGAGTGAAAAATAACTAAACACCCGCGGCCCCTTCGCCTGCCCCGCCCGGAGCGCCCGGCTCGGCTCGGCCCGGCTCGGGGACCGCAACCAGCGTGGCGCGGCAAAGCGCATGTGTCCGTGTGTTTGTGTGCGTGTGTGTGCGTGTGTTTGTGTGTGTGTCCGTGTGTGTGTCTCTGTGTGCGTGTGTCTCTGTATGTGTCCGTGTCTGTGTATGTGTGTGTGTCTCTCTGTGTATGTGAATGTGTCCGTGTGTGTGTCTCTGTGTGTGTCCGTGTGTATGTGCCCACGTGTGTGTGTCCGCGTCTGTGTGTGTGTGTATCAGTCCGTGTGTGTGTGTGCCCGCGTGTCTGTGTCTGTGTGTGTCCCAGTGTGTGTGTGCGAGTGTGTCTGTCCGTGTGTGTGTGTGTGTGTGTCCGTGTGTGTCTCTGTGTGTGTATCTGTGTTTGAGTGTGTGTGTGCGTGTGTGCGTGCGCGTGTCTGTTGTGTGTGTCCATGAGTGTGTGTATCCATGTGCGTTACTCAGTGTGTGCGTGTCTGTGTGTGTGTCCGTGTGTCTGTGTGTGTGTGAGTGTGCGTATCTGTGTTTGTCTGAGAGTGTGTGTGTGTCTCCATGTGCGTGTGTGTCTCCGTGTGTGTGTGTATGTGTATGTGTGTTTGTCTGAGAGAGAGTTTGTGTGTGTCTGTGTGTTTACTTCTGCGTAGGTGTCTATAGACACACTTGTGCGTTTCAATATTTGCGTGTGTTTATAGTTGTGTCTATGAGAAGATAGGTTTGTATGGTTTTGATCCCGCACACACACACACACACACACGCACAGCTCTGTGTGCACGTACAGGTGTGCTGACATCTGTGCAGTGGTGAAATGCGAGGCGGCCCCGTGCAGGGCTGTGCAGAGCCCGAGACCCGCTCGAATGAAAGAGGAGCAGAGAGGTCAGAGCTGGGGGGACACCCCCCTCCCCGCTTTCTGGGTTTTTTACAGTTTGTTTAACATGCAAAGTGAACTCACGGGCTCGGGGCGAGGAAAGACAAGGGACGAGGGGGGCGGGAGCTGGTGGCGGGCGGGTGGCCCCAGTCTGTGCTTTGGGGGGGGGCTGAGGTGTGGGGCTCGACGCGGGGGAGGGGGGAGGGGGAGAGGCAGCAGGCGGAGGGGGCAGGCAGCGGGGGGAGAGGGGGGAATTCCCTCGGCTACTTGTTATAACGTTTCTCCAGGAGGTAGCCGGGAAGTTGAAAGCTGCGGGAACCGAAATCAAAACTAACAAGGAAATGATCCGGCCTCTCATCTGGGCCGGCTCCTGGGGCCATGGGGCTGGCAGCTTCCTCCTTGATTTGTGAAAACTGCATCACCGCCCCAATCAAACGGAAAATTACCGCAACCCGGGGGGGGGGCGGGGGGGACAGGCGAGATCTCTGCGGCCCCTGCTAGGCACGGAGGGGTCCCTGCTGCGGACACAGACACTCCTGTGAGACGGGTCAGCCCGTCCGCCGCCCTACACGGCCCCCACTCTCTCCGCGATCTGGACACCCCTCCCGCCCTCTGGACACCCCTGTACCCCCCTCTGTACCCCCTGTACACCCCGCCACCTCCCTCCCTCTGTACGCCCCTCCCTCTGTACCCCCTGTACACCCCGCCACCTCCCTCCCTCTGTACGCCCCTCCCTCTGTACCCCCTGTACACCCTGCCACCTCCCTCCCTCTGTACACCCCCTCCCTCTGTACCCCCTGTACACCCCGCCACCTCCCTCCCTCTGTACACCCCTCCCTCTGTACTCCCTGTACCCTCCACCGCCCCCCCCGTACCTCATTCTGTCCACCCAGCCACCTCCCTCTCTCTGTACGCCCCTCCCTCTGAACCCCCTGTACACCCCGCCACCTCCCTCCCTCTGTACGCCCCTCCCTCTGTACCCCCTGTACACCCCGCCACCTCCCTCCCTCTGTACGCCCCTCCCTCTGTACCCCCTGTACACCCCGCCACCTCCCTCCCTCTGTACGCCCCTCCCTCTGTACCCCCTGTACACCCTGCCACCTCCCTCCCTCTGTACACCCCCTCCCTCTGTACCCCCTGTACACCCCGCCACCTCCCTCCCTCTGTACAACCCCTCCCTCTGTACTCCCTGTACCCCCCACCGCCCCCCCGTACCTCATTCTGTCCACCCAGCCACCTCCCTCTCTCTGTACGCCCCTCCCTCTGAACCCCCTGTACACCCCGCCACCTCCCTCCCTCTGTACGCCCCTCCCTCTGTACCCCCTGTACACCCCGCCACCTCCCTCCCTCTATACGCCCCTCCCTCTGTACCCCCTGTACACCCCGCCACCTCCCTCCCTCTGTACACCCCTCCCTTTGTACCCCCTGTACCTCCCGCCACCTCCCTCCCTCTGTACGCCCCTCTCTCTGTACCCCCTGTACACCCCGCCACCTCCCTCCCTCTGTACGCCCCTCCCTCTGTACCCCCTGTACACCCCGCCACCTCCCTCCCTCTGTACACACCCTCTCTCTGTACCCCCTGTACCTCCCGCCACCTCCCTCCCTCTGTACGCCCCTCTCTCTGTACCCCCTCTACACCCCGCCACCTCCCTCCCTCTGTACGCCCCTCCCTCTGTACCCCCTGTACACCCTGCCACCTCCCTCCCTCTGTACACCCCCTCCCTCTGTACCCCCTGTACACCCCGCCACCTCCCTCCCTCTGTACACCCCCTCCCTCTGTACTCCCTGTACCCCCCACTGCCCCCCCGTACCTCATTCTGTCCACCCAGCCACCTCCCTCCCTCTGTACGCCCCTCCCTCTGAACCCCCTGTACACCCCGCCACCTCCCTCCCTCTGTACGCCCCTCCCTCTGTACACCCTGTACACCCCGCCACCTCCCTCCCTCTGTACGCCCCTCCCTCTGTACCCCCTGTACACCCCGCCACCTCCCTCCCTCTGTACGCCCCTCCCTCTGTACTCCCTGTACCCCCCACCGCCCCCCCGTACCTCATTCTGTACACCCCGCCACCTCCCTCCCTCTGTACGCCCCTCCCTCTGTACCCCCTGTACACCCCTCCACCTCCCTCCCTCTGTACACCCCTCCCTCTGTACCCCCTGTACCTCCCGCCACCTCCCTCCCTCTGCACGCCCCTCCCTCTGTACCCCCTGTACACCCCGCCACCTCCCTCCCTCTGTACGCCCCTCCCTCTGTACCCCCTGTACATCCCGCCACCTCCCTCCCTCTGTATGCTCCTCCCTCTGTACCCCCTGTACACTCCGCCACCTCCCTCCCTCTGTACGCCCCTCCCTCTGTACCCCCTGTACCTCCCGCCACCTCCCTCCCTCTGTACACCCCCTCCCTCTGTACCCCCTGTACCTCCCGCCACCTCCCTCCCTCTGTGCGCCCCTCCCTCTGTACCCCCTGTATACCCCGCCACCTCCCTCCCTCTGTATGCCCCTCCCTCTGTACCCCCTGTACACCCTGCCACCTACCTCCCTCTGTACACCCCTCCCTCTGTACCCCCTGTACACCCCGCCACCTCCTTCCCTCTGTACACACCCTCTCTCTGTACCCCCTGTACACCCCGCCACCTCCCTCCCTCTGTACACCCCTCCCTCTGTACCCCTGTACATCCCGCCACCTCCCTCCCTCTGTACGCCCCTCTCTCTGTACCCCCTGTACACCCCGCCACCTCCCTCCCTCTGTACACCCCTCCCTCTGTACCCCTGTACACCCCGCCACCTCCCTCCCTCTGTACACCCCTCCCTCTGTACCCCTGTACACCCCGCCACCTCCCTCCCTCTGTACACCCCTCCCTCTGTACCCCTGTACATCCCGCCACCTCCTTCCCTCTGTACACACCCTCTCTCTGTACCCCCTGTACACCCCGCCACCTCCCTCCCTCTGTACGCCCCTCCCTCTGTACCCCCTGTACATACCGTCACCTCCCTCCCTCTGTACGCCCTTCCCTCTGTACCCCCTTTACACCCCGCCACCTCCCTCCCTCTTTACACCCCCTCCCTCTGTACCCCCTGTACACCCTGCCACCTCCCTCCCTCTTTACACCCCCTCCCTCTGTACCCCCTGTACACCCTGCCACCTCCCTCCCTCTGTACACCCCCTCCCACTGTACCCCCTGTACACCCTGCCACCTCCCTCCCTCTGCACACCCCTCCCTCTGTACCCCCTGTACACCCCGCCACCTCCCTCCCTCTGTACGCCCCTCCCTCTGTACCCCCTGTACATCCCGCCACCTCCTTCCCTCTGTACACACCCTCTCTCTGTACCCCCTTTACACCCCGCCACCTCCCTCCCTCTTTACACCCCCTCCCTCTGTACCCCCTGTACACCCTGCCACCTCCCTCCCTCTGTACACCCCCTCCCACTGTACCCCCTGTACACCCTGCCACCTCCCTCCCTCTGCACACCCCTCCCTCTGTACCCCCTGTACACCCCGCCACCTCCCTCCCTCTGTACGCCCCTCCCTCTGTACCCCCTGTACATCCCGCCACCTCCCTCCCTCTTTACACCCCCTCCCTCTGTACCCCCTGTACCTCCCGCCACCTCCCTCCCTCTGTACGCCCCTCCCTCTGTACCCCCTGTACATACCGCCACCTACCTCCCTCTGTACGCCCCTCCCTCTGTACCCCCTGTACACCCCGCCACCTCCCTCCCTCTGTTCACCCCCTCCCTCTGTACCCCCTGTACACCCCGCCGCCTCCCTCCCTCTGTACACCCCCTCCCTCTGTACCCCCTGTACACCCCGCTACCTCCCTCCCTCTGTACACCCCTCCCTCTGTACCCCCTGTACATACCGCCACCTCCCTCCCACTGTACACCCCCTCCCTCTGTACCCCCTGTACACCCCGCCACCTCCCTCCCTCTGTACACCCCCTCCCTCTGTACCCCCTGTACATCCCGCCACCTCCCTCCCTCTGTACACCCCCTCCCTCTGTACCCCCTGTACACCCCGCCACCTCCCTCCCTCTGTACACCCCCTTCCCTCTGTACATACCGCCACCTCCCTCCCTCTGTACACCCCTCCCTCTGTACCCCCTGTACACCCCGCCACCTCCCTCCCTCTGTACACCCTTCCCTCTGTACCCCCTTTACACCCCGCCACGTCCCTCCCTCTGTATGCCCCTCCCTCTGTACCCCCTGTATACTCTGCCACCTCCCTCCCTCTGTGCACCCCTCCCTCTGTACCCCCTGTACATCCCGACACCTCCCTCCCTCTCTACGCCCCTCCCTCTGTACCCCCTGTACATCCCGCCACCTCCCTCCCTCTCTACGCCCCTCCCTCTGTACCCCCTGTACATACCGCCACCTCCCTCCCTCTGTACACCCCCTCCCTCTGTACCCCCTGTACACCCCGCCACCTCCCTCCCTCTGTACACCCCCTCCCTCTGTACCCCCTGTACATCCCGCCACCTCCCTCCCTCTGTACACCCCCTCCCTCTGTACCCCCTGTACACCCCGCCACCTCCCTCCCTCTGTACACCCCTCCCTCTGTACATACCGCCACCTCCCTCCCTCTGTACACCCCTCCCTCTGTACCCCCTGTACATCCCGCCACCTCCCTCCCTCTCTACGCCCCTCCCTCTGTACCCCCTGTACATACCGCCACCTCCCTCCCTCTGTACACCCTTCCCTCTGTACCCCCTTTACACCCCGCCACCTCCCTCCCTCTGTACACCCCTCCCTCTGTACCCCCTGTACATACCGCCACCTCCCTCCCTCTGTACACCCTTCCCTCTGTACCCCCTTTACACCCCGCCACCTCCCTCCCTCTGTACACCCCTCCCTCTGTACCCCCTGTACATACCGCCACCTACCTCCCTCTGTACGCCCCTCCCTCTGTACCCCCTGTACACCCCGCCACCTCCCTCCCTCTGTTCACCCCCTCCCTCTGTACCCCCTGTACACCCCGCCGCCTCCCTCCCTCTGTACACCCCCTCCCTCTGTACCCCCTGTACACCCCGCTACCTCCCTCCCTCTGTACACCCCTCCCTCTGTACCCCCTGTACATACCGCCACCTCCCTCCCTCTGTACACCCCTCCCTCTGTACCCCCTGTACACCCCGCCACCTCCCTCCCTCTGTACGCCCCTCCCTCTGTACCCCCTGTACACCCCGCCACCTCCCTCCCTCTGTACACCCTTCCCTCTGTACCCCCTTTACACCCCGCCACGTCCCTCCCTCTGTATGCCCCTCCCTCTGTACCCCCTGTATACTCTGCCACCTCCCTCCCTCTGTGCACCCCTCCCTCTGTACCCCCTGTACATCCCGCCACCTCCCTCCCTCTCTACGCCCCTCCCTCTGTACCCCCTGTACATACCGCCACCTCCCTCCCTCTGTACACCCTTCCCTCTGTACCCCCTTTACACCCCGCCACCTCCCTCCCTCTGTACACCCCTCCCTCTGTACCCCCTGTACATCCCGCCACCTCCCTCCCTCTCTACGCCCCTCCCTCTGTACCCCCTGTACATACCGCCACCTCCCTCCCTCTGTACACCCTTCCCTCTGTACCCCCTTTACACCCCGCCACCTCCCTCCCTCTGTACACCCCTCCCTCTGTACCCCCTGTACATACTGCCACCTCCTTCCTTCTTTACACTCCCCCTCTGTACCCCCTGTACACCCCGCCATCTCCCTCCCTCTGTACACCCCTCCCTCTGTACCCCCTGTACACCCCGCCACCTCCCTCCCTCTGTACACCCTTCCCTCTGTACCCCCTTTACACCCCGCCACGTCCCTCCCTCTGTATGCCCCTCCCTCTGTACCCCCTGTATACTCTGCCACCTCCCTCCCTCTGTGCACCCCTCCCTCTGTACCCCCTGTACATCCCGCCACCTCCCTCCCTCCCTACGCCCCTCCCTCTGTACCCCCTGTACATACCGCCACCTCCCTCCCTCTGTACACCCTTCCCTCTGTACCCCCTTTACACCCCGCCACCTCCCTCCCTCTGTACACCCCTCCCTCTGTACCCCCTGTACATCCCGCCACCTCCCTCCCTCTCTACGCCCCTCCCTCTGTACCCCCTGTACATACCGCCACCTCCCTCCCTCTGTACACCCTTCCCTCTGTACCCCCTTTACACCCCGCCACCTCCCTCCCTCTGTACACCCCTCCCTCTGTACCCCCTGTACATACTGCCACCTCCTTCCTTCTTTACACTCCCCCTCTGTACCCCCTGTACACCCCGCCATCTCCCTCCCTCTGTACACCCCTCCCTCTGTACCCCCTGTACACCCTGCCACCTCCCTCCCTCTGTACACCTCTCCCTCTGTACCCCCTGTATATACCGCCACCTCCCTCCCTCTGTATGCCCCTCCCTCTGTACCCCCTGTACACCCCGCCACCTCCCTCCCTCTGTACACCCCTCCCTCTGTACCCTCTGTACATACCGCCACCTCCCTCCCTTTGTATGCCCCTCCCTCTGTACCCCCTGTACACCCCGCCACCTCCCTCCCTCTGTACGCCCCTCCCTCTGTACCCCCTGTACATACCGCCACCTCCCTCCCTTTGTACACCCCCTCCCTCTGTACCCCCTGTACACCCCACCACCTCCCTCCCTCTGTACGCCCCTCCCTCTGTACCCCCTGTACACCCCGACACATCCCTCCCTCTGTACGCCCCTCCCTCTGTACCCCCTGTACATACCGCCACCTCCCTCCTTCTTTACACCCCCTCCCTCTGTACCCCCTGTACACCCTGCCACCTCCCTCCCTCTGTACACCTCTCCCTCTGTACCCCCTGTACATACCGCCACCTCCTTCCTTCTTTACACCCCCCTCTGTACCCCCTGTACACCCCGCCACCTCCCTCCCTCTGTACACCCCTCCCTCTGTACCCCCTGTACACACCACCACCTCCCTCCCTCTGTACGCCCCTCCTTCTGTACCCCCTGTACACCCCGCCACCTCCCTCCCTCTGTACACCCCTCCCTCTGTACCCCCTGTACATACCGCCACCTCCCTCCCTCTGTACACCCCTCCCTCTGTACCCCCTGTACATACCGCCACCTCCCTCCCTCTGTACACCCCCTTCCCTCCGTACCCCCTGTACACCCTGTCCCCTCCCTCTGTACCCCCCTGTACAGCCACCCGCCTCCCTCCTTCTGTACACCCCCCCCCACCTCCCACCTATCTATCTATCTATCTATCTATCTATCTATCTATCTAACCCTACGCACTCCTGGTAATAGCTGTGTATCCCCATAAACCTCATCCCATCACTGTATCTTCTTCATGGCTTGGTGTGAGGTGTGGTGTGCACGTGCCCGCGTGTGAGGGTTTATAACACACACACAGCCTGCCTGGTGCTTTCTACGTGTGGCCTTATTCTAGTCCCCCGAGGGCGCAGCGCTGGGTACTCTGTGTGCACATGGCCTGTGTGAGTGGGTTGCCAGGCACGGGACACACTGTGTAGACGCACTCACTGGTGTGTGTAGAGACAAGTGTTTATGCAAAGTACTTGCAAAGTTAGAAATAAACCCTGCTGTGTGAGTTTATGGGAGATGTGCCGCCACTCTCAGTTGTGTGAGCACACGCCCCCCCCAGGACCCCCGGCTCCCCCCTCGCCTCCGCGGCTCTGCACGCCCCCCCCGCCGCACCCATACAACACAGAGCTCCCGAACCACTGGACAATCTGCTACCTCCAGTCCAATGAACGGAGCAAAGACAATTTACACGTGTGTGTTGTGCATATGTGTGGGTGTGTGTTGGGGTGTGTTTGGATGTGTGTGTTTGTGTATATTGGTGTGTGTCGCAGGATGTGTGTATGTGTGTATGTATTGGTGTGTGTCACAGGATTTGTGTGTATGTTGGGGATATGTGTTGGTGTGTGTTCAGGGATGTGTGTGTGTGTGCGTGTGTGTGTGTGTGTGTTGGGATGTTTGTGTGTGTATGTTGCGGGGTGTTGGGGGTGTTTGGATGTGTGTATGTATTGGTGTGTGTTGCAGGATGTGTGTGTATGTTGGGGGTGTGTGTGTGATGGGATGTGTGTGTGTGTGTGTTAGGATGTTTCTGTGTATGTTGAGATGTATGTGTGAGTGTGTGTGTTGGGATGTGTGTGTATGTGTGTGTTAGGATGTTGGTGTGTGTGTTGTGTATGTGTTAGGATGTGTGTGTGTTGGTGTGTGTGTATGTTGGGATGTATGTGTGTGTTGGGATGTGTGTGTTGGGATGTGTGTATTGTGTTGGCGTGCATGTGTTAGGATGTATGTGTGTGTTGGTGTGTGTTGTGTTGGTATGTTGTGTTAGGATACGTGTATGTGTTAGGCTGTGTGTTGGTGTGTTGTGTTAGGCTGTGTGTGTGTTGGTGTGTGTGTTGTGTTGGTATGTTGTGTTAGGATACGTGTATGTGTTAGGCTGTGTGTGTGTTGGTGTGTGTGTTGTGTTGGTATGTTGTGTTAGGATACGTGTATGTGTTAGGCTGTGTGTGTGTTGGTGTGTTGTGTTAGGCTGTGTGTGTGTTGGTGTGTGTGTTGTGTTGGTATGTTGTGTTAGGATACGTGTATGTGTTAGGCTGTGTGTGTGTTGGTGTGTGTGTTGTGTTGGTATGTTGTGTTAGGATACGTGTATGTGTTAGGCTGTGTGTGTGTTGGTGTGTTGTGTTAGGCTGTGTGTGTGTTGGTGTGTGTGTTGTGTTGGTATGTTGTGTTAGGATACGTGTATGTGTTAGGCTGTGTGTGTGTTGGTGTGTGTGTTGTGTTGGTATGTTGTGTTAGGATACGTGTATGTGTTAGGCTGTGTGTGTGTTGGTGTGTTGTGTTAGGCTGTGTGTGTGTTGGTGTGTGTGTTGTGTTGGTATGTTGTGTTAGGATACGTGTATGTGTTAGGCTGTGTGTGTGTTGGTGTGTTGTGTTAGGCTGTGTGTGTGTTGTGTTGGTATGTTATGTTAGGATACGTGTATGTGTTAGGCTGTGTGTGTGTTGGTGTGTTGTGTTAGGCTGTGTGTGTGTTGGTGTGTGTGTTGTGTTGGTATGTTGTGTTAGGATACGTGTATGTGTTAGGCTGTGTGTGTGTTGGTGTGTTGTGTTAGGCTGTGTGTGTGTTGGTGTGTGTGTTGTGTTGGTATGTTGTGTTAGGATACGTGTATGTGTTAGGCTGTGTGTGTGTTGGTGTGTTGTGTTAGGCTGTGTGTGTTGGTGTGTGTGTTGTGTTGGTATGTTGTGTTAGGATACGTGTATGTGTTAGGCTGTGTGTGTGTTGGTGTGTGTGTTGTGTTGGTATGTTGTGTTAGGATACGTGTATGTGTTAGGCTGTGTGTGTGTTGGTGTGTTGTGTTAGGCTGTGTGTGTGTTGGTGTGTGTGTTGTGTTGGTATGTTGTGTTAGGATACGTGTATGTGTTAGGCTGTGTGTGTGTTGGTGTGTTGTGTTAGGCTGTGTGTGTGTTGTGTTGGTATGTTGTGTTAGGCTACGTGTAAGTGTTAGGCTGTGTGTGTGTTGGTGTGTTGTGTTATTCTGTGTGTGTGTTGGTGTGTGTGTTGTGTTGGTATGTTGTGTTAGGATACGTGTATGTGTTAGGCTGTGTGTGTGTTGGTGTGTTGCGTTAGGCTGTATGTGTTGGTGTGTGTGTTGTGTTGGTATGTTGTGTTAGGATACGTGTATGTGTTAGGCTGTGTGTGTGTTGGTGTGTGTGTTGTGTTGGTATGTTGTGTTAGGATACGTGTAAGTGTTAGGCTGTGTGTGTGTTGGTGTGTTGTGTTAGGCTGTGTGTGTGTTGGTGTGTGTGTTGTGTTGGTATGTTGTGTTAGGATACGTGTATGTGTTAGGCTGTGTGTGTGTTGGTGTGTGTGTTGTGTTGGTATGTTGTGTTAGGATACGTGTATGTGTTAGGCTGTGTGTGTGTTGGTGTGTTGTGTTAGGCTGTGTGTGTGTGTTGGTGTGTGACTCGCTGGACCTGGGCACGCGGAACTCGCGTCTCTCACAAGATTTGTCTTTAACCCAGTGTCACTTTCTGTCTCTCCGGCCCAAAGTCACGCAGCGGCCGGGCCACGTTTCCATCCCCCGCCGTAGCGAGTGGGGCTGTCTAGCCCCCCCCCCCCAGCTGCGGGGCGGGGGGGCAGTTGGGGGAAACACACGCACTCGGTCAGAGTTAATGAAGACAAAGTAAGTGGCTGCCGGGCCCGGCCGCTTCACAGAGCTGCCGAGAGACACTCGAGCCTGGCTAGTCGGGTCCCCAGCGACCCCGACCCAACCCGGGCGGGGGCGGGAGGGAGAAAGAGTTGATGGGGATAGATAAAGGGGTGTGTGGGGATTAGATAGATAGATAGATGGAGGGGGTGTGCGGGGATAGATAGATAGATACAGGGGGTGTGTGGGGATAGATAGATAGATAGATAGATACAGGGTGTGTGTGGGGATAGATAGATAGATGGAGGGGGTGTGTGGGGATTAGATAGATAGATGGAGGGGGTGTGTGGGGATAGATAGATAGATAGATAGATAGATAGATAGATAGATAGATAGATAGATACAGGGTGTGTGTGGGGATAGATAGATAGATACAGGGGGTGTGTGGGGATAGATAGATACAGGGGGTGTGTGGGGATAGATAGATAGATGGAGGGGGTGTGTGGGGATAGATAGATAGATAGATACAGGGGCTGTGTGGGGATAGATAGATAGATAGATAGATAGATAGATAGATAGAGGGTGTGTGTGGGGATAGATAGATAGATAGATACAGGGGGTGTGTGGGGATAGGTAGATAGATAGATACAGGGTGTGTGTGGGGATAGGTAGATAGATAGATGGAGGGGGTGTGTGGGGATAGATAGATAGATAGATACAGGGGGTGTGTGGGGATAGATAGATACAGGGGGTGTGTGGGGATAGATAGATAGATGGAGGGGGTGTGTGGGGATAGATAGATAGATACAGGGGGTGTGTGGGGATAGGTAGATAGATAGATACAGGGGGTGTGTGGGGATAGGTAGATAGATACAGGGTGTGTGTGGGGATAGATAGATAGATGGAGGGGGTGTGCGGGGATAGATAGATACAGGGGGTGTGTGGGGATAGATAGATAGATAGATACAGGGGGTGTGTGGGGATAGATAGATAGATGGAGGGGGTGTGTGGGGATAGATAGACAGAGGGAGTGGATGGGGATAAATAGATAGATACAGGGTGTGTGGGGGGATAGATAGATAGATAGAGGGTGTGGGGGGGATAGACAGATGGAGCGGATGGGGATAGATAGATAGATGGGGTGGATGGGGATAGATAGATAGATATGGGTGTGTGGGGATAGATAGATAGATAGATAGATAGATAGATAGATAGATAGATAGATAGATACAGGGGGTGTGTGGGGATAGATAGATGGGATGGATGGGGATAGATAGATAGAGGGTGTGTGGGGGGATAGATAGATAGATAGATGGGGTGTGTGGGGATAGATGGGGTGGATGGGGATAGATAGATAGTGAGGGGGGTGGATGGGGATAGATAGATAGATAGATAGATAGATAGATAGATACAGGGGGTGTGTGGGGATAGGTAGATAGATAGAGGGTGTGTGTGGAGATAGATAGATAGAGGGGGTGTGTGGGGATAGATAGATGGGATGGATGGGGATAGATAGATAGAGGGTGTGTGTGGGGATAGATAGAGGGTGTGTGTGGGGATAGATGGGGTGGATGGGGATAGATAGATAGTGAGGGGGGTGGATGGGGATGGATAGATAGATAGTGAGGGGAGGTGGATGGGGATGGATAGATAGAGGGGGTGGATGGGGATAGATAGTTAGACAGATATATAAGTAGTAATAAGCTTATTACTACTTATATAGATAGTGGGGGGGGGTGGATGGGGATGGATAGATAAGGGGAGAGAGGGAGGGAGTGTGGAGACACACGGAGCCGTCCAGTGCTGATGGGGACGGGGCGATAGAGGCTGGGAGGGGCAGAGGGGCTGGAAGGAGGGAGCGCGGCAGAGCCAGCGGAGGAGGGAGCTCACCTCTTTCCGGCTACGTGGGGCGAAGCCATGGAGGATGCAGCGGCCCCGCCCGGCTAACAGGCGTCCGGCACCTGCCCGGCAGCGATAATTATCACCGGCCGCGGTCTGAGCCCCGGGAGGATGCGGGGAGTGGGAGGGTGGATGGGGGAGGGTCCTGCCCAGAGACAAATAGAAAACGGGGCGGGGAGAGAGGTCAGAATGGGGGTTTCGGGGCATTGGGGGAGGTTGGGGGTCAGGAGTGGAGAAGGGACAGAATGGGGGTGTCAGGTTTGGGGGAGTTGGGGGTCGGGGTGGAGAAGGGGCAAAATGGGGTGCCAGGTTTGGTGGAGTTGGGGGTCGAGTGAAGAAGACACAGAATGAGGGTGTCAGATTTGGGGGAGTTGGGGGTCGGGGTGGAGAAGGGTCCGACTGTGGAGGTCAGGATATTGGGGAACGGGTGGGGAGGGGCAGATTTCGGGTCTCAGGGTACATGGGAGGCAGGGGAAAGGTTTTGGGGGAAAGGAAATGGGGAGAGGTGAGTTGGGGTAAATTGGGCCAGGCAGGGGTGGGGGGGTCTATGGGGGATGCTGGGGGGGAGGTTTGGATGGTCCTCAGTCCTGCCTAAAACTCAGCAAAACAGCTAGATATGGAGTGGGGGGTGTCCGGGAATGGGGGGGTTGGGTGGAGGGGCATATGGGGGTCTGTGTACAAGTGGGGGTTGGGTGGAGGGGAATATGGGGTGCTGGGTATAAGTAGGGGGTTAGTGGAGCAAGATTCCTGATTTCAGACACAGTAGACGGCAGGCAGGGGGTATCTGTTGGGGGAGGAAGTTGTTTTTTGGGGGGGGTGATGGGGGAGGAAGTGTCTTTGCTCTAATTAACGAGCTGAGTTAATGTCTGTGGCAATAAAACCCCCTGGCCCAGACCCTCCCCACTTTGGTTTGAAGTTTACATTTTAAAATGCGGCTGGTGAGTGAAGGGGATTGGGCGTGCCAGGAGCATCTGGGGGGGCGGGCGGGGACAGCCGGGGGGGCCGGGGGAGCCTCTCTCCGACTCGGGGACCTGCTGCGTTTGGGTTTGGTCTCTTGGAAACGATTCATTCCCGGGGAGTTGGGGGGATTCATGGCAACCCCTGTTCGTGTCCCATGTTCCTGCCCGCGCACCACGGGAGTGATCAGGGGTCACTTTGGGGCTTCACGGGGGGGGGGGGTCCCAGAACCACAAATCCAGCGAGCACTGGGAAGAAGGGGGCAGGGGGCTCTTAACCCCCCTGAATGGAAAGGGGTCCCCACGCTCTGCCCCGCAAGCCGGCCCCTCTGTGGGGTTCGGGGCGGGGGCTCCGCGGCCGCGGAAGCAGGAAACTTCCCGGCGAGAGGTTGGAGTCCTGAGAGCGGCCCTCACCGGGGCTTCCTGCCCACCCAGCCCCCGCCCCCGCCTCTGTCTCGCTCGTTCCCTGCCTGAGGGAGGCGTCAATTCCCCTCCGTCTTTTTCACGTGTCTTCACTTTCTCTGTTTCACCCCCTTTCTACCCAGCCCCCCCAGCCCCCCCTGTCCAGCCCCCCCCTCTTCCTCGCGTTCTGGTCTCTCCGCCACTTTCTCTCTCTCTCTTTCTCGTTCTTTCAAGCCCCCCCCCCAATAACCAGTGAGTCTCTCCCCTTCTCCCGCAGGTCTCCCCTCTGCCCAGCATGGACTGTAACTGCCTGTCGGATTTACTGCTCACCTCGCCGGTCCCGGCCCTCTGGGCTCCAGGTAAGGACCCTTCTTCCCTACCCCACCTCCTCCTCCGCCCCTCGCCAGAGGACGCAGGGGCAGGGCCCATCCCCCCGCCGGGGCTCCGGGATTCCCCCAACACTCCCCAAAGGGCGGGCAATGGACCCAGGAAAGGAGAGACTGGGGGTCCCTCAGCCCTGGGGGTGGGGTCCTCCGCTCAGCTCCCGGCGAGTTTGAAACTCTTCGTTTCACCCCGTTAGATTTTCTGCACAGAGAGAAAATATCTCCCAGCCCAGCCCGCCCGCCGGGGCCCCTTGGGTTGTGGGTGGCACCATGTGTAGAGGGGACACATCTGCAAATGCGACTTAGCGCTCGGCTGTCGGAGTGCGTGATTCTGTCTGTCCACCCCCAGACCCTGCTTTATCCATCCACCCCCAGACTCCCCTTTATCCATCCACCCCGACCCCCCTTATCCCTCCACCCACCCCAGACCCCCCTTTATCCATCCACCCCCAGACCCCCTTTTATCCCTCCATCCACCCCCAGACCCAGGGGCGGCTCCAGGCCCCAGCACGCCAAGCGCGTGCTTGGGGCGGCGCGCCGCGGGGGGCGCTCTGCCGGTCGCCGGGAGGGCGGCAGACGGCTCCGGTGGACCTCCCCTCGCGTGCCTGCAGAGGGTCAGCTGGTCTCGTGGCTTCGGTGCAGCGCCCCCTGCGGCATGCCGCTGTGCTTGGGGTGGCGAAATGTCTAGAGCCGCCCCTACCCAGACTCCCCTTTATCCCTCCATCCCCCCAGACCCCCCTTTATCCATCCACCTGTCCTCAGACCCCTCTTTATCCACCCATCCCCAGACCCCCTTTTATCTCTCCACCCACCCCAGACTCCCCTTTATCCGTCCATCCATCCCCAGACCCTCCTTTATCCACCCATACCCAGACCCCCCTCTATCCCTCCATCCACTCGTCCCCAGACCCCCCTTTATCCCTCCATCCACCCCAGACCCCCCTTTATCCATCCACCCATCCCAAGACCCCCCTTTATCCACCCATCCCCAGACCCCCCTTTATCCCTCCACCCGTCCCCAGACTCTTCCTCTATCCCTCCATCCACCCCCAGACCCCCCTTTATCCCTCCATCCACCCCAGACCCCCCTTTATCCATCCACCCATCCCCAGACCCCCCTTTATCCACCCATCCCCAGACCCCCCTTTATCCCTCCACCCGTCCCCAGACTCTTCCTCTATCCCTCCATCCACCCCAGACCCCCCTTTATCCCTCCATCCACCCCAGACCCCCCTTTATCCATCCACCCGTCCCCAGACCCCCCTTTATCCACCCATCCCCAGACACCTCCTCTATCCCTCCATCCACCCCCAGACCCCCCTTTATCTCTCCGCCCACCCCCAGACCCCACCTTCTCCCTCCCTCCCCAGACCCCTCATCTCTCTCTTCACACAGACACCCCCTGCCTGTCCCCCTACAGCCTCTATCTATTCATCGATTCCCATACCCACGCTTCTGTGCGTCCATCCCGCTCTCCCTCCCCATGGCTCCAGCTGCCAGCCAGGGCCCTAGGGAGCCCTCGCCATCCTGCTCTGGGGGGTGTGTGTGTCATGACATGTGAATGGACATGGACACAGAGCTGTCATGCTGGTGTGTTTGTATGTTCACACCCACACCCACACCCAGACACCCCAATACATATACAGCTGGAGCGCTATCTCTACACACACACACACACACCCCCCAATACATATACAGCTGGAGCTCTATCTCTACACACACACACACACACACACACACACACACACACACACACCCCAATACATATACAGCTGGAGCTCTATCTCTACACACACACACACACACACACACACGCACCAATACATATATAGCTGGAGCTCTATCTCTCCACACACACACACACACACACACACTCTCTCTCTCTCTCTCTCTCTCTCTCTCTCTCTCTCTCTCTCTTACACACCAATACATATACAGCTGGAGCTCTATCTCTCTACACAGGCGCACATACACATGCGCGCGCACACACACACACAGAGACACGCACACACACAACACTACAGACACACACCAATACATATACAGCTGGAGCTCTATCTCTCTCCACACACACACACACACACACACACACACACACACACACACACACACACACACACTTATACACCAATACATATACAGCTCTCTCTCTCTCTCTCTCTCTCTCTCTCTCTCTCTCTCTCCACACACACACACAGCCCCTGGATCTCTCTGTCTCTCTCTGTCTCTGTCTCTGTCTCTGTCTCTCTCTCTCTCTCTCTCACACACACACACACACACTTACACACCAATACATATACAGCTGGAGCTCTATCTCTCCACACACACACACACACACACACACACGCACACACTTATACACCAATACATATACAGCTGGAGCTCTATCTCTCCACACACACACGCCCGCGCACACACACACACACACACACTTACTCACTAATACATATACAGCGGGAGCTCTATCTCTTTACACACGCACACACACACACACACACTTACATACCAATACATACACAGCTGGAGCTCTATCTCTACACACACACACACACACTTACACACCAATACATATACAGCTGGAGCTCTGTCTCTCCACACACACACACTCTTACACACCAATACATATACAGGTGGCACTCTATCTCTACACACACACACACACGCACACACACACACACACTTACACACCAATACATATACAGCTGGAGCTCTATCTCTCCACACACACACACACACACACACTCTTACACACCAATACATATACAGCTGGCACTCTATCTCTCCACACACACACACACACACACACACACACACACACACACACACACACACACACACTTGAGATCACTCTCTCACCTGCTCGGCCACAGCTGACTGGCTGTGGGGCTCTGACTCCCCGGGCGATCTCAGCGGGTTATTGGGAAGACGAGTCAGTTTCGGGCTGCACCGGCCAGAGAGGCGCTGACACCAGGGGCCCTGGTTCCTGAGGGTCCCCGTGTCCCGGGGTGCAATCTCCCAGGGGAGCAGTGACACCCTAAGGCAGCTGAGCCCCATGCCACGGCAGGGACCGCTGGGCTGCATCATACCCACAGTGACACCCCCGAACACCTGGGCCTTACATCCGGCCCCGCTCCGGGCCATGCCCCGGGGGTCCTGTCGCTGGAGGTTTGAGGGCAGGTGGGACGAACCTGCCTCAGCCCTGCCGGACCCGGGCCCCCCCTCGGGAGGCTGAGGTGTCTCGTGCACCCCCAAGTTTCACCTCACGTGACAACGACTCGCTGACAAACTCAGACACAAACTACCAAAGTCAAGAGGCAGTGACTGAGCAGTGGGACCCAGCCGCTGTCGCTAGCGAAGCCTCCAGTCAATCCAGCGGCCTCTCACCAGTGGCTGGACACGAGCCAGTGCAGCCCAGAGCGGCTGGAGCCCCTCGGCGTCTGGAGGAAGGTTGTGCTCCCTTGGCTGGGGCGTGTCCTGGAGCCCGGTGTAAAATGGGGCAAATCTCTAGAGGAGTTGATGTTCCCCGGGTGTCCGCCGGCTGAGAACCACGAGCGGCGGTTCTTGGGCCTTGGCGGCAGAGAGTTTGCAGGGGCCCGACCAGCCTGCTATTGCGATTATGCTCTGTGCATGTGTGTGCACACCTGTGCGCGTGTGTGTACGCCTGTGTGTGTGCACCTGTGTGCGCATCTGTGTGTGTATGTCTCTGTGTGTGTGCACGCCTGTGTGTGCCTCTGTGCACGCTTGTGTGTGCATATGTGTGTGTGTGTGCACACCTGTGCGCGTGTGTGTACGCCTGTGTGGGTGCACCTGTGTGTGCATCTGTGTGTGTGCATGCCTGTGTGTGCCTCTGTGCACGCTTGTGTGTGTATGTGCATCTGTGTTTGCCTGTGTGTGCCTGTGTGTGTGTGCGCACCTGTGTGTGTGTGTGTTATCATGCATGCATGTGTGTGCATCTGTGTGTGCCTGTGTTATGTGCACCTACGTGTGTGTGCTTGTGTGTGTGTGCACGTGCATGTGCATGTGTGTGTACATGCATGTGTGTGTGTATGAGAGAGAGAGACACGCTGTGTGTGTATAAAGCGACCTTATAGACTAACAGAGGTATTGGAGCATGCGCTTTTGTGGGTGAATACCTACTTCGTCAGACGCAGTGTATGGGTGTGTGTGTGCATATGTGTATGTGTGTGAGTGTGCGTGTGTATGTGTGTGTGCAAGAGAGAGACTCTGTGTGTGTGTCTGTGTCTGTGTAGACATACACACAGCACACATGCACAGATGTGTGTGTTATATGCCTGTGTATCTGTGAAGGGGGTCCGTGTGGGTGTGTGATTTCCACACATGCTGCACACCTGTCTCCATGTGTGCAAATGTTACACACCCACGCAGGGCCTCGCGCACATCCCAGCGCCAGGGCAGAGCCGGCTCCGGAGGGGGCTCTGGGGCGGGGGCTGCGGGGCAGCCTAGACCATCAAAGCAGCAGGTGCCTGTCCCCGCCGGGCGCCGCCTCCGGGCTGCGGCCCCTGGGACGCCCCCGGCTGGTTCATTAGCTGCCGGATCCCGTTTTTCTCTGCAGCCCCGCGGACAACTCGCGCCAGGCCCAGAGCCGGCCCGAGAGACCCGGGCCTAGAAGCTGGCAGCTCGCCCGAGCTCTGGCACTCGGGCCGGGAGAGATTCCCCCCTGCGCCCCGGTGTAGACACAGCTGGGGCGCCGGAAGACTCCCTCCATCCGCCGCTGCCGGGCCGGCCCCGTCCACACCCCGCGCTGCAGGGCCCGGGAAACGGGGCGTGACCATCATTTACCCGCTATGTGCCCGGCCTTCACCTGGGGCCCCGGAGCCAGCCCCGGAGCCCGGGTGACACGTCCCGGGAATTCCAGGGGCCGCGCTAGAGAGGCGAGATCTCGGCCCGGCCCGAAGGAGACGCACAGAGCCACGGCCCGGCCTGTCTCTCCCCAGCAGGAGATCTGCCCCGTTCCCGGACAGACATGCCACCGCCGCCCCGCTGGAGCCGGAAACGGAGCCCAGCTCCGGCCAGCGGGACCGGCGGGTTCTGCCAGGCCAGGGCCCGGAGCAGCGCCCCGTGTAACGGCCCGTGTGGCTCCTGCGGGAGGCGGCCGCGCACCGGGTCTGCTCTGCCCTGAGGGCGGTGACAGGCGGACCGGTCTGGCAAAGGGGCCGGGCCGGAGCGGGTCGTACCCGGACTACGAGGCCCTTGAGACAAAGGTCAGGAACATCCTGGGGCCCCGGTCGGCCCGGCACCTCCTGTCCTGCGCGGCGGCCCCTTCCTGCCCCGCACCTCGAGTGCCGAGCGGTGACCCCACAAGTGACCGGCTTGGCCCCTCCGGAGTCACCCAGAGCCGGGTGGGGGGGCACTGGGAGGGAGCCAGGAGCCACCCACGGGGCTCAGCCGGGGGTGCAGGTACCGGGCACGCAGGGGCCTTCCCGGGGCCCCTCAGCTCAGCGGGAGATTTGCCCAGGTTTGCACCAGGCTCCAAGCCCAGCGCCGGCCAAGGGGGCCCCGATGCCAGTGTCCACGCGGCTCTCTGCGCTCGGCGTTGCCCGGGCCGCGCTAAGCCCTGGGCTCGGGAAATCCCCCGTAACACGGAGACCGTCGCGATTGGTGGTGCCCGATGCGGTGCCACGGGGGGGTCTGGCTGAGGCTGTCGGCGAGCGGTTCTTCGGGGAGGTGACACCTGCGGGGGGGGGTACAAATCCGCCTCCCGCCGGGGCACCGGGATCTGGAGCGCCCCGAGCTGCGGAGACAATCAGCCAGTGTGTGGGCAGAGGCCGGTGTGATTAAATCCCGGGGTGCGCGCGCGCACACACACACTCCGACACACACACAACCCGCACCGACACACACACTCTCTCTCACACACACACCGACACTAACACACAGAGACACAGAGTCTCTCTGTTTCACACACACCTCCCGACACCAACACACACACATACATACACACACTTTCTCTATCACACACACACATACATACACCGACACCGACACACACACACACAGTCTCTCTCTCTCTCTCTCTCTCTCTCTCTCACACACACCGACACCGATACACACACACACAGAGTCTCTCTCTCTCTCTCTCACACACACACACATACCCCGACACCCACCCACCCACTCACACACACACAGAGTCTCTCTCTCTCTCTCTCTCACACACACACACACACACACACACACACACACACACACACACACACACACACACACACCGACACACACACACCCCGACACACACACACACACACACACCCCAGACACGGACACACGCACACACACACAGTCTCTCTCTCTCTCACACACACACATACCCCGACACCCACCCACCCACTCACACACACACACAGAGTCTCTCTCTCTCTCTCACACACACACACACACTCACACACACACAGAGTCTCTCTCTCTCTCTCTCACACACACACACACACACACACACACACACACACACCCCGACTCACACACACACACACACCCCAGACACGGACACACGCACACACACACAGTCTCTCTCTCTCTCTCTCTCACACACACACATACCCCGACACCCACCCACCCACTCACACACACACACAGAGTCTCTCTCTCTCTCTCTCACACACACACACACTCACACACACACAGAGTCTCTCTCTCTCTCACACACACACACACACACACACACACTCACACACACACACAGGCCAGGAATTGTTCAGCGCTGTTTGGTGTTTGTGTTTGTGGCAGCCCAAGCAGGTTTGGGACGCGAGGTCGGTGCCTAGTCCTGGGGCCTGGACGGGGGGAAATGCTCTGACTGCCCCGTGCTGCCGCTCGGTTGAGGTGACCGGACCCGGCGCGTTGCAGTGTCAGTCCCCGGAGCGCGAGCAGGGGAGCAGAGCCCGCAGCGGGAAATCAAGGCAGCACATGCGCCCTGAGCCCCAGCGAAGGCCAATGGACCCAAACGGACGTTGGCTCAGTTTGTTGGGTCATGAAAATATTTGTGATTTTGTCTCGGTTTGGAGCAGGAAAAACTTTCAAACCATCTCGGAAATTCCCACGGGACAGGACCCCCCACCCCCGGTCAGTGCACGCGCGCACACGGACACACACACGGAGACACACACACAAACACGGATGCGCTATACACACGGACACACTATTGTGCTACAAACATGGACGGACACATACACAAGCACACACGAACACACACACACAGACACACACATGAACACACACACACGGACATGGACACACGGACACACACACACACGGACACGGACTGTGACGGACACCCACACTCACACACACACACCCACGGACCCACACACACTAATGGACACACCTGGCTCTACCCTTACACGCCTGCCCCCGCCAGACGCCGGAAATGGGCCCGGGCACCGCTCGCCTGCCGCAGACAGACCCTGCGCTGGACGGACCTTGCTCTGCCCCAGGCCACCCCCACCCCCACGCCCAGCCCTGGACTGCCCCCACCCCCCATCTCTTCGGTAGGATCTCGGACCCAGTACCATCCCCGCCACAGCCCGGGACCCCACTCCCACAGCCCAGGACCCCCACACACACAGCCCGGGACCACCCCATTGCTTCGCTGGGATCTCGGACCCGGTACCTCCCCCCACAGCCCGTGACCCTCCCACACACATAGCCAGGGATCCCCCAATCACACAGCCCAGGACCCCCCCACACCGGCCATCGCTTCGCTGGGATCTCAGACCCGGTACCATACCCCCCAAAGCCCGGGACCCCCCCAAACGCTTCTCTGGGACCTCGGACCCACCTCCCCCCCAATCCCAGGGGCCCGGAGCCAAGCAGGTTCCTAACTTCGCGGGGGGAGCGGGCATTGGGGGGGGGGTCCGTGCGGAACAGACTTTGGCAGGGCGGGGGAGGGCGGTTCTGGCTGGAATCAGCAACGGGGCCGCCTCGTCCCCTCCCCCGCCAAACCCGGTACCGAGGAGCTGGGCTCTGGGCTGTGGGCTGTGAACCTCCAGTGCTCGTGCGCCAGGCTGGGGGGGGGGGGCGAAATCCGGCTCCTCTCCAGTACGCAGGGGTGGGGAGGGAGGACCCGGCTGGTCTCCTCGGCCCCAGGGCCGGGGGGACCCTCTCCTGTACCGCTGGGTTGGGGGTGGGGGTTCGGGGGTGTCCTCTGCCCCTGCGCCCCGCTGGAAGGGACCCGTCTCCTCTGCCCCGTGCGCCTTGCGCCCTGCGCCACGTCCCCAAGCCAAGGCGAGCCCAGGGCGCGCTCCGGGCGCTGACGGGTCCGCTTTCCCGCAGGCTTCGCCTTCCCCGACTGGGCCTACAAGCCCGAGTCGAGCCCCGGCTCGCGGCAGATCCAGCTGTGGCATTTCATCCTGGAGCTGCTGCAGAAGGAGGAATATCAGGGCGTGATCGCCTGGCAGGGCGACTACGGCGAGTTCGTCATCAAGGACCCCGACGAGGTGGCGCGGCTGTGGGGCATCCGCAAGTGCAAGCCCCACATGAACTACGACAAGCTGAGCCGGGCGCTGAGGTGAGGGGCTGGGGGGGAGCCCCCGCCAAAGCGAGACGCACAGCGGACGGGGCAGGCTCAGCTCAGCACCCTCAGCCCCGGGGAGCGCGCCCCCGCCTGAGCCCCACCCAGCCGCCGGAGCGCGCAGGTCCCAGCTAGCGAAGCGGGGGGGTTGGTGGGACGATAGTTAATGGCTCCAGAGCCAGGACTCCTGGATTCTTTTCTCAGCCACGGGAGACCAGGCTGAGGCATTGGTCCAGGCCCTGCCTCAGTTTCCCCACACATAAAATAAGTGGGGGAGAGGGGAAGGGTTATTTGAAGCCCCCCATGATTGGGGGGGTGGAGTCAGCAGGATGGTGGGGGGTGGGTAGCGATGTTTGTAACGTCTGCAGCGATGAGTCCAGCCCTGCCCCCCCCCCAGCTCCTTGGCTGCCCCCCACTCCTCTTAGAGACGGGATGGCGCGCATTGATTCACTTCGGCCGCCTCCAGTATTAATATTAATAAGCCGCTAAGTTCTATTGAGGGCCTCGGACCCGCCCCCTGGCTGGGAAATAAACTCCGCTATGGTGGGGGCCAGCAGGGGGCGCTTCTCTCTCTCGCTGGGGCTGCCCCTAGGGGGCGCTGCGCCGCAGGGACCGGGGGGCTCAGCAGGGGGCGCTCCAGGGCTGTCCGTGCTGGCCCCAAGGGGCGCTAGGGGGCGCTGTGCTGCAGGGACCGGGGGGCTCAGCAGGAGGCGCTCCCCGGGCTGTCCGTGCTGGCCCCAAGGGGCGCTAGGGGGCGCTGTGCTACAGGGACCGGGGGGCGGGGTGGGGCTCAGCAGGGAGCCCTCCCCGGGCTGTCCGTGCTGGCCCCAAGGGGCGCTAGGGGGCGCTGTGCTGCAGGGACCGGGGGGCTCAGCAGGGGGCGCTCCAGGGCTGTCCGTGCTGCCCCCAAGGGGCGTTAGGGGGCGCTGTGCTGCAGGGACCGGGGGGCTCAGCAGGGGGCGCTCCAGGGCTGTCCGTGCTGGCCCCAGGGCACGTGGGAACCAGGAGCTCCCCCACTTCCAGTGTCAGGGTTGACTCCTTTCTGCCCTTTGACCCCACACTGCGGGAGGGGGACATGGCGATGGCCCCTCCCCAATGACGCTCTCCCCTCCCCCCCAGGTATTACTACAACAAGCGGATCCTGCACAAGACGAAGGGGAAACGCTTCACCTACAAGTTCAACTTCAGCAAGGTGGTGCTGGTGAACTACCCGCTGCTGGAGGTGGGCAGCGCCCCCGTCCTGCTGGCCTCCTGCCCCGGGGGGGCGCACGGCCCCGACTGCCCGCCCCTCACCCCCGAGGTACTGCTGCGGGCCGGCGGACGGGAGGGGGTGGCGGGTAATGCAGATCCTGGGGGAGGGGGGCAGGGAGGTGTCTGTCCTCCCCCCCAGGACTCACTCCCTCTTTCTGCCCCCACCCCAGACCCTTCAGTCCCTCTTCTCCAGCCCCCGCCTGGGGGACGCCCCCGGACGCGGCCCCCTCTTCGAGCGCCAAGCCGAGAGCGAGAAGCTGCGGCTGGACTCAGCCATCCCCTTCCTGGGCTCAGGTGAGAGCTGCGGCCGCGGGGGGGTAGGGGGCCCCTCAGCTGGGGGACAGGAAAGGGGGGTACAGAGCCTCCAGCTCCTCCCGGCGGCTGCTGTTCAGACGCAGGGACATGAGTTTGTCGGGTCTCAGCTCAAGGGCCCCAATTCCCCCAGCCTCCCCCACGTCAGCAGCTCCAGCAGGCAGGCCACGGGCTGGGGGGGCCACGAGCGACTGCACCCCCCTCCTCCCCACGGGGTTCATGGGAAAGTGGGGGGAGGCCTGACTGCTACCCCATGGGCTGGTGGTGGGGGGTCAAAAAGCCTGATTCAGCCACGGCTGAGGACAGAAGCCAGGAGTCCTGGCTCCCAGCCCCCCCACAGGCCCTAGACCCCCCTCCCCTCACAATCCCAGAGCCAGGGAGGGAACCCAGGAGTCCTGGCTCCCACTGGCACAGAAGGGTGGAGGGGAAGCTGAGGTGGGGAAGGGGTTGGCGGGTTTGGGTGCTGGGGGTGGGGTGAGCCGGTTGGGGGGCGCTGGTCACTCATGTCTCCCCTTCTGTCCCCCCCAGGTGTCTCCGGCTATTCAAAGCCCCCCTTGCTGGCCCCCTATGGCAGGACACCCCCCTTCCCCGAGTACCCCTGGAATTTTAACCCCTACCTCTCCAGCGCCTTCCCCCTCAGCAGCTCCAAGCTCCCCGCCTCCCTCTACTCCCCCCATTTCTACCCCAACCCACTGGCCCAGCTGCCGACCCCTGTCTCCCTGCTGGCGGGGGAGGGGGCCGAGAGGGGGCCCCTGGGCCCAGCAGCCATGCCCCGTCTGTGCCTGCCCCCCCACGGTGCCACCCTGCCCCTGAGGGGCGAGGGCCATGGGCTGGGGGGGCGGGAGAGGGAGGTGCTGGGGGACCGGGGGTCAAGCCCCCCAGGGGGCCCCAAGGAGGATCCAGGCTCCGACTCGGAGCTGGAGATCACGGATCTGAGCGAGTGCAGCTCAGAGAATGAGTCGGGTCCCGAGAGCCCGGAGCTGAAACTGGGGGCGCTGGAGGGGGCGCCAGGGGCTGCCGGGGGCCCAGTCAAGGAGGGGAAGAGCCCGACGGGAACCTGAGCACCGGACCTCCCCAGCACAGGGCAGCTGCAGCCAGAGCCTCCCGGGGTCAGCCAGTGAGGCCCAGCTACGCCGTGGTCTATTTTTATAGGAAAGTTTTATTCATAGAATGTGCAGGATCTGACTCAAAACGGGCCCTGATCCGCCCAACCCAGAACACGCCCCCCCATGGAGTATTGGACACCCCCCCCCCCCGTGCACCTCGGCCCCTCTCCCAATCCATGGTGGGTACTGGGGGGTGGCACCGGGGGGTGGCACCATGCCCACCCAGCTCTGCCAGTGCCCCTCACTCCCGACCCGCAGCCCCTGCTAACCCAGCCCTGCCCCCCCCAGCTCTGCCAGTGCCCCTCACTCCTGACCCGCAGCCCCTGCAAGCCCAGACCTGCCCCCCACAGCTCCGCTGGTGCCCCTCACTCCCGACCTGCAGCCCCCAGCTACTCCAGCCCTGGGACTAATCTGCCCTAGGCTGCTGCACATACCACATGGCAAAACCAGTTTGGCTGTGGGCAACTCAGCTCAGCCTTCCGCAGCTTTGGTCCAAGCTCTCTGTGCCCAGGGCCATGGAGAGAACCCAGGAGTGCTGGCTCTCAGTCCCCCTACTCTAACCACTAGACCCCACTCCCCTCCCAGAGCCGAGGAGAGAACCCAGGAGTCCTGGCTCCCAGCCCCCCCCCACTCTAACCACTAGACCCCACTCCCCTCCCAGAGCTGAGGAGAGAACCCAGGAGTCCTGGCTCCCAGCCCCCCCTGCTCTAACCACTAGCCCCGACTCCCCTCCCAGAGCCGACGAGAGAACCCAGGAGTCCTGGCTCACAGCCCCCCCTGCTCTAACCACTAGCCCCGACTCCCCTCCCAGAGCCGAGGAGAGAACCCAGGAGTCCTGGCTCCCAGCCCCCCCACTCTAACCACTAGACCCCACTCCCCTCCCAGAGCCGAGGAGAGAACCCAGGAGTCCTGGCTCCCAGCCCCCCCACTCTAACCACTAGACCCCACTCCCCTCCCAGAGCCGAGGAGAGAACCCAGGAGCCCTGGCTCCCAACCCCCTCACCCCCACTCTAACCATCAGCCCCGACTCCCCTCCCAGAGCCGAGGAGAGAACCCAGGAGTGCTGGCTCCCAGCCCCCCCACTCTAACCACTAGACCCCACTCCCCTCCCAGAGCCAAGGAGAGAACCCAGGAGTCCTGGCTCCCAGCCCCCCCTGCTCTAACCATCAGCCCCGACTCCCCTCCCAGAGCCAGGGAGAGAACCCAGGAGTCCTGGCTCTGGGTTTGTGGGCAGGGCTTTATGGTTCTCCAAGGGAACAGATCAGGGCATCAAAGTCTTTAATGTTTCCTGCCCTTCTCCAAACGCTCAAAGTGCAATATTGTCTGTGCCCCTCATCCGTGTAAAATAGCCCCCCCAGCCTGTGCCGGGTCCCATCCCTTGGCCCTGCTTGTGTGTTTGTGTTCTGCCCAACAGCCCTGTGTCCCGCGGCTGAAACGAGACGAGATTTAACTGGTATTGCCCCCTTTTTTGTAAATATTAATTTATGGAGTGTAAAAAAACCAACCAAACCCGGCAGATTTATGGGGCCGGCGCTGAGCTGATGCCTCTCAAGCAATAAACTCCCCCTGTGGCACGCGGGGCCCGAATGCTTCGTTCGGGGAGAAGCCGGAGGAGAAATTCCTGTTTTCTGTCCACCCCCAAAGAGAAATTAACTCCAGGCACCGGGGCGGGCGGGAACCGTTCTACACGGGCCTGAGCTGGGCATGGAATCCAGGAGTCCGGGCCCCGAGGCCCCCCCGCTCTAACTCACGGAGTAGCAGTGCCACATCTCCACAGGTGGGAGGGGAGTGGGGCACGAGTCAGTGGGGCACACACGGGGGTCAGTGGGGCGCACAGAGACACTCAGAGCCCTGAAGCAAGAATGGTTTTTATCCGATATCTTTACAGTTTCTTTGTTTCAGTGACCCCCCCCCCGTACCTTAGCACCCCCCCCAAGTTATACTCAGAGTCAGCTGGGGGGAGCACAGTGCCCCCTCCTCCCATCCCAGATTCCAGACATCTACAATCCATCATACCTTCAGCCAGCTCTCCTTTGGGGGGGGATGGTGTCAGCCTTTGGCTCCCGGGGGGGGACATTTAAACCCAAATCTCCCCCCTCCATACAAACACCTCATTAAAAAGCAGAATTGTAAGAAATCTTAAAATATATTTTTTAAAAAGCCAAAACTCTCAGAGCTGGGGGTGCAGGCAGAGAACTGGAGGGGCGCATGGAGGAGGCTAAGTGGGGGACACTCCCAGAAATTCTCTGGGAAATTTTGACTCGCTTTTGTAAAAGCAATGGAAGCCCCCGGAAAAAGCCCTTTGTCTGGGGGGGATGGGACACCCATAGGGTACAAAGGAATTAGGGGGCCCGTCCCCCATCCCATCGGCCCCCCCTTTTTTTGGTTCCAATGATTCTGTGCCAGCCTAGCTGCCATGTTGGCACAAACCAACTGCTGTGCCCCCCTGCACCCCACACTCCAGGGTCTGGGGTCCCCCCCATAAATCATATATATAAAAATATCCCAGCAAAAGTAAAAAATAGCTCTATATATAAAAGCAGCTCCTGGGGGTCGGCCCCTAAGGCACATGGCAGGGGATGGGGGGCAGTGGAATGTAACCCCTCCCCCAAAAAATACTGATCTCAGGGTGGGGAAAACTTTGCAGCCGCAGCACCTCCTGCTGGCCGATACCGCAAACAGCCTTGGGGGAATGGGACATGGGGCTGTTTCCCTCTAGGGAGCACTGGCCCCGGTCCGGCCCCAGGGCAGGGGCTGGCTGGCTCGGGGGATGGGACAGATTGGGGGTGGAGGAGGATGTGCGTTTGCTGGAGCGGATTTGGGGGTGACCCCCCCCCCCCCGAGGGTGGCTGATGGGGGAAGAGGTGTCTTGTCCCAGAGGGAGCCACTGGGCTGTGCCCCCGCTGGGGATTTCAGAGCCTGGGGGTGAGCCAGACCCACCCAATCACCCCCCGGATCCCAGCTCCATGTGTACGCACCCCCGGCTCTGTACATGGCACCACAGCACGTCCTAGAGAACAGAGGTACCCAGCCCCCTCCAGCATCCATCCCCACTGCCCCACGCCCCTGCCCAGCACCCCCCTGGCAGGACACCCCCGGCCGCCGGCCTCTTCCTCCGTGGCGAGGGGGCTGGAGAGACACGAGGGAGCAGGGTTAGAACCCCAAACTCAACGCTGGGCCCCCTGCCCCACACCCCCCACGGGCCTCCCAGCAAGCCCCCTGCCCCCCACGGGCCTCCCAGAAAGCCCCCTGCCCCCTCCTGGGCCCCTGCCCCACACCCCCCACGGGCCTCCCAGCGAGCCCCCTGCCCCCCACGGGCCTCCCAGCGAGCCCCCTGCCCCCTTCTGGGCCCCTGCCCCACACCCCCCACGGGCCTCCCAGCGAGCCCCCTGTCCCCTCCTGGGCCCCTGCCCCACACCCCCCACGGGCCTCCCAGCAAGCCCCCTGCCCCCTCCTGGGCCCCTACCCCACCCCCCCCCACGGGCCTCCCAGCACCTGGCCTGATGGCCAGGGGGAGCCCACCACTGGGCCCCCAGCCTCACCTGTGGCAGGGCTGCCCCTCATGTGAAGCTGGGCGAGGGGGGGGAGCTGTACTTGGCCAGGAGCTGCTGCAGCTGGGAATAATCCTCTTCCATGTCCTGGGGGGCCGGGAGAATTCCTCATGGGTGAAATGAAGAGCGTGGAGACATCCCGGCAGCCCCTCCCCACACTGACCTCCTTAGCCCCCCATCTCCCCTCAACCCGCCCCACTTACCCCCAGCCCCCGTCTCCCCCCAGCCCCTCAACACTGACCCCCCATCCCTATCTCCCCTCGAACCCCCCCACTGACCTCCAGCCCCCATCTCCCCCCAGCCCCTCAACACTGACCCCCCATCCCTATCTCCCCTCGAACCCCCCCACTGACCTCCAGCCCCCATCTCCCCCAGCCCCTCAACACTGACCCCCCGTCCCTATCTCCCCTCGAACCCCCCACTTACCCCCAGCCCCCGTCTCCCCCCAGCCCCTCAACACTGACCCCCCGTCCCTATCTCCCCTCGAACCCCCCCCACTTACCCCCAGCCTCCGTCTCCCCCCAGCCCCTCAACACTGACCCCCCATCCCCATCTCCCCTCGAACCCCCCCACTTACCCCCAGCCCCCATCTCCCCCAGCCCCTCAACACTGACTCCCCGTCCCCATCTCCCCTTGAACCCCCCAGTGACCCCCAGCCCTCCCCACTGACCCCTCAGCCCCCCATCTCCCCTTGAACCCCCCCACTTAGCCCCAGCCCCCATCTCCCCCCAGATCCTCAACACTGACCCCCCCGTCCCCATCTCCCCTTGAATCTCCCAGTGACCCCCAGCCCCCATCTCCCCTTGAATCTCCCAGTGACCCCCAGCGCTCCCCACTGACCCCGCAGCCCCCCACAGCTCCCCTACCCTGGTACCTTCAGCCTGAGAACAGCCTCCTCCAGGAGCTGGCAGCTGAGCCGCACGTCCTCCACCTGCCGGGGCGTCAGCACAAGGGAGGAGCCGGGCCCCTCCCCGTCCGGGCACCGCGACCCCCAATCCGCAGAGCCGGGGCCATTCGGGGCCCCCCCTGCGGACGACCAATGGATTTGGGTCAGTCCGGCAGCCCCCGTCCCGAGAGCAGGTCCCTCTCCTCCCTCATGTCCCATCAGCCCCTGCTCCCATCGCCCCCCCATGTCCCAGCACGTCCCTCTCCTCCCCCATGTCCCATCAGCCCCTGCTCCCATCGCCCCCCATGTCCCTCTCCTCCCCCAGGTCCCATCAGCCCCTGCTCCCATCGCCCCCCATGTCCCTCTCCTCCCCTATGTCCCATCAGCCCCTGCTCCCATCGCCCCCCCATGTCCCTCTCCTCCCCCAGGTCCCATCAGCCCCTGCTCCCATCGCCCCCCCATGTCCCTCTCCTCCCCCAGGTCCCATCAGCCCCTGCTCCCATCGCCCCCCCATGTCCCTCTCCTCCCCCAGGTCCCATCAGCCCCTGCTCCCATCGCCCCCCCCATGTCCCTCTCCTCCCCCATGTCCCATCAGCCCCTGCTCCCATCGCCCCCCCATGTCCCTCTCCTCCCCGATGTCCCATCAGCCCCTGCTCCCATCGCCCCCCCATGTCCCTCTCCTCCCCCATGTCCCATCAGCCCCTGCTCCCATCGCCCCCCATGTCCCTCTCCTCCCCCAGGTCCCATCAGCCCCTGCTCCCATCGCCCCCCATGTCCCTCTCCTCCCCTATGTCCCATCAGCCCCTGCTCCCATCGCCCCCCCATGTCCCTCTCCTCCCCCAGGTCCCATCAGCCCCTGCTCCCATCGCCCCCCCCATGTCCCTCTCCTCCCCCATGTCCCATCAGCCCCTGCTCCCATCGCCCCCCATGTCCCTCTCCTCCCCTATGTCCCATCAGCCCCTGCTCCCATCGCCCCCCCATGTCCCTCTCCTCCCCCAGGTCCCATCAGCCCCTGCTCCCATCGCCCCCCATGTCCCTCTCCTCCCCTATGTCCCATCAGCCCCTGCTCCCATCGCCCCCCATGTCCCTCTCCTCCCCTATGTCCCATCAGCCCCTGCTCCCATCGCCCCCCATGTCCCTCTCCTCCCCCATGTCCCATCAGCCCCTGCTCCCATCGCCCCCCCATGTCCCTCTCCTCCCCCATGTCCCATCAGCCCCTGCTCCCATCGCCCCCCCATGTCCCTCTCCTCCCCCAGGTCCCATCAGCCCTTGCTCCCATCGCCCCCCCCATGTCCCTCTCCTCCCCCAGGTCCCATCAGCCCCTGCTCCCATCGCCCCCCCGTGTCCCTCTCCTCCCCCATGTCCCATCAGCCCCTGCTCCCATCGCCCCCCCATGTCCCTCTCCTCCCCCAGGTCCCATCAGCCCCTGCTCCCATCGCCCCCCCATGTCCCAGCACGTCCCTCTCCTCCCCCAGGTCCCATCAGCCCCTGCTCCCATCGCCCCCCCATGTCCCTCTCCTCCCCCAGGTCCCATCAGCCCCTGCTCCCATCGCCCCCCCATGTCCCAGCACGTCCCTCTCCTCCCCCAGGTCCCATCAGCCCCTGCTCCCATCGCCCCCCCATGTCCCAGCACGTCCCTCTCCTCCCCCAGGTCCCATCAGCCCCTGCTCCCATCGCCCCCCCATGTCCCTCTCCTCCCCCAGGTCCCATCAGCCCCTGCTCCCATCGCCCCCCCATGTCCCAGCACGTCCCTCTCCTCCCCCAGGTCCCATCAGCCCCTGCTCCCATCGCCCCCCCATGTCCCAGCACGTCCCTCTCCTCCCCCATGTCCCATCAGCCCCTGCTCCCATCACCCCCCCATGTCCCAGCACGTCCCTCTCCTCCCCCATGTCCCATCAGCCCCTGCTCCCATCGCCCCCCCATGTCCCTCTCCTCCCCTATGTCCCATCAGCCCCTGCTCCCATCGCCCCCCCAAGTCCCTCTCCTCCCCCAGGTCCCATCAGCCCCTGCTCCCATCGCCCCCCCATGTCCCTCTCCTCCCCCAGGTCCCATCAGCCCCTGCTCCCATCGCCCCCCCATGTCCCTCTCCTCCCCCATGTCCCATCAGCCCCTGCTCCCATCGCCCCCCATGTCCCTCTCCTCCCCTATGTCCCATCAGCCCCTGCTCCCATCGCCCCCCCATGTCCCTCTCCTCCCCCATGTCCCATCAGCCCCTGCTCCCATCGCCCCCCCATGTCCCTCTCCTCCCCTATGTCCCATCAGCCCCTGCTCCCATCGCCCCCCCCAAGTCCCTCTCCTCCCCCAGGTCCCATCAGCCCCTGCTCCCATCGCCCCCCATGTCCCTCTCCTCCCCTATGTCCCATCAGCCCCTGCTCCCATCGCCCCCCCATGTCCCTCTCCTCCCTCATTTCCCATCAGCCCCTGCTCCCATCGCCCCCCCATGTCCCTCTCCTCCCCCAGGTCCCATCAGCCCTTGCTCCCATCGCCCCCCCCATGTCCCTCTCCTCCCTCATTTCCCATCAGCCCCTGCTCCCATCGCCCCTCCATGTCCCTCTCCTCCCCCAGGTCCCATCAGCCCCTGCTCCCATCGCCCCCCCCATGTCCCTCTCCTCCCCTATGTCCCATCAGCCCCTGCTCCCATCGCCCCCCATGTCCCTCTCCTCCCCTATGTCCCATCAGCCCCTGCTCCCATCGCCCCCCATGTCCCTCTCTTCCCCTATGTCCCATCAGCCCCTGCTCCCATCGCCCCCCCGTGTCCCTCTCCTCCCCCATGTCCCATCAGCCCCTGCTCCCATCGCCCCCCCGTGTCCCTCTCCTCCCCCATGTCCCATCAGCCCCTGCTCCCATCGCCCCCCCCATGTCCCTCTCCTCCCCCATGTCCCATCAGCCCCTGCTCCCATCGCCCCCCATGTCCCTCTCCTCCCCCAGGTCCCATCAGCCCCTGCTCCCATCGCCCCCCATGTCCCTCTCCTCCCCTATGTCCCATCAGCCCCTGCTCCCATCGCCCCCCCATGTCCCTCTCCTCCCCCAGGTCCCATCAGCCCCTGCTCCCATCGCCCCCCCATGTCCCTCTCCTCCCCCATGTCCCATCAGCCAATGCTCCCATCGCCCCCCATGTCCCTCTCCTCCCCTATGTCCCATCAGCCCCTGCTCCCATCGCCCCCCCATGTCCCTCTCCTCCCCCAGGTCCCATCAGCCCCTGCTCCCATCGCCCCCCATGTCCCTCTCCTCCCCTATGTCCCATCAGCCCCTGCTCCCATCGCCCCCCATGTCCCTCTCCTCCCCTATGTCCCATCAGCCCCTGCTCCCATCGCCCCCCCATGTCCCTCTCCTCCCCATGTCCCATCAGCCCCTGCTCCCATCGCCCCCCCATGTCCCTCTCCTCCCCCATGTCCCATCAGCCCCTGCTCCCATCGCCCCCCCCATGTCCCTCTCCTCCCCCAGGTCCCATCAGCCCTTGCTCCCATCGCCCCCCCATGTCCCTCTCCTCCCCCAGGTCCCATCAGCCCCTGCTCCCATCGCCCCCCCGTGTCCCTCTCCTCCCCCATGTCCCATCAGCCCCTGCTCCCATCGCCCCCCCATGTCCCTCTCCTCCCCCAGGTCCCATCAGCCCCTGCTCCCATCGCCCCCCCATGTCCCAGCACGTCCCTCTCCTCCCCCAGGTCCCATCAGCCCCTGCTCCCATCGCCCCCCCATGTCCCTCTCCTCCCCCAGGTCCCATCAGCCCCTGCTCCCATCGCCCCCCCATGTCCCAGCACGTCCCTCTCCTCCCCCAGGTCCCATCAGCCCCTGCTCCCATCGCCCCCCCATGTCCCAGCACGTCCCTCTCCTCCCCCAGGTCCCATCAGCCCCTGCTCCCATCGCCCCCCCATGTCCCTCTCCTCCCCCAGGTCCCATCAGCCCCTGCTCCCATCGCCCCCCCCATGTCCCAGCACGTCCCTCTCCTCCCCCAGGTCCCATCAGCCCCTGCTCCCATCGCCCCCCCATGTCCCAGCACGTCCCTCTCCTCCCCCATGTCCCATCAGCCCCTGCTCCCATCACCCCCCCATGTCCCAGCACGTCCCTCTCCTCCCCCATGTCCCATCAGCCCCTGCTCCCATCGCCCCCCCCATGTCCCTCTCCTCCCCTATGTCCCATCAGCCCCTGCTCCCATCGCCCCCCCCAAGTCCCTCTCCTCCCCCAGGTCCCATCAGCCCCTGCTCCCATCGCCCCCCCATGTCCCCTCTCCTCCCCCAGGTCCCATCAGCCCCTGCTCCCATCGCCCCCCCATGTCCCTCTCCTCCCCCATGTCCCATCAGCCCCTGCTCCCATCGCCCCCCATGTCCCTCTCCTCCCCTATGTCCCATCAGCCCCTGCTCCCATCGCCCCCCCATGTCCCTCTCCTCCCCCATGTCCCATCAGCCCCTGCTCCCATCGCCCCCCCATGTCCCTCTCCTCCCCTATGTCCCATCAGCCCCTGCTCCCATCGCCCCCCCAAGTCCCTCTCCTCCCCCAGGTCCCATCAGCCCCTGCTCCCATCGCCCCCCATGTCCCTCTCCTCCCCTATGTCCGATCAGCCCCTGCTCCCATCGCCCCCCCATGTCCCTCTCCTCCCCCATGTCCCATCAGCCCCTGCTCCCATCGCCCCCCCATGTCCCTCTCCTCCCCGATGTCCCATCAGCCCCTGCTCCCATCGCCCCCCCCATGTCCCTCTCCTCCCTCATTTCCCATCAGCCCCTGCTCCCATCGCCCCCCCATGTCCCTCTCCTCCCCCAGGTCCCATCAGCCCTTGCTCCCATCGCCCCCCCCATGTCCCTCTCCTCCCTCATTTCCCATCAGCCCCTGCTCCCATCGCCCCTCCATGTCCCTCTCCTCCCCCAGGTCCCATCAGCCCCTGCTCCCATCGCCCCCCCATGTCCCTCTCCTCCCCCATGTCCCATCAGCCCCTGCTCCCATCGTTCCCCATGTCCCTCTCTTCCCTCATTTCCCATCAGCCCCTGCTCCCATCGCCCCCCATGTCCCTCTCCTCCCCTATGTCCCATCAGCCCCTGCTCCCATCGCCCCCCATGTCCCTCTCCTCCCCTATGTCCCATCAGCCCCTGCTCCCATCGCCCCCCATGTCCCTCTCTTCCCCTATGTCCCATCAGCCCCTGCTCCCATCGCCCCCCCGTGTCCCTCTCCTCCCCCATGTCCCATCAGCCCCTGCTCCCATCGCCCCCCCGTGTCCCTCTCCTCCCCCATGTCCCATCAGCCCCTGCTCCCATCGCCCCCCCATGTCCCTCTCCTCCCCCAGGTCCCATCAGCCCCTGCTCCCATCGCCCCCCCATGTCCCTCTCCTCCCTCATTTCCCATCAGCCCCTGCTCCCATCGCCCCCCCCATGTCCCTCTCCTCCCCCATTTCCCATCAGCCCCTGTTCTAATCGCCCCCCATTTCCCAGCATGCTCCTCTCCTCCCCATGTCCCATCACCCCCCCATATCCAAGCATGCCCCTGTCCTCCCCCATTTTCCATCAGCCCCTGCTCCCATTGCCATCGCGCCCCCCCCCCCCATTTCCCAGCATGCTGTTCTCATACCTGGCGCCCCCGCCTCGCTCTCGGCGCCATCACCCGCGTCCCGTTCCTCATCCTTGTCTCCTGCGCCCCTGTTCTCCGGCGCCCGTGACCAGCCGTCCTCGGGGGACCCACGGCCCCCGTCCTCCGGCAGGGGGGACCCCTCGACCAGCAGCCTCTTCAGCGCAGACACTGGGGGGGGAGGGTCAGATGGGGGGATTCCCTCCACAGGTCCCCCAATCCAGGCTCACCCAGGCCCCGCGACCCAACGGGACTGGCCTAACTTGGGGGTCAGACCCAGCCACAGCGATCAGGCAGCTCACCCCAAGAACCACGCAGGGAGTGGGATGGAGGGATCAGCAGGGGGGCAGGTTGGGAGGTTCGGGGGGTCTCACCTCTCTCCAGCACGGCAGCTGCCAGCCGCGCCTCACCCCCTGCCGCCTGGGGCTTGTGCAGAGCCAGCAGCTCCACCAGGATCCGCTCCGAGTCCTTCTCCGGCTTCTCCAGGCCGCGCTCCTCAAACTCGATCCCCTCCAGCGCCCCGTCCTTCTCCCGATCTGGGGGGCAGAGAACAGTCAGCCCCCATGGGACCCCTACAGAACCCAGGAGTCCTGCCCCCTCCTTGGAGCCACCATAGAACCCAAGAGTCCTGCTGCCTCCCCCCCTCGGAGCCACCATGGAACCCAGGAGTCCTGATCCCCACCACCACATAGCTGTCCCATCCCCCCATCAGCCCAGGTGCCCCCCGGCCCCACAAGCCCCCTCACTCCCCGCCTTGGCCTGGAGGGGGCAGGGAGGGAGGAAGCACATGATGGCTTCTCCCCAGGTCAGGGTGCTGCCCATTATCCCATTCCCCAGCCCCCTCTCACCATCCAAATGCAAGGTGTCCTTGGGACAGTTCCCGTTCTCCGAGCTGTTCAGCAGCGGCTCCCGGTAGCTGCAGGAGGCAGAGAGGAGGGGGTGCTCAGCAAAGAAAGGAAGAACAGTCTCTCCCTCCAAAAAACCACATCCCATCCTGCCTCCATAACTCCCCATATAACCACCCCCCAGCCCCACCCCAGAGCCAGCTGCATCCCAGAGCCTGGTGAGGGGTCCCCATATAACTGCCTGTGACGAAGTGGGAATGTTCTTAACCTTTTCTCTGAATACTGTGTGGGTGCCTCAGTTTCCTCTATGCATTTCTCAAGGATCTAGGTGGTCGGATGTCATGGACTCCTCGAGTGATGCTCTGGAACTGCTCCCCACCAAGCCAGGCAGGACTTTGGGGAGCCTCCTCTCCCTTGGAGCAGACTTGTTCAGGGCGAGAAGCTCCCACGGCTTCACCTCCTGGGTCTCTCCTTGGAGGATTCAGCATCCTCTGCCCCTCCGTGCACTTCCCACAGCAAGCCCGCCCCAACGGGGTCCTGGAGGGGCCACAGGGTCCTGCACCCCCACTTTGCAGTCAGACGTGACTCTCAGCCAGCCAGTAACACAGAGGTTTATTCGATGACAGGAACAGGGTCTAAAACAGAGCTTGTAGGTACAGCGAACCGGACCCCTCGGCCAGGTCCATTCTGGGGGACAGTGAACCAGACCCCCACGTCTGCACTTCACTGCTCATCCCCAGCCAGCTCCAGACTGACAGCCCCCCCTCCAGCCCCTCCTCTCTGCTCAGCCCCTTTCCTGGGCCAGGAGGTCACCTGATCCCTTTGTCTCCAACACCTTCAGCTGGCACCTTTGCAGAGGGGGGGCCCAGGCCATCAGTTGCCAGGAGACAGTGTCAGGCATTTAGGTGCACTGGCCCTTTGCTCTGCAGCAATCACACCCCCTTATCCCACCACCTAGATACTTAAGAACTGCATGGGGACACTGAGGCACCAACACCGTTAAGAACATTCCCAGTTCATCACATGGGATCAGGGGGTGTGATTGGTGCAGAGCCCGAGAGGGCCGGTGTGATGGTGTCTGCACAGAGAATGGCCGACCCCCCAGTCTCCCGCTGGCCTGGCCCCCCCCCCCCCCCCCCCGGCAAGGTGCCAGCTGAAGGTGTTGGAGAACAAAGAGATCAGGTGACCTCCTGGCCCGGGAAGGGACAAGCCCAGAGGAGGGGCTGGTGAGTTTCAGTTTGGAGCTGGCTGGGGAAATGGAGGGAGGCCAGAACCAGGGTCTGGGCTCCCCACCCACCAAGATGGACCTGGCTGAGGGGTCCCGTTCTCTGTACCTACAAGCCCTGCTTGGGGCCGTGTTCCTTTTGTCTAACAAACCTGTGTTACTGGCTGGCTGGGAGTCCCGGTGAGTCGCAGGGAGTGGGGGTGCAGGGCCCCTATCTCCCACACTCTGTGACACACACACCCAGCCCCACCCCAGAGCCAGCCACTGGGTTCCAATATAACCAGCCCCCAGCCCCACACATCCACTGCACTCACTAGCTGGGGCTGTACGGGGCTGACAGACTCGGGGCAGCACGACGCGGTTTCTGGTGATTGGACCCCGGAAGCTTCAGAGACCCGGCTGTCTCGCTGATCAGAGCACACCAGCTAGGGACCGGAGAGGGGAGAAAGCTCTGTCGGTGCCCCTCACTCCCGACCCGCAGCCCGTCAGCCCAGCCCTGCCACCCCACCCCCACTCAGCCGGTGCCCCTCACTCCCGACCCGCAGCCCTGTCAGCCCAGCCCTGCCACCCCAGCTCAGCCCATGCCCCTCACTCCCGACCCGCAGCCCGTCAGCCCAGCCCTGCCACCCCACCCCCACTCAGCCGGTGCCCCTCACTCCCGACCCGCAGCCCTGTCAGCCCAGCCCTGCCACCCCAGCTCAGCCCATGCCCCTCACTCCCGACCCGCAGCCCTGTCAGCCCAGCCCTGCCACCCCACCCCCACTCAGCCGGTGCCTCTCACTCCCGACCCGCAGCCCCTGCTATCCCAGCCCTGCCCCCCACCCTGCTCGTGCCACAGCCCTATTATCCCAGCCCTGCCCCCCCCCCCCCGCTCTGCCGGTGCCCCTCACTCCCGACCCGCAGCCCGTCAGTCCAGCCCTGCACCCCCCGCTGCTCTGCCGGTGCCCCTCACTCCAGAACCACAGCCCCTGCCAGCCCAGCCCTGCCCCCCGCAGCTCTGCCAGTGCCCCTCACTCCCGACCCGCAGCCCCTACTAACCCAGCCCTGCCCCCACCCCCACCCCGCCGTCTCACTTCTTTCTCTCTGACACCGTCTGGGCCACCAGCTCGTAGATTTGGGCTCCAAACTCCCAGCTGAAGATGACGTAAAAGGCCTTGCGGTCTGGCAGGGGAGGGGCCAATCAGAGCGGGGTTCCGCAGTGCCCCCCCAGGTTCACAGACCCCACCCAATGCCCCTCCCGCCCAGGGCCGGCTTTAGGAAGTGCGGGGCCCAATTTGAACAGTTTCGACGGGGCCCCAGCAGGGATGACTAAAAAAAAACCAAACCAAACCACCACCAACACCCGTAGAAAAACCCGTGGGGCTTGTGCTCACGGGGCAGGCGGTGCTCTGGGTCCGTCACTCGCTCCGGATCTCCGGCGGCACCGAAGGACCCGCCGCCGAAGTGCCGCTGGAGACCCGCAGCGCCGCCAGGTGAGTAAAGATGAACAAGGCGCCTCTAGCCAGGGAAGGGATCCTCACGGGGCGCGGGGCCTGATTCAGGGGAACTGGTGGAAAGGGGCCTAAAGCCGGCCCTGCTCCCACCCCCAGCACCATCCGCTCAGCCTGCCTGGGTGGTGGGGGGGCACGGACTGGGGCAGCCCCCCGAGCGATTAGTTCAGGCTCAGCAAGGGTTCCTCCCTCGCCCACAGTTGGAGCATCACAGTAGGGGGGCAGGGAGCCCCCCAAGGCTGCCCTTGTGCCCCCAAACCCTCCAGGCTGCCCCCCAGAGATCCCCCTCGAGCCCCTCAGGCTGCCCCCCCAGAACCTCCCAGGCTGTCCCCCCTGGAGCCCCCCGGCTGCTGACCTGTGGCCACGTCGCGGGTCATGGCAGAGCTGAGTTTGATGATGGGGCTCAGGACCTGCCGGGGCTCAGGTGTGGGGCCGGGGGGGCGGCTATGGCACCGAAGAACCAGCCGCTCCTCCTGCCGTTGCAGCAGCACCAGGATGTCGTCCAGGAGCAGCACGTGCACGTCTGGGGCGGCAGTGGGGGTCAGCGGGGGAGGCGCTTCCCAGCTCCCGGAGCCCCCCATCCACCTCCCGGTTCCAAGCCCTCCACCCCTCACAGCCCCATGTGCCTCCTGCTCCCAGTGTACTCACACCCCAACTCCCCGAGTCCTGCCCCCCCAAGCCTGGCCCCCCCCACCTCCCTGCCCCCCCGACCCCCGTCACTCACCCACAGCCTTGTCCTTACTGACGCGCCAGGTCAGCCCCCCCTCGTGCACCAGGTTCCGCTTGGTGATATCCATGTTCTGGGGGGGAGTGTTAGATGGGAACAGATCCCCCTGACCCTACAGCCAGCCCCCCCCGTCCCTTAGTGTACCCCTGACCCCATAGCCAGTGCCCCACCCACAGTGCCCCCTGACCCCATAGACAGCGCCCGGCCCCAGTGCCTCCCTGACCCCACAGCCAGCCCCCCCATCCCTTAGTGTACCCCTGACCCCATAGACAGCCGCCTGCCCCCTAGTGTACCTCTGACCCCACAGCCAGCCGCCCGCCCCCTAGTGTACCCCTGACCCCATAGCCAGTGCCCCACCCACAGTGCCCCCTGACCCCATAGACAGCGCCCGGCCCCAGTGCCTCCCTGACCCCACAGCCAGCCCCCCCATCCCTTAGTGTACCCCTGACCCCATAGACAGCCGCCCGCCCCCTAGTGTACCCCTGACCCCACAGCCAGCCGCCCGCCCCCTAGTGTACCCCTGACCCCATAGCCAGTGCCCCACCCACAGTGCCCCCTGACCCCATAGACAGCGCCCGGCCCCAGTGCCTCCCTGACCCCACAGCCAGCCCCCGCATCCCTTAGTGTACCCCTGACCCCATAGACAGCCGCCTGCCCCCTAGTGTACCTCTGACCCCACAGCCAGTGCCCCACCCACAGTGCCCCCTGACCCCATAGACAGCGCCCGGCCCCAGTGCCTCCCTGACCCCACAGACAGCCCCCCCATCCCTTAGTGTACCCCTGACCCCACAGACAGCCGCCTGCCCCCTAGTGTACCTCTGACCCCACAGCCAGTGCCCCACCCACAGTGCCCCCTGACCCCATAGACAGCGCCCGGCCCCAGTGCCTCCCTGACCCCACAGCCAGCCCCCGCATCCCTTAGTGTACCCCTGACCCCATAGACAGCCGCCCGCCCCCTAGTGTACCCCTGACCCCATAGACAGTGCCCCACCCACAGTGCCCCTGACCCCATAGACAGCGCCCGGCCCCAGTGCCTCCCTGACCCCACAGCCAGCCCCCCCATCCCTTAGTGTACCCCTGACCCCACAGACAGCCGCCTGCCCCCTAGTGTACCTCTGACCCCACAGCCAGTGCCCCACCCACAGTGCCCCCTGACCCCATAGACAGCGCCCGGCCCCAGTGCCTCCCTGACCCCACAGACAGCCCCCCCCATCCCTTAGTGTACCCCTGACCCCACAGACAGCCGCCTGCCCCCTAGTGTACCTCTGACCCCACAGCCAGTGCCCCACCCACAGTGCCCCCTGACCCCATAGACAGCGCCCGGCCCCAGTGCCTCCCTGACCCCACAGCCAGCCCCCGCATCCCTTAGTGTACCCCTGACCCCATAGACAGCCGCCCGCCCCCTAGTGTACCCCTGACCCCATAGACAGTGCCCCACCCACAGTGCCCCCTGACCCCATAGACAGCGCCCGGCCCCAGTGCCTCCCTGACCCCACAGCCAGCCCCCCCATCCCTTAGTGTACCCCTGACCCCATAGACAGCCGCCCGCCCCCTAGTGTACCCCTGACCCCATAGCCAGTGCCCCACCCACAGTGCCCCCTGACCCCATAGACAGCGCCCGGCCCCCAGTGCCTCCCTGACCCCACAGCCAGCCCCCCCATCCCTTAGTGTACCCCTGACCCCACAGACAGCCGCCTGCCCCCTAGTGTACCTCTGACCCCACAGCCAGCCGCCCGCCCCCTAGTGTACCCCTGACCCCATAGCCAGTGCCCCACCCACAGTGCCCCCTGACCCCATAGACAGCGCCCGGCCCCAGTGCCTCCCTGACCCCACAGACAGCCGCCTGCCCCCTAGTGTACCTCTGACCCCACAGCCAGCCGCCCGCCCCCTAGTGTACCCCTGACCCCATAGCCAGTGCCCCACCCACAGTGCCCCCTGACCCCATAGACAGCGCCCGGCCCCAGTGCCTCCCTGACCCCACAGCCAGCCCCCCCATCCCTTAGTGTACCCCTGACCCCACAGACAGCCGCCTGCCCCCTAGTGTACCCCTGACCCCATAGCCAGTGCCCCACCCACAGTGCCCCCTGACCCCATAGACAGCGCCCGGCCCCAGTGCCTCCCTGACCCCACAGCCAGCCCCCCCATCCCTTAGTGTACCCCTGACCCCACAGACAGCCGCCCGCCCCCTAGTGTACCCCTGACCCCACAGCCAGCCGCCCGCCCCCCTAGTGTACCCCTGACCCCATAGCCAGTGCCCCCACCCACAGTGCCCCCCTGACCCCATAGACAGCGCCCAGCCCCAGTGCCTCCCTGACCCCACAGCCAGCCCCCCCATCCCTTAGTGTACCCCTGACCCCACAGACAGCCGCCTGCCCCCTAGTGTACCCCTGACCCCATAGCCAGTGCCCCACCCACAGTGCCCCCTGACCCCATAGACAGCGCCCGGCCCCAGTGCCTCCCTGACCCCACAGCCAGCCCCCCCCATCCCTTAGTGTACCCCTGACCCCACAGACAGCCGCCTGCCCCCTAGTGTACCTCTGACCCCACAGCCAGCCGCCCGCCCCCTAGTGTACCCCTGACCCCATAGCCAGTGCCCCACCCACAGTGCCCCCTGACCCCATAGACAGCGCCCAGCCCCAGTGCCTCCCTAACCCCACAGACAGCCCCCCCATCCCTTAGTGTACCCCTGACCCCACAGACAGCCGCCTGCCCCCTAGTGTACCTCTGACCCCATAGCCAGTGCCCCACCCACAGTGCCCCCTGACCCCATAGACAGCGCCCGGCCCCAGTGCCTCCCTGACCCCACAGCCAGCCCCCCCATCCCTTAGTGTACCCCTGACCCCATAGACAGCCGCCCGCCCCCTAGTGTACCCCTGACCCCATAGCCAGTGCCCCACCCACAGTGCCCCCTGACCCCATAGACAGCGCCCGGCCCCAGTGCCTCCCTGACCCCACAGCCAGCCCCCCCATCCCTTAGTGTACCCCTGACCCCATAGACAGCCGCCCGCCCCCTAGTGTACCCCTGACCCCATAGACAGTGCCCCACCCACAGTGCCCCCTGACCCCATAGACAGCGCCCGGCCCCAGTGCCTCCCTGACCCCACAGCCAGCCCCCCCATCCCTTAGTGTACCCCTGACCCCACAGCCAGCACCTCGCCCCCAGTGCCCCCCCACCCCCAGCCAGCCCCCTACCCCTCTGGCCGGGCAAGGCCCCACCTTGAACTCGCTGAGCAGCGGGTCCGAGCTCTGCTTCAGGCTGGAGAGATCCAGGCGCTTCTGATAATCCTTCAGCTTCTGTGGGGGCAGGGCGGGACGGGGGGGTTAAGGCTGGCTGGCTGGATGGGGGGGGGGCTGCCACGGACTGTGGGGGAGTCGGGCCCTGCACCCCTCACTTCCCGCGATTCCCGGGACTCTCAGCCAGTGACACAGAAGGTTTGTTATGTGTCAGGAACACGGCCCCAAGCTGGGCTTGTGGGTACAACCAGGACCCCCAGTCGGGTCCCTCTGGGGGGCAAGGAGCTTAGACCCCAGGCCTGGGGCTCCCAGCCAGCCCCAAATTGACCCCCCCAGCATCTCACCCCCTCCCCCGGCTCCTCCTCCAGCCTTTGGCCAGTTTCCCACCTGGCCCCAGCCCCCTCCCGGCACAGGTCCCGTCCCTCCCCTAAACTCACCCCCTGCTCTGCCCCCCCCCACGCAGCCAGTCCCGGCAAAACTCCCCCGCGACATCCCCCGTCAATGCGTTAAGGCCGGCTGGACGGCTGGGGCGGGGGCGTTAAGGCCGGCTGGACGGACGGGGGGGGAGCGTTAAGGCCAGCTGGACGGACGGGGGCGTTAAGTCCGGACGGGGGTGTGGAGGGCGGCCAGGCGTGGCCAGAAAGACGGTGGGGGGGGGGGGCCTCACCATGAGGTTCTCCATGTACCGCACCTCCTGGTTGACGTGGTTGAGGATCTGCCGACAGCACTCGGCCGCCCGCTGCACCTTTGCCTGCTCGTCCTGCTCCTCTGCAGGGACAGGCTGGGTCAGTCAGCGCCCCCGGCCGCCCCCCAGCCAGGCCCTGTCCCACCCCCCCGGCCCCCAGCCAGCCCCCTGGCCCCCAGCCAGCCAGTCCCTGTCCCACTCCCCTGCCCCCGGCCAGCCCCCCAGCCAGCCAGTCCTGGTCTCACCCCCCCTGCCCCCAGCCAGCCCCCGGCTGCCCCCCAGCCAGTCCCTGTTCCACCCCCCCTTCCCGCAGTCCTCAGCCAGCCCCCCAGCCAGTCCCTGTCCCGGCCGCCCCCCAGCCAGCCCCTGTCCCACCCCCCCTTCCCGCAGCCCTCAGCCAGCCCCCCTTTCCTCTCCCCGCATGGCACCTCCTGCCCCCGCGGCCCCTCACCCGTGTACTTGGCGATGTTCTCCAGCAGCAGCGGGTACTTGGTGAGCCGCTGCATCTCGATGGGGATGATGTCCTTCAGCTGCAGCCTCCGGCAGCGAGCCTGGCTCTCCGCCTCCTGCGGGGACAGGCCGCTGGGACGGGGCAGGGCAGGGCCGGGGGGGCAGAGCAGGGCCGCTGGGACAGGGCCGCTGAGACAGGGCAGGGCAGGGGGGGCAGAGCAGGGGGGCTGGGCAGGGCCGGGGGCGCAGGGCAGGGCCGCTGGGACAGGGCCGCTGAGACAGGGCAGGGCAGGGGGGGCAGGGCAGGGGGGCTGGGCAGGGCCAGGGGCGCAGGGCAGGGGGGCTGGGCAGGGCCGCTGGGACAGGGCCGCTGGGACAGGGCAGGGCAGGGCCGGGGGGGCAGGGCATGGGGGCTGGGCAGGGCCGGGGGCGCAGGGCAGGGGGGCTGGGACAGGGCCGCTGGGACAGGGCCGCTGGGACAGGGCAGGGCAAGGGGGCTGGACAGGGCCGGGGCCGCAGGCTGGAGGCTGGGACAGGGCAGGGCAGGGCAGGGGGGGCAGGCTGGGGGCCGGGGGGGCAGGCTGGGGGCATGAGGAAGTGGGGATTTTCCCTTGTTATGTTCTATGTGAGCCTATGTGAGTCTGACTGTTCTGCATGAGAGCTGCCTGTGCCTCAGTTTCCCTGTGTATTGCACCAGTGTCTATGTGGTGGCAATCAGGGGGTGTGACTTGGGGGGGGGGGGGCTGCTCCAGCTGCCTACAGGGGGTGCAGGGATGTGGGGTAGGCCGGGAGGCACAGGGCCGGGGGGCTGTGCAGGGCCAGGTGGCAGGCTGGGAGCTGGAGGGTGCAGGGCCAGGGTGCTGTGCAGGGCCGGGGGGTGGGCTGGGGGGGGAAGATCGGGGGCGCAGGCCAGGGGGGCGCAGGGCCAGAGGGCTGTGCAAGGCCGAGGGGCGGGCTGGGGGGAAGGCTGGGGGCCGGGGGGCTGTGCAGGGCCGGGGGGGAAGGCTGGGGGCCGGGGGGCTGTGCAGGGTCAGGGGGGCTGGGCAGGGCCGGGGGGCGCAGGCCAGGGGGGGCTGGGCAGGGCCGGGGGGTGCAGGTGCGGGCTGAGAGCTGGAGGGCCGGGGGGAGCAGGCCAGGGGGGCTGGGCAGGGCCGGGGGGCGCAGGGCCGGGGGGCTGGGCAGGGCCGTGGGGGGCGCAGGTGCGGGCTGGGGGCTGGGCAGGGCCGGGGGGGGGCGCAGGCCGGGGGGGCTGTGCAGGGCTGGGGGGCTGGGTGGGGCCGGGGGTGCAGGGCCAGGGGGGCTGGGCAGGGCCGGGGGTGCAGGGCCAGGGGGGCTGGGCAGGGCCGGGGGGCGCAGGCTGGGGGGTGTAGGTGCAGGCCGGGGGGCTGGGTGGGGCCAGGGGGTGCAGGGCCGGGGGGTCAGGGCCGTGGGGGGCGCAGGGCCGGGGGGGCTGGGCAGGGCCGGGGGGGCGCAGGGCTGTGGGGGCTGGGCAGGGCTGGGGGGGGGCGCAGGCGGGGGGGGCTGTGCAGGGCTGGGGGGCTGGGCGGGGCCGGGGGTGCAGGGCCAGGGGGCTGGGCTGGGCGGGCGCAGGGCCGGGGGGACTGGGTGGGGCCGGGGGGGGGCGCAGGGCCAGGCCCCCGTACCTGGATGAACTGGCTGAAACGCGGCTCCCGGCGCTGCTTGGCCTTGAGCTGCTCCAGCGCGAACGACTGGCGGCTGCAGAACCGGGCCGAGAGCTTCTGGAACCAGCTGCCCTCGGTGCCGTCAAACTGGGGGGGCACAGGGGGCGTCACCTGCCTGTGGCTCTGCCCCCCCCGCCCCCCCGGTTACTCCCCCCCGCCCCCAGCCCTGGCTCCCCGCCCCCCCACCCGGTTACTCCCCCCCGCCCCCAGCCCTGGCTCCCCGCCCCCCCACCCGGTTACTCCCCCCCGCCCCCAGCCCTGGCTCCCCGCCCCCCCACCCGGTTACTCCCCCCCGCCCCCAGCCCTGGCTCCCCGCCCCCCCACCCGGTTACTCCCCCCCGCCCCCAGCCCTGGCTCCCCGCGCCCCCCCCGGTTACTCCCCCCCGCCCCCAGCCCTGGCTCCCCGCCCCCCCCCGTTACTCCCCCCCTCCCCCAGCCCAGGCTCCCCGCCCCCCCGTACCCGGGCCAGCAGCGTGTCCCCGATCTCAGCGATGACGCAGTCGCTCTCCTCCCGAAGCTTCTTCAGGCTCTCGAGGAACAGGGCTGCGGGGGGGGGGAGGGTTGGGGGGGATCAGAGCCAGCCAGCACCCCCCAGCGACACCCCCTGTTCGTGCTTCCTGCTCCCACCCTCCCCCGCCACACCCCTGCCCACACTCCCTGCCCCCACCCATACCCCTTGCCCTCCCCCGCCACACCGCTGCCCACACCCCTCCCCCAGCGACACCCCCTGTCCATGCTCTCTGCCCCCATCCCTCCCCCAGCCATACCCCCACCCTGCCCCCAGCCATACCCCCTGCCCCTCCCCCGCCACACCCCTGCCCACACTCCCTGCCCCTCCCCCTGCCCATGCTCCCTGCCCCCACCCGCCCTCAGCCCCACACTTTGCATGTGGTCCCCCCCCAGCCCTGCCCCCCAGCCCCGCTCACTGTGTGCGTCCATCAGGTCGTCCAGGCCGGGGAAGATGTTGGCCAGCTCGGGCTCCTGGAAGAATCCTTCGCTGAGCAGCGGCTGGTAGAAAAGCTCCAGCAGCACCCGCAGCATCCGCACGTGGGCGTGTTCGGTGAGGAACAGCTCTGGGGGGGCACAGGGAGGTCAGGCTGGGGGCTCTCACTCCACTCCCCCTGACAGGGGGGTGCAAGGTTTGGGGGAAACTTGGAGAGTTGTGGGGGTCTCCACCCCACCTACCATTGGTGGGGGTCTGGGGATGTGTGGAAAGCTGGGCAGTTGTTGGGGGACTGTGTGGGGAAACTGGGGGGCCATCGGCAGGAGTTAGGGGGCAGGGGTGGGAGCCAGGGCCAGGAACCAGGGAGGAGTTGGGGGGCAGGGGCAGAAATCAGGGTGCCACGGGGGACTTGGGGGGCTGGGGTGGGAGCCAGGAAGTGGAGGGAACAGGAATCAAGGGGCTAGGGGGATTTGGGGGGCTGGGGGGAGTTGGGGACTGGGGAGGAGTTGGGGTGCGGGAGCCAGGGAGTGCGGGGACGGGTGGGAGAGGGGGGCAGGAATCAGGGGCTGGGAGCTGGGGGACCAGGGGGAGTTGGGGGGCCGGGAGGAGTCAGGGGTGGCACTCTGGGGCCGAGGTCTCTCCCCACCCACCGTTGATGACCTCCTGCCGCTTGACTTCTCCTTTCTTCAGCCTGAGGAGGGCGTCGGGTGGGACCCGCTGGCGCCAGGTCGGCGGCTCCGGCTCCAGCTCCGAAACGCGCGGCTCAGTCTCCTCAGACTGGGGAAGCAGAAAGGACGGCGGGGGCTCCCCTCCGCCAGCCCCCCCGGGCTCCGGGCTGTGGGGAGAGGGTGGCTGAGAGCAGGGAGGGCTGCGCCCCAAGGCCCCCGCAAGCCCCTGCCCCCAGCCCCCCCCGCTCCGCTGGCCTGCGAAGCGTGAATCCATGGGCTGGGGGCTCCCTGGCACCTACGTGACGCTGCTGGGCCTCAGGCGCCCCGGCCCCAGGGGGGGTCTCTCCTGCAGCTCCCCGGCGCGGGCGGCCGCCTCGAGGTCCACGTCGCTGCGGGAACGCGGCTGCTTCCCCTTGGCAGAGCCGCGCTGCGAGCGCTTCCGCTCGGTCACACGCAGGCTCTCCGACCGGCCCAGCCTCCCCGACAGCCTGCGGGCGCGGACAGCCACGGGCGGGGGGACGGACCAGCCACGGGCGGGGGGACAGAGATCAGACCAGCCACAGACGGGGGGACACGGACCAGCCACGGACCGGACCAGCGACGGGCGGGGGGACAGAGATCAGACCAGCCACAGATGGGGGACACGGACCAGCCACGGACGGGGGGACACGGACCAGACCAGCCACGGACGGGGGGACACGGACCAGACCAGCCACAGACGGGGGGACAGAGACCGGACCAGCCACGGACCGGACCAGCCACGGACGGGAGGACAAGGACCGGAGCAGCCACGGACCGGAGCAGCCACGGACCGGGGGACAGAGACCAGACCAGCCACGGACGGGGGGACAAGGACCAGACCAGCCACGGACCGGGGGACGGAGACCAGCCATGGACGGGGGGACGGAGACCGGACCAGCCACGGACCGGACCAGCCACGGACCGGGGGACGGAGACCAGACCAGCCACGGACAGGGGGACAAGGACCGGACCAGCCACGGACAGGGGGACAGAGATCAGCCACGGACAGGGGGGACAAGGACCGGACCAGCCACGGACCGGGGGACAAAGACCGGACCAGCCACGGACCGGACCAGCCAGGACCGGGGGACGGAGACCAGACCAGCCACGGACAGGGGGGACAAGGACCGGACCAGCCACGGACCAGGGGACAGAGACCAGCCACGGGTGGGGGGACCAGGCAAGGATGGGGGTGACATGGACCAGACCAGCCACGGACGGGGGGACAAGGATGGGACCAGCCACAGACAGGGGGGACAAGGACCGGACCAGCCACGGACGAGGGGGACAAGGAGGGGTGGGGCGTGGACAGGGGAGTCCCAGATGGGACCAGCCATAAAGGGGGAGGGGGAACCCACAAACCAAGCAGACATGAGGGGGGCATCGTAACCAGCCATGGGAGACAGAATCATCCAATCACAGAGAAGGAGAAGCCACAGAGAATACGAATGGACCAATGGGAGAAGCAAGGGGGGTGGAACAGCCAATGAGAAGCAAGGATTGGGAGACAAGGTCAGGCACAAGGTGTGAAGATGTGGGGCAGGGGTTATTCATGCATCAGACCAAGGCCCCAGAGCCATGCACCAGCCTCCGGAAGGGGGTCATGCTGCAGGAAGCGGGGGCGGGGGGCTCAGTAGGGGGCGCTGTCCCTGGCACTAGTGCTGACCCCAATGCAGCGCTAGGGGGTGCTCTGGGGGTGCTCTCCCCGGCAGTCAGGGCTGGCCCGATGCCCCAGCACGGCGCTAGGGGGCAGTAGGGGGGCTGTTCTCCACAGCACTATGGGGCGCTGTGGGGGCAGTAGGGGGCGCTCTTCCCAGCTCGAGGGGGCAGTAGGAGGTGCTCTCCCCGACACGAGGGGGCGCTGGGGGGCAGTAGGAGGCGCTCTCCCTGGCGCTAGGGAGCAGTAGGGGGGCAGTAGGGGGGCCTCCTCCCCGACACTAGGGGGCGCTGGGGGGCTGTAGGGGGCGCTCTCCCTGGCGCTAGGAGGCACTGGGGGGCAGTATGGGGGTTCTCTCCCCGGCGCTAGGGGGCGCTAGGGGGCCCGGCAGGATGAGAACCGGGTACTTAGCTCAGCCCGTGGGTGTCTATAAATTATTCTCCCTGTGGAACCAGCCTGTCCCCACAAACATGCAAATAGGGGGGCTCCAGGGGGGTCACCGACCTTTTCCATTTTCTAGGAAGAAACAGCAGGAGAAGAGGAGTGTTAACTGTGGGGGAGGGGGCTGCCTGGCCCAGGAGGGACCCCCCCAAATGATACAGACAGAGGCATTCTAACCACTAGACCCCACTCCCCCCGAACCAGGGAGAGAACCCAAGGGTCCTGGCTCCCAGCTCCCCCTGCTCTAACCACTAGACACCACTCCCCCCTGAACCAAGGAGAGAACCCAAGGGTCCTGGCTCCCAGCTCCCCCTGCTCTAACCACTAGACACCACTCCCCCCAAACCAGGGAGAGAATCCAGGAGTCCTGGCGCCCAGCCCGCCCTGCTCTAATCACCAGCCCCCACTCCCCTCCCAGAGCCGGGGGGGCCATGAATGGGGCAGGGCAGTAGTGAAACCTCCCACCCCGCCCACCTCTCGGGGCAGTCAGCCCCCCAGTGAGATCCCCGGGTGGGGGCATGCAGGGGCAGGAGTGAAGAGCAGAGAGGGGGACAGACAGACGGGGGAAGGGACTGCAGAGCACAGAGCGGGGGAGAGGCACCTCAGGGTGGCCCCCCCAGTTCTCACCTATCGTTCTCAGCATTGTCCTCGGGGGGCTGCTCGCTGGGGGGGGCCTCCCCCGGCTCCACGGGACACTGGGGCTCCAACCCTGGGAGGGGAGGGGGGGAGAACAGGAGATGGTTGCTGGGGGGCCAACACCAACCCCCACAATGCTGTAGCCCCTCCTCCCTTCCCCTGCTCCTTCCACCCCCCCCCCGTATGTCTGGTCCCTTCTCCTCCACGTCCTCCCCAGCCCCTCCCTCATCTCTTACCCTCCCCATCGGTCCCCTCCCCCAGAGGGGGGTTCACGGTCACAGAAACTCCGGGGGGGTCAAGCCCTGGGGTCCCAGACGTGGCCCCCTTGGTCCGGCTCTCGCTGCGCTCCAACAACTTGAGACCCTTCCGCTCTGGGGCCGTGGCCTTCTCCGCTGGAGGGAGATGTGGGGGCAGGTCAGTCACTCAAAGACACTCCCTCAAATCAGCATGAATCCCCTGCTTTAACCACTACACCCCACTCCCCTCCCAGAGCCAGGGAGAGAACCCAGGAGTCCTGGCTCCCAGGCCCCCCTGCTCTAACCACCAGCCCCGACTCCCCTCCCAGAGCCGGGGAGAGAACCCAGGAGTCCTGGCTCCCAGCCCCCTCTGCTCTAACCACCAGCCCCCGCTCCCCTCCCAGAGCTGGGAAGTGAACCCAGGAGTCCTGGCTCCCAGCCCCCCCCCGCTCTAACCACTAGGCAGCTGAACTCCACACGCAGCCGAGTGGCACTGGACACAGACGGGGGGGCGGGGGGGAGCGGCTGCAAGCTGGGGCAGTGGGGGGGATGGAGGGTCAGTAACTGATGGTTGGGGTGACAGGGTTAGTGTATTAGGGGATGCAGCCCAGAGCCCTGCCCCCCAGGTGAGAAGGAGACACACCATTTATGAGAAGAGTTAATGAGGTTACAGGGACAGGTGCCCAGGCTTGGGTGCCCTGGGGGGGCCATGCATGGGGCTGGGGGGGGCCAGTACCTTCACCCTCGGGGACTTTGCTTTGTCTGAAATCGGAATCTGCAAGAGAGAAGAGCGAGGGAGAGCGACAGGCTGAAGGGGGTAGAAGTGGGGGGGCCTCCGCAGAGCCCCACAGCCCCCCTGGGACTAGCACCCCAGCAGGGCCCCCCTGGGCCCGGAGCCCCTGGGGAGCTGAGCGGGGCCCAGGGCACGGCCTGGCTCATAGAGAGTGGGGGGCACTGGGAACAGAGCAGAAGCGGGCAGGGGGTAGGACAAGGTGCCCCATAACATCCCGGAAGTCGGGGATTTCGGATGTGCTCAGAGCTTCAAATTTGGGGGCACACATGGAGCTGGGGGGGGGTTGCAGTACACAGGCAGTCAGAGGGGGATCGAGGGGGCAAAGAGAGTCGGGGGATGGGGGGGCCACACGTGGAGCTGGGGGTTTGGGGGGCACACAGGGAGTTGGGGGATTGGGGGGCACGGGGAGCCACACATGGAGCTGGGGGGGGTTGGGGGGCACAAAGGAAGCTGGGGGGGCATAGGGACTTGGGAGGATCGGAAGGTCATGGGGATGCAGGGGGGCATACAGGGAGCTGGGGGGTTGGGGGGCACAAAGGGAGCTGGGGGGGCATAGGGAGTCAGGGGGATTGGGAGGTCACGGGGACCCAGGGGGGCATACAGGGAGCTGGGGGGTTGGGGGGCACGGGGAGCCACACATGGAGCTGGGGGGGGGTTGGGGGGCACAAAGGAAGCTGGGGGGGCATAGGGACTCGGGAGGATCGGAAGGTCATGGGGATGCAGGGGGGCATACAGGGAGCTGGGGGGTTGGGGGGCACAAAGGGAGCTGGGGGGGCATAGGGAGTCAGGGGGATTGGGAGGTCACGGGGACCCAGGGGGGCATACAGGGAGCTGGGGGGTGCACAGGGAGTCAGGAGGGGTCACAGGGACCTGGGGGGCACACAGGGAGCAGCGGGGATCAGAGGGGCACAGGGAGTCAGGAGGGTGGGGGCAGGACAATCTGGCCTGGGAGACCCATGGGTGCACAGGAGACCCAGGCTCTGTGAAAGTCAGAGGACACAAGGGGCAGTGGGGGGAGTGATTTGGGGGGGTTGGGAGGGGCAGAGCCAGTGGGGTGCAGAGAGGACTGTGGAGGCAGGGACCCCGGCACCCCCACGTACTGTGGGAGTCCCCACGGTTCCAGCGCGTGGCGTCCAACAGGCTGAAGCCCTTTCGCGGCTTGGGGGGCTCCTCGGGCTTCCGGCTCCCCGGCATCTGCAGAGTTGGGGGGAAGGTGAGTCAGTGGGTCAGGAAGCAGGACTGGGGCTTGTGATGAAGTGGGGGGTTTCCAGGTGGTTGCATGCAGGGGGGTGGGACTCAGTGTCCCCAGGTGTTACTGGTTAACGAGGGGAGGGGAGAGGGAGTTTGTTGGGACACAGGACCAGAGAGGGAACTTGGGACCCCGGCCGATGGCCTGCAGGATGGAGACCCCAGCGCCTGGTGACCTGGTGACCCGGAGACCCGGCTCAGGAGTCACAGCCGGTTCTGGCCAGTGGGGACAATGGGCTGCGGGGAGAGGACCCCGGTGACCTGACCAGCCGGCTCCAGCCAGAGGGGCCAGAGGAGGCCATGGGGACCTGGTTTATGACCCTGTTTCCCTGGAGAGAAGCCAATGGGCAGAGGGGGCTTGGGGCCGGGGGTATCGGAGGCCCAGCTGGGAAGCAGGGGGGCTCAGGGCTGGAGGGGGAGCAGGCAGAGCCCCCCTGGCTGCAGGGGAACTGGGATGTGCTGGGCTGAGGGAGGCCAGGCCTGAGGCTGGAGAGTTTCCTGTGCTGGGTTCAACCCTCAATAAACCTCCTGTGTTACGCTGGGGGAGAGTCACCCCGGGCTAGAGAACAGGGCCGGAGGTGGGGGGGATCGTCCCCTTCGGGGGCGAGGAGGCCCCGGGGCCCAGAGCGAGGGGACTCCCTGGGGGGGCCCACGGCAGAGACAGATGTGCTAAGGCTCAGAGAGGTGCGACTCCCGGAGGTGGAGGGGCCTGACCCCCAGAGAGAGTGGCCCCCCCGAGAAGGGCTGTCGCACTGAAAGGGGCACCCCCCACGGACCGCACGGGGCCAGGCGTGGGCACAATCTGTGAGTCCGTGACAGGGCTCGGTCCCTAAATTGTCCCACGCTACACAGGGGACCATGGGGGTGGGACAAGGGGGACTAGGTGTGAGTCCCCTCCAGCCAGAGAGTGAACCCAGGAGTCCTGGCTCCCAGCCCCCCCTGCTCTAACCACCAGCCCCCACTCCCCTCCCAGAGCTGGGGGAGAGAACCCAGGAGTCCTGGCTCCCAGCCCCCCCTGCTCTGACCACCAGCCTCCACTCCCCTCCCAGAGCCGGGGGAGAACCCAGGCGTCCGGGCTCCCAGCCCCCACCCAGCATCTCACCTTCTTGCGGAAGAAATTGCCTTTCGATTTCTTGCTCTCGCCCAGTTTGGTTTTAACGCCCAGGTGCTTCATATAGGTCACGATGGCGGCGAAAATCGCGGAGCTGGGGGGGTGGGGCACATCAGTGGGGGGGTTGCCAGGGGGGAGTCAGAAGGGGGGGCTGTTCTGGGGGGGTGGGGCACATCAGTGGGAGGTTGCCACGGGGAGTCAGAAGGGGGGCTGTTCTCAGGGGGTGGGGCACATCAGTGGGGGGTTGCCACGGGGGGTCAGCAGGGGGGCTGTTCTCAGGGGGTGGGGCTCTATCTCAGACATCTTGGCTGCACCCCAGTTCAGGAAGCTCAGTCCCCCCCCAGATTTCCCATGGGGCATCAGGCCCCCCCCCCCCCCGGCGCTGCAGTGTGGGGCCAGGGGGGGCCAAGCTGCAGAATCTGGCATCGCTGTCTGGACATCAAAGGGGTGAGAGGAACCTGTGATCCACCCCCCACAACCCCCGTCCTGCTGGAGGGGGCAGGTTCACCCCCCCCATGTAGAGACCTGGAGGCACAATGCCCCCCCCCCCTTTGTTTTACCTTTTTTCCTCGTCGGAGGAGATCGTGGGGCTGGAAAGAAACAGGGAAACATGAACCCAGGTGTCCGGGTCAATTATTGACTCCAGAGACCTGACCCCCCCCCTTGAGTCCTGTGCACAGCAGCCCCCGCCCCTGCATAACCTGCCCCCCCAGCATAACCCACCCCCCCCAGATAACCCCCCCTTCCTCACATAACCCCCCCACCATAACCCGCTCCTACCCCCCTGCATAACCCACCTCCCTGGATAACCCACCTCCACTCCCCTACGTATCCTGTGCCCCCGGATAACCCACCCCCTGCATAACCCGCCCCTGCCCCCCCCCCGCATAACCCCCCTCCCCCGGATAACTGCCCCACCGCCCTCCACCCCTTCTGCATAAGCCGCCCCCGCCCAGCAGGGGCCCAGCACTCACTGGCATGGCGGCGTGGGGCGCTGACCCTGGGGCTGGCCGTGGGGCAGGGAAGCATGTTCCAGCAGCGGGAGGGGGCCAGGCCGGGGGCTTTATCCAGCCCCAGGGATGATGCAACCGGCAGCTACAGCAGGGCGGGGCGGGGGGACAGCTGGTTCCCCTCTGGCCAGGCTGGTGGAGGGGGGTGGGGGCCGGGGTCCCAGGGAGTCCTGGGGGGTGGGAGTAAACCTGGGCAGGCTGGCGGAGGGTGGTGGGGGTCCCAGGGAGTCCCGGGGGGGAAACCTGGGCAGGCTGGTGGAGGGGGGTGGGGGCCAGGGTCCCAGGGAGTCCCTGGGGGGGGGACCTGGGCAGGCTGGCGGAGGGGGGTGAGGGTCCCAGAGTGTCCCGGGGGGGGACCTGGGCAGGCTGGCGGAGGGGGGTGGGGGCCGGGGTCCCAGGGAGTCCCGGAGGGGGACCTGGGCAGGCTGGCGGAGGGCGGTGGGGGTCCCAGGGAGGGACCTGGGCAGGCTGCCAGAGGGGGGTGGGAGTCCCAGGGGGGGTCACTCACTGCATCTCATCCAGCCGCACCAGCAGCAGCTCCGCCAGCTGCTTCTCCTTGGCCTCGCGGATCCCACGATCCCGGGTGTGATACGACTCCAGCTCCGCCAGCTCCTGCTCGCCCGGCGTCATCCCCATCATCCGCTTCGACCTGGGGGGGGGCCCAGTGAGCCAGGCCCAGCCCCTGCCCGCCCCCCAATCCGGCTCCTGCTGCCCGCCCCGCCCTCACCCGCTCCCCCTTCACCCTCCCTGGGAGCCCCTGGTAGGACCCACCTGAAATCCTCCAGCTGCCGGGAGATCTCGGGCTCCTGGAAGTTCTGGATGTCGATCAGGAACTGGCGCAGGGTCTCGTCCGGGAGCAGCTCTGGGCGGATCCGGTCTATGGGGAGAGAACAGGGCGCTGTGAGCTTCCCCACCGCAGTGGCTGAGCTGGGGACCCTGGTGCTGCGAGCTGCACCCCAGCAGTGCCCTGAGCCAGGACCTGGTGCTGCGAGCTTCCCCACAGCAGTGCCCCCAGCCGGGGACCCTGGTGCTGCAAGCTTCACCCCAGCAGTGCCCTGAGCCAGGGATTGAGAGTCTTTTCCGGTGCCGAGTGAAGAATTCCGGTTCTGTATTTGGAAGAGACAACTCCCAAAGCCCCCCAGGACCCAGCCTTCCCCCAACTTCCCCTCTGCCGGACCCACATCCCCCTCCCCAGCCTGGATCTTACATGATTTCCTGATCGCCACACACCAAGCGGGGGCGGGGCAGGGCTGGGTATGTGGGGATCCCTCGCCTGGGCCTGGGACCCAGCTCTCTGCCCGTTTGGGACAGGAAGTGAAGGCAAATCCTGGGTCTCAGCAGCAGCTTCAGCCCAATAAGATCTGGGGCTTTCCTAGTAAATCAGGTGTGTGTGGGGGGGTCCACGCCAGTGATGGGGAGGGGCTGCCATGGACTGTGGGGGAGTCGGGCCCTGCACCCCCCACTTCCCGCGATTCCCGGGACTCTCAGCCAGTGACACAGAAGGTTTGTTACGTGTCAGGAACACGGCCCCAAGCTGGGCTTGTGGGTACAACCAGGACCCCCAGTCGGGTCCCTCTGGGGGGCTGGGAGCTTAGACCCCAGCCCTGGGGCTCCCAGCCAGCCCCAAACTGACCCCCCCAGCATCTCACCCCCTCCCCCGGCTCCTCCTCCAGCCTTTGGCCAGTTTCCCACCTGGCCCCAGCCCCCTCCCGGCACAGGTCCGGTCCCTCCCCTAAACTCACCCCCTGCTCTTCCCCCCCCCACGCAGCCAGTCCCAGCAAAACTCCCCCGCGACATCCCCTGGTCAATCCGCCCGCTCCCTGCTGCCGCACAGGAGGTGGGGGGGGACCTGGGGGCCAAAGGGGGGGCGTGTTCAGCCATTCAGAGACGGCTGCAGGGCTGCGCGTCGGCCACCAGGTGGTTCCCTGTGCCAGCTCGGCAGGGCCTGGCCCCGGTCGGCTACACCCCCCCCCATCCGGCCTTTCCCACGGCCACCCCCAGCTCTGCCAGCCCCCCCAGGCCTGCCGGTGCCCCTCACTCCCGACCCGCAGCCCCTGCCAGCCCAGCCCTGCCCCCCAGCTCTGCCGGTGCCCCTCACTCCCGACCCGCAGCCCCTGCCAGCCCAGCCCTGCCCCCCCAGGCCTGCCGGTGCCCCTCACTCCCGACCCGCAGCCCCTGCCAGCCCAGCCCTGCCCCCCAGCTCTGCCGGTGCCCCTCACTCCCGAGCCACAGCCCCCTGCCAGCCCAGCCCTGCCAGTGCCCCTCACTCCCGATCAGCAGCCCCTGCTAGTCCACCCCCAGGATTCTCCTTGCTCCGTGTTCAAAGCTGCTGTAAACAGCTGCCAGGTCCCATCCCAGAGGCAGCTGCATCTACAGGGGCAGTTGGTGAGCCCGGGAGGTGACCCTGAGGGCCGGGAAGCAATGGGATTCAGGATCTCCCCTGCCCCATCTGGCCCCAGGGAATCGGGGGGGGGGGCGGAGCTGGGAGGCGGGTTATCTCCATTCTCCCCAAGCTCTGAGTGTGACGCTCACCCAGTTCAAACTGCACCTGGGCCGGGATGGGGACACGCAGGAGCTGGAGAGAGAGAGAGAGAGAGAAGGGGCGGTTAGAACAAAGGGTTGATTTCCGGGGGTGGGGGGGGAGGAGGCACCAAGGGGACCCGGGGCCTGAGAACTGCAGCTGAGGGGGTGAATGAGATCCGGGGTAGAGGGGTCGTATGTCTGATGCCCTCAGAGGGAGCCCCAATGGAGTCACGGGGGGGGGCAGGTTCCTTGGGATGGTTGGGGTCACCCTTGGGAGAAGGAACAGCTGGGGGTGAGTGGGCTCATTCTGCAGGGATGGGGGGGTCATTCTGGGGAGTGGAGGGGCCATGGGGGTTTCTCACCCCTGCCTTGTCCAGGAACGTGTGGTAGAAATCCAGGAAGAGTTTCTTCCCCTCCTTGGGGCTCGCGCTGCGGATCAGATCCACGTGCAGGTAGCAGAGCTGGAGGGATGGGGGGGTCAGAACGGGGGGCACCTGAGAGCCAGGGCGACAGGCAAGTCCCAGCCCACCTCCTCTGCTGCCCCTCCCCCGCTATCAGGTACCCCCCCAGCCCGCCTCCCCCACTGCCCCTCCCCAGCTGCCAGGTACCCCACTCCCAGCTGTCCCTCTCCCACTGCCAGGTACCCCCCCTAGCCCACCTCCTCTGCTGCCCCTCCCCCGCTATCAGGTACCCCCCCAGCCTGCCTCCCCCTTTGCCCTTCCCCCACTGCCAGGTACCCCCTCAGCTGCCCCTCCCCCGCTGCCAGGTACCCCCTCCAGCCCGCCTCCCCTGCTGCCCCTCCCCCGCTGCCAGGTACCCCCCCAGCCCGCATCCCCGATCACTGCCCCTCCCCCACTGTCAGGTACCCCCCCAGCCTGCCTCCCCCCTCACTGCCTCTCCCCTGCTGCCAGGTACCCCCTCCAGCCTGCCTCTCCCACTGCCCCCCCCACTGCCCAGTAGCCCCCAGCCTGCTTTCCCCACTGCCCCTCCACCACTGCCAGGTACCCCCCTAGTCTGTGCTCCCCATGCTGCCCCTCCCCCACTGCTGGGATCCCGCCTCAATTCCCCGCCCTCAGGAGCCCCCCCCCCCCCCAGCCATTGCCTGGTCACTGAACCAACCTAACCCATTGGGTCAGTGACCTTTGACCTCCAGCCAGGGGGGCTCAAACATCACCAGGTCTAGAGAGCTGATGCCCCCCCGGACTCTGCCCCTCTCCCCGGAGGAGGATTCACACCCAGCTTCCCCCCCTCACCATGGGGCAGGAGTCGAACTGCAGAACCACATGCTGGAGAAAGGCCATGAGATAGGCCGGGTGCGTCTTCACCACCACCACGCTCTGGAACAGGCTGCTGTGGTCCTCCGGCGTCTGGGGGGGGGACACAGCCTGGCGCTGAGCCCCCACTGAGCCCCCCTGCCCTGATCCCCCGTCCCCTCCTCCAGACCCACCCCAATCCCCCCCATGCCCCACCCCTCCCCGTCCTCTCCTCCAGCCCCCCTACGCCCCACCCCCTCCCCAATCCCCCATCCTCTCCTCCAGCCCCCCCACGACCCACCCCCTCCCCAATCCCCCATCCCCTCCTCCAGCCCCCCCACCCCCAATCCCCCCCATGCCCCACCCCTCCCCATCCCCTCCTCCAGCCCCCCCACCCCCAATCCCCCCCATGCCCCACCCCTCCCCATCCCCTCCTCCAGGCCCCCATGCCGCAATCCCCCCCACGTCCCACCCCCTCTCTGATCCCCCATCCCCTCCTCCAATCCCCCTCCCCATGCCCTCACCGGCTCGATGTCGTTCTCAAAATCCTCGTCCTCAGCCCCGATGATGGCCATGCTGGATCCACTGGGGGCGCCCAGCACCGGGCCCTGGGGGCAGAGAGATGGGCAGGGGCCCAGAGAGGGCACCAGGGGGAACAGAAAGGGGGAGGGATTGAAGGGCCAATGTGGGAAGACCCTTGGGGAGCCCCACCCCGAATTCTAACCCCCTACCTGTGCGGGGGGGGGGGGCGACTGGGGCCAAGCAGGCCCTTCAGCAATAGGGTATCAGGGGGCTCTCCCCTCCCCCGACCACTCACCCCATTGTATGGCTCGTCTGGCTCCATCCTGCCCTGGGGGGGACCCACCTGCCAAAGACACCAGGGTAGGTCACAGGGGCGCAGGCAGCAACCCCCAGCCCCGATCCCTCCCCGCCCTCACTGGCTCCAATCCTTCCCCGTCCCCGATCCCTCCCGGCCCCCCACCGGCCCCGATCCCTCCCGGCCCTCACCGGCTCCAATCCTTCCCTGTCCCCGATCCTTCCCTGCCCCCCACCGGCCCCGATCTCTCCCTGTCCCCTGTGGACCCGATCCCTCCCTGTCCCCTGTGGACTCGATCTCTCCCTGCCCCTCACTCCAGTTGCGCCTGTCTCAGCCCATCATGGGAAAGGCCACCCCCCCAATGGTACAAACCGCCCTCCTCCCCACAGAGGATGTGGGGTGGCTACGCGTGCTTGGGAGGGTGTACTGGGGGTTTGGATGTACTGGGTGGGCTGTGGGGAGCAGCGGGGAGCACACGCTCCCTGTGTCTCCTGCACCCCTCATGCTTCTTGCCCAGCCCAGACATTCCAGCGCGAGCTGGAGGTGAGCGCGTGATGAATGCAGGGTTTGTGTGGCACAAAGAGGCTCAGATCCCTGGCCGGGCGCGGGGGAAGGAGGGGCTCCCGACTGCCAGCTTGACTCATGCCCCACCCTTGGGACAGGGCAGGAGCCCAGAGATGGGCAGGGGGCGGGGGCATCTGTCTGAGCCTACAGAGCACTAGCCCAGGAGTCACTGGCCCCCAGTGGCCAGTTCCGGAATAGCCATACACTCCCCCCCTCCCGCAGCCCAGCCGGATCCTGTGGCTGTCAGTTCCGCAGGCCTGGCTGAGCCCAAGAGCAACCGGGTGGGGGGTAATTTCACCCCCTCTTCTCCCTTGGGGGGGTGGAAATTGGACCCCTCAGCGTTTCTAAAGCTGCTAGAAAATGTCAGCTGAGCAGGGGAGGCTGAGGGGGCAGCAGGTGGGGGGAGCAGGGGGATGGTGCAGCAGGTCAGGAAGGAGGGGGAATGGGGAAGTAAGGATCGGGGTGCGCAGCAGGGAACAGCAGCCCACCCCCCAAGCCTCCCCATCTGGTACCTGCCTCTAGGTGATGCTGAGATGTGGCTACAAGCAGCAAATCCCCCCTTCCCCAGAGGCTGCAGGGCCCCGGACACCTGGGTTCCTCTGTGCACCCCTCCCTCAACCGGAAAGGCAGCTCCACTGCGCTGAAACACAGAGCGAGGGCCCCAGATTATTTACGGCAAGAGACTCGGAGCCTCATCGGAGCCTCAGCTTCCTGCAGGAAGTGATGAGCCGCGGCAACATCCCCCCCCAGCCCAACCGACCCACAACCCCCAGCGCCAGTCACCAGCCGGGGAGCGCTGACCTCCCAAGGACAGAGAGAGCCTGCCGGCGCCCCTCACTCCCGACCCGCAGCCCCTGCTACCCCCACCCCCGCTCTGCCAGTGCCCCTCACTCCCAACCCGCAGCCCCTGCTACCCCCACCCCCGCTCTGCCAGTGCCCCTCACTCCCAACCTGCAGCCCCTGCTACCCCCACCCTCCCGCTCCGCCGGTGCCCCTCACTCCCAACCCGCAGCCCCTGCTACTCCCACCCTCCCGCTCTGCCAGTGCCCCTCACTCCCAACCCGCAGCCCCTGCTACCCCCACCCTCCCGCTCTGCCAGTGCCCCTCACTCCCAACCCGCAGCCCCTGCTACCCCCACCCTCCCGCTCTGCCAGTGCCCCTCACTCCCGACCCGCAGCCCCTGCTACCCTCACCCCTACTCTGCCAGTGCCCCTCACTCCCGACCCATAGCCCCTGCTAGCCCAGCCCTGGGCCTCTGACCCCTGCTCTGTGGTGCCCCTCACTCCTGACCCGCAGCCCCTGCTACCCCCACCCTCCCGCTCTTCCGGTGCCCCTCACTCCTGACCCACAGTCCCTGCTAGCTCAGCCCTGCCAGTGCCCCTCACTCCCGACCTGCAGCCCCTTGTGGCTCCCCCCCTTCTGGGAGCTGTAGACACATTTGCCCCCCTGGGGGGCTCCAGTCTCTGCTGAGGACTCCCAGGATCTGTCCGGCTGTTCCTGACAGGTTGCGGGTGGGGGAGGGGTCTCTGTGTCCGCGGGATGTTTGGGGGGGATGAGCCCCGCCTGTCCTGGGGGCCGGGTCAGAGACGGTGGGTCAAGTCCAGTGAAATATTTCACCAATTCCAGACATGGCAGGAATCGCGCGGGGGGGAAAGGGGGCAGTTAGGCATTAAAGTGTAACCCGGGCGTGACCCACCCCCAGTACCCCCTCCCCATCTGTCCCCGCACGGGGCCGCCCGTCCCCATGCAGGGTCTATCGCCCCGGTACTCCCCTATGGGGTACAGAGCTCTCCCCCGGCAGCCGGGGAGGGTTCCCCCTCTAGGAGGCGCCACCTCTGGGGGGGGGAGTCAGGACTAAACTGCAGGGGGGCGGACACGGGGCCCTTCCCTTCGGGGAGGGGGCAGCTCAGATCCAGCCCCCCTGGAGCCCCAGAGCCCTTACAGGGCCCCAGGCTAGAGAACGGGGAAGGCCACCCCTCACAGCCCCCGAGAACCACCCCTGCCCTGCCCTGCCCCTCAGGGCGCCTCCCGACCCGGGCACCATTCGGGGAGGGGAGCGGGACGCGAGGCCGGGGGATTCCCACCGGAAACGCCACTTCCGCTCCGCGCCCCCTCCCCCCAGGGCGGTCTCGTCTTGTCTAGTCTCACCCGCCGCTAGCTCCGCACCGGACCGGGTCAGGCCGCTCCGCTGCGCTCGGCTCCGGCGGCGGGACTAGGCCGGGCGGGGCGGGAGCAGGAAGCCGCTGCCTTTTCCGGGCTCCCCCCCCCCCCGCAGCGCTTCCTGCTCCGGCCACGAGACCCGGACCCCCCACTGCGCCCCCAACCCCGCCCCCCGCACAGCCCCCAGCTCCCCGCACCCCGTTGACTGCACCCCCCAGCTCCCCGCACCACGCCCTGCACCCTGACCCCCTGAACCACCCCCCCGACTGCACCCCCACCTCCTCCACTGCTCCCCGCACGGCCCCCAACCCCTGCACCCCCCCCCGACTGCACCCCACCCCCTGAACCCCCCAACCCCACTGCATCCCCCAACTCCACTGCAAACCCACTCTCTGCACCCCACCCAGCCCCTCACTGCACCCCTTGCATCCTGCCCAGCCCCCCCATCCAGCCCCCTGCCTCTGCCTCTCCGAGTCTCCTGGGGACACACCCAAGACCCAGATTTTGAGGTACAAACTTTCCAGTGTGGGCACCTAATGATCCCCCGCCCCCGCGTGCCAGGCTGATTCCCCGGGGGAGGGGGGGCTGAGCTAGGAATGGCGTCTGCGCCCCTCCCCTACCTGCTGCGTGAGCGCCCTCTGGCGGCGAACCCCGGGTGCTGCGCCTCCGCTCCAGCCCCCTCTGAAATTACCGCGCAGGGAACTAACCGTGCGGCCCGGAATAGCTGAATTTCAAAGACGCGGCCCCTGTGGGGACCCCTCTCCCGGCGCTGGGACGTGTTCCCCCCGGGGCAGGCCTGGGGCTGGTTATACGAGGACCCGGCGCAGGGAAGCAGCTGCGCTGGGGTGGGGCGGGGTTGGTTGTAGGAGGACCCCTTGCCCGAGGCTAGGACGTGGCTCCTCTGGGGTGGCGGGGGGCTGGTTACAAATCTCCCCACACAGCAGTTGGTGAGAGAAGCTGCAGAGGAAAAGCCTGTATCCCATTGACAGGGCTGAGACCGAGCGCAGGCAGCAAAGTGCCATTTGGCCAAGGGCCCAGGGGTCCCACCCGGACCCCACACCCCACGTCCTGCCGCACAGCACCCCCTAGTGCCACACTGGGGTCAGCACTGGCTGCCAGGGGACACGTACACGCCTGCAGTGCAGCCCTAGGCTGGACCAATGGGGTCTCCCCTCTGGGCTCGGCTTGGGGTGGGCCCCGTGCTCCCTGCGCCCCCCACACCCGGAGCCGGGCCCCGTGCTCCCTGCGCCCCCCACACCCGGAGCCGGGCCCCGTGCTCCCTGCGCCCCCCACACCCGGAGCCGGGCCCCGTGCTCCCTGCGCCCCCCACACCCGGAGCCGGGCCCCGTGCTCCCTGCGCCCCCCACACCCGGAGCCGGGCCCCGTGCTCCCTGCGCCCCCCACACCCGGAGCCGGGCCCCGTGCTCCCTGCGCCCCCCACACCCGGAGCCGGGCCCCGTGCTCCCTGCGCCCCCCCACACCCGGAGCCGGGCCCCGTGCTCCCTGCGCCCCCCACACCCGGAGCCGGGCCCCGTGCTCCCTGCGCCCCCCACACCCGGAGCCGGGCCCCGTGCTCCCTGCGCCCCCCACACCCGGAGCCGGGCCCCGTGCTCCCTGCGCCCCCCACACCCGGAGCCGGGCCCCGTGCTCCCTGCGCCCCCACACCGGAGCCGGGCCCCGTGCTCCCTGCGCCCCCACACCCAGAGTTGGGCCTTGCGCTCCCTGCGCCCCCCCACGCCTGCAGCTGGGCCCCGTGCTCCCTGCACCCCCACACCCGGAGCCGGGCCTTGCGCTCCCTGCGCCCCCCATGCCTGGAGCTGAGCCCCGCGCTCCCTGCGCCTCCCATGCCTGGAGCTGAGCCCCACGCTCCCCACCGGCTGGTGATACGCTGGGGCGGGGCAGGGTTTGGAGCCCTGGGGCAGGGCTGCCAGGATCTCCTGCCGCTCAGTGGGGCCAGGGAGGGTTGGGAGGACTCGGCCCTGGGGTCGGGGGCTCTCTGCTCCAGCAGTGAAAGGCTGGATGCGCCCCCGGCCAGGAGGGGGAGCGGGACCCGGTCGGACAGGGCATTGGGAGGAGAACAACCCCTTGGAGCCACGGCTTAAAGCCCTGAGTGGCTGTTTCTCAGAGATCTGCCCTGGTGATGGTTGGGAGGCCTGGCTGTGGCTTGTGGGGTGCACACAGATCCCTACTAGGCCGGAGAATTCCCGCCCCACTCCCTGCAACATGGGCCCCCTCGGCCGGCCCTGGGGACTGGAGAGCACCCCCCGAATGCCCCACCTCAGTCTCCCAGCCAAGCGTGAAGGCAGCCAGCAGCTGTTCAGCATGCTCAGGAGGCGAGCTGGTGCCTGAGGCCGGAAGGCTGCAGGGGTGGGCAGGACCCTTGAGGGCGTGCACGGGCACGCAGTGGGGTGCATCTCCTGCTGATGGGCACCGCGGAGAAAAGCCAGGACGCAGAGCCGGCTGCAGCACACAGGGCTCTCCTCCGCACCCTGGCATCAGGACACGTGAACCCCGACGACCATGGAGATGGGGCCAGCGTGGGTCTGTGTCCTACTCCCACTCTGCCTCTTGCCGGGTAGGTTCCAGCCAGGGATCCAGGGGGGCTGGGGAGCCCTTGGCAATGGGGCCGAATCGCGGCTGGACCTAAGTAACTTGCCAGGCCGAGGGAGATGCACTGGCTGGGTAGAGGTCTCAGTTCCCTGCCCTCCAGGAGCCAGGCCTCGCCCTGGGGCAGATCATCCAGAGCCCCTTGGGGGGAAAGGCCCCCATCCCCCGCCGGAGCCAGCCAGTGCCCCCTGCTCTGATACTGGATTGGGGCCAGAGCCCCCTAGAGGGGAAAGACCCCGTGCCCCATCCCCCCACCCCCAGAGCCAGCCAGTGCCCCCTCCTCTGACACTGGATTGGGGCCAGAGCCCCCTAGAGGGGAAAGGCCCCGTGCCCCATCCCCCGTTGGAGCCAGACAAGCTCCTAACCCTCCAGAATAGGGTCAGGGTTAGAATCTGGCCTTTTCTACACTAGTTTCATTTCCTGTCAACAGAGACTGAAAGGAGGAACTGAAACCATCTGTGGGGGGAGGCTCCGGTATCAGGGGCTGCAGTTGAGTGATCTGAATGGGGAGGGGGTGGCCCTGGGGGGCATCTCCGAGCCCCTGGCCCCATCCCCCCTGGGCAGAGTGGCCTGTCTCTGGTGCTGCCTGATTGTTCCTGGTGGTTTGGGGCTGAGGGTTACTTCCTTTGTTTAATCTCCGGGGTGGGGTCAGATGCAAATTTGTGATAAAACAGACAGAGGGACAGACAGCAACTCACTGATCCATCTGTCACAGAGCAACACCCACCCAGCCCTGCAGTGCCTGGCAGCAAGGGGGGGCAGCCCTCCCTGCCCTAATCACCAGACCCCACTCCCTTCCCAGGGCTAGGAGAGAACCCAGGAGTCCTGCCTCCCAGCCTCCACCACCAGACCCCACTCCCCTCCCAAAGCTGGGGAGAGAACCCAGGAGTCCTGGCTCCCAGCCTCCACCACCAGCCCCCGCTCCCCTCCCAGAGCTGGGGAGAGAACCCAGGAGTCCTGGCTCCCAGCCCCCTACTCTAACCACCTGTCATAGCATTCCTTCTCAGATCTGAGCCTTAGAGTTCAGAAAATGAGATACTAGCACCTGAATCCTCTAAGCTTAATTACCAGCTTAGATCTGATAGCCCTGCCACCACCCAAAAATATAGTGTTTTGGGGCACTCTGACCTCCCCAACCTTCCCTGGGGACCCCAAGAACCCAGATCCCTTGGGTTCTTAAAACAAGGAGAAATAAACCATTCCCCCACCTTTCCCCCTCTCAGAATTTCCCTCCCTGGGCTATCCTGAGAGACACTGATCCAACCTCTTAAATCACCATACAGAGAAGCATCTCCCTTCCCTTCCACAAAGAGGCAAACAGATTCAAGGAAAACAAAGAGAGATTCTATCTCTCCCCCTCCCATCTCCCCCCCACCCGTCCTGGTGAGTTATCCCAATCCCCTGGACTAAAACAAGGGAAACAAAACAAAATCAATCAGGTTCTCTAAAAAGAAATCTTTTAATAAAAGAAAGGAAAAAGTAAAGAGTTATCTCTGTAACTTCAAGATGTAACTATTACAGGGTCCTATAGCTTACCGATACCAGAAAGAGACTTTCCCCCCAATACCAATACAAATCAAAATATTCCCAGCAACTACACATATAAAAGTTAACCAGCCAGATCCACAATTGCAAATAGAGTAAAACAATCAAAAAACCTAAACCGCCTATTTTTACTTACTGTTAGAAAAGAAACTTAGAGAGCCTGTAGTAATGTCTGGTCTCTCTCAGATCCTCCGAGAGAAGAACCCACAACGGACAAAGAACACACACAAAAGCTTCCCTCCGCCCAAATTTAAAAGTATTTTGTCTTCTGATCAGGTGTCCCATTCCCTGCTTGTAACCCTTTACAGGTACAAGATACATTAACACTTCACAATCTGTTTATGATACCACCAGCCCCCACTCCCCTCCCAGAGCTGGGGAGAGAACCCAGGAGTCCTGGCTTCCAGGGCCCCCCTGCTCTAATCACTAGAAGTGAGCCCCATCTCACCCTGTGCCCACAATCTCCTTGCTCTGGGGGTGTTTGGGAGCCATGGCCGGGGACTGAGGGGGACTGTAGGAGCAGGCAGGGCCATTGAGGTGAACTAGGCAATCGCCTGGGGCGCCAGGATTTTCGGGAGGCGGCATTTTGCCGGGGGGGGGGGGGGGGCGGCAGGCGGCTCTGCTGGACCTGCCGCAGTCGTGCCTGTGGAGAGTCCGTTGGTCTGCGGCTCTGGTGGAGCTGCTGCAGGCACGGCTGGGGCAGCTGCACCGGAGCCGCGGACCAAGGGACGCTCCGCAGAAATGGCTGCGGTAGGTGCACCGGAGCCGCGGGCGACACGCGGGGCAGCGAAATGGCCGTGCGCCTAGGGCGCGAGAAACTCTAGCATCGGTCCTGGAGGCAGAATAGGCCCCCTCAGCTACAGTCCTGCCCATTATCGCCCCCCTGGAGCACCCAGGCTAGTCCCGCTTGGCCCCCACCCCCAATCGTTCCCCCAGGCCAGGGCCGCCCAGAGGATTCGGGGGCCAGGGGCACAGCGGGGGAGCTGCGGCGCGTGTCCTCATCTGGCGGCGGTCTGGGTCTTCGGCAGCACTGAAGGGACCCCGCCGCCGAAATGCTTCCGAAGACCCGGACCACTGCCAGGTCAGGGCTCGCGGGCCCCACATGCCCGCCCTCCTGGATCCTCTCCCCAGGCCGGTCCCGCCCATTATCCCCTCACGGATCCCCCAGGCTCGTCCTGCTCATCCCTCCCCCATCATCCCGCCCCCCAGGCCTATCCTGCCCAGTATCCCCCCCTATCGTCCCCCCCCGGCCTATCCTCACCAATATCCCCCCCAATCGTCTGTCCAGGCCTATCCTGCCTGGTATCCCCCCCAGATCATCCCCTCCCAGGCCTCTCCTGCCCGGTATGCCCCCCCCGATCGTTCCCCCCCCCAGCCTATCCTGACCAATATCCCCCCCAATCATCCGTCCAGGCCTATCCTGCCTGGTATCCCCCCCAGATCATCCCCCCCAGGCCTATCCTGCCCAGTATCCCCCCCCGACCGTCCCCCCCCCAGGCCTATCTTGCCCGGTATCCCCCCCGATCATCCCCCCCCCGGCCTGTCCTGACCAATATCCCCCCCAATCATCCATCCAGGCCTATCCTGCCTGGTATCCCCCCCAGATCATCCCCCCCCAGGCCTATCCTGCCTGGTATCCCCCCCCATCGTCCCCCCCCCAGGCCTATCTTGCCCAGTATCCCTCCCCCACTGATCGTCCCCCCCCGGCCTATCTTGCCCAGTACCCCCCCCGATTGTCCTCCCCCGGCTTGTCCTGCCCGGTATCTCCCCCGATCGTCCCCCCCCAAGGCCTATCCTGCCCAGTATCCCCCCCTGATCGTCCCCTCCAGGCCTATCTTGCCCGATATCCCCTCCTTGATCGTCTCCCCTGGCCGGTTCTGCCCATTATCCCCTCCCGGATCCCCCAGGTCCGTCCTGCCCGGTGCTCAGGGCTCCAGCTGCTGAGCTGAGGTGTGTCCCCACCCCCACAGGACACCTCTGCAGTGAGTCCACCACAAACATGACAACACCATGCAGTGGGACCACCTGGAACGTGAGTGAGGTCCCCCCGGCCCCCAGAACCCCGCAGCCCAGGCCCCCGGTGGTCAATGTGCAGACCAGCCTGACTGCCCAGCTCCTGGCAGAGAACAGCCTTGTGAAGGTGGAGGCCGGCCTCACCTCTGTGACTGTCCCTGAGGGGGGCCGGGTGACCCTGAAGTGCCGGTTCGAAGCCCCGTCCGGGGCCCGGGTCACCTGGAGCCGATCCTGCTCTCGGAACTGCAGCGAGCCCATCCTGGTGGCCAATGGCACCAGCCCCCAACGCAGCGTGGCCATCACGGCGGACGCCGGCATCTCCATCCTCACCTTCCACCCCGCCAGGAAGAGCGACATTGGCCTGTATTTCTGCCAGGTGTACACAGACGAGGCCTGGGGCCAGTCATGCGGCACCTACCTGCGGGTCCGCAGTGAGTGAGGGCTGGGGGTCGCCAGGGGGGTGCAGCAGGACAGAATCCCCCAGACCCCAACTGGGACAGTTCCCTCTGCCTCCCTCAGTCCCCTGGGCCTCTCTGCTGGTAAACAGCTGCCTTGGGCGGGGGCTGTCTGTGCAGTGGGCCTGCCCTATGCCAGAGGGGCTGCATGGTGTGTGTGGGACCTCGCCGCACCCCAGAGGGGACTGCGTGGCATTGGGGGGAGGGGGACCTTGCCCCGCTCCAGAGGGGGCTGCATGGCAGCTGGGGAGCGGGACTTCACCCCATCCCAGAGGGGGCTGCGTGGCAGCGGGAGGAGGGGGACCTCGCCCCACCCCAGAGGGGGCTGTGTGGCAGCAGGGGAGGGGGACCTCACCCCATCCCATCCCACCCCACCCCAGAGGGGGCTGCACAGGAGAGGGAGTCTCTGGGGAGTTTGGGGTGGAGCTGACCCTCTCCCCTGGCATTGCAGAACCCGTCCCGGTTCCCTTCCTGAACATGCGGGAATCCACCAAGAACCAGCTGATCACCGCTGAGGGCATCCTGCTCCTCTTCTGCGCCGTGGGGCCTGGCATCTTCCTCCTCTTCAGGGTGAGCCCCTCGGCCCCAGGACCCCCAGACACTGACCGCGGGCTGGGCCTGCCCCCTGTCCTGGGGGAGACTGCATCAGGGTGCCCCTAGGCCTGCGGGCTGATCTGATTCGAGGGGGCAGTGTGACCCCCCAAGCAGGCTAATGGGCAGGCTCACATTGGGATTGAGGAGGGGTGAACGGCACTTGGCCCCTGCCTCACGCCTACCCCCACTTGGCTGTTGCAGAAGAGGTGGGAGAATGAGCGGCTGCTGCAGGCCAAGAAGAACGAGTACGAAGAGGAGAATCTCTATGAGGTGAGCTGGGGGGGGGGAAGGGGCACTGCAAGTGGGGTTATGGGAACGGGGGGTCCCAGCCTTTGGCCCCGTCCCTGCACAGCTAGGAAGGGTCAGCCTGGATCCTCGCAGTGCTGCAAAAAGCAGAGTGGGGTCCCTTGGAGGCAGCCCTAGGGGGTGCTGGGCTGCAGGGAGCGGGGTCTGGGGCTCAGTGGGGGGCTCTGGCCCCTGGCTATCAATGCCAGCCCTAGTGAAGTGCTAGGGGGCGCTGGGCTGCAGGGAGCGGGGTGTGGGGCTCAGCGGGGGGCTCTGTCCCCTGGCTATCAATGCCAGCCCTAGTGAAGTGCTAGGGGGCGCTGGGCTGCAGGGAGCAGGGTGGGGGGCTCTGTCCCCTGGCTATCAATGCCGGCCCTAGTGAAGTGCTAGGGGGCTCTGGGCTGCAGGGAGCAGGGCGTGGGGCTCAGTGGGGGGCTCTGGCCCCTGGCTATCAATGCCGGCCCTAGTGAAGTGCTAGGGGGCGCTGGGCTGCAGGGAGCGGGGTCTGGGGCTCAGCGGGGGGCTCTGGCCCCTGGCTATCAATGCCGGCCCTAGTGAAGTGCTAGGGGGCGCTGGGCTGCAGGGCTCAGCGTGGAGGGCTCAGCAGGGGACACAGTCCCCAGGCAGTCAGTGCTGCCCCAGTGAGGAGCTAGGGGGTCGCCTAGTGGTTCTGGACACCCCACCACTGCTGTGTGAGGTGCTTTGGGTCTGTGTGGGGCAGGAGGGGCTGAGGAAGCATCTGTCACTGTGACTGGGATCCCGCCTGCCCCTCATGGCCCCTATGGGGTAGGTGCTGAGGGCTGAGCCACTTCCTTGGCCTGCAGACGAGCAGCCCCCTCTGCTTTGCCGCACTAGGGCCTGAACCTGGATGAGTGCTCCATGTACGAGGACATCTCGCGGGGCCTGCAGGCCACCTACCAGGACGTGGCCAACCTCCGTGTGCTCGACATGCAGCTGGAGAAGCCGTGAGGGGGGCACCGGCCGTGGCCCAGGGACCTCCTGGTGCCAGCTGGGTCCCTGGGTCTGGTCTCTCCACGGTGGTTTGCCCCAGGGTGCTACGGGAGGCCTCTGCCGCAAGCCTGCGTCACCCTGTTGGGAAGTGCGTGTCTGGGGAGGGGAGGGGAGGGGAGTTGTGTGTATATGGCCGTTACGCTCTCAGGGCCTGGGAGCTGGGCTGCTCTCCACAAGAGGAGACCCATGTTCCTCTCAGGCAGGAGACATTTATTTACCTGTCAGGCTCAATGTCACGTCAATGGCTGTGCTCCGCACTGAGCGAAGTGGCTGGGGAGATCTCGGCAGAGCCAGCGGCAGTGGGAGGAGTGGAGCCATGGCTGAGGGGGCCGAGATCCACCCGGGTACCCTTCACCAGGGCGCTTGTCTAACGATGGGGCGGGGGGGAGGGCGCAGCTGGCTGAGTCGTTAATTTGGGGGAGCTAAACTTCATTAGCGCAGCCGCAGTCAGTTAACGCGGGGCTGTAGACAGCGTGTTCTGATTTAATTTCACATCTAGCCGTTTCTAGCTCTCTGCTGTCACTCCAGTCTCTGGTCTCTGCTCAGTAAACGTGCCCGTGTTCTCTGGCTAAACCAGCGGCTCTCCAAGTTCTGTACCGGCGAGGCGACCCCTTCCACACAGCAAGCCTGAGCGCCACCCCCTTATCCAATCAAAACACTTCTTTGCATATTTAACACCATTATACATGCTGAGGCAAAGCGGGGTTTGGTGGAGGCTGACAGCTCACACCCCCCTGAGGGGTCCCAGCCCCCGTTTGAGAACCCCTGCCCCAAACGAAGGGCCGTGCTGGGGGCTGCGCGGTGGCAAAGGGCAGTGGATTCCCTGGAGGCTTTGCTGCCAAGGCCATTCTCTGCCTTTGGGGCTTCTTGGGGATTTGGAGGTGGAAAGGCTCCATCATGCGCTGACCCGCTCCAAGCCAGGGCTACTCCCCAGTGCCTCACACAACAGGGCTCCGGCTTGACTTTCTCCTGGCTCGGCCTCGCTCCAGCCCCACGGGGGGGTTCTCTGAGTCAGATTCTGGGGTTTGTGCTGCCCTACCCAGACTAGGCAAGACACCCCCTCTCCCTGCCTCACTCTCATACACAGCTGGGTCACTGGGGGGACGGGGGGCTGCTCTGCTCAGAGCAGTAGACAGGCCCTTGGGCATGGGGTGTGTGTCATTTTTAGAACTCTGTGGGGCTCAGATACAGAGCAATCACCCTCAACTGCCTGTCAGTCAGGCTAGCCCCGTGGGCTGTTTCTGTGCCCAAACCATAGGACTAACCCATCTGGACCTGCTCCAGCTGCCCCAATACGCTCTCCGAACCGCCACCTCTCCCTGCCGGGAGGGGGAACACACACGACACCCCAAGCTGGAATAGTTCACGCTCAGTAACAGAACAAGCTGTTTATTTTCCAGCAGGAGCAGCTGCTGCTGAGCACCGTGGGCTGCGGCTGTGGCTGTGGCAGGCAGAGGGAGGACGCCTGAGGTTCTGTGGGTTTGTGGGAATAGAGCAGTGTCTGTTCCACCCTCTCGAGCTCGGCTCCTTCCCCAGGTATTACAACAGTGACAGCTCAGTGAGGCTCCCATCTCCGCTCAAAGTCCGACATCCTTGTGACCCCTCCTCCTTACTGTTGTAGTAACTGGAAGGGTAAAAGGATGTGTGACAAGGCTGATTACAACAGGCACAGCTGCTAGGTTTTCATGCACTTCGCTGTGAGACACCCCTGCCTCTGGCGTAACATCTAGGAGTGTGAGTCAAAGAGCAGGAGCCCTTCCCCCTGCCAGGAGCAAGGCCCGGCTTAGAGCCGAGCGGCAGCTCTGGTACAGTTAAGGTGGAGATTTAGCTTGTTATTTAACAGAGGACTTTTCTGAATGCTTCCTTGGATTGTCTACCTGCTCTGCCCCATGGGTGGGGCGGGCCACATGTGCAGTCATTTCAGTGCGGGGTTCCTGCTCTATGGAGTTCAGGTGATGTGCTAGGAGGGGCAGTTCCTGGGTTGCAGGGTTGAGGTTGAGTCTCTGTATTCTGGAAGGGAATGAGCACAGGCTGGGCAAGCTCCACTCTGCATTAACAATGTTTTGGGTCAGAGTCTGCTGCTGCAGTTGCTGGAGCAGATCCTTTACATCAGGCACAGAGGGTTGTGCAGAGAGAGGCAGCTGGTTTGGGTTCAGTCACTACCCCCTGCTAGGGATCACTGTGCAGGATAAGGTCAGTCTCAGAGAAGCTCATTTTATTAACACAGGCTTAAAGAAATTCTCTACAGAAGAAATATGGAGGGAAAATATCATCTTCCCGAGAGAGAGAAGGAACTAAGAGGAACAAAACATGAACAACAGTGTTAATAGTCAGGCAAGGCATTTCCAGCCTTATGAGCGCATGGGTGAGAGTCAGCGCAAGCTGGGAGTCTGAACCGAGCTCGAGGTGCTGCCCCACCAGTCCCCATTCAGAGTTAGTCACCCCATCCTTGCCTTGCTCTCGCGTGAGACCATCGCTGAAGTTTGACTAACCCAGGCCAGGTGCTTGGCTCTCACTGCACTAGCCACAAATGGTGTGCGACAAACAGGAGGTGGCTCCTGCAGGCCTGCCTTGCTCCCACCTTGGCCTGGCCCCACCTCATACAGTAGCAAGGCTGCAGCAAAGTGTGGACAGAGCACTACGGGATTACTGTCTACTCAACCCCAGGAGCTACAGTAACGGCTGTAATTCCTGCTGCTCCTGTTGCTCACAGGCCAAGTCTCTTCTGGAGGGGCAGATGCAGCAGGCCACTCAGGACAGTCAAGGGGCTGGGGCAGTAGCCCAACTTTAGTGAACAACAAAACCCTCAGCAAGTGGAGGAAGGACGCATCTCTCCACTCAGCCCAGGAGCAGAAAGGTGAAGAGGATTACACTCACCCCTGCAGTCAGCATGAAGCAGAGGAGCAAACCAAAAGCCCCCAAGAAGGTTAAGGAGTCTATCACTACAGCTCTTAGCTTTACCCAGAATCCCACAAGATTGACACAGAGGCCTCATGTTGTTTGGTCTGCAGAGTGTTTCCCCTCTAGGCATGAGTCCGTTGGTGGCCGGTCAGGTTTGATGGCTGCCTGAACCTTCTCCCACTGTCCGAGCACTGAAAGGGCCTCTCTCCAGTGTGGATGCGCTGGTGGGCGGTGAGGCTGGAGGAACAGCTGAACCTCCTCCCACACTCCAGGCACTGGAAGGGCCTCTCTCCAGTGTGGATGCGCTGGTGTCTGGTGAGGTTGACTGACTGGCTGAACCTCCTCCCACACTCCAGGCACTGGAAGGGCCTCTCTCCAGTGTGGATGCGCTGGTGTCTGGTGAGGTTGACTGACTGGCTGAACCTCCTCCCACACTCCAGGCACTGGAAGGGCCTCTCTCCAGTGTGGATGCGCTGGTGGGCGGTGAGGTTGGAGGAACAACTGAACCTCCTCCCACACTCCAGGCACTGGAAGGGCCTCTCTCCAGTGTGGATGCGCTGGTGGGCGGTGAGGCTGGAGGAACAGCTGAACCTCCTCCCACACTCCAGGCACTGGAAGGGCCTCTCTCCAGTGTGGATGCGCTGGTGGGCGGTGAGGTGGACTGACTGGCTGAACCTCCTCCCACACTCCAGGCACTGGAAGGGCCTCTCTCCAGTGTGGATGCGCTGGTGGGCGGTGAGGCTGGAGGAACAGCTGAACCTCCTCCCACACTCCAGGCACTGGAAGGGCCTCTCTCCCATGTGGATGCGCTGGTGTCTGGTGAGGCTGGAGGAATGGCTGAACCTCCTCCCACACTCATCACAAGGATAAGACTTCTCTCCTGTGTGGCTCTGCTGATGTCTAACCCAGTGTGATGGCCTGTGGAAGTTCTGCCCACACTCGCCGCAGGAATATTTTTGTCTGCGATCGCCACATCCCTCCTCCCCTGTTTCGCTCTGTGCATGTGGCTCCCCTGTTGTGTCCCTCCACTGCTGTGGAGGCAGGTTTGACGGTAAGCCAAATGCCTCTCTACCTCCCACACCTTCCCTCTGCCCTAGCAAATGTGGTTTCTTTCCCCATGTGCCTTTGCGGAGGGAGCTGGGGTCTGGTGGCAGCTGCTGTGATGCTGGATCCCCCGGGAAGGAAAGACCTCTGGTTTTAGGACAAGATTCCCCTCCCAGAGCACCTTCGTCTTCTTCACTCTGCAATTCGGTAGGCAGGTGCTTACGCTTCAAGTGTTGGCTGAGGTAATCTTTGCTGCTGAAAGCCAGCCTGCAGCGAGGACATGGATGGCAGTGTGGATCCTGCACACGCACTGTCCAAAAAACAAACCAGAATTCAAATAGGAAATGGCAATTGCTCCAACATGCTGGCCCTTCCAGAGGCTTTGCACTACTATCCTGCCACACAGGAAGGGCTAAGAGCACCAGACAATTAGTGACACTCAGACTTTAGTTTTAGGATACAAAATGACCCGTTCTCTGTAGGACCAGACCTAATGACTGACTCCTCCCCAGGGTTCAGTTCTATCCCCTGACAGTCAGCCAGATTCAGACCTAAAGCTGGGACAACCATGCTTGGTTATTCTAGGTCCCTGCTATAAGTGTCATTTTCTCTCTCTCCTCTCCTAGCTATTAGGGGTTCTGGTCCCGGCCAACTCCTCTCTCCCAAGGCCAGTGGAGTAATCCATGCAGAGAGTTGTATCTATAAGCATTTCTAAGGTTGTGTCTACACTGGCACTTGAACGACAAAAGTTTTGTCTTTCAGAGATGTTAACCCTCCCCCCCCCCGACAAAAGTTTTGCCGACAACAGGCGCCAGTGTGAACAGCGCACTCCTTCCGAGAACGCAAATGCCGCTCATTGGGAATGGAAGATTTTGCCGGCAGGAGAGCCAACAAACAGTGGCTACACTGCATGATGTTTAGTGGCATGGCTGTCGTAATGCAAGCAGGTCCCTAAAAGCTGTGTAGTGTAGACATAGCCTGTATTGCATGTCCCTGTAGTACTTAAGAGCTAAAGGCAGAGACTGTCTCCTCACACTAGTGACCCCCCAGAGCCTCCTTCCCCTGTAACTGTGCGGGAAAGCCTGTAGGCACAACCCCTGCTGGTTGTTGCCCAGTGCTGGGAGTGCACTGATCGGCACTCTGCTAGCTTGGCCTAGTCTGAGGATCATTGTGACACCCCAGAGGCTCTACCACAGATTTCAGTGGCAGTGGAGACATAGTGACTTTGACCAGCCCCTCACTACACCCCATCCTCCAAAGTCTCCTCCATCTTTAAGCTTGTTTTGAAGATGCCAAAACACGCCTTGTATCGGTTTAGTTTCTGAACTTTGGGATTCTATACAGGGAAGGCGATAGGTGGCTCTGCACCCACGGTAACACTGAAGAGGCTTCTAGCCACCCTGTGCAGATCATGTGATAGCCAGTCTCAGACTCTAGCCTGGTTGGTTAGTTTAACTTTAAATACTGTTTTTAGTCCCAGTCTTCACCTCTTAATGTAAAGCAGATGCTGGGGTTGGAGAGGGTTGGAAAGTCACGGGCAGAGCAGGAGGGGCAACTGACAGTGTTTCAGCTGTTAAGCACTGACCTGCTGAGCAATTCCCAGTCTGTGTCTCCTCATGGATCCCAGCATTTTGCAACCATTTGGCTATCAGGGACCTGATTGCTGCCTTTCTAAACTGTATCAGGGAGATCCCAGCAACAGCTGCCAATCCAGATTGGTCATTGAGAATCACTGAGCTAGGGATCCCCCCATATGTGCCTGTGTTGGAGGTGTTGTGAGTAGCTGAGCAGAAGGCAACTGAAGAGGGAGATTCAGGGCAGCAGGTGCTCTAAATCTGACCAATAGGCGCACCGCAGGCCAAATCCAGACCACCAGACACTTTTGAATGGACCATGAAGTCTTTTTTACTTATTGCATTATTTTTACTGCAACATGAAAAAAATGTTTCTCTGGAGCCTGGACCTTGGCTATACCTTGACCAAGAAACATGGACCTTGACAAAAAATAATTGACTACCCCTGTTCTAGGAATGGCAGGAAGCTCCCATAATTAGGCTCATTCCAACCACTAGTGGCAGCGGTGGCTGCCAGGGCTTTGGAGTGGAGCCCAGAATCGGAGTGCGGAGCAGCTCCAGAGCAGTGGAGCTGCAGGTTTTTGCATGGAGCTGGAGCAGAGCTGGAGCACAGCTCCAAAGCCCTGGTGACTGCAACTCCTTTCACCAGCTTCCCTCATCACATCTGCACTCAAGATGGGCTCTCTAGCGTAAGGATTTACTTGTAAGCATTCATGATAAAGATGTCAGGATAAGAAATGAAAGTTCCTGGTTATTAGAAATTGTGTCATCTCAAAACAAGCCCAGGGAAGCTTTTAACCAGAGAGAGGTTGCAGCCTGGTACCTTTGGGTGGCGCTGTGCTTTTCCATCTCGTGCCCCACTTGATGCCCAGCTCCTTGCCGTATTCATCCCCATACCAGACCAGAAGCTCACAGTGCGGCAGGATGGCCCTGCACACTCTATAGTAGATTTTCCCATGATACTGGAAAGCGACAAGGTTCTGCTCTTCTTCATCCCTAGCACAGTTAACATACCTGGACATTCACAGTTAGGAAAGTGATTTGTTAAATACAATGGTCTTCAGTCAGGGAACTGCCAACCTGAAATCTAGGCAATAGAACAGTGAAATAACCACAGTACTTCTAGATTTTCCTTAATGGGATTAATAGGTTATTGGTCCATGCCAGGAGATTTCAGAGCCTAGCCAGTAACCTTTGAAAGCTACATCCAGTGTTTTTGAAGCTCATCCACTCCCACTAAGTTTATGAAAGTGATATGACTTAGAGAGCCAAAATCTGTACAACTTTTATAGAAAGGAGATTCTGGCGAATGAAGCTTCCTCAATATGCTTCTCTGTGCCTGGGTATTGGAGGGCTAATGCTGTGTCTCTCCCTAACCAAGTAGGCACTTTGTTTTGGGGTTTGCGTTGCAATCTTAGTGCTGAGAATATCATGTTGTGAATGCTAACAGGACTGGGTAAATAACTGCCTGCTTAGTGATGACTGAGTGTGCCACAGCCTGTAAAAATGAATCCTGAGTCTTCATACACCTGAAACACTGACTATCCCAGAGTTAACATTCTGTGATTATACTGATGAGGATAGGAGTACAGGGACTTACCTCATCCAGTTGGCATTAGTTTCATCCTTTCCATCAATGTATACATACCAGTTTCTTCCCTTGGTGATCTGGAGTTGAATCAAACAAGACACACAGGAATCAATAAGGCACTCTCCATACAGATGAGATGATAAATAAGTGACAAGTGTCATAGACTCATAGACTCTAGGACTGGAAGGGACCTCGAGAGGTCATTGAGTCCAGTCCCCTGCCCTCATGGCAGGACCAAATACTGTCTAGACCATCCCTGATAGACATTTATCTAACCTACTCTTAAATATCTCCAGAGATGGAGATTCCACAACTTCCCTAGGCAATCTATTCCAGTGTTTAACCACTCTGACAGTTAGGAACTTTTTCCTAATGTCCAACCTAAATCTCCCTTGCTTCAGTTTAAGCCCATTGCTTCTTGTTCTATCATTGGAGGCTAAGGTGAACAAGTTTTCTCCCTCCTCCTGATGACACCCTTTTAGAGGAGGGATAAAACTTTAGGTTCATGCTTTGGGTTCATTGTGTCCTGAACACAGTTCAGAAGTAATCCTGCAAGTGTGAATACACACAGAACAGACAGGGCCAAATAGTGCTCACAGCGACAATCCCAATGAAATCAAGGAGGCTGCACAGCATAACTTAAGCTTTGTCTACTCTGGAACTTTGTCAGCAAAACTTTTGTCATTCGGGGATGTTAAAAAACACCCCCCTGAAGGACAAAAGTTTTACTGACAAAAAGTGCTGGTGAGAACAGTACTTTGTTGGCAGGAGAGCTCTCTCCAGATGACAAACAGCAGCTACAATGCGTGACTTTTAGTAGTATGGCTGTAGCGGCACAGCTGTGTCAAAAGGTGTGTAGTATAGACAAAGCCTGAAAGCAGAACCTGGGCCTTCAAACAGTGTCTCCCAACAAACTTTGAAAGCTGAGCCTACCACCACCATCAGGAAAGTTAAACCAACTGCACCCCCCTAGGAGAATGCCATGTGTTAAAGGCCAAAACATATTAATGAATACATTTCCCTAGCCCCTCAGCAAGCCCTTCATGCCACCTCCCCGACACGCTGAGAAATACTGATGTAGGGTGACCAGATGTCCTGATTTTATGGGGACAGTTCTGATTTTCGGGTCTTTTACTTATATAGGCTCCTATTACCCCCTACCCCAGTCCCGATTTTTCACACTTGCTGTCTGGTCACCCTATGCTGATATAAAGTCATACTAATAAAAGGTGAATTAATAGAACAGAGAGTGAGAGTTCAATGCCAAGGAGCATACTTCCTCTCCTTCCTTTCACACTTTGATGAGCTAGAACGTAGCAGAGGGTTGTAATAGAAAACAAGCATCATTGGCAATTCATACCAGCCAAGAATAACCATTATGGGCTGCCTCCTCCTCCTCTGTTATCCTTCCGTCGTATGGGCCAAAATGAACTCCAATCGGCAGGGTGCCTGCCTCATTCCAGACTCCAAGCCCAGCCTGTGGGATACTCGAAAGCCCAATTCTCATCCCTGGGGGCAAAGTGAGAGCTGCTCTCCTTTCCTGTCCTGTTTCTACTATTGAGTCTTTGATGAAAACTGGAGGGCCATGAACCGAACACTCATCAATGAAGAATGTCAGGCAAGCCTCACAAACTAGAGCAGGAGGAGAAACAGAACATTGACTCCATCAGTTAGTTTCTCTGCTCCATCTCCCCTAGCCCCTGGCTGCATACCAGACCATTAACCCCATCACACAGGCCCTAGTGTATACAGGCGGCTGGGTGGCATACTAGGTAGCTGCTCTCCAGCTATTGCACATTGGCTGAGCTGAAGAGAGTCTGAAGTTTTTCCTCATACCAGAGGCACATTTTCAGAGAATTTCTGTCAGGTGGTATATTGCCTCCAGCAAGCGCTCAGTGGAAAGTGGACAGAGCAGCCTGTTTAGCTGTGCAGGTCGCTGTGAACATGGCAGCCAATGCTTAACTCTCTGCACTGGCTCCTTATTGAATAGAGAGTCGAATTCCAGGTCTCTCCTCATGTTAAGAACCCTCCATCGGAGAGTTAAGTTCCATCAGAACAATGAAACTCTTAACCAAGAGGAGAGTTTCATGAGTGCGGGAGACAGAACTATCACAGGAGCTAGGCCAGGACTATGGAACTCTGCCACAAGAGATAAGGATGACTTTCAGAATTAAATGCAAAACTGATCTCTCAACACCCCCACCCCCCAGCTATTTCTCCTGAATGATTAAAAGGATTAAAGAGATACAGACTATTATTCCTATTCTTAAAATTTTTGAGGTGTTCAGATACTATAGTGTGGGAGGCCATACAAGGAAAAACATTTGGGGCTCAAAGAGGAATACTGAAATAAATTATGTGACTTACATAAGTAATCATCATCTTGTGGTTCATTTATTTCAACATACACTTTTTTCTCTCTCTTTCGTAAGCTGTACGTGTTAACTTGGGTGCTCTGCCCTGGGGTTTTAGAAGCTGCTAACCTGGGTAGATCTAGAGGGGAATTATACTGGGCAGGTTAGTCTGTGCAGTACCAGAACGGATAGAAACAAACAGGCAATGCCATGTTCAGGCCTAAATCTCATTTATATTGAGGTTGCTTTACACAGCAAAGGGGCTACAGAATATGTAAGAATCAGGCCCTTTGCACATGAAAACATACATAAATAGGAGCCATACCACAGTTTCTAGGAGCTGAACACTGAAAACCACAGCTGACTCTGACACTTTCTGACTATAATTGATTAAGCAGTGACATTGTCTCCTTAAATCTGTGTCTAGCTCACTGTCCTCTGCTCTCAGTGCCAACAGCCTCAGATGGGCTGGTATGCAAGAATCCAGACCCAAGTAAAACAGCAATACGAGGCCAGTCGGTGTCCTGATGACCATGCTTCACGTTGCCAAGATGGATTCAAGCCAGGTTAGACGTCTAGTGCTGGTTTCCTATGGCAACAACGGGAGTGCCATGGAGGCTCACCCCGCTTTGTGTCACCCAACAGTGTCCTAAGCAACCAGTTAAAGAGAAGCATGATAGGGATTTGAAGGGAATCCCATCATGTTGGTGGCTGTGAGCTTACGTGCTGAAGGATGCACTCTCAGGGATGGAGAGCTCAAAGGGAAAAGCAGCAGAAAGAATAGCTGTGGTATTGAATTGGACTTCACTATAATGAGAGATATTTCCATGTTTCTACAGATAATGAGAATTACGTGTCCCACTTTAACCCCTGGAGTGCAGAGAGCACCTCCCACCAAATCTTATAGGCTGCAGACCTAATAGTTCTCAGAGCTACCATAAAAATGCAGAGGAGATTTCCCCACGTTCTCGGCTTACCAGTTTTCAGATCAACAACATTAGTGCCAGGGATTCTGGTGCCCACATCTGAATTTTTGTTCAATTTCTCAGTGTCCGTTTGATTCTCAGAGGCCTTCTCCAGCACTTTCTTTTCATTCTGCACACAAAGTTGTTTTCCATTACAATAAACGTGCTGTTCTGGTTCTCTCTACCCAGAGCCTCTCATGTGGAAAAACTAACATACAAAAGGCTACAAGGAGCAGATGAACTACCTCATTATCTCTAGCTTGCCTGCATATATATACCTGCCCCTGGAAATTTCCACTACATGCATCTGACGAAGTGAGTATTCACCCGCGAAAGCTCATGCTCCAAAACGTCTGTTAGTCTATAAGGTGCCACAGGACTCTTCGCTGCTTTCTTTGTTCTGCCCAACCTGATCTTGCCCAGCTGGGCTTAATGATCAGCCACACCTCGCTCTCCCTCCAGGTGCACCAAGGTAATATAACTCACCTCTCAGGCCCACATTAATCCATTCAGGGCCAGCATGGGGTACACACCCCATCACAGGGTCTCATGCAATTTGACTTGAATATTCTCTTTGGTGGTCTTTGATAATCTAAAGAGGGTATATCGCAGGTGATAGGCAAGGAGCAAGTTACCTACAAGGCTTAAAATACAGACATTTACCTATGGATCTCTTCACTGAGGTGATTAGATATTTGCCTAATCTGATACTGCATCATCTTTATAAAGCTAGTCAAAAGCTTTAAAATGTTTTATAATTGAAAAACGGTCTTTGTAAAAGCAAATTGTTTTGCAAAAAAAGCTGACTTGTTCCATTTTTGTGAAATTGTTCATAATGTTTTAATTTTTTTGAAAATGTTTTTGAAATTGTTATCCAAATAGTGAAATATTTCCATTTTTCAGGCAGCTCTACTTTGGAATAAAAAATTCTGTGCTCTACCATTGTAAAAGGCTCTATCAACCAGTAGGGGGTGTATCAGTCATACCAGGAAGCATTCTGCCACAGTGTATGTCTACACTACGGGATTATTCTGATTTTACATAAACCGGTTTTGTAAAACAGATTGTATAAAGTCGAGTGCACGCGGACACACTAAGCACATTAATTCGGCGGTGTGCGTCCATGTACCGAGGCTAGTGTCGATTTCTGGAGCGTTGCACTATGGGTAGCTATCCCGTAGCTATCCCATAGTTCCCGCAGTCTCCCCCGCCCATTGGAATTCTGGGTTGATATCCCAATGCAAAAACAGTGTCGCAGGTGGTTCTGGGTAAATGTCGTCACTCAATCCTTCCTCCGTGACAGCAATGGCAGACAATCATTTCGTGCCCTTTTTCCCTGGATTGCCCTGGCAGACGCCATAGCATGGCAACCATGGAGCCCGTTTTGCCTTGTCACTGTCACCGTATGTGTACTGGATGCTCCTGACAGACGCGGTACTGCAGTGCTACACAGCAGCATTCATTTGCCTTTGCAAGGTAGCAGAGACAGTTATCCCTATTGCACCGTCTGCCATTGTAAATTGGTGATGAGATGACGGTTATCAGTCGTTTTGTACCGTCTGCTGCTGTCATGGGTGCTCCTGGCTGGCCTCGCTGCGGTCGGCCGGGGATGCATGGACAAAAATGGGAATGACTCCCCGGGTCATTCCCTTCTTTATGTTTTGTCTAAAAATAGTCAGTCCTGCCTAGAATATGGGGCAAGTGTACTAGAGAACCAGAGAGCACAGCCACTCCATGTCAGAGCCCCAGAGATCCCGCAGAAATGATGAGCTGCATGCCATTCTAGGGGGTGCCCCTGCAACAACCCCACCCGTTGTTTCCCTCCTACCCCAACCCTCCTGGGTTACCGTGGCAGTGTCCCCCCATTTGTGTGATGAAGTAATAAAGAATGCAGGAATAAGAAACACTGACTTGTTAGTGAGATAAAATGAGGGGGAGGAAGCCTCCCGCTGCTATGATAGTCCAGGCAGGACAGAATCTTTTATTTAGACATGAAAGGGGGGGGCTGATAGAGCTCAGCCTCCAGTTGCTATGATGAGGATGGCTACCAGTTGTTCTGTGCCATCTGCCGGGAATGACCAGGAGTCATTCCCATTTTTACCCAGGCAACCCTGGCCGAACTCACTGAGGCCAGCCAGGAGCACTGCTGGTCTCAGGCTGCTGCTGCTGATGGATAGCAGTCATACTGTACCATCTGCCACTGGGAAGGGGATGCTGGTGTTCAGCGCTGCAGCACCCCGTCTACCAGCAGCATGCAGTAGACATAGGGTGACATTGAAAAAAGGCGAGAAACCTTTTTTTCCCCTTTTCTTTCGGGGGGGCGGAAGGGTGTAAATTGACGACATATACCCTGAAACACCTGGGAAAATGTTTTTGACCCTTCAGGCATTGGGAGCTCAGCCAAGAATGCAAATGCTTTTCGGAGACTGCGGGGACTGTGGAGTAGCTGGAGTCCTCGGTACCCCCTCCCTCCCTCCATGAGCGTCCATTTGATTCTTTGGCTTTCCGTTACGCTTGTCACACAGCACTGTGCTGTGGACTCTATCATAGCCTGGAGATTTTTTTAAATGCTTTGACATTTCGCCTTCTGTAACGGAGCTCTGATAGAACAGATTTGTCTCCCCATACAGCGATCAGATCCAGTATCTCCCGTATGGTCCATGCTGGAGCTCTTTTTGGATTTGGGACTGCATCGCCACCCATGCTGATCAGAGCTCCACCCTGGGCAAACAGGAAATTAAATTCAAAAGTTCACGGGGCTTTTTCTGTCTACCTCGCCAGTGCATCCGAGTTCAGATTGCTTTCCAGAGCGGTCACAATGGTGCACTGTGGGATACCGCCCGGAGGCCAATACCGTCGATTTGCAGCCACACTAACCCTAATCCGACATGGCAATACCGATTTCAGCGCTACTCCCCTTGTCAGGGAAGAGTACAGAAATCGGTTTAAAGAGCCCTTTATATCAATATAAAGGGCTTCGTTGTGTGGATGGGTGCAGGGTTAAATCAGTTTAATGCTGCTAAATTCAGTTTAAACGTGTAGTGTAGACCTGGCCACAGTGTTACAATCCTGATGTAACTGTTGATGTTGCTCTGGGCTCCCATTTGGGCAGAAAGTTTGTGGCTTGCTTATATTAGACATCTCCCCTCTGAAATGTGCCATGTCAGGAAGCCGCCTTGAAGTGAATTTGTTTCTATCTACAATGTATTTGAGTCCAGTGGCAGAAACTGAACAATTCCACTGAGATATTCTGAAAAATGATCCTAACTCTTAAAATTTTCTTGGCCTTTTATATAAATGCTTTTTTTCCCCCTCCATCTTATATATGCATCCTATTGGTATACATACCAATTTTTACAATCATTTGATTGCAGTTCTGGGTTTTAATTATTACATTTATCATTAAAGTTATTATTTAATTGATAATTGTGGTCCAGGAACCTTTGTGTCAACTTGCAGAGGACAGAGGGAGCATAGAATATTACAGGGATCCCTGTGACAAGGATATGCACCATAGTTCACAAAGAGTAGCATGCTAGGTCTCTACCAGGTGCTAATACGTAGCTCATCATAATCATTGGGAAATGCAAGGATAATATTTAAGAAGTTAGGTATCTATACTGAAAATTATGTTCTTAATGCCTTGAAGTTAAAGGCAGGTCACCGAGCAGTGATAGGCCTCAGACAGATTCTGTTCAGGCAGGATCAGAGGCGCTAATCTCTGTGGCTGGTCATGTGTATCTCACAAGGTACATCTATTTGCATATGGAGCCACCAACTAGTCAAGATTGCAAAAGGACAAGGGATCCCAAAATCAAAGGGACAAGCAGCAGAAGAGCATCTGGTTTATGAATAAAGATTAAAGGACTGTTTTGCTATATTTGGGGCTGGATACCCTGCGCCTGAGAAGCTGATAGAGTGGGTTGTTTCATGAAAAGGGGATCACAGCCAACCTGGTTGAAAAGCGCTGGTGATCAATACGTTATTAAAGCTGAAGGTATCTTGTTAATTAAGTCTAGGCCCTAAAAAGCATGTTATGATTTTATCTGTAACCATTTGTGTCCAATAGTTCTACCTGCTGTCGTTGAATGAACTCGGTTCTCACTATAACCTCTGCTGCATGTTAAGTAGAGCAGTGATCTGAAGTGTAACTGGTAAACTGAGGTGTCCTGTGTCTTTGGGAACAGTGAATCTGTGACTACTGTGAGTGGACAGTGGAACAGGGGCTGTGCACTCCAGGGGGGGACACAGAGGGCTTGGAAAGTGCCTATCTCTGCTCCACAGAGGGACAGCGAAGCCTGCATAGGCTGAGAGGGGAGTGCTTGTGGTGCCTGGGGCTCCTGGAATCAGGGAGCTGAACCACAGCAGGTACAGACAAGATTGCCTCATGCTAACAGCAGGTGGTAGTGAGGTGCCCTACAGCCCTACTACTCCTAGGAAGTGTCACAATAATTATTTAATTATTAGTTGAATCAGCAGCATAACGAGCAGATAAAAAGCATTTTTAATGTCACTGTAGAGGCATTTGTTAATTAAAAACGGGGTTCATGTCCTCTATAAGATTCCTCATCTAAGCAAAAAGTACATAGTAAGCTTACTTGACTGATGTTCTGCCTTTTCTTTTTTTCCTGTTTCAAACTGCCAGATTTACATGGTGGCCTGAAGGTTTTAACTGTAAGTGTAAAACAAACAAACAAACTGAACAAGTTCCCAAATGCTGCATGACCAACATTACTGAAATTGTAAGTGTCCCAGGCAGGAAGCTGGCAGCTGTTTCATGTTCTGACTGTCACAGAATCACAGAAATCAGAGATAGAGAAGCTCTAAGAAAGTTGTCTCAGCCGTCCCCAACCACTACATAGCTGTTACAATGTAACTGGTTTCACTGTGCAGGGTAGCAAGCTGTAGAGGACAGGATGTTAGGTTAATGCTTTGTTATGTAAGAAACTGCTCTTCACTCATAAAATTATTTAATATTTATAAATAACATATAGCTTGAGTGCTTGAAGCTGCCTTTGATTTAGCAGGAGTTTGAATCTGTCTGAAACCATAAGCCCCAGAGAAAAACAGGTGTCACAGAGTGGTTCAGACCCTTTGAACTTCCCTGCACATGTTCCACATTTCATGCTGCCTCGCTGCTGATACAGGATGTTTGTGAGTAAAAAATAAACTGTTCACTTTTTAACCTGAATGCCCCAGATTAGTGCAAGGAGAGCCTCATGTTGCAACCCTTATGGTGAACTAAAGTGTCATGTTAAGGCGCTCCGAAGTGAATCTTCTCCAGTTCTCCATGGCTGGAAGGGTGAAAAGTGCAACATGAGACCTTTGAGGCTGGGGACTATGTGGCAAGGAGCTGATTTCCCCCAAGGATCTTTTAATCAGTGGAGATGCCCAGTAATGGTAGCTCATTAAAATGAGGAGTCACTTCTTTGCTCTGTTACCTAAAGGTTTTGGTGTCCAGTCTTCATCAGACTCAGAGTCGTATACGATGGGGTTTTGGGGACGTCGACCACGACACATAAATGTGGGTTTCGGGGTAGGAAGGCCTAACAAAGAAATCCATTATAAGCAATAACAGCTGACATGATCTGAGTCTTGCTCATGCAGTGAGACAGCTTCCCAACACCTTGCACTGGGAATACAGGCATGGGAACCTGGTGGCAGTGCCACATGTTCTAATCTGGAAGACCTGTGAGGCTCGCCTGGCACCTCAGGACTCCTACTGCCCAGGCCAGAGGGCTTGCAGCAGCCTCAACTGCCTGCAAGGCTCATCACAGAAACAGCAAATGGAGAAGCCAGCACATGCACCTAAGGTCTGAAATGTGGGGTGCAGAGTATGAATTTTCTATACTGGATTTATACTCTGGCTTCTCTCTGCCCCAAGGACACAAACTCTCAATGTCTCCTCCCTCCCAAAACGAGGAAGACTTAAAGGAGGACTAAATACAACATCTTCAACTCTCCAGCTGCTTGTGCCACTTGGAGTTGCCTTTTCACCCCCAGCTGGCCCTCTCACCTAGCTCAACCATAAACTCATAGTTTCGCTTTATGTTCCTGTAGCGGGTTTTCTCCCAGGCTCCCATCTCTGTCCATTGCTCTTTAGGGAAGTAGATAGACAGTTCTTTGAATTCATCTTCCACCTAGTCAGGTGAAGAAAAGTGTCACAGGTGTGTTATGTTCAGTAGTCACTGTCTGAATTTTCTCAACAAAAGGGAACACTTCTTTCCCTCCCTGTCCACCGCCCTAGAACAGCAGCAACTCTCTTGGGCAGAGGGAGGTGTACGGAAATTGGCCCTGTGCAGCATCTCAACTCCTACTTTTTCCACTGACTGACCATTTGGATGGAAAAGTGAGAGTCTAATTTTAAATTAATCTCCTGGGCCTGATTATCATCTCTGGCCAGGAGACAGGGAGTGAGCTGCTTCCATTGGTGCTGTGGGTCTCAGCCGCACGGCTCTTGCCTCCCAAGGCACAGGGGCACATGCTCCTTCCCCTGCAGGTGGAATCCTAGCTGGCTCTGCGCCAGTCAACCATCACTCTGGTGCCCCAGACGCTCTCCCCTCCTGCAATGGGGAAGATGAGACAAATTTCCCAGGTCCCGCCCCAGCAGCTGCTCCCCTGGGCTCCTCACCTGGGAACTCTCCCCTGCTTTCCTGCTTTTCTGCTTTTTCCTCTTTTCTGATGCTCTCCCTTTTCCAGCATTGTCACTCATGGTGCCTGACAACTTGCCCTGCTGCCCCAGTAAACTCTGTAAGGGGACAATGAAATGAGGGCCTCACAGGTGTCTCTTCCCTTTCTGGAGTTCAGCACTTTTGGGGGTCTTTGTGGTTCAGCCTGAATAGGGGTCCTCCTGCCTCACAGGCTTAATCTAGCTTGGGGTCTACCCTCCTCATTCCATGTGGCTCAGCCCGGTTGGCATCTCTCCCCTGGGGCTCAGCCCAGGTTGGGGTCTCTCCCCTTGGGCCCCAGGGCTCGGCCCAGGCTGGGGTCTCTCCCCTCAATCCCCGGGGCTCAGCCCGGGCTGGGGTCACTCCCCTCAGCCCCCTGGGGCTCAGGTCTCTCTGCTTGCTCCCTGGGGCTCGGCCCAGGCTGGGGTCACTCCCCTTGGCCCCCTGGGGCTTGGCCCGGGCTGAGGTCTTTCCCCTCAGCCCCTGGGGTTCAGCCCAGGCTGTGGTCTCTCTGCTTGCCCCCCGGGGCTCGGCCCGGGCTGGGGTCACACCTCTCAGCCCCCCGGGGCTCAGCCTGGGCTGGGGTCTCTCCTTTCAGCCCCCCGGGGCTCGGCCCCGGCTGAGGTCTCTCCCCTCAGCCCCCCGGGGCTCAGCCCGGGCTAAGGTCTCTCCGCTCGCCCCCCGGGGCTCGGCTCGGGCTGAGGTCTCTCCGCTCGCCCCCCGGGGCTCGGCCCCGGCTGAGGTCTCTCCGCTCGCCCCCCGGGGCTCGGCTCGGGCTGGGGTCTCTCCGCTCGCCCCCCGGGGCTCGGCCCCGGCTGAGGTCTCTCCGCTCGCCCCCCGGGGCTCGTGTCGGGCTGGGGTCTCTCCGCTCGCCCCCCGGGGCTTGTGTCGGGCTGGGGTCTCTCCGCTCGCCCCCCGGGGCTCGGCCCGGGCTGGGGTCTCTCCGCTCGCCCCCCGGGGCTCGTCTCGGGCTGGGGTTTCTCCCCTCAGGCCCCCGGGCTCGGTCTGGGCTGGGGTCACTCCCCTCGGCCCCCTGGGGCTCATCTCGGGCTGGGGTCACTCCCCTCGGCCCCCCGGGGCTCGGTCCGGGCAGAGGTCTCTCCGCTCGCCCCCCGGGGCTCGTCTCGGGCTGGGGTTTCTCCCCTCAGGCCCCCGGGCTCGGTCTGGGCTGGGGTCACTCCCCTCAGCCCCCCGGGGCTCGGTCCGGGCAGAGGTCTCTCCGCTCGCCCCCCGGGGCTCGTCTCGGGCTGGGGTCTCTCCCCTCAGCCCCCCGGGCTCGGTCCGGGCTGGGGTCTCTCCTTTCAGCCCCCCGGGGCTCGGCCCCGGCTGAGGTCTCTCCCCTCAGCCCCCCGGGCTCGGTCTGGGCTGGGGTCACTCCCCTCGGCCCTGAGGTCTCCCCACACTGACAGGATTGGTCCGAATTGGGTGCACCAGCCTCTACGCCAACAACCCTTCCCCTTCGTCTACCAGAGCCCGCCAAAACCTCTAGCCAATCATCGAGGGGCATTGTTATACTGTGGCCAATCAGCGTGGGGCGAGGGACGGCGGCCGCCAATCAGCGGGCAGCGCGGGAAAGAGACCCGCTGGTCTGGCACTGGGCAGAAGGCGGCTAACGGCCGCGGCGCGAGGCGAGGAAAGAGCAGAGGGAAAGAAACAGCCCCGCCCCTAGGAGAGAAGGGCGGGGCGGGGCGTTCCCGCCCCGAGGGGCCGTCTGCCACGCCCACTCCGCGAGGGGCGGGGGAAGCCCTGCTCGGGCAGTTGGAGGAGGCGGGCATGGAGGTGGGAGGTGGGAGGGGGTCGGGGGATTGGAGGGGGAGGGGTCTCTGGGTGGGATTGAGGGGAGGGGCCTCTAGGGGGATTGGAGGGGGAGGGGTCTCTGGGTGGGATTGAGGGGAGGGGGTCTGGGGGAGGGGTCTCTAGGGGGATTGGAGGGGGAGGGGTCTCTGGGTGGGATTGAGGGGAGGGGTCTCTAGGGGGATTGGAGGGGGAGGGGTCTCAGTGGATTGAGGGGGCTGGGATGGGGAGGGGTCTCTGGGTGGGATTGAGGGGAGGGGTCTCTAGGGGGATTGGAGGGGGAGGGGTCTCTGGGTGGGATTGAGGGGAGGGGTCTCTAGGGGGATTGGAGGGGGAGAGGTCTCTGGGTGGGATTGAGGGGACTGGGATGGGGAGGGGTCTCTGGGTGGGATTGAGGGGAGGGGGTCTGGGGGAGGGGTCTCTAGGGGGATTGGAGGGGGAGGGGTCTCAGTGGATTGAGGGGGCTGGGATGGGGAGGGGTCTCTGAGTGGGATTGAGGGGAAGGGTCTGGGGGAGCGGTTTTTAAAGTGGTATTGAGGGGACAGGGTCAGATGGGGTGGGGTCTCAGTGGATTGAGGGCAGGGTTCTCTGGGGCATTGAGGGGAGTGGGATGGGGAGGGGTCTCGGTGGATTGAGGGGAGGGGTCTCTAGGGGGATTGAAGGGAGGGGGAGGGGTCTATAGGGTGGGATTGAGGGGAGGGGTCTCTGGAGCATTGAAGGGAGTGGGATGGGGCAGGGTCTCTAGGGGGATTGAAGGGATGCCCCCCCCACGCTATACAAACTTCACTGCTCAGCTGTGCCACAACAACTGTTTTTCTGCCTATAAAAGCCAGGGCAGGCGTTAGGGGGCAGCAAGCAGGGCAATTGTCCTGGGCCCCACACCACAGGGGGCCCTGCGAAGCGAAGTTGCTCAGGCTTTGGCTGCAGCCCCAGGTAGTGGGAATCGGTGCCCTGGGCTCCAGTCCCCTGTGGCAGAACTTTGGCTTTTTGCCCTGGGCCCCAGCGAGTCTAATGCTGGCCATGCTTGGTGGACCCCTGAGGGTCCCGGGCCCTTGGTTGGGAACCACTGACATAGGGGATCTGGGCACAGACCCCCACCCCTGAAAGGCCCATGGATTCAGTTCAGAGAAGTGGGGAGGGAGCTCACTGACCCCCCACTCCCTCCTGTCCCTTCCCCCCCACTTTACCTGCAGCTCCCTCCGCACACTCTGAGAACCGAGTTGCTGGGGTCTCTGCACAAGCTCCTGCTGGGCTAGGGCCTGTCACTCTTGGGTGAAGGCCTCTTTTCCTTCACACCTCCCCACGGGTGCTACTTGCCCCCTCACCAGCTGAGAGGCTGTGGGCTGAACGGGCCATGGGCCTGCCCCCCTGCCTCAGCCCTTGGGGGTTTCCCCACAGGGTGGTATGAGGACAGGCTGTTCCCGTCCAGGCAGACCCAGCAGCCTGGAGGCCATGCCCGTCCAGCTATGCTAAAGCCAAGGGTGCAGTTAAAGAGAAGACGACCTGGGGGCTAGGAGGGAATAGATGACGGCTGGAGCCTTGAACAAGCTCGTGTCCTTGTAGTGCTTTGTGCGGTGTGTTTGTACAGAGCCTGGCGCGGGGGACGCCAAGCCAGACACCCTTTGCATTCCCCCAAACAGCCACTCGAGGCCACTGTGGCCCCATTCCCTGGTAGCTGTAGCTGCATGGCGTTGGGGAAGCAGGCAGGGGCAGAGCTGGGGCGGCTGGCGGGGGGGTGGGGTAATGAAAGCTCTTTGACTTTGCTCCTTGTGGCAGGAGCAGCAGCCGGCATGAATCCCTGCAGCAGAAGAAAGGCAGGCGATGACCCCGGCCTCACCTCCTCTGCCCCCCAGCTTACAGCATCGCAGCCGGGACACCACGGTGCCGGGCAGAGACCCAGCCGAGTCAAGCGCCGCAAAACCAAACGGGAGCGCAACTCTGCCAAGTTCGGCAGGAACGCTGCGGGCGGGCCTGGCTGCAGGATGCTTCAGAGGATGCCAGCCCTGGGCTGGAGCTCACTCTGTGCCGGCCACGCCAAGTCCACCCCTCTACCAGCCATCAAAAGGGTCTCCGGCTCCATGCCAGTCATCATAACCCAGCACAGGCTCAGCCAGCATCTAGGCATGTTTAACAGGGAGGTGAAATCAGCCGACATCGAGAGGCTGCTGGATCCCCAAAGCAAGCCAGAGATGGAGACCGAGACAAGTGCTGCGATCCCTGGCGCAATCAGCCAGGCTTGGGACCCCTGCGCCCCTGGCCAGACATGCACTCCAGACAGACAGCATGGGACCAGCGCGCCTGCGCCCCATGCAGCGGGCGAAGGGCCCCAGCCTACAGCCGCGCCCGCTGCCAGAGAGCTGGGCCCAAGCCACTCTGAAACCGCAGCGGTGGAGACAGGAGAGTCCCAGGCCGAGCTCCTAGCTTCCCTGGACGAGAAGGAGAACATCCCCCCGAGTGGGGCTGAGCCAGGCGGGGCCACCGCCGCCATGAAGGAGCTGGCCCAGGAACTGCAAACCCATCTCGACCTGACGTCGACGTTCCCGGGGCGCAATCTGATCAGTGAAAGGCGCCAGACAATACTCAGCACCCTGCTGGACCGGCACCAAACCCTGCCCGATTTCTCTGCCCTAATGGTGCATAACAAGCTGTGCGGTGGCTCTGCCCAGGGAGGTAAGGGCCTGTGGCCAAGGGTGTGCGGTGGGGCGGGGTGGGGCGGGGCGGAGGTCAGCACAGTCATGGCGTCACTACAGCTGTCATAAACTAGGCAGGGACAGGCCCACTTAGTCCTTGGAGGGGAGACTTCCGATTGTCCCAGGGAGCAGGGTTGGGGGTTCAATGGGGGCACTCTCCCCTGGCAGCCAGTGCTGGCCTCAGTGCCCCACTAGGGCTCTAGAGGCCTGTGCTGCAGGGAGCAGGGCAGGAGCTCAGTAGGGGGCGCTCTCCCCTCTAGGGTGACCAGATGTCCTGATTTTATAGGGACAGTCTCAATTTTGGGCTCTTTTTCTTATGTAGATTCCTATTACCCCCCACCCCCCAGGGCCACCCGGGGAGGGGGGAAGAGAATATAATATAATATTATACAGTATTGCAACTTTTTTTTTATGGAAGGCACCCCCGAAATTGCTTTGCCCCAGGCCCTCTGAATCCTATGGGCAGCCCTGTCACCCCCGTCCTGATTTTTCACATTTGCTGTCTGGTCACCCTACTCCCCTCTCACTGTCAGTGCCAGTGGGGCACGAGGGGCCTGTGCTGCAGGGAGCGGGGTGTGGGGTTCAATAGGGGGCGCTCTCCCCGGGCAGTCAGTGCCGGCCTCAGTGGGGCACTACGTCTTTCAGGTGCACACCCCAGCCCCTGTACTTTAATTCAAGTTCCCTGGGGTCTGTCCCCCAGAGTTGGGGCACTAGCCCTGCTGCCCTGCCTTCCATTCGGCCTCCACATCTCCCCATGGCAGTTTCCCTAGTTTGCATCCCAGGTCCCCCCCAGAGGTGGGTGCAGCGACTCTGCGGTTCAGGGCTGGGGGGCCGATTGGTGCATTTCCCCCTAGAGGCGGGTGCAGCGACTCTGCGGTTCGGGGCTGGAGGAGAGGGGGGCAGATTTGTATTCTAAAGAGGCGTCTGGCCCACACTGTGTTTGATTCCTGCGTTTGCCCAGCCTTCTAATTTTCTGCTGCCTTTAGCTCTCAGGAGCCCAGGTGCCAGGGGGCGGGAGCTGCTGTTGGATACGGGTTCGAGTGGCAGCGGGAACTCTGAACAGGGCATTTTGGGGAAGAGGAGAAGGGGACAGGACGTGCTGACCTTCAGGAGCCCCAGCCCTGTGCACACGGTCATTAAAACAGTGAGTGTCCTGTGGTCCCTGGAAAGCCCCCTACCCCAGAACCTAGTGGCACCTTCCTCCATCAGTTGGGCAGCCAACCCCAAACCCTCTTGCCTGCTGGGTTGATAGCTTAGTGGTTTGAACATTGGCCTGCTAAACCCAGCGTTGTGAGTTCAATCCTTGAGGGGGCCACTTAGGGATTGGGGCAAAATCAGTACTTGACCCTGCTAGTGAAGGGGGCTGGACTCAATGACCTTTCAGGGTCCCTTCCAGCTCTATGAGACAGGTATAGCTCCTTATATTTCTTTATTTAATCCAAAGGCCTGTCACTAGGCATGCCTGGCCCACTTCCAGTGGGACTTCAGGGGACAGGGAAAGGGCCCAGTGACTTTCCGTGGAGGGGTCTTTGCCTGACTGACTCATGTGCATGGCACTATGCGTGCAGCCCTGGTGAGGGACAGACCGCGGGACAGAGATTAGCTAGTTAAGATGAGAGCGAAGGTCCTCTGCCCATGGGGAGGTGGAGACGTCTGGTTGGGCAGAGCTGGCCTTGCCTCGCAGGGATGTGTGGGCCGTGACTCAGGAGCCCTGGGCTGGGCTGCACTCAGAACAGACTCACTAAGCCAGTCCCGTTGCAGAGCACCCCACTGTGGAGTGGCCCAGACCAGCCCCACATGCCCCGTTGGAGCCAGGCACACCGGAGCACACTGCCTGCACAAGAGGCAGTCGGCAGATGGTCCCTGCCACCCCCAGCATTTGCCCTGTTAGCTGGCATGCTGTCCTCCTCCTGCTGGACAAGCTGTGACGAACAAAATGCACCAGCTGTCACGGACTCCCCGGGTGATGCTCTGGAACTGCACCCCACAAAGCCAGGCAGGACTTTGGGGAGCCTCCTCTCCCTTGGAGCAGACTGTCTTCAGGGCCCAAAGCTCCCACGGCTTCACCTCCTGGGTCTCTCCTTGGAGCATTCAGCATCCTCTGCCCCTCCGTGCGCTTCCCACAGTGAGCCCAACCAGGTGGGGTCCTGGGGAAGCCACAGGGTCCTGCACCCCCCAACTTCGCAGTCAGACGTGACTCTCACCCAGCCAGTAACACAGAGGTTTATTCGATGACAGGAACAGGGTCTAACACAGAGCTTGTAGGTACAGCGAACCGGACCCCTCGGCCGGGTCCATTCTGGGGGGCAGTGAGCCAGACCCCCACGTCTGCACTTCACTGCTCATCCCCAGCCAGCTCCAGACTGAAAACCCCTCCAGCCCCTCCTCCTCTGCTCAGTTCCTTTCCTGGGCCAACACCTTCAGCTGGCACCTTTGCAGAGGGGGCCTAGGCCATCAGTTGCCAGGAGACAGTGTCAGGCATTTAGTGCACTGGCCCTTTGCTCTGCAGCAATCACACCCCCTTATCCCACCACCTAGATACTTAAGAACTGCATAGGGGACACTGAGGCACCAACACCGTATTCAGAGAAAACATTAAGAACATTCCCAGTTCATCACACAAGCCAGCCCCCTTCTCTTTCCATGCAGGGAGAGAGGAGAGTGACCCGAAGGGAGGACCTGGAATTCCTTGGCGCACACGAGCCGTTTGGCCAGCACAGCCTGCATCCCACAGCAGCTCCGTCTGACCACGCACTCTTGTCCGGCTCTGCCCTACACACATGCACAATAGCCACCTTCGCCCCGGAAGCACCAGGCCCCCTGCCCAGAGCCGCTCAATGCTGCGGGAGATCCTGGGAAGCCATCTGGGAGCCCAGGACCAGGCTAGAGAGAGCCAGCATGGCCTTTAGGCCAGCCCAAAAGGAGCGTGCCTCCGAGGGACACGGTCAGGGGCACTGGATGCCATTTGCAGCTGTGGATTTGGGGCGGACCTTGGGTCTGGCTAGCAGGAGCCCTGCACAGTGCCCCTTGGCTGAGCCCCCCCAGGACTCCTGTGCCCACTGGCTGAGCCCAGACCTGTGGCAGGTGCTGCAGACCCAGACCCAGACCCAGACCCAGACCCAGAGCAAGCGGCCCCCACTGGAGCTACACACTTCCCAGAGCACAGCGAGAGCCGCCCTGGAGATGCAGACCTCCTTCGATGTGCTGAAAAGCATCTGGAGCCCCAACCAGCCCAGCCAGGCAGTAGAGGTCCTGGCCCCCCGGGCGCTGGCGTGGCCTCGTCCAGGGCACAGGGCTGTCTCCTGGGAGCTGTGCTCAGAGCCAGCGCTCCTCCCGCAGGCCTGCTCTGAGCACAGGCAGGGGCCTCACCTGGAACCGCTCCTGCCCCCCAGAGAGGCTCGGAAGCCCAGGCATGCCAACGGGCTGCTGTCGGCGCTGGGCAGGCCCAGAGACCACGGCCAGAAGCCGGCATCCGTGGAGCCAGTGAGAGCCCCCACCTTCTACCAGCCATGGGACTCCAGAGCTGCTGCCCCCAGAACCTGGGATCTGCCGGAAGCCAGTGGGGAAGGCTGCCCCCGTGCTAGGGGGTGGGAGAGCAGGTTCCCCCTGGGAGGGGCCCAGGAGCTCTGCGCACTCCAGCAGCTGCCCATGTCCTTCTTCCCCCCCTCAGAGGCACTGGAGCACGGCCGCTCGCCGCCACCCACTCTGCATGGATATTGGCTGGAGGAGGGCAGCCCGGAGGCCTGGGTCTTCCCCCGCATGAAGCTGTACTGAGAGAGGGATGAAGTGCTTTGGGAGCCTGGCACCCTCGGCTGGATTGGGGCGCTCGCTGCGCCCTCCGGCTCCTCGGAGCCCTGTGCGGTGTCAGTCAGTGCCGGGATCCAGTGTGCGGTGATAGGGGCCCGTGCACAGCCCAACTCTGTCATGGGCAGGGTATCCGCCCCCTTGGGTCCCCCAGGCCACCTCCCAAGCAGGGCCCCCCGAGCCGAGCCCATCTTCAGAGGCTTCTCAATAAAGCCAGTTGTCAATAAATGGCACTGTGGGGGTTTCCTTGGAGGTGGGGCAGTTCCTTTGAGTCCCAGCCACTTCCTCCTCTCGCCAGCCCCATTCCCAGGCGCCCACTTGGGATTAGCACAGGGGTGGGCAAACTTTTTGGCCTGAGGGCCACACTGGGTTTCCGAAATTGTATGGCGGGCTGGTTAGGGGAGGCTGTGCCTCCCTAAACAGCCAGGCATGGCCGGCCCCCACATCCTAGCTGACCTCCCTGCTTCTCGCCCCCTGATTGCCCCCCACCGAGACTCCTGCCCCATCCAACCCCCCGGTTCCTGTCCCCTGATGGCCTCCTCAAGACCCCTGCCTCATCCACCCCTCCCTGTCCCCTGACAGCTCCCAGATCCTCCCGCCCCGACAGCCTCCCGCTGCCCCATCCAACCGCTCCTCTCATTCCTGACTGCTCCCCTGGGACCCCTGCCCCATCCAACCACCCCTTCTCCCTGTCCCCTGACTGACCCTGGGACCCCTGCCACTGACTGCCCCCCACTGCCCCATCCAACCCCCCTTTCCTGTCCCCTGACTGCCCCACTGGACACCTGCCCGCATTCAACCCTCCTGTTCCCCGCCATCTGACTGCCCTGACCCTATCCACACCCTCGCCCCCTGACCACAACCCCAAAGTCCCCTGCCCTCTATACAACCCCCCCACCCCCACTCCATGCCCCCTTACTGTGCTGCCTGGAGCCAATGGCTGGTGGTGCTACAGCCATGCTGCCCAGAGCACCAAGACAGGCAGCCGTGCTGCCCGGCTGGAGCCAGCCCTGCCCCCGTGCAGCACAGAGACCGGATCAGGCAGCCGCGCCGCCCGGCTGGAGCCAGCCCTGCCACCGTGCAGCACAGAGACCGGGTCAGGCAGCCGCGCCGCGCGGCTGGAGCCAGCCCTGCCACCGTGCAGCACAGAGACCGGATCAGGCAGCCGCGCCGCCCGGCTGGAGCCAGCCCTGCCACCGTGCAGCACAGAGACCGGATCAGGCAGCCGCGCCGCCCGGCTGGAGCCAGCCCTGCCACCGTGCAGCACAGAGACCGGGTCAGGCAGCCGCGCCGTCCGGCTGGAGCCAGCCCTGCCACCGTGCAGCACAGAGACCGGGTCAGGCAGCCGCGCCGTCCGGCTGGAGCCAGCCCTGCCACCGTGCAGCCCAGAGACCGGGTCAGGCAGCCGCGCCGCCCGGCTGGAGCCAGCCCTGCCACCGTGCAGCACAGAGACCGGATCAGGCAGCCGCGCCGCCCGGCTGGAGCCAGCCCTGCCACCGTGCAGCACAGAGACCGGGTCAGGCAGCTGCGCCGCCCGGCTGGAGCCAGCCCTGCCACCGTGCAGCACAGAGACCGGGTCAGGCAGCTGCGCCGCCCGGCTGGAGCCAGCCCTGCCACCGTGCAGCACAGAGACCGGGTCAGGCAGCCGCGCCGCCCGGCTGGAGCCAGCCCTGCCACTGTGCAGCACAGAGACCGGGTCAGGCAGCCGCGCCGCCCGGCTGGAGCCAGCCCTGCCACCGTGCAGCACAGAGACCGGGTCAGGCAGCTGCGCCGCCCGGCTGGAGCCAGCCCTGCCACCGTGCAGCACAGAGACCGGGTCAGGCAGCCGCGCCGCCCGGCTGGAGCCAGCCCTGCCACCGTGCAGCACAGAGACCGGGTCAGGCAGCCGCGCCGTCCGGCTGGAGCCAGTCCTGCCACCGTGCAGCCCAGAGACCGGGTCAGGCAGCCGCGCCGCCCGGCTGGAGCCAGTCCTGCCACCGTGCAGCCCAGAGACCGGGTCAGGCAGCCGCGCCGCCCGGCTGGAGCCAGCCCTGCCACCGTGCAGCACAGAGACGGGGTCAGGCAGCCACGCCGCCTGGCTGGAGCCAGTCCTGCCACCGTGCAGCACAGAGACCGGGTCAGGCAGCCACAGCGTCCGGCTGGAGCCAGCCATGCCACCGTGCAGCACAGAGACCGGGTCAGGCAGCCGCACCGCCCGGCTGGAGCCAGCCCCACCATCGCCACTGTGCAGCACAGAGACCGGGTCAGGCAGCCGCACCGCCCGGCTGGAGCCAGTCCTGCCACCGTGCAGCACAGAGACCGGGTCAGGCAGCCGCAGCGTCCGGCTGGAGCCAGCCACGCCACCGTGCAGCACAGAGACCGGGTCAGGCAGCCGCGCCGCCCGGCTGGAGCCAGCCCTGCCACCGTGCAGCACAGAGACCGGGTCAGGCAGCCGCGCCGCCCGGCTGGAGCCAGTCCTGCCACCGTGCAGCCCAGAGACCGGGTCAGGCAGCCGCGCCGCCCGGCTGGAGCCAGCCCTGCCACCGTGCAGCACAGAGACCGGATCAGGCAGCCGCGCCGCCCGGCTGGAGCCAGCCCTGCCACCGTGCAGCACAGAGACCGGGTCAGGCAGCCGCGCCGCCCGGCTGGAGCCAGCCCTGCCACCGTGCAGCACAGAGACCGGGTCAGGCAGCCGCGCCGTCCGGCTGGAGCCAGTCCTGCCACCGTGCAGCCCAGAGACCGGGTCAGGCAGCCGCGCCGCCCGGCTGGAGCCAGTCCTGCCACCGTGCAGCCCAGAGACCGGGTCAGGCAGCCGCGCCGCCCGGCTGGAGCCAGCCCTGCCACCGTGCAGCACAGAGACGGGGTCAGGCAGCCACGCCGCCTGGCTGGAGCCAGTCCTGCCACCGTGCAGCACAGAGACCGGGTCAGGCAGCCACAGCGTCCGGCTGGAGCCAGCCCTGCCACCGTGCAGCACAGAGACCGGGTCAGGCAGCCGCGCCGTCTGGCTGGAGCCAGCCACGCCACCGTGCAGCACAGAGACCGGGTCAGGCAGCCGCACCGCCCGGCTGGAGCCAGCCCTGCCACCGTACAGCACAGAGACCGGGTCAGGCAGCCGCAGCGTCCGGCTGGAGCCAGCCACGCCACCGTGCAGCACAGAGACCGGGTCAGGCAGCCGCGCCGTCCGGCTGGAGCCAGCCCTGCCACCGTGCAGCACAGAGAGCGGGTCAGGCAGCCGCGCCGCCCGGCTGGAGCCAGCCCTGCCACCGTGCAGCACAGAGACCGGGTCAGGCAGCCGCACCGCCCGGCTGGAGCCAGCCCCACCATCGCCACCGTGCAGCACAGAGACCGGGTCAGGCAGCCGCATCGCCCGGCTGGAGCCAGCCCTGCCACTGTGCAGCACAGAGACCGGGTCAGGCAGCTGCGCCGCCCGGCTGGAGCCAGCCCTGCCACCGTGCAGCACAGAGACCGGGTCAGGCAGCCGCACCGTCCGGCTGGAGCCAGCCCTACCACCGTGCAGCACAGAGAGCGGGTCAGGCAGCCGCGCCGCCCGGCTGGAGCCAGCCCTGCCACCGTGCAGCACAGAGACCGGGTCAGGCAGCCGTGCCGTCCGGCTGGAGCCAGCCCTGGCCCCGTGCAGCACAGAGACCGGGTCAGGCAGCCGCGCCGTCCGGCTGGAGCCAGCCCTGCCACCGTGCAGCACAGAGACCGGGTCAGGCAGCCGCGCCGCCCGGCTGGAGCCAGCCCTGCCACCGTGCAGCACAGAGACCGGGTCAGGCAGCCGCGCCGCCTGGCTGGAGCCAGTCCTGCCACCGTGCAGCCCAGAGACCGGGTCAGGCAGCCGTGCTGCCCGGCTGGAGCCAGCCCTGCCACCGTGCAGCACAGAGACCGGGTCAGGCAGCCACAGCGTCCGGCTGGAGCCAGCCACGCCACTGTGCAGCACAGAGACCGGGTCAGGCAGCCGCGCCGTCCGGCTGGAGCCAGCCCTGCCACCGTGCAGCATAGAGACCGGGTCAGGCAGCCGCGCCGCCCGGCTGGAGCCAGCCCTGCCACCGTACAGCACAGAGACCGGGTCAGGCAGCCGCAGCGTCCGGCTGGAGCCAGCCACGCCACCGTGCAGCACAGAGACCGGGTCAGGCAGCCGCGCCGTCCGGCTGGAGCCAGCCCTGCCACCGTGCAGCACAGAGACCGGGTCAGGCAGCCGCGCCGCCCGGCTGGAGCCAGCCCTGCCACCGTGCAGCCCAGAGACCGGGTCAGGCAGCCGCGCCGCCTGGCTGGAGCCAGTCCTGCCACCGTGCAGCCCAGAGACCGGGTCAGGCAGCCGTGCCGCCCGGCTGGAGCCAGCCCTGCCACCGTGCAGCACAGAGACCGGGTCAGGCAGCCACAGCGTCCGGCTGGAGCCAGCCACGCCACTGTGCAGCACAGAGACCGGGTCAGGCAGCCGTGCCGTCCGGCTGGAGCCAGCCCTGCCACCATGCAGCACAGAGACCGGGTCAGGCAGCCGCACCGCCCGGCTGGAGCCAGCCCCACCATCGCCACCGTGCAGCACAGAGACCGGGTCTGGCAGCCGCGCCGCCCGGCTGGAGCCAGTCCTGCCACCGTGCAGCCCAGAGACCGGGTCAGGCAGCCGCACCGCCCGGCTGGAGCCAGCCACGCCACCGTGCAGCACAGAGACCGGGTCAGGCAGCCGCGCCGCCTGGCTGGAGCCAGCCCTGCCACCGTGCAGCATAGAGACCGGGTCAGGCAGCCGCGCCGCCCGGCTGGAGCCAGCCCTGCCACCGTACAGCACAGAGACCGGGTCAGGCAGCCGCAGCGTCCGGCTGGAGCCAGCCACGCCACCGTGCAGCACAGAGACCGGGTCAGGCAGCCGCAGCGTCCGGCTGGAGCCAGCCACGCCACCGTGCAGCACAGAGACCGGGTCAGGCAGCCGCAGCGTCCGGCTGGAGCCAGCCACGCCACCGTGCAGCACAGAGACCGGGTCAGGCAGCCGCGCCGTCTGGCTGGAGCCAGCCCTGCCACCGTGCAGCACAGAGAGCGGGTCAGGCAGCCGCGCCGCCCGGCTGGAGCCAGCCCTGCCACCGTGCAGCACAGAGACCGGGTCAGGCAGCCGCACCGCCTGGCTGGAGCCAGCCCCACCATCGCCACCGTGCAGCACAGAGACCGGGTCAGGCAGCCGCACTGTCCGGCTGGAGCCAGCCCTGCCACTGTGCAGCACAGAGACCGGGTCAGGCAGCTGCGCCGCCCGGCTGGAGCCAGCCCTGCCACCGTGCAGCACAGAGAGCGGGTCAGGCAGCCGCGCCGCCCGGCTGGAGCCAGCCCTGCCACCGTGCAGCACAGAGAGCGGGTCAGGCAGCCGCGCCGCCCGGCTGGAGCCAGCCCTGCCACCGCGCAGCACAGAGACCGGGTCAGGCAGCCGCGCCGCCCGGCTGGAGCCAGCCCTGCCACCGTGCAGCACAGAGACCGGGTCAGGCAGCCGCGCCGCCCGGCTGGAGCCAGCCCTGCCACCGTGCAGCACAGAGACCGGGTCAGGCAGCCGCGCCGCCCGGCTGGAGCCAGGTCTGCCACCGTGCAGCCCAGAGACCGGGTCAGGCAGCCGCAGCGTCCGGCTGGAGCCAGCCACGCCACCGTGCAGCACAGAGACCGGGTCAGGCAGCCGCACCGTCCGGCTGGAGCCAGCCCTACCACCGTGCAGCCCAGAGACCGGGTCAGGCAGCCGCGCCGCCCGGCTGGAGCCAGCCCTGCCACCGTGCAGCCCAGAGACCGGGTCAGGCAGCCGCGCCGCCCGGCTGGAGCCAGCCCTGCCACCGTGCAGCCCAGAGACCGGGTCAGGCAGCCGCGCCGCCCGGCTGGAGCCAGCCCTGCCCCCGTGCAGCACAGAGACCGGGTCAGGCAGCCGCGCCGTCCGGCTGGAGCCAGCCCTGCCACCGTGCAGCACAGAGACCGGGTCAGGCAGCCGCGCCGCCCGGCTGGAGCCAGCCCTGCCACCGTGCAGCCCAGAGACCGGGTCAGGCAGCCGCGCCGCCTGGCTGGAGCCAGTCCTGCCACCGTGCAGCCCAGAGACCGGGTCAGGCAGCCGTGCCGTCCGGCTGGAGCCAGCCCTGCCACCATGCAGCACAGAGACCGGGTCAGGCAGCCGCACCGCCCGGCTGGAGCCAGCCCCACCATCGCCACCGTGCAGCACAGAGACCGGGTCTGGCAGCCGCGCCACCCGGCTGGAGCCAGCCACGCCACCGTGCAGCACAGAGACTGGGTTAGGCAGCCGCGCCGCCCGGCTGGAGCCAGCCCTGCCACCGTGCAGCATAGAGACCGGGTCAGGCAGCCGCGCCGCCCGGCTGGAGCCAGCCCTGCCACCGTACAGCACAGAGACCGGGTCAGGCAGCCGCAGCGTCCGGCTGGAGCCAGCCACGCCACCGTGCAGCACAGAGACCGGGTCAGGCAGCCGCAGCGTCCGGCTGGAGCCAGCCACGCCACCGTGCAGCACAGAGACCGGGTCAGGCAGCCGCGCCGTCTGGCTGGAGCCAGCCCTGCCACCGTGCAGCACAGAGACCGGGTCAGGCAGCCGCGCCACCCGGCTGGAGCCAGCCCTGCCACCGTGCAGCACAGAGACCGGGTCAGGCAGCCGCACCGCCCGGCTGGAGCCAGCCCCACCATGGCCACCGTGCAGCACAGAGACCGGGTCAGGCAGCCGCACCGTCCGGCTGGAGCCAGCCCTGCCACTGTGCAGCACAGAGACCGGGTCAGGCAGCTGCGCCGCCCGGCTGGAGCCAGCCCTGCCACCGTGCAGCACAGAGACCGGGTCAGGCAGCCGCACCGTCCGGCTGGAGCCAGCCCTACCACCGTGCAGCACAGAGAGCGGGTCAGGCAGCCGCGCCGCCCGGCTGGAGCCAGCCCTGCCACCGTGCAGCACAGAGACCGGGTCAGGCAGCCGCGCCGCCCGGCTGGAGCCAGCCCCACCATCGCCACCGTGCAGCACAGAGACCGGGTCAGGCAGCCGCACCGTCCGGCTGGAGCCAGCCCCACCATCGCCACCGTGCAGCACAGAGACCGGGTCAGGCAGCCGCACCGTCCGGCTGGAGCCAGGCGTGCCACCGTGCAGCACAGAGACCGGGTCAGGCCAGGCTCTGCAGCTGCGCTGCCCGGCAAGATCTCTCAGCCCTACCACCTAGGGAACAGCAGGGGAGGGGCCGGGGGGCGAGTCTCCCCAGTCAGGAGCTCAGGGGCCGGCAGGAGGGTCCCGTGGGCCATAGTTTGCCCACCTCGGGTTAGCGTGACTGCTTCCAGCCCCCAGGAGCACAGGCCATTCCCAGAGGCTCTGTGAGGCCAAGGCAGCCATGCGCTGTCCTTCGGAGCCAGAGCAAAGGCCTGGGGCCCGGACCCTTGCATGGACCCTGTCACTCCCCCTTCGGGAGCCCCCCTTGCAGAGAACTGTCCCGAGACACCCGCCCCCCCGAGGATCCGCAGAAGCCTCAGGCAGTGGGATTTCCATCCCTGCTGCTTTGCTGCCATAGGCGCATGACGTCTTCCCCTGCCCCACAGGGAGATGGCTGGCTGAGCGCATCCCAGTCTGCTTTCCCGCTGGTGTCTTCTCAGTGCCCTACCCCGCTCCAGGGCCAGTGGCCTTCCAGACCCTACACTAAACCAGGGGCTGGCTGGCTGGAGAGACGGAGGGACAGACAGCTCTGCCCCCAGGCTGCATGCTCGGCTACGCCCCTGGACAGATCCTCGGTCACTGAGTCCCTGTGGCCAGGCCATCATGCTGGGATTCCCCCCAGTCAGGATCAGAGCGCTCATGGCTTTCGTGGTGGCTGTTCCCCCTGCTGCCCCATTGCCCCTGAGTCGGGACTGCTCTGACCCTGGGAACTGTAGTTTTCAGTTCTCCTGCTCTGCCTGGACCCCGCCCTCCCCATGGATCCAGCTCCCTTCGCCCCCTCTCGCAGAGCTGCCATGCACAGCACAGCCCCTGGTGCCTGACCCCCCACCCAGCCCCTGAACCTCCCCATGGATCCAGCTCCCTTCACCCCCTCTTGCAGAGCTGCCATGCACAGCCCCTGGTGCCTGACCCCCCCCAGCCCCTGGACCCCCCCTCCCATGGATCCAGCTCCCTTCGCCCCCTCTCGCAGAGCTGCCATGCACAGCCCCTGGTGCCTGACCCCCCAACCCGCCTGTGTCCTCTGGGTGCCCAGGCAGGGAGCAGATCTCACAGCTCCTGGCCAGAAGCTGCCTGGGCCCTGGCCCACCTGCTCCTCCTGGGAGTTTGTCTCAGTTCCCCCACAGGCTGCATTAGTCAATGTCCTTTAGGAGCCGCCTGTGGGTCGGAGGAGATTAGAGAGAGAGGGTGGGGGAAGGGATCTCTTTTATTGGAGCAGCTTCTGTGGGGAGAGAGACAAGCTTCTGACCCACCCAGCATGGTCCATTTCTGTCCCCAACCCCGGCCTGGAAGCTTAAGGGGCCCGACTGAGGGAGACTGAATTCCCAGATGGAAGGAACAGGAGGGAGGGCTGTGGGCCAGGACTCCTGGGTTCTCTTCCCGGCTCTGGGAGGGGAGTGGGGTTGGGTGGGTTAAAGCAGGGGGGCTGGGAGCCAGGACTCCTGGGTTCTCTCCCTGGCTCTGGGAGGGGAGTGGGGTTGGGTGGGTTAAAGCAGGGGGGCTGGGAGCCAGGACTCCTGGGTTCTCTCCCTGGCTCTGGGAGGGGAGTGGGGGCTGGTGGGTTAGAGCAGGGGGGCTGGGAGCCAGGACTCCTGGGTTCTCTCCCCGGCTCTGGGAGTGAGTGGGGGCTGGTGAGTTAGAGCAGGGGGGCTCCAGGAGTGCTCTGCCCCAGATTGGCTGGGTGACCTTGTAGAAGTCACCTCCATAGAACAGGGATAAAGACACCTCCTGGGTGGGGGTGGGGAGGGTTAATTAGTTCCTGTCTGGAGCACTCTGAGGATAGTTCAGCTGTCTGCGGGAATTCTGCTCCCTTCCTCCCTGCAGTCCTGGCTGTCCCGCATCCCAGGTCAGAATTTACCTACAAGTCCCTCTAGTGCTGTTGCTTCCAGTGTGTCCCGAGATGAATTCAAACTGGGCTCGGGTCCCATTGCCCAGTTCTGTCACTCACGAGGCTCATTCAACCACGAGGCCAGGTGGGGGCTGGATGCTCTTACTCCCAGGGAAGCCAGTGGCAAAACTCCCGAGAGACAGGAGCAAGCTGAGCCTCGGAGACAGACCCTGGCGGGCTGCTTGCTGTGGGCACTAGAGGTTGTGAGGTGGGGAAGTTGCTGGCGATAGAGGAAGTGGTGGGCTGTAGGGGATGGGGATTGGCAGTGGTATAGAACCACTGGAAACTCCCATTTCCTTAGCCAAGCTGGGATGTGGACTCCAGGAGTGGCTTATCTTCCTTGTCAAGTGGATACAACTCCTCCTCCTCCTCCTCCGTGTAGCTGCCTTTCAGAGCCTTCCGGAGCTTGGTCCAGAAGAGCCTCTGGGCCGCAGGCTCCGGGGGCCAGCGGATGTACGTCTTCTTCAGCATCACCTTCCTCATGCGGTGGTAGGCGGACAGCTCCCGGTCAGGGATGGCCTCCAGGAGTACCATCACCAAGACATCCTTGAGCTCCTCGAAGAGCCGGTAGCTGGCCAGCTGGATCTCCAGAGAGCACCACTCGCTCTGCAGGTAGCTGCGGCTGATGACACAGATGGTCTTGCGGCTGTTGTAGATGCTGTCCACGATGTTGTCAACAATGCTCTTCCCCAGCTCGAAGTCCCGGTGGTGCAGGCAGAGGTGGAAGGAGCCCTGGCAGCTCTCCAGGCTCGGCACCAGCTGCTCCAGCACCCACCCCTCGTCAGCGGAGTTGTAGGAGACGAAGGCATCGTACTGGAAGTGCTCCCCGTCCTGCCTCCTCCAGCGGTCGTTCACCCAGGAGCGCAGGATGTAGAAATGGTACTTGAGCCGCCAGTAGGCGCGGTGGTAGACCAGGGGCAGCAGCATGAGAAGCAGCAGCGCCGGGGTGGTGACAGAGAACAGGTACAGCCCCACGTCCAGGAAGCAGACGTGTGTGTCAAAACTGTACACGTAGCCCAGCTGCTGGCGGGAGTCGCAGGAGTAGTTGTAGAGATAGACCACCTGCACCCACCGGTTGGTCAGCCAGTTCTGGAACCACAGGTTCTCGCAGGTGCAGCTCAGGGGGCATTTCCGTAGGTCCAGGTACTTGAGCAAGTGCAGCGCGTTGGCCACACTTGCATTGACGGTCTGCAGTTGGTTCTTGGCCAGGAGCAGCGAGATCAAATTGCTGAGGTTCCCGAAGACCTCCAGCGTCAGCGAGTGGAGCCCCACGTTCTCCAGGTTCAGTTTCTGCAGGCGGCGCAGGTTTTTGAAGATCCCAGGCGGCAGATCTTGCATGCCATTGCAGCTGTCAGCCAAGCTCAAGTACTGCAGCTGGGCAAGGTCGTCAAAGGCATCTGGGGAGATGGAGAGCAGCTTGTTCTCTGACAGATAGAGGGAGCGCAGGGCGGCCAGGCCTTGGAAAAACTTGGGGGGGATTATTTTCATGCCGTACGGCTGCTGAGCTTGGAGCTTGAGATCATAGAGTTTGTGCAGGTGCCTGAAGGGTGGGCTCTTGTGCTGCGTCTTGGTGATGTACTGCAGTTTGTTGCCTGTCAAATCCAGCACCTCTAGCGTGGCCTGTACCGGGCAGAAAATGTCGCTGCTGATCTTCTTGATGCAGTTGCCATCCAGGTAGAGTTTGGAGAGGCTGCTTAGGCCGCTGAATGACTTATTGGTCAAGTTGCGGATGTTGTTGCCCCCCAGGTCCAGGATCTGGAGCTGGTGGAGGTTCCCGAAGACCATGGGGAAGAGGATGGAGACACGGTTATTGCGGAGGTTGAGGGTCTGGAGTCTGACCAGGTCGGCGAAGCTGGGCCTGTAGAGGTCGGTCAGCAGGTTGTTGTCCAGCCGCAGCTCAGTGAGGTTGTACAGCCCCTTCAGGGCATGTTTGTCCAGGTAGGCGATGGTGTTGATGTTGAGGCGGAGGATGCGCAGATTTGGGGCGTATCTGAATGCCCAGTGTTTGACTGAGAGGATACGATTGTAGCGGAAGCTGATATTCTGCAACGTCTCCAAAAAGGAGGAGTTTTGGCAAGTGCCAAGTCCGTTCAGCAGGTTATGTTCTACCACCAGGCTCTCCAGAGTCTTGTGCTGCCACTTGTCCACGCAGTCCAGCCACCTGAGCTTGTTCCATGAGAGGTCCAGAGTCCGGATTGGCGGACACAGGGAGAAGGACACGTTCCTCAGCTCCTGGATGTTGTTGCTCTGCAGCCGAAGGTGCTTGAGTTGGTGCTTGCCCAAGCGTTGGCAGACCTTGCTCACGCCTTCGTTGCCTAAGTGCAGGCCGGAGTAGTCCAGGCTGCGAGGCCGCAGGCTGGACACGTTTAGAAGGTGGAAGACATCCAAGGGGTTCCCCTTCAGCAGCAGGTAGCTGAGGTTCTGGAGTTCGGCGCGAGCAAAGGACATGACGTTGGAGATGTTGTTGTAGGACAGGTCCAGGTTCTGGATGTGGCGCAGGAGCCGTGGGCTGCCGCCGTCCACGGCCCTGAGTGAATTGTTGCACAGATGCAGGATGGAGAGGGAGAGGGGGAGTGGACAGCTGGAGCTGAGAGAACGCAGGCTATTGCAGGACAGGTTCAGCACCCGCAGTCTCGTCAGCCCCTGCAGGCTGCAGGCCACGTCGGTGAAGCTCACCAGGCGGCAGGAGTACAGGTCCAACATGCGGAGGTTGCCCAGGGGCTGCAGGGCATGGGGGTGAATCGTGTTCAGGGGGTTATTGCTCAGGGAGAGGTTGGTGAGGTTACCCAGGCCTCGGAAGGCCCCTTCGGACAGGTTGGCCAAGTGATTGTTGGACAGGTTGAGCGTGTGCAAGGCACCAAGGTTCTCGAAGGCCCAGTCCTCTATCGTCTCCAGGCGGTTACAGACCAGCTGCAGCTGCTGCAGGTGTGGCAGGTGGCGAAAACTGGCCACAGGCAGGCGGCTGATGAAGTTGTGGGAGATGTTGATGAAAGTGGCATTGGGCGGCAGGTCGCCCACAGCGCTCATTATGTCCTTCAGGAAGCGCTGGATGCACCGGAAGCTGCATGGGTTCTCCATGGACTGGATACAGTTCCTGAAGCCATAGGCAACCGCCCCGGGCATGAGGAGCAGCAGTGAGGCCAGGAGGGGAAATTCGGGGCTCATCCTGCCTCCCCGGGGACTGGGGACTCTCCACACTGGCACGGAGACCTAGAACCAGATGGTCAGCGTGAGCCTCTGCTCTGAACTGCCTGGAACAGAGGGGCAGAGCTGAGCACAGGGACCTGGGGGGGCCTCACAGACTGAATGAGGACATCCTTGGGTGGGGGGCTGGATCTTGGCATCTATCCTGGTTCTAGGAGGGGAGTGCGGTCTGCTGGATTAGAGGGGGCTCTGGGAGCCAGAACTCCTGGGTTCGTTCCCCAGCTCCAGGAGAGGAGTGGGGGCTGGTGGTTAGAGCAGGGAGGGCTGGGAGCCAGGACTCCTGGGTTCGCTCCCAGCTCTGGGAGGGGAGTGGGGGCTAGTGGTTAAAGCAGGGGTGTCACGGAGTCACCGGGCAATGCTCTGGAACAGCTCCTCACAAAGCCAGTCAGGACTTTGGGGAGCCTCCTCTCCCTTGGAGCAGACTGTCTGCAGGACAGGAAGCTCCCACGGCTTCACCTCCTGGGTCTCTCCTTGGAGCATTCAGCATCCTCTGCCCCTCCGTGCGCTTCCCACAGCGAGTCCCCCCAGCGGGGTTCTGGGGAAGCCACAGGGTCCTGCACCCCCACTTTGCAGTCAGACGTGACTCTCACCCAGCCAGTAACACAGAGGTTTATTCGATGACAGGAACAGGGTCTAACACAGAGCTTGTAGGTACAGCGAACCGGACCCCTCGGCCGCGTCCATTCTGGGGGACAGTGAGCCAGACCCCCCACGTCTGCCCTCACTCCTTGTCCTCAGCCAGCTCGAGACTGAAACCACCCCCCCCAGCCCCTCCTCTCTGCTCAGCCCCTTTGCCGGGCCAGGAGGTCACCTGACCTCTTTGTCTCCAACACCTTCAGCTGGCACCTTTGCAGAGGGGGGGCCCAGGCCATCAGTTGCCAGGAGGCAGTGTCAGGCATTTAGGTGCACTGGCCCTTTGCTCTGCCAGATACTTAAGAACTGCCATGGGGACACTGAGGCACCAACACAGTATTCAGAGAAAACTAAGAACATTCTCAGTTCGTCACAAGGGGGGCTGGGAGTCAGGACTCCTGGGTTCTCTCCCTGGCTCCAGGAGGGGAGTGGGGGCTGGTAGTTAGAGGGGATGGATGGGAGCCAGAACTCCTGGGTTCACTCCCAGCTCTGGGAGAGAAATGTGATCTTGTGGGTTACAGCAGGGGGGCGGGGCTGGGACTCAGGACTGCTGGGTTCTAGCCCTGACCTCGTTACAAATTCCTGTTCACGGTACCACGGAGGGGTGGTTCTCACCTGGTGTGTCCCACGCCTTCGGCTCCCTTCCTCCCCGGCGCAGGGCTGGGGAATGGCTCAGGATCCCTGCCGGCTCTGAGCTGAGCCCCACGGCACAGTCCGTCTCTCTTCCTTGCCGGAGGAGGCAATGAGGGGTGCTGGGAGTTTTGTCAAGGAGGTGTCTGAGACTTTGAATGAGGAAGTGCTTGGGAGTATCATTTTCAGTCACATTTTGGGCCGACAGTGGGGTTACAGCTACATAGAGCTAGGGACAACTGCTGCAGAAAGGCCCACAGCAAGGGGGCAGGACTCCTGGGTTCTCTCCCCGGCTCTAGGAGGGGAGTGGGGGCTGGGAGCCAGGACTCCTGGGTTCTCTCCCCGGCTCTGGGAGGGGAGTGGGGGCTGGGAGCCAGGACTCCTGGGTTCTCTCCCCAGCTCTGGGAGGGGAGTGGGGGCTGGTGGTTAGAACAGGGGGGGCTGAGAGCCAGGACTCCTGGGTTCTCTCCCCGGCTCTGGGAGGGGAGTGGGGGCTGGGAGCCAGGACTCCTGGGTTCTCTCCCCGGCTCTGGCAGGGGACGGTTGTGCAGTGCTCTGTGTTGCCATGACTGAGGGAGGGAGGAAGCACTCGACAGAGCAGTGGCTGGGGGATAGAGAGAAGAGGGGATTTGACACATGGGTTTGCCCCTGGGAGATCTTCCTACCCCACACCCCACTCCCTGCTGCTGTGGGCCCCACTGCTCCAGAGCCAAGGCCCACTCCTCCCTTGCCATCTCTGAGGGGCTGGGTAGCACCTGTTGGGAGGGATGGTGTGGCCCGGGAACAGGCCAAGGGAATCCTGCATAGTCCCCAGCTGCAGCCCCTTTCACTTCTCCTTTGCGGGGCCCTGTCGTCCCACTGCAGCTTGCGATTCCTCTGACAGGACCCAGCATGCTGCAGGCAGGAAAACCGCAGCCCGCGTGCAGGGGCCACCTGCTCCCAGGGAGGCAGATGCGGGGGCGGGAGGAACAAAGTGGGAATTTTCTGTTGTAATTTTGAGTCCTGGGTGTGCCTCAGTTTCCCCTGCCCAGTGGGGGAGAGGGGTTCCTCTGCGCTTAGGCCAGACTCACAGCCATAGGGGAGGGGATGGGAGGGGAGAGGATGGAAGGGACCTTAAGGAATTGGCTGGACCCAACCCAAATCAAGGGACGATGCCAGCCCCGGGTCCCCAGCCGCCCTCGGCAGGGAAGCTGAGCCCGAGGCCTGAGAGAGGAGCGGGGGCCTGGGCACTGACTGCAGAGATCCGTGGGGTCCTGGCAGGTTTGCTGGGCTCTGGCTGCAGGGTGACCAGATGTCCGGTTTTTGACCAGAACCCCCTGCACAGCTGACCGGGCAACAGGGATCCCAGGCAGCAGCCGGCACGTCCACCCTCTGGCTCCTACACAGAGGGGTACCCAGGGGGCTCCGAACGCTGCCCCCGCCCCAAGCACCCCTGCAGCTCCCATTGGCCAGGAACCACAGCCAATGGCAGCGGGGGGGGGGCTGGGGGTAGGTTTTGGGGGGCAGTCCCTGGCTGGGGGGTTGGTTTGAGGGGCTGGGGGGTTTGAGGGGGCAGTCCCTGGCTGGGGGGTCGGTGTGAGGGGCTGGCGGGGGCATGCGAGGGGAGCAGTCCCTGGCTGGGGGGTCGGTGTGAGGGGCTGGCGGGGGCATGCGGGGGGAGCAGTCCCTGGCTGGGGGGTCAGTTTGAGGGGCTGACGGGGATGCGGGGGGGCAGTCCCTGGCTGGGGGGTCGGTGTGAGGGGCTGGGGGGTTTGAGGGGGCAGTCCCTGGTTGGGGGGTCGGTGTGAGGGGCTGGCGGGGGGATGCGGGGGGGCAGTCCCTGGCTGGGGGCTCGGTGTGAGGGCCTGGGGGGGTTGAGGGGGCAGTCCCTGGCTGAGGGGTCGGTTTGAGGGGCTGGCAGGGGGATGCGGGCGCGGCAGTCCCTGGCTGGGGGGTCAGTTTGAGGGGCTGATGGGGGGATGCGGGGGCGCAGTCCCTGGATGAGGGGTCGGTGTGAGGGGCTGGGGGGTTTGAGGGGGCAGTCCCTGGCTGGAGGGTCGGTTTGAGGGGCTGACGGGGGGATGCGGGGGGCAGTCCCTGGCTGGGGGGTCGGTGTGAGGGGATGCGGGGGGGCAGTCCCTGGCTGGGGGGTCGGTCTGAGGGGCTGGGGGGTTTAAGGGGGCAGTCCCTGGCTGGGGGGTCGGTCTGAGGGGCTGACGGGGGGAGGCGGGGGGCAGTCCCTGGCTGGGGGGTCGGTGTGAGGGGCTGGGGGGTTTGAGGGGGCAGTCCCTGGCTGGGGGGTCGGTTTGAGGGGCTGACGGGGGGATGCGGGGGGCAGTCCCTGGCTGGGGGGTCGGTGTGAGGGGCTGGCGGGGCATGCCGGGGGGCAGTCCCTGGCTGGGGGGGTTGGTGTGAGGGGCTGGGGGGGTTGAGAGGGCAGTCCCTGGCTGGGGGGTCGGTTTGAGGGGCTGGGGGGGTTGAGAGGGCAGTCCCTGGCTGGGGGGTCGGTTTGAGGGGCTGGCGGGGGGATGCGGGGGGGCAGTCCCTGGCTGGGGGGTTGGTGAGAGGGGCTGGTGGGGGGATGCGGGGGGGCAGTCCCTGGCTGGGGTGGGTTTTGGGGGGGTTGGGTGCAGGGGGGCAGTCCCTGGCTGGGGGGTCGGTGTGAGGGGCTGGCGGGGGGATGCGGGGGGGGCAGTCCCTGGCTGGGGTGGGTTTTGGGGGGGTTGGGTGCAGGGGGGCAGTCCCTGGCTGGGGGGTCGGTGTGAGGGGCTGGCAGGGGGATGCGGGGGGGGGCAGTCCCTGGCTGGGGTGGGTTTTGGGGGGGTTGGGTGCAGGGGGCCAGTCCCTGGCTGGGGGGTCGGTTTGAGGGGCTGACAGGGGGATGCGGGGGGGAAGTCCCTGGCTGGTGGGTTGGTGTGAGGGGCTGGCGGGGGGATGAGGGGGGGCAGTCCCTGGCTGGGGGGGTCGGTGTGAGGGGCTGGGGGGTTTGAGGGGGCAGCCCTGGCTGAGAGGTAGGTGTGAGGGGCTGGTGGGGGGATGCGGGGGGCAGTCCCTGGCTGGGGGGGTCGGTGTGAGGGGCTGGGGGGGTTGAGGGGGCAGTCCCTGGCTGGGGGGTCGGTTTGAGGGGCTGGCGGGGGGATGCGGGGGGGGCAGTCACTGGCTGGGGGGTCGGTGTGAGGGGCTGGTGGGGGGATGCAGGGGGTGCAGTCCCTGGCTGGGGTGGGTTTTGGGGGGGTTGGGTGCAGGGGGGCAGTCCCTGGCTGGGGGGTCGGTGTGAGGGGCTGGCGGGGGGATGCGGGGGGGGGCAGTCACTGGCTGGGGGGTCGGTGTGAGGGGCTGGCGGGGGGATGCAGGGGGTGCAGTCCCTGGCTGGGGTGGGTTTTGGGGGGGTTGAGTGCAGGGGGGCAGTCCCTGGCTGGGGGGGTCGGTGTGAGGCGCTGGCGGGGGGATGCGGGGGGGGGCAGTCCCTGGCTGGGGTGGGTTTTGGGGGGATTGGGTGCAGGGGGGCAGTCCCTGGCTGGGGGGTCGGTTTGAGGGGCTGGCGGGGGTTGCGGGGGGGCAGTCCCTGCCTGGGGGGTCAGTGTGAGGGGCTGGCCGTGGGGATGCGGGGGGGGGGCAGTCCCTGGCTGGGGTGGGTTTTGGGGGGGTTGTGTGCAGGGGGGCAGTCCCTGGCTGGGGGGTCGGTGTGAGGGGCTGACGGGGATGCGGGAGGGGGCAGTCCCTGGCTGGGGTGTCGGTATGAGGGGCTGGCGGGGGGATGCGGGGGGGGCAGTCCCTGGCTGGGGTGGGTTTTGGGGGGGTTGTGTGCAGGGGGGCAGTCCCTGGCTGGGGGGTCAGTTTGTGGGGCTGGCTGGGGGATGCGGGGGGGCAGTCCCTGGCGGGGGGGTCGGTGTGAGGGGCTGGCGGGGGGATGCGGGGGGACAGTCCCTGGCAGGGGTGGGTTTTGGGGGGGTTGGGTGCAGGGGGGCAGTCCCTGGCTGGGGGGTCGGTTTGAGGGGCTGACAGGGGGATGCGGGGGGGCAGTCCCTGGCTGGGGAGTCGGTGTGAGGGGCTGGCGGGGGGACGTGGGGGGGCAGTCCCTGGCTGGCGGGTCGGTGTGAGGGGCTGGGGGGGTTGGGGGTGGCAGTCCCTGGCTGGGGGTCGGTGTGAGGGATTGGGGGGGCTGGGGGGGCAGTCCCTGGCTGGGGGTCGGTGTGAGGGGCTGGGGGGGATGCGAGGGGGCAGTCCCTGGCTGGGGGTCGGTGTGAGGGGCTGGGGGGGATGCGAGGGGGGCAGTCCCTGGCTGGGGGGTCGGTGTGCGGGGCTGGGGGGGATGCGGGGGGGCAGTCCCTGGCTGGCGGGTCGGTGTGAGGGGCTGGGGGGGATGCGGGGGGGCAGTCCCTGGCTGAGGGGTCGGTGTGCGGGGCTGGGGGGGATGCGGGGGGGCAGTCCCTGGCTGAGGGGTCGGTGTGCGGGGCTGGGGGGGATGCGGGGGGGCAGTCCCTGGCTGGGAGTCAGTGTGCGGGGTTGGGGGGGCAGTCCCTGGCTGGGGGTCTGTGTGCGGGGCTGGGGGGGATGCGGGGGGGGCAGTCCCTGGGTGGGGGTCGGTGTGCAGGGCTGGGGGGGTTGAGGGGGGCAGTCCCTGGGTGGGGGTCGGTGTGCGGGGCTGGGGGGGATGCGGGGGGCAGTCCCTGGCTGGGGGTCGGTGTGCGGGGTTGGGGGGGGCAGTCTCTGGCTGGGGGTCGGTGTGCGGGGCTGGGGGGGATGCGGGGGGCAGTCCCTGGCTGGGGGTCGGTGTGCGGGGTTGGGGGGGCAGTCCCTGGCTGGGGGTCTGTGTGCGGGGCTGGGGGGGATGCGGGGGGGGCAGTCCCTGGGTGGGGGTCGGTGTGCGGGGCTGGGGGGGTTGGGGGGGGCAGTCCCTGGCTGGGGGTCGGTGTGCGGGGTTGGGGGGGCAGTCTCTGGCTGGGGGTCGGTGTGCAGGGTTGGGGGGGGCAGTCCCTGGCTGGGGGTCGGTGTGCGGGGTTGGGGGGGATGCGGGGGGCAGTCCCTGGCTGGGGGTCGGTGTGCGGGGTTGGGGGGGGAGTCTCTGGCTGGGGGTCGGTGTGCGGGGCTGGGGGGGATGCGGGGGGCAGTCCCTGGCTGGGGTCGGTGTGCGGGGTTGGGGGGGGCAGTCTCTGGCTGGGGGTCGGTGTACGGGGCTGGGGGGGATGCGGGGGGCAGTCCCTGGCTGGGGGTCGGTGTGCGGGGTTGGGGGGGGCAGTCCCTGGCTGGGGGTCGGTGTGCGGGGTTGGGGGGGGAGTCTCTGGCTGGGGGTCGGTGTGCGGGGTTGGGGGGGCAGTCCCTGGCTGGGGGTCGGTGTGCGGGGTTGTGGGGGGCAGTCCCTGGCTGGGGGTCGGTGTGCGGGGTTGGGGGGGGCAGTCCCTGGCTGGGGGTCGGTGTGCGGGGTTGGGGGGGGAGTCTCTGGCTGGGGGTCGGTGTGCGGGGCTGGGGGGGATGCGGGGGGCAGTCCCTGGCTGGGGGTCGGTGTACGGGGCTGGGGGGGATGCGGGGGGCAGTCCCTGGCTGGGGGTCGGTGTGCGGGGTTGGGGGGGGCAGTCTCTGGCTGGGGGTCGGTGTACGGGGCTGGGGGGGATGCGGGGGGCAGTCCCTGGCTGGGGGTCGGTGTGCGGGGTTGGGGGGGGGCAGTCCCTGGCTGGGGGTCGGTGTGCGGGGTTGGGGGGGGAGTCTCTGGCTGGGGGTCGGTGTGCGGGGTTGGGGGGGCAGTCCCTGGCTGGGGGTCGGTGTGCGGGGTTGGGGGGGGAGTCTCTGGCTGGGGGTCGGTGTGCGGGGTTGGGGGGGGCAGTCTCTGGCTGGGGGTCGGTGTACGGGGCTGGGGGGGATGCGGGGGGAGTCTCTGGCTGGGGGTCGGTGTGCGGGGTTGGGGGGGCAGTCCCTGGCTGGGGGTCGGTGTGCGGGGTTGGGGGGGGAGTCTCTGGCTGGGGGTCGGTGTGCGGGGTTGGGGGGGCAGTCCCTGCCAGCCAGGCTCCGCACCAGCCCGCTGTGGGGCGGGGGGGCTGTGTCTTTAATCGCAGCGCGCAGGGGCGAGCCGGCGGCTGGACCGGGCGGGCTGACATGGAGCGGGGCCGGTCCGGGGGGGCCCGGGGGCTCCAGGCCGCCCTCCCGCTGCTGCTGCTGCTGCCCGCGGGCTGCGGGGCCAAGTACGTGACCGGGACCATCAGCACCAAGGAGGTGGGTGCGGGACCGGCCCGGGCCCGGCTCCCCGCGCCGCCCCTGCGCGGACCGGGCCGCTGGCCCCGGCCAGGGATGGATCCTCCCCCCCACGGGCCTTTGCCCCCAATTCACACAGCTGGGGGGGCGCAGCGCCCGGAGGGGGGCTGGTGCCTGGCAAGGGTCCTGGCTGCAGTGAGGGGGGAGGGGGGTTTATTCACCCCCAGCCCCGATCACTGCATCAAGAACGGGGGTGGGGGGGTCTCAGCAGAGGTGCCCCCCCCGGCCCGACCGGGGGAGTCACTGTTCATATCGCGTGAAACAGGGTTTGTGCTGCTGTGTCCGGGGGGGCCGGGGAGTTGGGCCGCGGGGGGGGGGGTACTTGAGCCAGAGAGGGGCTGGGGGGCAGAGGAGGGGTGGGGATGGGGGGGGGGAGCTGCGGGGCAGGGGATACTTCAGCCAGAGAGGGGATGGGGGGCAGAGGAGGGGTGGGGATGGGGGGGAGCTGGGGGGCAGGGGGTACTTGATCCAGAGAGGGGCTGGGGGGCAGAGGAGGGGTGGGGATGGGGGGGAGCTGGGGGGCAGGGGGTACTTCAGCCAGAGAGGGGCTGGGGGGCAGAGGAGGGGGGCACGGGGGGGAGCTGGGGGGCAGGGGGTACTTCAGCCAGAGAGGGGCTGGGGGGCAGAGGAGGGGTGGGGATGTGGGGGGAACTGGGGAGCAGGGGGTACTTGATCCAGAGAGGGGCTGGGGGGCAGAGGAGGGGTGGGGATGGGGGGGAGCTGGGGGGCAGGGGGTACTTCAGCCAGAGAGGGGCTGGGGGGCAGAGGAGGGGGGCACGGGGGGGAGCTGGGGGGCAGGGGGTACTTCAGCCAGAGAGGGGCTGGGGGGCAGAGGAGGGGTGGGGATGTGGGGGGAACTGGGGAGCAGGGGGTACTTGATCCAGAGAGGGGCTGGGGGGCAGAGGAGGGGTGGGGATGTGGGGGGAACTGGGGAGCAGGGGGTACTTGATCCAGAGAGGGGCTGGGGGGCAGAGGAGGGGTGGGCATGGGGGGAAGCTGGGCGGCAGGGGGTACTTGAGCCAGAGAGGGGCTGGGGGGCAGAGGAGGGGTGGGGATGGGGGGGGAGCTGCGGGGCAGGGGATACTTCAGCCAGAGAGGGGATGGGGGGCAGAGGAGGGGTGGGGATGGGGGGGAGCTGGGGGGCAGGGGGTACTTGATCCAGAGAGGGGCTGGGGGGCAGAGGAGGGGTGGGGATGGGGGGGAGCTGGGGGGCAGGGGGTACTTCAGCCAGAGAGGGGCTGGGGGGCAGAGGAGGGGGGCACGGGGGGGAGCTGGGGGGCAGGGGGTACTTCAGCCAGAGAGGGGCTGGGGGGCAGAGGAGGGGTGGGGATGTGGGGGGAACTGGGGAGCAGGGGGTACTTGATCCAGAGAGGGGCTGGGGGGCAGAGGAGGGGTGGGGATGGGGGGGAGCTGGGGGGCAGGGGGTACTTCAGCCAGAGAGGGGCTGGGGGGCAGAGGAGGGGGGCACGGGGGGGAGCTGGGGGGCAGGGGGTACTTCAGCCAGAGAGGGGCTGGGGGGCAGAGGAGGGGTGGGGATGTGGGGGGAACTGGGGAGCAGGGGGTACTTGATCCAGAGAGGGGCTGGGGGCAGAGGAGGGGTGGGGATGTGGGGGGAACTGGGGAGCAGGGGGTACTTGATCCAGAGAGGGGCTGGGGGGCAGAGGAGGGGTGGGCATGGGGGGAAGCTGGGCGGCAGGGGGTACTTGAGCCAGAGAGGGGCTGGGGGGGCAGAGGACGGGTGGGGATGGGGGGGAGCAGAGCTAAAGGGGGTTGTGGAGGGGGGAGGGGGAGCGTGGGGGTTATAGGGGGTGGGGAGCTGTGGGGTGTGTGAGGCAGTGGGGGGTTGGGGGGCCGAGGTGGGGTGAGGAGGCTATAGAGTGCAAGGCAGTAGCGGGGCTGGGGGGGCAGTGGGGGGGCAGGGTTCCCCACCCCCAATTTCTGGCTCATTCGTATTTTCTCTGCCTTCTTCAGCCTGCAGCGCGGTTGCCGTGGAAACCTGGAGCATGAGAATGAAAGGGGGTGGGGGGCAGCATGGCCGGGTCAAAAACAACCCCCCACCCTGTGACCCCCCCAGCCCATCACTTCCTGATGCCCCCAGACCCCAGCCCGGTCACTCCCTCTACCCCATCCCCATCCCCCCACCCCCCCAGGCTGCCTGCCCCCAATGGTCTGGGCCTAGGATGGGGGGAGGCCTGGTTGTCATGGTGATGCTGTTGTCTTACTAAGCAGCACCTTGGTGACCTGATCCTGTACTGGGTGTCGGGTGACAGATTGGGTGGGGGAGGGGGCTGGTAGCTCGGACTCCTGGGTTCTACCAGGATCTGGGAGGGGAGTGGGGGCTGGTGGGTCAGAGCAGGGGGTGGCTGGGAACCAGGACTCCTGGGTTCTCTCCCAGGCTCTGGGAGGGGAGTGGGGGCTGGTGGTCAGAGCAGGGGGTGCTGGGAGCCAGGACTCCTGGGTTCTCTCCCTGGCTCTGGGAGGGGAGTGGGGGCTGGTGGTCAGAGCAGGGGGTGCTGGGAGCCAGGACTCCTGGGTTCTCTCCCCGGCTCTGGGAGGGGAATGGGGTCTAGTGGGTTAGAGCAGGGGAGGGCTGGGAGCTAGGACTCCTGGGTTCTTCTCTCCCCAGCTCTGGGAGGGGAGTGAGGGCTGATGGGTTAGAGCAGGGAGGGCTGGGAGCCAGGACTCCTGGGTTCTCTCCTGGCTCTAGGAGGGGAGTGGGGGCTGGTGGTTAGAGCAGGGGGGTGGGCTGGGAGCCAGGACTCCTGGGTTCTCTCCTGGCTCTAGGAGGGGAGTGGGGGCTGCTGGTTAGAGCAGGGGGTGCAGGGAACCAGGACTCCTGGGTTCTTCTCTCCCTGGCTCTGGGAGGGGAGTGGGGGCTGGTGGGTTAGAGCAGGAAGGGCTGGGAGCCAGGACTCCTGGATTCTCTCCCCGGCTTGGGGAGGGGAGTGGGGGCCAGTGGGTCAGAGCAGGGGGGGCTGGGAGCCAGGACTCCTGGGTTCGGGCCCTGGCCCTGGGAAGGGAGTGGGGTCCAGAGGAGTAGAGAGGGGAGGAGGAGGCTGGGAGGCAGGACTCTTGGGTTCTACCAGGCTCTGGGAGCGGAGTGGGGGCTGGTGGTCAGAGCAGGGGGGGCTGGGAGCCAGGACTTCTGGGTTCTGTGACCTTGGGTGAGTCCCTTCCCCTCTTTGCTCATAGGGGGTGTGCGTTGGCCCTTCCCTGCCACCCCCCATTACCAGGCCTCTCCTTCCAGGACTGGGTGTTCCTGACCCGATTCTGCTTCCTCTCCGACTATGGACGCCTGGATTTCAGGTTCCGCTACCCCGAGGTGAGTACCGATCCGTTTGCCCGGACGCCTGGGTCCCTGCTGAGCCTGGCTTCCCTCTTTACCAGTGGTTCTCTCCTGCAGGCCAAGTGCTGTGAGAATATCCTGCTGTACTTTGATGACCCATCGCAATGGCCGGCCGTCTACAAGCAGGGGAACAAGGTCAGAGGACAGGGGGTGTCTGGGCTGTTTGGGGTGTGTGTGTGTCTGGGGAGACCTTCCAGCCTTCTGCAGGGCGTGAAAGCTAGAGAGAGAAAATGAACATGGCCCTGAGCCGAAGTGGGTATTTTTGGTAAGATTTGCATGAAGCCTCTGAGTGCCTCATTGGGGGTGTGTGTGTGTTCGTTGGTTCTCAGGCACGCTCACATGCCGGTGGGGGACTGGAGGTGCTGTCCAAGCCTCAATCCCCATATCAGGAGAGCAGTGAGAAGACAACAGCCAATCCGCACATGGACACCTGGCACCCATGGCCCTGGAGAGAGAGGGACTTCCCCAGCTCTGGGACAAAGGGGGCAGGACGGGGGTGGTGCAGTGGGCGCTAGGCGAGTGAGCGATAGAGCTTTGGGCTCTGGTTGACAGGGACGGTTCTGGAACGGTCACTGCTCTCTGCTAGTGAAGCACCTCCCGCGCAGGGCTCCAGGCAGCTAGCAAACCCGCCTGTGGGCCTGCCCTGGATGGGAGTCCCTGCAGCAAGGCAGAGGGTGCGTTGTTCCCAAAGATGGTGCAAGCTGCCTGGGACACCCTGCCCGGAGCTCAGAGGGTGGAGCTAGGAGGCTGACAGTTTAGAGGGGATGTGAGGGCAGCTGTAAAAATTTAATATGTAACAAATAGAAGTATGGGGATAATGACTATAAATCAGACGTTAGGAATTGTAGAAAATTGATAAGGGAAGCCAAGAGAGACAAGGAGAAATCTATGGCCAGCAGAGTTAAGAAAAACAAGGAGTTGAAATATATTAGGAACAAAAAGAACCTGACATTGGTATTAGTCCATTAATAGATGGAAATGGTACAATGAGCTGTAATAATGCAGCAGAGGCAGAAGTGTTCAATAAATATTTCTGTTTTGCATTGTGGGAAAAACATAAGAGCGGCCATACATCAGATCAAAGGTCCATCTAGCCCAGTGTCCTGTCTGCCGACAGTGGCCAGTGGCAAGTGCCCCAGAGGGAGTGAACAGAGCAGGGAACATCTAGTGATCCATCCCGTCTCCCATTCCCAGCGTCCGGCAAACAGAGGCTAAGGACACCACAGTCTCAGCATGTGGTGCCTGTTCCACCAGGGTCTTCCTATTGACTGTGTCACATGCCCTGATGTGACATTTACTGAGAATGTGTCTAGACACCCCAATGGCTGCTTCCTGGAGCAGCGAGGCTGGGACCACAAGGCGAGAGGCAATTCCTGATTCACTCCTACGTGGAGCTGCTCGGTAACAGTGACCAGCCTCTAATTACATTTCGCGTCCTCGAACGGCGGTGGGAAAGCACCAAAGAAATCTCTCAGCAGCGTTTAACTTTAAAAAGGGGAACAACACAAAACCGAGGATGCTTGTTGACAGACGCCGAAGAGCAGCCACCAGGGTAAATGCCAGAAAGCCGCGTGGGGGCCACCAGCGTCGAGGCTCCGGCTGCGGGTCTCCCCGAAAGCAGAAGAGACAGGAGGAGGTGCAAGAGAATGGCCCCAAGGCGACCGCAGAGTGATGGAGACCGTTAGAGGAAAAGGCACCTGTTAAACGTGAGGCGATAGGAAGCAGCGTGCACGGTGAGTGACAGGTACCAGGCTCATGAGTCTGGCCAGGAAGGAATTTGAGAAGCAACTTACCAAAGAGGCAAATACGAACAGTCAGTTTGTGTTAGGTGCATGCGAAGCAGGAGGCTGCGAACAGGCCGTGGGGGCGGCTCATCGAGGGGCCCAAGCAGCACTCCAGGAAGACAAGGCCATTGCAGAGAAACTAACTGGATTCTTTCCATCGCTCTGCACTGCAGAGGGTGCGAGGGCGTCTCACATCGGAGCCGTTCCTGCCCGGTGACGGATCTGAGGACCTGGCCCGGATTGAGGTGTCACTAGAGGAGATTTGGGAACAAAGTTGCACGTGTAGCAGGAAGAGGCCTGGGCCATGGGCCCTTGTACCAGAGCCCTGAGCTAAGGTTGGGGCAAGTGTTGCTGAGAGAGCAAAAGTCAGGTTGTGAGCAAACTCCAGAAGAGCAGTGCCAGGCCCCCCCCGCCAGACTGCTGCCCCGCTGGCGAGTGGTGCCAGGACCCCCCCTGCTGGCGAGTAGTGCCAGGACCCCCCCCCCACTGGCAAGCGGTTTCCAGGACCCCCACCCCGCTGGCGAGCAGTGCCAGGATGCCCTCCCCCCCCCCGCTGACAAGGATGGTACAGGACCATTCCCGAAGGATAACAGGAACACACTGACCCCTCCCCCCCCAAAGATCAGGTCAGGATGAAGGGTGATGAATAGGCAGCGCACAGGGAGAACACACACACGCAGCCGAACATCTATAAACAACCAGGACCAGATGGTCACCCAAGAGTTCGGAAGAAAGTCAGAGGTGAAACTGCAGAGCTGCTAACTGTGGCATGTAAACCATCGCTTCACTTAGCCTCTGCACCAGCTGACTGGCAGATACCTAACGTAACACTGATTAAAAACCAAAAAAGGCTCCAGAGGGGATCGCGGCAATTCCAGGCCCGCGAGCCTGACTTCAGACAAACCGGTAGAAACTATAGTAAAAAAAGAAGAGAACTGTCAGACACACAATTAACACGATTTGTTGGGGAAGAGTCAACTCAGCTTTTGTGACGGGAAATCGTGCCTCCCCAATCTACTAAAATTCTGTGAGGGGTCAACAAGCACGTGGCCAAGGGGGAGCCAGCGGCTATCGCATACGTGGACTTTCAGAATGCCCTGGACAAGGGCCCTCCCCAAAGGCTCTTAAGCAAACTAAGCAATCGTGGGATAAGAGGGCAGGTCCCTCTCATGGGTCGGTAACTGGTTACAAGATAGGAAAGAAAGGGTCAGTTTTCCTAATGGAACAAGATAAATAGCAGGGTCCCCAGGGGTCTGTACTGGGACCAGTGCTGTTCAACATTCGTCAATGAGCTGGTAAAAGGGGTAAACAGTGAGGTGGCAAAATCTGCAGATGACACAAAACTACTCAAGATAGTTAAGTCCCAAGCAGAGTGTGAAGAGCTGCAAAGGGATCTCACAAAACTGGGTGACTGGGCAACAAAATGGCAGATGAAATTCAACGTTGATAAATGCAAAGTAATGCACATTGGAAAACACTATCCCAACTCTACACACACCATGATGGGGTCTACATGAGCTGTTACCACTCCAGAAAGATCTTGGAGGCATTGTGGATCCTTCTCTGAAAACATCCACTCAATGTGCAACAGCCACCAAAAAAGCGACCAGAATGTTGGGAACTATTAGGAAAGAGACAGGAAATAAGCTAAAATATCATAATGCCACTGTACTAATCCATGGTGCGCCCACGCCTGCAGCGCTATGCACAGATCTGGGCCTCCAATCTCAAAAACGGAAGCAGTGGGAAAGGTTCAGAAAAAGGGCAAGAAAGATGATCGAGGGGATGTAACAGCTTCCTCGTGAAGAGAGATTAAAAAGATTAGGGCTGTTCATCTTAGAAAGGAGAGGACAAAGTGGGGATGCAAAAGCCAGGGGTCACCCAATGAAATGAATAGACGACAGGTTTAATGCACACAAGAGGAAGTAGTTTTTCTTTGAGTGCACAATTAACCTGTGGAACTCCTTGCTATGGGATGTTGTACAGGCCAACAGTATAACTGGGTTAAAAAAAAAACTAGATAAGTTCATGGAGGGTTGGTCCATCAATGACTATTACCCAAGCTGGTTGGGGATGCACCCCCATGCTCTGGGTGTCCCTAAGCCGCTGGCTGCCAGGAGCTGGGAGTGGAAGAAGGATGGCCCACTCGATAATTGCCCTGTTCTGTTCATTTACCACTGTCAGAAACAGGATACTGAGCTAGCCGGACTAGGGTCTGTGCCAGGGGGGCAGCTGTTATGTTCTTATGATGTTAAACAGACGCTGCTACGTCAGAGATGTTTAAATCAGCAGGTGCAGATAATTTGCATCCAAGAGTGTGAAAGGAGCTGGCTGAGGCATTTGCTGGACCATTAATGTTGATTTTTGTTTTCAATGTCTTGGAGCCCTGGGGAAGTTCCAGACGACCGCAAGAAAGCAAATGTCCTCCAGTATTTTCAAAGGGTAAATGGGATGAGTGGGTGATTATAGCCCTGCTGGCCCAGCATTGATCATGGACAGGCTAATGGGCGGCTGATATGGGACTCGATTAATGAAGGACAAAAGGAGCGTAATATAATTAATGCAAATCCACATGGGTTCATGGAAAATCGAGCCTGTCCAGCTAATTTGACAGCTGTTGTGTGAGACGTATGAGTTTGGTGGAGAAAGTTAACAATGTTGCTGTGATAGATCCTGTCAGGCTTTTGACTTGGATTAAAAAACTAGAACGATATCAAACGAACCGAGTGCTCGTTAGCTGGGTTAAAAATGGTCTCAAAATATCACTGTCAGAGATTAATCCTTGCGCAGGTGGGTTTCCAGTGGGGCCACAGGGGTCAGTTCTTGGCCCTGTGCCAGTGGCCCGGAAACCCCCCCCTCCCGGCTGCAGCTCGGGGGAGGGGTAAATACTGGTGAGGTGAGTGTGGGGTCCCCTCGATGTGCCGTGCAGGGCAGAGACGGGTCAGCTGTACGTGGCGCTAGACCCATCCGGACTGAAGTAAGGCCTAAAACAGGTACCTCCCCCCCGCCCACCCCGGGGGGGAGGCTGTCAGTCCAGCCTGGCTGAGAGACCGGCTCCAGGGCAGCGTCCTACAGGAGGTCACGCTAGATCAGGGGTCGGCAACCTTTGAGAAGTGCTGTGTCGAGTCTTCATTTATTCACTCTGATTCAAGGTTTTGGGTGCCAGTCATACATCTAAACGTTTTTAGAAGATCTCTTTCTCTAAGTCTATAATATATAACTAAACTATTGGTGTATGTAAAGTAAATAAGGTTTTTCAAATGTTTAAGAAGCTTCATTTAAAATTAAATTAAAATGCAGAGTCCCCCGGACCGGGGGCCAGGACCCAGGCAGTGTGAGTGCCACTGAAAATCAGCTTGAGTGCCGCCTTCAGCACACGTGCCATAGGGTGCCTACCCCTGCCCTAGATGGTCCCTTCTGCCTTCGAGTCTGTGACACCCCACCCCACACACATTCATTAATGAGGAGGCACTCGTTAGCAACTCTCTTCACTGCAGTGGGTTTGTGGGAGGCTGGGGGTCTCCAGTGCTAACCCTTCTACTCCCCCCACACCCCGCCAGGACTGCCTGATGAAAGAGTCTGTGATCCGGCCGGAAAACAACCAGGTTATTAACCTCACCACGCAGTACGCCTGGTCGGGGTGCCAGGTAAGGGCCCCATAACCCCCAGGATCCCCCAACAGCCCCCCCACACTGTACGCCTGGTCGGGGTGCCAGGTAAGGGCCCCATAACCCCCAGGGTCCCCCCGCAGCCCCCCACACCGTACACCTAGTCAGGGTGCCAGATAAGGGCCCTGTAACCCCCAGGTTCCCCCCACAACCCCGCCACACCAAACGCCTGGTCGGGGTGCCAGGTAAGGGCCCCATAACCCCTAGGGTCCCCCCGCAGCCCATTCACGCAGTGCAAATGGGGAGGGAAGAATCTCAGCCTTGGGCCGGGCCCCCGCCCCGGCATGAGGAGGAACCTGTGGGAGGTGTCTGGCCTGAGGACCGGGGGGACAGACGAGCACACAGATACCCCCGCACTGGCTCTGATGCCCCCTGCATCTCATCTCTCTGCCCCCCGTCTCACCCCCAGGTGCTGACCCAGGACTCCGTGCAGTACCTGACCTGTGCCAGCGGCCGGAGCTTCCGCTCAGTCCGCGAGCGCTGGTGGTATGTGGCCCTCAGCAAGTGTGGGGTGAGTTTGGCCGTAACCTCTCCCCCCCAGCAGCCCAGCCATGCCCCGCCCCGGCTGTGACCTCTGACCTCTCCCCACAGGGCGATGGGCTGGAGCTGGAGTACGAGATGATCTTGACCAATGGCAAATCCTTCTGGACCCGGCACTTCTCTGCCGACGAGTTTGGTGGGTCCTCGGCCAGGGGTGGAGGGCAGCAGGGGAGGAACTGGGGAGGGCAGAGCTTGCTGCCCCCGCAGGTCTGCCCCACAGGTGCCCTTTGCCCCTCCATGTCTCCTGCCCAGGGAGCGAGTGGGGGTGCCAGCACTTCCGGCAGGGTATGCACGCCAGGGCAGCGATACCACCGTCTCCCTGACAGTCCTTACGCTGAAAGCAGGAGAGCCCAGAGGCCAGAGACCATGTGGCAGCGCCTGCATTCAGGGCAGCGCAGCCTAGCAGCCAGAGTCAGTGTAACCGCAGTGTGACCCCATGGCCAGTACCCAGAGGGAAGGAAGGGGCCACCACATCCCAGGTAGGGGGGCCTGGGCTCACCCAACTCCACCAGGCCTTGACCCAGAGCCCTGACAGTGGTGGAGTGGGGAGGTACCGCTCACGCACCCTCCCTGGGTCACTTGCTGCCATCTGGGGGCACCTGGATCTCCCGGCTCCTTGGTGCAGGTGATTCCCTGGGGCTGTGACCTCCACCCAGGGCCCTCCGGGGGTCAGCCCAGAATAAGCTGTCTGCCTGGGCTGCTCCCTTTTATACCCTGCCCAGCTGGGTCTGAGGGGCGGGACTTACGTCGCCCATGTGTGGGGTTAACCTTCTCCTGTCTGGGGCACCCCGTCACTCACCCCTCTCCCCCCGCCCAGGCATCCTGGAGACAGACATCACCTTCCTCCTCATCTTCCTCCTCATCCTCCTCATCTCCTGCTACTTTGGCTGTGAGTGCTGGGGGTGGTGGGGAAAGCGGGTTGGGGAGTCACTGTCTTTGTCCTTGGGGGGGTGGGGGAGCTTTTACTGGGGGGCCATAACTAGGGGTGAGGGGGATCAAGCCCAGAATGGGGGGCTTTGTTCGTGGGGCCCCTGTGTCTGGGGGAGGTGAGGGTCACTCCTCCCCCCTGGTGGCTCGTTGTGATCTGGGATGACCCCCCCCACCCCAGAGGTGGAAGTGTGGTAGGAGAGGAGAGGGGAAGGGAGGCCCTTTGCAGGTCAGGGGAGCCACATCCTGCGGGGGAGAGTTCGGGGCTCCCAGCCCCTCTCTAACCCCCCCAACCCTCAGATCTGCTCAAGGGACGCCAGCTGCTCCACACCACCTACAAGATGTTCATGACAGCAGCCGGCGTGGAGGGTGAGTCTGAGCTGGGGCTGCAGGTCGGGAGTGAGGGGCATCGGCGGAGCTGGGGGGAGTCCAGGGCTGGGCTAGCAGGGGCTGTGGTTCAGGAGTGAGGGTCATTGGTGGAGCTGGGGGGAGCCCAGGGCTGGGCTAGCAGGGGCTGCAGATCAGGAGTGAGGGGCACCGATGGGGCTGGGGGGAGCCCAGGGCTGGGCTAGCAGGGGCTGTGAGTAGGGAGTGAGGGCACTGCTGGGGCTGAGGGAGCAGGGTTGGGGGAGCAGGGGGCTGTGGTTCAGGAGTGAGGGGCACCGGCCGAGCTGGGGGGAGCCCAGGGTTGGGCTAGCAGGGGCTGCAGGTCAGGAGTGAGGGGCACCGGTGGGGCTGGGGGGAGCCCAGGGCTGGGGTAGCAGGGGGCTGCGGGTTGGGAGTGAAGGCACTAGTGGGGCTGGGGGAGCAGGGTTGGGGGAGCAGGGGGCTGCGGGTCAGGAGTGAGGGGCACCAGCTGAGCTAGGGGGGAGCCCAGGGCTGGGCTAGCAGGGGCTGTGGGTCGGGAGTGAGGGCACTAGCGGGGCTGGGGGGCAGGGTTGCGGGAGCAGGGGGCTGCGGGTTGGGAGTGAGGGGCACTGGAGGTCTGGGGTTTGATGCTGGGTTGGGGGGGGGGCTCCTCACTCACTGTCTCTCCCCCGCCAGTGCTGAGCCTGCTGTTCTTCTGCATTTACTGGGGTCAATACGCCTGCGACGGCGTCGGGAACGGCAGCCTCAAGATCCTGGGTGGGTGCCGGGCAGGTGCAGCCAGGTGGACGTGGCCCTGGGCAGGGGGATGTGGGTCTGCCGGGGGAGTCACCATGGGAGAGATTTGAGGGCTGTGGGGAGGCACCAGCCGCACACAATGCCCCAGCAACGCCAGAGGGGCTGGCACTGTCTCGGGCTGAACCACCGGGGCCTGGAGCAGGGCAGGGAGGGGACCTCCTATCTGGGCTTGGGCCGGGGGTTGTGTAGCTGGATCTGCACCTGGAGCTGGGTCCCCCCGGTCCCCGCGACCGGAGCTGGGACCCCCGATCCCTGCATCCCCTGTTAGGCCTCCCTATCCCCACACCCAGTGCTAGGCCCCTTGCGAACCCCATGCCTGGGGCTGGGCCCCCCAGATCCCTGCACCTCCTGTTGGGCCCCCTCAACCCCCTGCACCTGGTGCTGGCCCTCCCCCCCGATCCCCGCACCTGGAGTTAGGCCCCCCGATCCCCGCTCCAGCACCCAAAGGCCAGCCGCGCCCCACGGTCGGACGGGGGATTGGGCCTGAGTTTCCCCCGGGGGAGCCCTTTCCTGGGGCAGTGGGGCTCAGGCCCGGTCCTGGGCCTGCGCTATGGGTCATGAGGTCCCATCTGGCTGGGGCTGCGTGACTGAGTGCGGCTGGGGGAACGTGGGGGGTCACCCCCAGGCCCTGGCTCACCCCCACTCTCCCCCCAGCCAAGCTGCTCTTCTCCGTCAGCTTCCTCGTCTTCCTGCTGATGCTCATCCTGCTGGGGAAGGGGTTCACCGTCACCAGGTACCGCCAGGGGGGGTAGACGTGGGAGCATTGGGGAGCAGTAAGGGGGAGGAGCAGTGAAGGGGGGCAGTGGGGGAGGGGTTGGGGGCAGGGTGAGCAGTGAGGGGGGGCAGCGAGGGGGAGGGGCAGTGAGGGGGGGCAGCAAGGCATGGGGGTCCCAGCTCATGGTTCCCCCCCCAGGGGCCGGATCAGCCACACGGGCTCCATCAAGCTCTCCGTGTACATGACACTCTACACCATCACCCATGTGGTGCTCTTCATCTACGAGGCCGAGGTGAGACCCTCCCGGGACGCCCCCACTCCTGGACCCCCTCTGGGACCCCTCCCTGACCCTGGGACCCCCAGACCTCCCTGGACTCTGGGACCCCCTCTGGGACCCGTCCCCGACCCTGGGACCTCCAGGCCCCCCCAGACCCCTCCCCAACCCAGGGACGCCCTCCAGGACCTTCCCCCAAGCTGTCCCCCTCTCCCTGGGACACTCCCGTCCCCAGGCCCATCTCCCTGTAGCCCCCAGGATGGGACGAGGCCATGCTCCCCAAATGTCTCCTATTAGCCCCACTCCAGAGCCCCACTCCTGCGCTGGGCCCTGGGGTGCTGACCCGGGGGGGGGGCAGTTCTTCGATCCGGCGCAGGTGCTGTACACGTACGAGTCGCCGGCTGGCTACGGGCTGATCGCGCTGCAGTTCCTGGCTTACGTCTGGTTCTGCTACGCTGTGCTCACCACGCTCAAGCAGTGCCCCGAAAAACAGCCCTTCTACGTCCCCTTCTTCGCTGCCTACACCCTCTGGTGAGTGCACAGCCCCCCCCCCCCCAATGCACTGGGGCCAGGGCCAGCAGCCAATGAGGCAGGGCTATGGCGGGTCTTCAGGCTCTGGGGAGGGGAGGGGATTGGTTTGGTTTGGGATGGGGGAAGCTGGGGGAGGGGAGGGGATAGGTTTGGGCTGGGGGAAGCCGGGGGAGGGGAGGGGATAGATTTGGGGTGGGGGGGAGGGGATAGGTTTGGTGTGAGGGAAGCCGGGGGAGGGGAGGGGATAGGTTTGGGGTGGGGAGAGTTCTGTGCACTCACCCTTCCACCTCCCTGCAGGTTCTTTGCAGTGCCGGTCACGGCGCTCAGTGCCAACTTCGGCATCCCCCGCTGGGCCCGCGAAAAAATCGTCAACGGGATCCAGCTGGGGATTCACCTGTACGCGCACGCCGTGTTCCTGGTGAGTCCCCGTGCCCCCCGCCAGCCCCCCACATCTGTACATGCATGCCGTGTTCCTGGTGAGTCCCCATGCCCCCCACATCTGTACACGGACTCCGTGTTCCTGGTGGGCCCCCATGCCCCCTCGTACCCTCCGCCAGTCCCCCCCCACGTGTACGCGCACGACGTGTTCCTGGTGAGTCCCCGTGCCCCCCGCCAGCTCCCCCCCACATCTGTACACCCATGCCGTGTTCCTGGTGAGCCCCGTGCCCCCTCATACACCCCACCAGCCCCCCCCACCTGTACACGCATGCCGTGTTCCTGGTGAGCCCCTGTGCCCCCCACGTGTATGCACACGCTGTGTTCCCAGTGAGCCCCCGTGCCCCCCCCAGCCCTCCACCCACCTGTACACGCATGCCATGTTCCTGGTGAGCCTTCGTGCCCCCTGCCAGCCCCCCCCGCCACCTGTACGCGCATGCCGTGTTCCTGGTGAGCCCCCGTGCCCCCCACGTGTACGCACACACCGTGTTCATGGTGAGCCCCTGTGCCCTCCCATGCTCCCCCCAGTCCCCTCAACCTGTACGCGCACGCCGTGTTCCTGGTGAGCCTCCCATGTCCCCCTCAACCCCCCACCCACCTCTACGTGCACGCCGTGTTCCTGGTGAGCCCGTGTGCCCCCCCGGCGCCCCCCACCAGCTGTACGCACACACCGTGTTACTGGTGAGCCCTCCTGTGATACTTATCACAGAGTCCCCGGGCGATGCTCTGGAACTGCACCCCACAAAGCCAGGCAGGACTTTGGGGAGCCTCCTCTCCCTCGGAGCAGACTGTCTGCAGGGCAAGAAGCTCCCACGGCTTCACCTCCTGGGTCTCTCCTTGGAGCATTCAGCATCCTCTGCCCCTCCGTGCGCTTCCCACAGCGAGCCCCCCCCCAGCGGGGTCCTGGGGGGGCCACAGGGTCCTGCCCCCCCACTTTGCAGTCAGTATTCAGACACCTTTCCCCTGTTGTGGTCGGGGGACCTGGTGTTCACGTTCCCGCTCAGCGGGGTTCCGTCAAAGATCAAGGGGGACAGAGTTCGGGTCGTCATGGTTGCCCCGGTGTGGCTGCGCCCACGCTGCTTCGGCATGATGATGGATCTGGCAGTAGCTGCCCCCTGGTCGCTACCCAACTGCCCAGACCTCTCCTGCCCCAAACCTCACCTCGCGGCGTGGCCGCTGTGTGGCTGAACCCCGAGGAGCGGACCTGCTTTAGGGAGGGGCAGCAGGTCCCCAGGAGAGTAGAGAGCCTTCCACGAGAGCCACTTGCCTGGCGCAGTGCACGGGGTTCTCCCACTGGGCATCGGAGCATTGCCCCGCCCCGCCCCGCCCCCCCAAAGAGCCAGGGCCTAGCCTGTCTCCCATCAGGGATCATCCCATGGCCATCTCGGCCTTTCACCCCTGCGGCTGGGCCGGGGAATCGGTGTTCTCACACGAGAGGTCGGTCAGGTTCCTAAGGGGCCTCCAGAGGCTCGTCCCAGCGGTTTGGAACCTGGTCCCTCACCGGGCCTCCAGGCCTCCCAGCCTACGGGCTCCACCTGTCGTGAAAAGTCGCCTTCCCTGTGGCAGTGACGTCGGGAGATGAGGGCCACAGCTGAAGCCAGGACCTTGGAGCCACCATATATGCTGTTCTTCGAGGACATGGTGCAGCTGTGATCCCCCCCGGCTTCCTGCCGAGGGAGGTGTCCTCTCTCCACACCAGTCCGGACGTCCTCCTCCCGGTGTTCTGGCCCAGCTGCACTCGGCGGCTGAGGAGAGGCAGCTGCATGCCCTGCATGCCCGCCGTGCCCTGGAGCATACCAAGCCCTTCCACAGGCCGACCCAGCTCTTCATCGCGACAGCGGGCGGGAGGAAGGGGCTCCCGGGGTCCTCGCCGAGGATCCCCAACTGGATCGTCATAGGCAGGCCCAGATCCAGCTGCTGCCACTGGTGAAAGGCCACTTGCCCAGATCACAAGTATCCTTGGCGGCTTCCCTGGCGCACGTCCCCACCCAGGACTGCGCCAGGACCGGACTACGACGTGGTCCTTAGTTCACATGTGTCACGGACTCACAGATTGAGCCCACTCATGTCCCCGTGTGGTCCTTGGAGGGGGGTACCCCTTTCAGTGCGACAGCCCTTCTTGGGGGGCCACTCTCTCTTCGGGTCATGCCCCTCCACCTCCTGGAGCCGCATCTCTCTGAGCCTCAGCACGCCTGTCTCTGCCGTGGGCCCCCCCAGGGAGTCCCCTCGCTCTGGGCCCCCGGGGCCTCCTCACCCCCGAAGGGGACGATCCCCCCCACCACTTGCCCTGTTCTCTATCCCGGAGCGACTCTCCCCCAGCGTAACACAGGAGGTTTATTGAGGGTTGAACCCAGCACAGGAAACTCTCCAGCCTCAGGCCTGGCCTCCCTCAGCCCAGCACATCCCAGTCCCGCTGCAGCCAGGGGGGCTCTGCCTGCTCCCCCTCTCCAGCCCTGAGCCCCCCTGCTTCCCAGCTGGGCCTCCGATATCCCCGGCCCCAAGCCCCCTCTGTCCACTGGCTTCTCTCCAGGGAAACAGGGTCATAAACAGGCAGGCCTGGGTCTCCTCTCCTCTCAGCCCCCCTCTGGCCCCTCTGGCTGGAGCCGGCTGGTCAGGTCACCGGGGTCCTCTCCCCGCAGCCCATTGTCCCCACTGGCTAGAACCAGCTGTGACTCCTGAGCCGGGTCTCCGGGTCACCAGGTCACCAGGCGCTGGGGTCTCCATCCTGCAGGCCATCGGCCGGGGTCCCAAGTTCCCTCTCTGGTCCTGTGTCCCAACAAACTCCCTCTCCCCTCCCCTCGTTAAACCAGTAACACCCGGGGACACTGAGTCCCACCCCCCTGCATGCAGCCCCCTGGAAAACACAGAAAACCCAAGAAACCCCCCACTTTGTCACAACACGTTCCCGGCGCATTACGCCGTCACCCAGCAGGCCGGCCGGGGACAACGCTGGGCTTGGCAGAGGTGTGTTGCAATCCACACATCCATGAGCTCCTACCTGCCGCCGGCGGCACTGCTTGGGAGTCAGCTAACCGGGAACAGACGCTGGCAAAGGACGGTGACCTGTTCCGTGACTCGTGTCCTTCGAGATGCTGCTCACGCCCGTTTCACGACGAGCCCGCCGGCCCTGCTGTCGGAGTTCCTGGCAGGAAGGAACCGAGGGTGGGGGGAGCTGGTGGCGCCCCTTATACCGTGCCATGCGGGCACCACTCCAGAGGGTGCCAGAGCCGGTCCCCTAGGGACACCGTGGGGAGGAAACCATCCGGCACAGGGGCCTGTAGCGAGCGCACCCCTAACCCAGAGTGGCCGTGAGCGACACCTCTGGAGAACACCGGTTATAGCACAGGCGTCCTCCCCCGGTGAGCCCCCCACCCCCAGTGGGCTCCGGAGTCCAGTCGGGTGGGGGTGGGGGTTCCCGGGGGCTCTGCCGCGCTCCCCAGCACTGACCCCTCCTCCCCCCACAGATCATGACACGCCCCTCGGCAGCCAACAAGAACTTCCCGTACCACGTGCGCACCTCGCAGATCGGCATCGTGGAGGAGGGGGCGCCCGGCACCAAGTTCCCCCACCACGTCTACGGCAACGTGACCTTCATCAGCGACTCTGTCCCCAACTTCACCGAGCTCTTCTCCATCCCCCAGGGCCCGGTGCAGGGCGCCGCCAAGGTCAGAGACGGGGCTGGGCGAATGGCCCCTCCTGCATGTCCCTGTCCCTGTCTGCCGGGCCCCTGCCCTGCCGCAGCGGGGTCCCCGGTAACCAGCCCCCTGCTCTGCCTCAGAGGGGTCCCCGGTAACCAGCCCCCGCCCCGCCCCAGCGGGGTCCCCGGTAACCAGCCCCCTGCTCTGCCTCAGAGGGGTCCCCGGTAACCAGCCCCCGCCCCGTCCCAGCGGGGTCCCCGGTAACCAGCCCCCTGCTCTGCCTCAGAGGGGTCCCCGGTAACCAGCCCCTGCCCCATCCCAGCAGGGTCCCTGGTAACCAGCCCCCTGCCCCGCCCCAGCGGGGTCCCCGGTAACCAGCCCCCTGCTCTGCCTCAGAGGGGTCCCCGGTAACCAGCCCCCGCCCCGTCCCAGCGGGGTCCCCGGTAACCAGCCCCCCGCCCCGTCCCAGCGGGCTCCCCGGTAACCAGCCCCCTGCTCTGCCTCAGACGGGTCCCCGGTAGCCAGCCCCTGCCCCCCCCAGCGGGGTCCCCGGTAACCAGCCCCCTGCTCTGCCTCAGAGGGGTCCCCGGTAACCAGCCCCCGCCCCGCCCCAGCGGGGTCCCCGGTAACCAGCCCCCTGCTCTGCCTCAGAGGGGTCCCCGGTAACCAGCCCCCGCCCCGTCCCAGCGGGGTCCCCGGTAACCAGCCCCCTGCTCTGCCTCAGAGGGGTCCCCGGTAACCAGCCCCCCGCCCCGCCCCAGCAGGGTCCCTGGTAACCAGCCCCCCGCCCCGCCCCAGCGGGGTCCCCGGTAACCAGCCCCCTGCTCTGCCTCAGAGGGGTCCCCGGTAACCAGCCCCCGCCCCGTCCCAGCGGGGTCCCCGGTAACCAGCCCCCCGCCCCGTCCCAGCGGGCTCCCCGGTAACCAGCCCCCTGCTCTGCCTCAGACGGGTCCCCGGTAGCCAGCCCCTGCCCCCCCCAGCGGGGTCCCCGGTAACCAGCCCCCTGCTCTGCCTCAGAGGGGTCCCCGGTAACCAGCCCCCCACCCCGCCGCAGCAGGGTCCTCGGTAACCAGCCCCCTGCTCTGCTCCAGAGGGGTCCCCGGTAACCAACCGCCCACCCCGCCGCAGTGGGGTCCCCGGTAACCAGCCCCCCGCCCCGCCGCAGTGGGGTCCCCGGTAACCAGCCCCTGCCCCACCCCAGCGGGGTCCCTGGTAACCAGCCCCCTGCTCTGCCTCAGAGGGGCCCTTGGTAACCAGCCCCCGCCCCAGAGGGGCTGGGTCCCAGCGCGGAGGGGGGGGTCCCCGTATACCCAGGCTTGCGCCCCCCAGCACTGACCCTCCGGTTCTGTTCCCAGGCGCATAAGCAGATGGAGGAGACGCCAGCGGAGCGGAGCACGACCCCAAGCAGCATGGTGACGGCGTCAGAGCTGAGCAGGCCCCACGTGCTGCTGAAACCCCCCCTGGGAGGCGAGAGCCAGCCCCCCCCCTACCAGCTACAGGCCCCCCAGCTGCTCCCCCCCAACGGCTACACTGAGTACTTCAGCATGCACTCGGGGGGCGCACGGCCCATCTAGGGGCCCATCCCCCATAGTCTGCCCCTCAGCCCCCCCCATGCAGACCGAGGGGGACGGACCCCTACATGTGACCCCTTCCTCCTGGGTAGTTCCTTCCCGCCTCCTTTGTGGCCCCCAGCCTCCTGCCCTAGTGCCCCATGGGGGCCCCTGGCAGGCACTGACTGGTCTGGACTGGGGGGGTGAATGGCCTCCCATGGGAGCTGCCCAGCTCCCTGTCACCCCCAGTGTGGGAGGCCTGGGGGCTGGGACTGAATGAACATGGGGATTGACCCCCCAGCAGGGCTAGGAGCACCCCCCCCCCCGCCGTCAGCATGGGCTGGGGACCTAACCTCCCTCGCCAGCGCCTATCGAGTGGGGGCGGCTGTGCTCTCGTTACCACTCCCCACCATGGTCATCCCCCCCATGACCCAGGCTGCCTGTCTCCCCCCAGCTCCCTAGCCCCCCCGGGACATCCCCCCCCCGCCACAGATTCTGGCGCCCGACGCTGAAGAATTTCTGGAGTTTTTGCCAAAATAAAGAGGATTCGCGTGTTTCTATTGGACTGTGGAGTGAAGGGGGCAGGGGTGGGGCCTGGAGTGTGTGTGTGGGGGGGCACTAGCCCTAAGTGTGTGTGGGGGGCGGGGCCTGGAGACGGATTAGGGGTGGGGCCTGGAGCAGGTCTGTTGGGGGGGCAGGGGGCAAGGCCTGGTGGGGGGGCGGGGCCCGGAGGGTGGGGGTAGGAGGCAGGGGCCCAAAGTATGCGGGGGGGCGGGGCCCGGAGCAGGTGGGGATAGGGGCTGGGGGTCGGGGTAGGGCGGGGCCCGGAGTGTGCGGGGGGGGGTCAGCGCAGGGGGTAGGGCCTGGAGCGAGTGTGCGGGGGGCGGGGCCCGGAGCAGGCGGGGGTAGGGGGCTGGGGCTCGGGGTGGCCCCGGCGTGTGCGGGGGGGGCGGGGCCCGGAGTGTGCGGGGGGGGGTCAGCGCGGGGGGAAGGGCCTGGAGCGAGTGTTCGGGGGGGCGGGGCCCGGAGTGTGCGGGGGGGGTCAGCGCGGGGGGCAGGGCCTTGTGCGGGGGGGTGGAGTGTTCGGGGGTGCGGGTCCCGGAGCGGGGGGGGGGGCGAAGGGGTGAGGTCCGGAGCGGGGGGGGGGCGAAGGGGCGGGGTGCGGGTCCCGGAGCGGGGTGTGCGGGGGTGCGGGGCCCGGAGCGGGGGGGGGGCGGGGGGGGCGGGGCCCGAAGGGGCGGGGTGTGGGGGGGCGGGGTCCGGAGCGGGGGGGGCGAAGGGGGCGGTGCTGTCGGCCCGCAGCGCCCGGGGGGGAGGTTGCGGGTCGGGTCTCACGTGTCCCTGCCCGGGGCGGGGCGGGGCGGGGCCGGGCCGGGAGCCGGTTCGCAGGGTCCGTGGGGGCCGGGCTGGGGGTCCCGGGCTCGGGTCGGTCCGAGCCTGGAGCTCGCACTGAGGCACGTGCCGGGGGTTCCCTGTTCCTCCTCCGGCCGAGCCCCCCCGGGCCGGAACCAGCGAGACGGGAGCCCAGAGCGGCCGGACCGGGCCCCTCCCGCCGCGCAGCCCCGCCCGCTCTATGGTCCCGCGCGCCGCTCTGGCCCCGCGTCTCGCTGCTCCCGGCCCGGAGTCCGCCACGGGCAGAGCGAGCGGGTGAGAGAGAGACCGGCCCCCCCGGGCCCCCCCGGGCCCCGCCCCCACCGCCCCCCATAGCCGCTGCCCCCGCCCGCTGTAGCCCCCCGGCCCCCAACCCCTCTAGGCCGCGTGCAGCGCCCGGGCCCTTCCCCGGGATCAGCCCCGTGGCCGGACGGGAGGGGGAGGAGTCGCGCGTGGCCGGACCGGGGGTGGCGGGAGGGTCGCGCGTGGCCGGACGGGAGGGGGAGGGGGAGGAGGAGGAGTCGCGCGTGGCCGGACGGGGGAGGGGGGAAGGAGTCGCGCGTGGCCGGACGGAGGTCGGGGGGAGTCGCGCGTGGCCGGACGGGGGTGGCGGGAGGGTCGCGCGTGGCCGGACGGGAGGGGGAGGGGGAGGAGGAGGAGTCGCGCGTGGCCGGACGGGGGAGGGGGGAAGGAGTCGCGCGTGGCCGGACGGAGGTCGGGGGGAGTCGCGCGTGGCCGGACCGGGGGGGGGAGGAGGAGGAGTCGCCGCGCGTGGCCGGACGGGGGTGGGGGGGAGGGTCGCGCGTGGCCGGACGGGGGTCGGGGGGAGTCGCGCGTGGCCGGACCGGGGGGGGGGAGGGAAGAGAGGAGTCACGCGCGTGGCCGGACGGGGGTCGGGGGGAGTCGCGCGTGGCCGGACCGGGGGGGGGGGGTGGGTGGGGTCGCGCGTGGCCGGACGGGGGTCGGGGGGAGTCGCGCGTGGCCGGACCGGGGGGGGGGGGTGGGGTCGGGTCGTGCGTGGCCGGACGGGGGTCGGGGGGAGTCGCGCGTGGCCGGACGGGGGGGGGGGGGGGTCACCACACTGCCATGTCCCTGACCCCCGTCTCCTCCGCACAGGTCGCCACATGGAGCCCCCGGACCCCCGCTGAGCCCGGCGATGGATGGTGCCCGGCCCCCCTCCCGCAGCCCCGGCCTGCTGCTGGCGCTGGCCCTGGCGCTGAGCGGGGCCCCCTGGGCCGGCGCCGGCGACTGCAAGGGGCAGCGCCAGGTGCTGCGGGGCACCGAGGGCTTCGTCAGCGACGGGCCGGGCAACTACTCTGTGAATGGGAACTGCGAGTGGCTGATAGAAGGTGGGGGCGTGGGGGGGCACCAGACGCACGTGAGCCCCCAGCGATGCTACAGAGGCTGGCGCCAGCCCAGGCTGGACAAACGGGCCTCGAGCAGGACTTAGGGGGGACCTCCCCTCTGGGCTCAGGCTGGGGGCCCCATGCCCAGAGCTGGGCCCCGCGCTCCCTGCGCCCCCCACGCCTGGATATGGGCCCCGTGCCCCCCCCGGCTGGTAACACGCTGGGGCAGGGCCGGAGCAGAGACCCGAGGACCATTTGAGGGTTCAGAGCCCTGCCCCAGAGCCACCAGGAGCTCCTACCGCTCAGTGGGGCCAGGGAGGATCGGGGGGACTCGGCCCCAGGCTCTGGGGCTCTTTGCTCCAGCAGCGAAAGGTTGAATGTGCCCCGATCCAGGAGGGGGAGCGGGACCCGGCTGGGAGGGGAATGGCCCCTTGGACCATGGATCCTCATCCCTGAGGTCGTTACGGTCCTGCCTGGCCGGCTGTGGGGCTCTGCCTGGGGGGGAATTGGGGCAGGTCTCTGATGAGTCAGACAAGATGGGCACAGTGGTGCCTTCTGGATTTGAAATTAATGAGAGCCTGGGCGGGGGGTCAGGGCGCCATGGTTCATACTGGGACCCATTTTCCCCATGGTGGGGGTCAGGCCCTGGGGGGGTGCCATGGTGCATGCTGGGAGCTGTGCTCCCCGTGGTGGGGGTCAGGCCCTGGGGGGTGCCATGGTGCATGCTGGGAGCTGTGCTCCCCTTGGGGCCGGGGGGTCAGGCCCTGGGGGGTGCCATGGTGCATGCTGGGAGCTGTGCTTCCTGTGGGGAGGGTTAGGGCCCTGGGGGTGTGCCGTGGTGCATGCTGGGAGCTGTGCTCCCCATGGCGGGGGGAATTCAGGGCCCTGGGGGGTGCTGTGGTGCATGCTGGGAGCCGTGCTCCCCGTGGGGGGGGGGGTGTCAGAGCCCCGGGGATACCATGGTGCATGCTGGGAGCGTGCTCCCCATGGCGGGGGGAATTCAGGGCCTCGGGGGGTGCTCCCCGTAAGGGGAGTGTCAGAGCCCCGGGGGCGCCATGGTGCATGCTAGGAGCCGTGCTCCCTGTGGTGGGGGAAATTCAGGGCCCTGAGGGGGCACCGTGGTGCATGCTGGGAGCTGTGCTCCCGGGGGGGGGGAGTTCAGGGCCTGGGGGAGGGGTACTGTGGTGCATGTTGGGAGCTATGCTCCCTGTGGCGGGGGGGGGGGGTCAGAGCCCCGGGGTACCGTGGTGCATGCTGGGAGCCGTGCTCCCCGTGGCGGGGGGGGTTCAGGGCCTGGGGGGGTGCCATGGTGCATGCTGGGAGCTGTGCTCCCCGTGGGGGGGGGGTCAGAGCCCCGGGGTACCGTGGTGCATGCTGGGAGCCGTGCTCCCTGTGGCGGGGGGGGTTCAGGGCCTGGGGGGGGTACTGTGGTGCATGCTGGGAACCGTGCTCCCCATGGTGAGGGGCAGTTCAGGGCCTGGGGGGGGTACTGTGGTGCATGCTGGGTGCTGTGCTCCCCGTGGCGGGGGGGGGGTTCAGGGCCTGGGGGGGTGCCATGGTGCATGCTGGGAGCTGTGCTCCCCGTGGCGGGGGGGGTCAGAGCCCCGGGGTACCGTGATGCATGCTGGGAGCCGTGCTCCCCGTGGCGGGGTGGGTTCAGGGCCTGGGGGGGGTACTGTGGTGCATGCTGGGAACCGTGCTCCCCATGGCGAGGGGGAGTTCAGGGCCTGGGGGGGGTACTGTGGTGCATGCTGGGTGCTGTGCTCCCCGTGGCGGGGGGGGTTCAGGGCCTGGGGGGGTGCCATGGTGCATGCTGGGAGCTGTGCTCCCCGTGGCGGAGGGGGTCAGAGCCCCGGGGTACCGTGGTGCATGCTGGGAGCCGTGCTCCCCGTGGCGGGGGAGGTTCAGGGCCTGGGGGGGGTACTGTGGTGCATGCTGGGTGCTGTGCTCCCCGTGGCGGGGGGGTTCAGGGCCTGGGGGGGTGCCATGGTGCATGCTGGGAGCTGTGCTCCCCGTGGCGGGGGGGTTCAGGGCCTGGGGGGGGTACTGTGGTGCATGCTGGGAGCCGTGCTCCCCGTGGCGGGGGGGTTCAGGGCCTGGGGAGGGTACTGTGGTGCATGCTGGGAGCTGTGCTCCCTGCGGGGTAGTGTTGGGGTCCCGCGTCTGACCCCCCTGTGTCTCCCCAGCACCCAGCAGCCGGTACCGGGTGCTCCTGACCTTCCTGTTCATGGACACCGAGTGCACCTACGACTACCTCTTCGTCTACGACGGCGACTCCCCGCGCTGCCCCCTGCTGGCCAGCCTGAGCGGCAGCACCCTGCCCCCCCCCCTCGAGGCCACCTCTGGCAAGGTGACCCCCCCTGGGTGGCAGCGGGCGGGGAGGAGTGCGAGAAGGGGGGAGAGTCCGGGGGTCAGTGGGGGGAGGGGTTGGGGAAGCATGGGGCTGGGGGGAGTTTGGAGGAGGGGGGGTTACTGGGGCTGTGGGGGGTAGGTGAGGGGTTGGGGGGCCCATGTCTTTGATCCCATCTCCCCCCCACCCGCCAGATGCTGCTGCACCTGTTCAGCGATGCCAACTACAACCTGCTGGGCTTCAACGCCAGCTACCGGGTCTCGCTCTGCCCCCGCGGCTGCGCCGGCCACGGCGCCTGCGAGCCCCACGGCCAGTGCCGGTGTCAGCCTGGCTGGGGGGGGCTGGACTGCGCCGTGCCCCACTGCGACAGCTACTGCCTGGGCCACGGGGCCTGCGACCAGGTGAGCCCCCCTGAGCCCCCCTTCGTCCCCCTGAGCCCCACTGCCCCCGCCCCCGAGCCCCACTGCGACAGCTACTGCCTGGGCCACGGGGCCTGCGACCAGGTGAGCCTCCCTGAGCCCCCCCTTGGCCCTCCTGAGCCCCACTGCCCCCGCCCCCCCGAGCCCCACTGCGACAGCTACTGCCTGGGCCACGGGGCCTGCAACCAGGTGAGCCCCCCGAGCCTCCCTTGGTCCGCCTGAGCCCCACTTCCCCCGCCCCCGAGCCCCACTGGGACAGCTACTGTCTGGGCCACGGGGCCTGTGACCAGGTGAGCCCCCCCTCGGCCCCCCTGAGCCCCACTGCCCCCCTGAGCCTCTCTGAGCCCCCCTGACCCCAATGCGACAGCTACTGCCTGGGCCACGGGGCCTGCGACCAGGTGAGCCCCCCTGAGCCCCCCCTTGGCCCTCCTGAGCCCCATTGCCCCCCCCCGAGCCCCACTGCGATAGCTACTGCCTGGCCCATGGGACCTGCCACCAGGTAAGCCCCCCTGAGCCCCCCCTCGGCCCTCCTGAGCCCCACTGCCTCCCCCCTGAGCCCCACTGCGACAGCTACTGCCTGGGCCACGGGGCCTGCGACCAGGTGAGCTCCCCAGCCCCCTGAGCCCCCCCTCGGCCCTCCTGAGCCCCACTTCCCCCCTGAGCCTCTCTCAGCCCCCCTGCCCCCTGAGCCCCACTGCGACAGCTACTGCCTGGGCCATGGGGCTGCGACCAGGTGATCTCCCCAGCCCCCCTGAGCCTCCCCTCGGCCCCCCTGAGCCCCACTGCCCCCCTGAGCCTCTCTCAGCCCCCCTGCTCCCTGAGCCCCACTGCGACAGCTACTGCCTGGGCCATGGGGCTGCGACCAGGTGATCTCCTCAGCCCCCCTGAGCCTCCCCTCGGCCCCCCTGAGCCCCACTGCCCCCCTGAGCCCCCCCTCGGCCCTCCTGAGCCCCACTGCCCCCCTTACCCCCAACTGCCCCTCCCCGAGCCCCACTGCGACAGCTACTGCCTGGGCCACGGGTTCTGCGACCAGGTGAGCTCCCCAGCCCCCTGAGCCCCCCCTTGGCCCTCCTGAGCCCCACTTCCTCCCTGACCCCCCTAAGCCCAACTGCCCCCCCCCAAGCCCCACTGCGGCAGCTACTGCCTGGGCCATGAGGCCTGCGACCAGCTGAGCCCCCCTGACCCCTGAGCCCCCCCTCGGCCCTCCTGAGCCCCACTGCCCCCCAACCCCCCTAAGCCCCACGGCCCCCCCCGAGCCCCACTGCGGCAGCTACTGCCTGGGCCACGGGGCCTGTGACCAGGTGACTTCCCCTGAGGCCCCCCTCGGCCCTCCTGAGCCCCACTGCCCCCCTGACTCCCCCTAAGCCCAACTGCCCCCCCTGAGCCCCACTGCGACAGCTACTGCCTGGGCCACGGGGCCTGTGACCAGGTGAGCTCCCTAGCCCCCCTGAGCCCCCCCTCCGCCCTCCTGAGCCCCACTTCCCCCCTGACCCCCCCTAAGCCCAACTGCCCCCCCCCCCCGAGCCTCACTGCTATAGCTACTGCCTGGGCCACGGGGCCTGCCCCCCACTGCCTCAGCCACCAGGTGAGACCCCTGAGCCCCACTGCCCCTTTGACTCCCCTGCCTCCCGCTGCCCCCGCCACCAGGTGAGTGAGACACTCCCCCCAGTGCTCCCTCTCCCCTGTGAATGGAGGGATGGGCCAGGACCCAGGGCTGGGGGTCTGCGAGCCGGGACCCTCTGTCTGTCTGTTCCCGCAGGAGTCTGATCGGTGCTGGTGCCAGCCAGGCTTTGTGGGCGAGGCTTGTGACCTGGCGCTGGGCGAGAACCAGGGTGCCGGGCGCTGGTACAACCTGAGCTCCGGGGACCCCCACTTCCGGCCCCGCACGGCAGCCGCCGGTGCCGTCCTGCCCCCCACTGGGGCGCTCTACATCTTCGGGGGTCAGAGATGCTGCTGCCACGGGGCTTGGGGCACGGGGGGTGCAGGGTGTAGGGGGGTGTGGGGACCTGGTGCAGGGGGGTGGAGGATGCAGTGGGATTGAGGGGTGGTGGGGCAGGGTAGGGGTGGGGACGGGGGTGCAGGGGGAGTAGGGTGGGAGAAGTTGGGGATAGGGGTGCAGGGGGGAGGGGCAGGTGTTTGGGGCCCCCCCTCATAGCTGCTCTGCTCCCCAAGGGCTGGACCTGAACACGGCGCTGGGCGACCTCGTCATCTACAACTTCACCTCCAACCTGTGGCAGCGCCGGGTGCTGAGCCCCTCCCCGGTACGTCCCCCCCATGCCGCCCCCCCTGTGCCCCTCCTCCCACGTACGTCCCCCCTGTGCCGTCCCCGTGCCCCTCCTCCCAGGTACGTCCCCCCGTGCCCTCCCCGTGCCCCTCCTCCCAGGTACGTCTCCCCTGTGCCCTCCCCGTGCCCCTCCTCCCAGGTACGTCCCCCCGTGCCCCTCCTCCCCGGTACGTCCCCCCCATGCCGCCCCCCTGTGCCCCTCCTCCCTGGTACGTCCCCCCCGTGCCCTCCCCGTGCCCCTCCTCCCAGGTACGTCCCCCCCATGCCGCCCCCCCTGTGCCCCTCCTCCCAGGTACGTCCCCCCCGTGCCCTCCCCGTGCCCCTCCTCCCCGGTACGTCCCCCCTGTGCCCCTCCTCCCCGGTACGTCCCCCCCATGCCGTCCCCCTGTGCCTCTCCTCCCCGGTACGTCTCCCCCATGCCGCCCCCCTGTGCCCCTCCTCCCTGGTACGTCCCCCCCGTGCCCTCCCCGTGCCCCTCCTCCCTGGTACGTCCCCCCCGTGCCCTCCCCGTGCCCCTCCTCCCTGGTACGTCCCCCCCATGCCGCCCCCTGTGCCCCTCCTCCCCGGTACGTCCCCCCCATGCCCTCCCCATGCCCCTCCTCCCAGGTACGTCCCCCCGAGCCCCTTGTCACAGAGTGTGAGGGAGTCAGGGCCCTGAACCCCTGGCTTCCCGCGACACTAGGACTCTCAGAAGGTTTATTCAGACGACAGGAACACAGGCCAGGATGGGTCTTGCAGGCACAGACAACAGGATCCTCCCCAATTGGGTCCAGCTTGGGGTCCCAGGGGCACCACAGCCCCCTTGGGGGGTCAGAGCCCTGTCTGGGCTCCCTCCATTCCCCAGCCAGCTCCTGAAACCCCCTCCCCGCCCAGCGTCTCCTCCCCCCCCCCTTTGTCCAGCTTCCCCTGGCCTCTCCCCCCTCCCTGGGTTCTCACGTTACCTGCTCAGGTCCCTTCCCTCCGGCCAGTCTCCCGTCCCCCAGTGCAGCTCGTCCTCCCAGGCCAACCCCCCCCCCCCCTCAGCATTCAGAGCCCCCAGTAAGAACAGGCCCAGTTCGTCACACCCCTCTTCCCTGGTACGTCCCCCCCATGACCCCCCTGTGCCCCGTTCCTCCCCCCCTCCACTGGGCCCAGCTGAGCGGCTCCCCAGCGCCCTCCCCTACACCGTGTGCCCGGCCTCGAATGTAGATGTCCGTCCAGTGATGGTGCCAAAGGGGACATCCCGCCTTGCTTGTCTCCCCCAAGGCTCAGTGACCCCGGTCCCCGAGGCCGGGTGAGCTCAGGCTGCCTCTACCTTCCCGGCCCCAGTTCCTGGCAGCCTGGCGGGAGCGTAATGAGACGTAGCTCCTCCGGCTGCAGTAACGCCGGCACCCAAGAGCCGCTCACTTTCCTGGACAGTCACGCTGGGCTGGCGCCGCGGGTTTCCGTGCTTGGCCCTCACAGGGTCCCGGGACCTTCTGCAGGGGTCCGAGAAAGGGCAGAGCCAGCCCGGGCATCTCTGCCTGGCTGATTGACTCCGTGGCTGTTCCCTGCCGCCCCGGCTGGGTCCTTTCTCCAGGGCAGACCCCCCCCCCGCCTGCTTAGACAGACGCTAGTCACAGCCCCCCTGCTCCACCAGCTTCACGTTCCCGCGTTTTCTCAGCTGCCTCCCTGGGATGCTGGTGGCAGGTTTCAAACCATGTCCTACACAGGGGCGCATGCCTGGGGCAGCAAGCTGTGGGGGGCAGCCTGCCGGTTGCTGTGAGGGTGGCAGGCAGGGGGCTTTCGGCAGCATGCCTGCGGGAGGTCCGCGGGTCCCACGACTTCGGTGGCGGGGACACCAATGGTGCAGCACCGGCAGATCACCCGCAGAAATGCCACCGAATCCGCATGACCAGCGGACCTGTGCCACCGAAAGCCGCCCGCCTGCCATGCTTGTGGCAGCAGAAACAGAGCCGGCCCTGGTCCTACGTCCTGAGCTCCAGCTCCTGGCCCAGTGTGGGGTGTAGCGAGTGCGTCCCGCCGGGCTGGCGCAGGGCCATCAGCCGCAGACTGGGTCCCCCCCCACCCCTGCGGTGGTGTGTCCGCTCTCCCAGCGCTAACCCCTCTCTCCCCGCAGGTGGCCCGTCACTCCCACGTGGCCGTGGCCTGGCAGGGCTGCCTGGTACTGTGTGGAGGGGAGCTGGCCAACGGCTTCCTAGTCAGTGACGTCTGGATGTACCGACCCCATGAGGAGCACTGGCTGGAGCTGGCCCCCCCCAATGCCACAGCCTCCCTACCCCCCGGCCTGGCCAGCCACGCTGCAGCCGTGGTCGACACGTGGCTGTACGTCTTCGGAGGTGAGACGTGGGCTGGGAGCAGGACTCCTGGGTTCCCTCCCTGGCTCTGGGAGGGGAGGGGTGGCTAGTGGTTAGAATGGGGGGGCTGGGAGCCAGGACTCCTGGATTCTTCTCTCCCTGGCTCTGGGAGGGGAGTGGGAGCTGGTGGGTTAGAGCAGGGGGGGCTGGGAGCCAGGACTCCTGGGTTCTATCCCTAGCTCTGGACAGGGAGTGGGGGTTGGTGGTTAGAGCAGGAGGCTGGGAGCCAGGACTCCTGAGTTCTCTCCCCAGCTCTGGGAGAGGAGCAGGGGCTGGTGGATTAGAGCCGGGGGGCTGGGAGCCAGGACTCCTGGGTTCTATCCCTGGCTCTGGACAGGGAGTGGGGGCTGGTGGTTAGAGCAGGGGAGTGGGAGCCAGGTGTTCTGGGGCCCCAGGCTGGGGGCTCTCACTGCTCCAGATGAAGGCAGCCAGGACTCTGGGGCAGCATCTCCCTGCAGAGCACCTGTCACCAGGGCCAGGAGCCTGCTTGGCTCTGGGGCCTCCTGGGTCTGACCTCAGAGCGTTTGGCCCCCTGGTCACCCTGGGCCCCCCCGCAGCGAGTCCCCCTGGAAAGGGCCCCTGGGGAGCCTGTCACCCCTCATTTCTGCAATTCCCCGGGACTCTCAGCCAGCCAGTAACACAGAAGGTTTATTAGCCGACAGGAACATGATCCTAAGCAGGGCATGTGGGTACAGCCATGACCCCCCAGCCGGGTCCCTCTGTGGGGCAAGGAGCTTAGACCCCAGACTTGGGGTCCCCTGCCTCTGTCCAGCCAGCCCAAAGCTGAAACCAAAACCCCTCCAGCAGCTCTCCCCTCCTCCCCCCTCCCTTTGTCCAGCTCCCCGGGAAAGGTGTCGCCTCACCCCCCCCCTTCCTGGCTCAGGTCTCGTCCCTCCCCTAAAGTCACCCCTGTTCTCCCCTCCCCCACGCAGACAGCCTCAGTAAAACTCCCCCGCGACATTCCCAGGTCAAGCCGCCCCCTCCCTCCTGCGTGACATTGCCCACCCCCAAAGGACCCCGCCCCACCCCACAGCAACTCCCAGCCAGCGAGTGACGCGGACAGGTTATTAGTCCTGGGGACTGATCCTGTCTAACGTCGCTCCCCTGCCGAGATGCCTAGGAACATCCCACAAAGCTCAGCGAATCCAGATCCAGACGCCTCCGATCCACCCCCCCTTACGCCCCACAAGCCTTTCGAGCACGTCTCTTTCGTCGCATGCAGTCGTCTGGGATGCGAAGGAGGCTTGGAACGCAGATTGGGCTGAACAAGACAAGGCAGAAGGTTCCTGGGTTTGCCCTTCCACGGCATCTCAGTGACTTCTGAACCGAACCCGAACCAGCTAATGCACACGGGGAAGATCAGGGCCACCCCGGCGTGCGAGTGGCTCCCCACGAGGCGCCCACGAACGTCTCCACACCGAGTGCAACGGAGCCGTTACTGCAATAGACTCTGGTACCCCTGTGGGAGCCGCTGGGCCAACCAGCGAGGGGAAATGGCTGCTCTGCGCCAGGTCGCCAGGTCGTTGTCATGCAGAACAGAGCTCGTTAGCGCAGGGAGCAGGGATCCAGAGCCTGGTGCCCTGGCCTCCCCCCGAGTCCTTCCCGCAGCCCAGCCTCAGACCCGCCTGTCGCCTCCTTCGGCCTCTGTCTCTTTCCTGGGCCAGCAGGTCACCTGGGCTGCCCCAACACACCTGCAGGCGACGGGCTCTGGATACAGGGTGTCGGCCGGTCTCTGTGCCCGGGCAGCCAGTCACAGCCATGCCTGCCCTCTATGGGTCTCTGCACCGGTCACGCACCCTGACCCCCCCACCAGCTACTGGAGTAACACCCAGGGGAAACTGAGGCACACAGAATTCAGACACAACATTAAGAACATTCTCATTTCATCACACCAGACACCTGGGTTGTGTCCCAGCTCTGGGATGAGAGTGGGGACTAGTAGCTAGAGCAGGGGGTGCAGTGGGGGTTGGAGCCAGGACACCTGGGTTCCAGCCCTGCTAACCCTGCTCCCCACCGCAGGCCGCACCGCCGTGGATGTCTTCTCCTCGCAGATGTTCCGTTTCCATCTGGAGAGGTGGCAGTGGGAGCGCGTGCTACCCGCCGGGGGGAAGGCACCTGCTGCCGCTGGGCACTCCATGGTCTTCCACCCGCCCTCCCGCGCCCTGCTGGTGTACGGGGGGCACCGGCCCTCCACAGCCCGGTGAGCAGGGGGGCTGGGCTGGGGGAACCAGGGAGAGGCTGGGGGCGTGGCTGAGGGCTGGGGAGCTCAAGGAGAGAAGGGGGCCTGGCTGAGGGGTCCAGGGAGAGGTAGACGCGTGGCTGGGAGCTGGGGGGCCCAGGGAGAGGCTGGGGTGTGTGGCTGGTGGGCCCAGGGAGAGGCTGGGGTATGTGGCTGGGGGGCCCAGGGAGAGGCTGGGGTATGTGGCTGGGGGGCCCAGGAAGATGCTGGGGGTGTGGCTGAGGGCTGGGGGGCCCAGGGAGAGGCAGGGGCATGGCTGAGGGCTGGGGAGGCACAGTGGGGGGCTGGGGGGCATGACTGAGGGGTGCAGGAAGAGGGGCCGTGGCTGAGGGGCAGAGTGGGGGGCTGGGGGATGTGGCTGAGGGGCCCAGGGAGAGGCTGGGCTGTGTGGCTGGGCCCCCAGGAAGATGCTGGGGGTGTGGCTGAGGGCTGGGGGGCCCAGGGAGAACCGGGGGCATGGCTGAGGGCTGGGGAGGCACAGTGGGGGGCTGAGGGGCGTGGCTGTGGGGCCCAGGGAGAGGCTGGGCTGTGTGGCTGGGGTCCCAGGAAGATGCTGGGTGCGTGGCTGAGGGCTGGGGGGCCCAGGGAGAGGTGGGGGCGTGGCTGAAGGCTGGGGGGGCACAGTGGGGGGCTGGGGGGCGTGGCTGGGGTCCCAGGAAGATGCTGGGGGCGTGGCTGAGGGCTGGGGGGCCCAGGGAGAGGTGGGGGCGTGGCTGAGGGCTTGGGGGGCACAGTGGGGGGCTGGGGGGTCACGCTCCCCGGCTGACTCCCCCTCCCACCCCCAGGTTCAGCATGCGGGTGAACAGCACAGATCTGTTCCACGTGGACCTGCGCCATTGGAGCCCCTTGCGCGGGCGCGACCCCCAGCACGGCCCCCGGGAACGCGCCTTCCACAGCGCCAGCCTGCTGGGCAACTACATGGTGGTGTACGGTGAGCGACCGCGCCCCGCGGGCTCCCCCCTCTGAGTCCCCCACGGGGACCCCCGCAGGGACCTCTCCCCAAGCCCCCTGCTGGGACCCCTTGACCCCCCTCTGACCCCCCACGGGGACCCCCGCAGGGACCTCTCCCCAAGCCCCCTGCCGGGACCCCTCTGACCCCCCTCTGACCCCCCATGGGGACCCCCGCAGGGACCTCTCCCCAACCCCCCTGCCGGGACCCCTTGACCCCCCTCTGAACCTCCGCTGGGACCCCTTGACCCCCCTCTGAGTCCCCCACGGGGACCCCCGCAGGGACCTCTCCCCAAGCCCCCTGCCGGGACCCCTTGACCCCCCTCTGAGTCCCCCATGGGAACCCCCCATAGGGACCTCCCTCCAACCCCCCCCGCCGGGACCCCTTGACCCCCCTCTGAGTCCCCCATGGGAACCCCCCATAGGGACCTCCCTCCAACCTTCCCCCTGCCGGGACCCCTTGACCCCCCTTCTGACCGCCCCGCCAGGGCACCCTCTCTGAGGCCTCCCCCGGGACCACCATCTGACCCCCCCCCGGAACCTCCCTGACCCCCTCTGATCCCCCTGCGGGGACCCCTTCTGACCCCCCCGAGGGGACCCACTGACCCCCCCAATGAGACCCCCCCCGACAGGTCTCCCCTGACCGCCCTCTGAACCCCCCGCACTGGGACACCCCCTCTGATGCTCCACCTGGGACCACCCTCTGATCCCACTGTGGGGACCCCTTCTGACCCCCCTGTGAGCCCCCTGCGGGGACCCACTGACCCCCCCCACTGGGCCCCCCCAGACAGGACTCCCCTGACCCTCCTCTGACCTCCCCCACTGGGACACCCCTGACCCCTCCACCGGGACCCCCCTTTGACTTCACTGCTGGGACCCCCTCTGCCACCCTCCCCCCCTCGTCGGGACCCGCTGCGAGGAAATGGGAATGTTCTTGATATTGGTATTTGGGGAGCATATGAGGGGGCAGTGTTGGCCTGGGACGGTTGCAGAGGAGTTGTGCTGGGATGGTCTTGGGGAAGGGAGGAGACCTGAGCAGGTAACCTGAGACACCGGGGGGGCTGGAGGGGAGTTTGGGGGGCCTGCCTTGGGAAAGGGAGGTACCTGAACAGGTAACCTGAGACCCCGGGGAGGGTTGGAGGGGAATTTGGGGGGCCTGCCTTGGGGAAGGGAGGTACCTGAGCAGGTAACCTGAGACCCCAGAGGGGGTTGGAGGGGAGTTTGGGGGGCCTGCCTTGGGAAAGGGAGGTACCTGAACAGGTAACCTGAGACCCCAGAGGGGGTTGGAGGGGAGTTTGGGGGGCCTGCCTTGGGAAAGGGAGGTACCTGAGCAGGTAACCTGAGACCCCGGGGGGGTTGGAGGGGAGTTTGCGGGGCCTGCCTTGGGGAAGGGAGGTACCTGAGCAGGTAACCTGAGACCCCCGGGGGGGTTGGAGGGGAGTTTGGGGGGCCTGCCTTGGGGAAGGGAGGTACCTGAGCAGGTAACCTGAGACCCCCGGGGGGGTTGGAGGAGAGTTTGGGGGGTCTGCCTTGGGGAAGGGAGGTACCTGAGCAGGTAACCTGAGACCCCCTGGGGGGTTGGAGGGGAGTTTGGGGGGCCTGCCTTGGGGAAGGGAGGTACCTGAGCAGGTAACCTGAGACCCCCGGGGGGGTTGGAGGGGAGTTTGGGGGGCCTGCCTTGGGGAAGGGAGGTACCTGAGCAGGTAACCTGAGACCCCCGGGGGGGTTGGAGGGGAGTTTGGGGGGCCTGCCTTGGGGAAGGGAGGTACCTGAGCAGGTAACTTGAGACCCCCGGGGGGGTTGGAGGGGAGTTTGGGGGGCCTGCCTTGGGGAAGGGAGGTACCTGAGCAGGTAACCTGAGACCCCCGGGGGGGTTGGAGGGGAGTTTGGGGGGCCTGCCTTGGGGAAGGGAGGTAACCGAGCAGGTAACATGAGAACCTGGCGGGGGGTTGGAGGTCAGGTGACACCTCTGCCCGGGACACTGGACAAAGGGCAAAGGCTGGGAGAGGAGCCGGGAGAGTCTGGGGGGAGTTTCAGTTTTGGAGCTCGTAGGGAAAGAGAGGGGCACCCTGACCAACAGGGCAGTGGCCTCCCTGGGGCCCCCAGATGGACCTAACTAAAGGGGATCCTGTTGTCTGTGCCTGCAAGACCCGTCCTGGCCTGTGTTCCTGTCGTCTGAATAAACCTTCTGCTTTCCTGGCTGGCTGAGAGTCCTGGGGAACCCCGGGGTGCAGGGCCCTGACTCCCCCACACTCCCTGACACCCTCTGACTCCCTGCCGGGACCCCCCGTTCCCCCTCTGACCCTCCCTATGGGGACCGCTCGACCCCCCTCTGTCCCTCCACCAGGACCCCCCATCCCTCCTGCTGGTAACCCCCTGCCCCCCCGGCCAGGACCCCCCTCCTCTTCCTACCCTGCCGAGACCCCCCTGTCCCTCCCACTGGTACCCCCTCTGACCCCCTGCTGGGACCCCCCAACCCCCATCTGATGCCCCTCGTGCCGGGACCCTCCGACCCCCCTCTGAAACCTCCCCAAGGGGACCCCCTCCCCACTGGGACCCCCATGACCTCCCTGCCGGGACCCTCCTCACCACTTGAGGCCCCCTCTGTCCCAGAATCCCCGGGTGATGCTCTGGAACTGCACCCCACAAAGCCAGACAGGAGTGTGGGGAGCTTCCTCTCCCTTGGGGCAGACTGTCTGCAGGGCAGGAAGCTCCCACGGCTTCATCTCCTGGGTCTCTCCTTGGAGCATTCAGCATCCTCTGCCCCTCCGTGCGCTTCCCACAGTGAGCCCCCCCCAGCGGGGTCCTGGGGGGGCCACAGGGTCCTGCACCCCCCACTTTGCAGTCAGACGTGACTCTCACCCAGCCAGTAACACAGAGGTTTATTCGATGACAGGACCAGGGTCTAACACAGAGCTTGTAGGTACAGCGAACCGGACCCCTCGGCCCGGTCCATTCTGGGGGGCAGTGAGCCAGACCCCCACATCTGCACTTCACTCCTCGTCCTCAGCCAGCTCGAGACTGAAAACCCCTCCAGCCCCTCCTCTCTGCTCAGCCCCTTTCCCGGGCCAGGAAGTCACCTGACCTCTCTGTCTCCCCCACCTTTAGCATCCCGTGGCGGGGGAAGGGCCTGCCCATTAGTTGCCAGGAGCCAGAGGGTCGGCCAGAAACAGGCCCCCCCACAGTATTCAGAAGGGACATTAAGAACAGCCCCACTTCATCACACCCCGCTCTGGCCTTGCACCCCCCACGAACCCCTCACCCCTACAGGGACTCTCCCGTGGTGAGTGCCCCCCCGTGTCCCTGGGCCCAGCTGGCACTGACCGCTGAGTGACACAACCGTATGCTGGCCCATCATTGTCGCCTATGTGCTCCCCCCCCGGACTCCCCCCCGAGCCCCCACGCCCCCATCCTGTTCCTTGCTCCATCATCAGCCCCCCCGTGTGGGGTCCATGAGTGAGAATTAGTCCCCCAAGGTCTGATCCCCGTCCCATCTGTGCTGCCCCCTCGGTCTGACCCCCCCCTTGCCCGCAGGGGGCAACGTGCACATTCACTACCACGAGGAGAAGTGCTACGAGGATGAACTTTTCTTCTACCACCTGGGCTGTCACCAGTGGGTGCCTGGCCAGGCACTGGCGCGGAGCCTGCCCCACGGTGAGGGGTTCAGCTACCCTAGGGAGCAAGAGGGGCAGGGGCTCCCTGAGAGTGGGTAGAGGGGGGATGCCCCAGGGGATGGGGGAGTGGGGGGGGGGCTGCCCCAGTGGCTGGTGCTCATGGGGGGGAGCCCTGGTGGATGGGGTGGGGTGAGGGGATGCCCCAGTACATGGAGGGAAGGAGGGGCATGGGCAGCTCCCTAGTGGATGGCAGGTGGGGGGCGGCCCACTGGGGGCCAAGGAGGCCAGGGGGCCAGTGGATCCTGGCGCCAGCCTAATGCTCCCATCTGGGCAGAGTGGGCTGAGTGGGCAGGTGGCCAGTGGATCCCGGCACCCGCCTGATGCTCCCCTCTCGGCAGAGCTGGCCGGGCGGGCGGCTGGGGGGCCGGTGGGTCCCAGCCCCTGCCTGATGCTCCCCTCTCGGCAGAGCTGGCCGGGCGGGCGGCCAGTGGGTCCCAGCCCCTGCCTGATGCTCCCCTCTCGGCAGAGCCGGCCGGGCGGGCGACCGGGGGGCCAGTGGGTCTCAGCCCCTGCCTGATGCTCCCCTCTTGGCAGAGCCGGCCGGGGGGCCAGTGGGTCCCAGCCCCTGCCTGATGCTCCCCTCTCGGCAGAGCCGGCCGGGCGGGCGACCGGGGGGCCAGTGGGTCCCAGCCCCTGCCTGATGCTCCCCTCTCGGCAGAGCTGGCCGGGCGGGCGGCCGGGGGGCCAGTGGGTCCCAGCCCCTGCCTGATGCTCCCCTCTCGGCAGAGCTGGCCGGGCGGGCGGCCGGGGGGCGCTATTCCCACGTGGCGGCTGTGCTGCAGGACAACGTGCTGCTGGTGGCTGGGGGATTCAGCGGGGCCCCCCGCGGGGACCTCGTGGCCTACAAGGTGCCCACCTTCGTCTTCCAGGTGCCCGCCCAGAACGTAAGTGACCCCTGGGGCTCTGCCAACCCCCCCCGTGGCCCCCCTGTCCTCAGCCTTTGCCACAGGGTCCGTCAGCTCTGCTAGCCCCCACCCCTCCTGCTGCCCCCCAGGACTCCTGGCTTCCCCTCCGTGCCCTGGGAGCTCATGGGAACAGATCGGGGACCCCCCCTCCCTTTTCCTGCCTGCGGAGGGGATCTGGGTGGGGAGACAAGGAGGCCCTGGCTTGCAGAGGAGCTGCCTGGGGGGCCATTATCCCCCTTGACCCCTCCCTGGGGTTATTGCTGCTCTACACGGGGAGACGGCCAGGGGCTCTCTGGTGTGGAGTTGGGGGGCGGGGGTGGTCTCTGGCTGGGGGGGAGGAGGGGTCAGGGGTTTGTGGTAGGGGAGAGGGGTTCCTGGCTGTCAGGGGCAGCCCCTCCCTCACTGCCCTACCCCCCAGTACCACCTGGATTACTGCTCCATGTACTCGGAGAGCAGCACCTGCGGGAAGGACCCCGAGTGCTCCTGGTGCCTGGATGCCTGCCAGAGCCCCGCGCCCCACAGCAACGTGAGTGACCCCCTGCTCCTCTGCTCCGCAGGGCCCTTCTTGGGGCTCTGCTCGTCCCCTGGGACCACCCTCCTGACTCCCCCAGCAGCCTGGCTCTGCCGTGGCCCCCTCAGGGAGTCCCTGGGGCCCCCACCCCCAGAGGGAGCAACACTCCCAATCTCTAGCTGCAGTGGCTCTGCCAGCGTCACGCAGGAGCGTCTGGACCCAGCCCAGGCAGGTCTTAGCGCCCTCGGCCCGGCCAGCTGGGTCTGGCCCGGCCCCATGGGCTCCCAGCCAGCCCCCTCCTTCCGGTCAGCCCCTAAATCCCCCCCCGTCTAGCTAGCTGTCTCCTGGAGCTGGAAGGGACCCCGAAGAGCCATCGAGTCCAGCCCCCTTCACTGATTGTGCCCCAGATCCCTGAGAGGCCCCACAGGGATGGAACTCACAGCCCTGGGTTTAGCAGGCCAATGCTGAAATCCCTGAGCGATCCTGCCCCCGCCCTCCGCCCCTTCTCTGCGGTCCCCAGTGACCAGGCCGCTGGGCCCCTCTCTGCCGTCCTCCTTCCCCCCGGCTGGGCAGGTCCCTGGGCCCCTCTCCTCAGCCCATTGCTCCCCTGGCCAGAACCGGCTGCTCCCCAGCCGGGCCGGGCCTCCCCGTCACCAGTCACTGGGTCCCCAATCTCCAGACCAGTGGCCGAGGTCCCAGCTGCTGGGCGAGGTCACACGTGGCCCCCTGCAATACCAACCCCCCTCCCACCCGCTCGCTCCACATGCAGCACCCAGGGAAACCGAGGCGCACACAGCGTTCATGCAAAATGCTAAGAAAATCCCCCACTTATCACACCCTCAGGGGTGAGGTACAGACACCTGGGTTCCCTCCCCGGCTCTGGGAGGGGAGTGGGGGCTGGTGGTTAGTGTGGGGGGGGGGCCTGGGAGCCAGGACTCCTGGGTTCCCTCCCTGGCTCCAGGAGAGAAGTGGGGGCTGGTGGGTCAGAGCAGGGGGGCTGGGAGCCAGGACTCCTGGGTTCTCTCCCCAGCTCTGGGAGGGGAGCAGGGGCTGGTGGGTTGGAGCAGGGGCTGGTGGGTTAGAGCAGGTGGGGCTGGGAGCCAGGACTCCTGGGTTCTCTCCAATGTGGGGTGGTGCAGTGGGGGCACTGGCCGTGTTTCCCCTTTGACGTCTGTCTCGCTCTCTCAGTGCCCCAGCACCGGCTGCCTGGGCCTGGCCCGGCTCCTGGTGGACTGCGAGTCCTGCCTGGCGTTTGGGGGGGCTGGCCCCCCTGTGCCCCATGCGCCGGGGCCCTTTGGCTGGTGTGTGCAGAATGAGACCTGCATGCCTGTTGCTGGTGAGTGCTCCCCTGGCCCCCGCCACACCTGTCCCTCTGCCTCCTCTCCCCCGGCCCCTCCCCACCCACCTCTCCTTCCGCTGGCCCCGGCCCCTCCCTCCCTCTCCCCCCTGGCCCCCTCCCCACCCGCCTCCTCTCCCCCGGCCCCTCCCCACCCACCTCTCCTTCCCCTGGCCCCGGCCCCTCCCTCCCTCTCCCCCCTGGCCCCCTCCCCACCCGCCTCTCCTTCCCCTGGCCCCGGCCCCTCCCTCCCTCTCCCCCCTGGCCCCCTCCCCACCCGCCTCTCCTTCCCCTGGCCCCGGCCCCTCCCTCCCTCTCCCCCCTGGCCCCCTCCCCACCCGCCTCCTCTCCCCCGGCCCCTCCCCACCCACCTCTCCTTCCGCTGGCCCCGGCCCCTCCCTCCCTCTCCCCCCTGGCCCCCTCCCCACCCGCCTCCTCTCCCCCGGCCCCTCCCCACCCACCTCTCCTTCCCCTGGCCCCGGCCCCTCCCTCCCTCTCCCCCCTGGCCCCCTCCCCACCCGCCTCTCCTTCCCCTGGCCCCGGCCCCTCCCTCCCTCTCCCCCCTGGCCCCCTCCCCACCCGCCTCTCCTTCCCCTGGCCCCGGCCCCTCCCTCCCTCTCCCCCCTGGCCCCCTCCCCACCCGCCTCCTCTCCCCCCGGTCCCCTCCCCACCCACCTCTCCTTCCCCTGGCCCCGGCCCCTCCCTCCCTCTCCCCCCTGGCCCCCTCCCCACCCGCCTCCTCTCCCCCGGCCCCTCCCCACCCACCTCTCCTTCCCCTGGCCCCGGCCCCTCCCTCCCTCTCCCCCCTGGCCCCCTCCCCACCCGCCTCTCCTTCCCCTGGCCCTGGCCCCTCCCTCCCTCTCCCCCCTGGCCCCCTCCCCACCCACCTCTCCTTCCCCTGGCCCCGGCCCCTCCCTCCCTCTCCCCCCTGGCCCCCTCCCCACCCGCCTCCTCTCCCCCGGCCCCTCCCCACCCACCTCTCCTTCCCCTGGCCCCGGCCCCTCCCTCCCTCTCCCCCCTGGCCCCCTCCCCACCCGCCTCTCCTTCCCCTGGCCCCGGCCCCTCCCTCCCTCTCCCCCCTGGCCCCCTCCCCACCTGCCTCTCCTTCCCCTGGCCACAGCCCCTCCCTCCCTCTCCCCTTCCCTCCTCACCCGCCTCCTCTCCCCCCGGCCCCTCCCCACCCGCCTCTCCTTCCCCTGGCCCCGGCCCCTCCCTCCCTCTCCCCCCTGGCCCCCTCCCCACCCGCCTCTCCTTCCCCTGGCCCCGGCCCCTCCCTCCCTCTCCCCCCTGGCCCCCTCCCCACCCGCCTCCTCTCCCCCGGCCCCTCCCCACCCACCTCTCCTTCCCCTGGCCCCGGCCCCTCCCTCCATCTCCCCCCTGGGCCCCTCCCCACCCGCCTCTCCTTCCCCTGGCCACAGCTCCTCCCTCCCTCTCCCCTTCCCTCCTCACCCGCCTCCTCTCCCCCCGGCCCCTCCCCACCCACCTCTCCTTCCCCTGGCCCCGGCCCCTCCCTTCCTCTCCCCTTCCCTCCTCACCCGCCTCCTCTCCCCCCGGCCCCTCCCCACCCGCCTCTCCTTCCCCTGGCCACAGCTCCTCCCTCCCTCTCCCCTTCCCTCCTCACCCGCCTCCTCTCCCCCCGGCCCCTCCCCACCAGCCTCTCCTTCCCCTGGCCACAGCCCCTCCCTCCCTCTCCCCCCGGCCCCCTCCCCACCCGCCTCCTCTCCCCCCGGCCCCTCCCCCCCGCCTCTCCTTCCCGTGGGCCCGGCCCCACCCGCCTCCTCTCCCCTCAGCCCCCTACCCACCCACCTCTCTTTCCCCTGGCCCTGGCCCCTCCCTCCATCTCCCCCTTGGCTCCCTTCTCTCTCCCCAACCTCTCCCCACCCACTTCTCCTTGCCCTGGCCCCTCCCTCCATCTCCCCTTTGGCCCCCTCCTCTCCCCCCGGCCCCTCCCCACCAGCCTCTCCTTCCCCTGGCCACGGCCCCTCCCTCCCTCTCCCCCTTGGCCCCCCTCCCCACCCGCCTCCTCTCCCCCCGGTCCCCTCCCCACCCACCTCTCCTTCCCCTGGCCCCAGTCCCTCCCTCCCTCTCCCCCCTGGCCCCCTCCCCACCCGCCTCCTCTCCCCCCGGTCCCCTCCCCACCCACCTCTCCTTCCCCTGGCCCCGGCCCCTCCCTCCCTCTCCCCTTCCCTCCCCACCTGCCTCCTCTCTCCCAAGCCCCTCCCCATCTACCCCAGCCCCCTCCCCTCCCCCTGGGCCCTGCCCCAAGCCTGAGGCTGGTCTGGGATCCCTCTAGGAGGGGCAGGTTGCCTGGGGGAGATGGACTGGGGGGGTGTCAGGAGGGGCTGTTGCATTTTGTGGAGAGGGGATTCGGGGCTGTATTTGCTGGGGGAGATGGGGCAGGGCAGGTGGGCTGCATTCCTGGGAGGTAGAATGGGGGGGGGGAAGGGGGTGTGGCAGGGGGCTGCGTTCCCCGAGGGGGGGGGCTGCATTCCTGGGAGAGAGAGGGGGTCTGTGGGGACTCATCCTGTCCGCCCTCCCCCCCACCCAGAACAGAGCCGGTGCCGTGTGGGGCAGATCTCGGGCACCTACGGCTGGTGGGGGCCACGCCCTGTGTTCATCACCTCCCTGGAAAGCTGCCAACACCTCAACTTCCTGCCCGGCCTGCACCTCATCACCTACCAGCACCCCCGCAACGACTCGCAGCCTGACAAGGTGGGGCAGCTCAGGCACCGGGTCCCTGGGGGGGCAGGGGGGCACTGCCGGGAGAGAAGTTTGGGCACTGAGTCCCCCATGTGGGGGCCGGGGGCCATTGCCAGGGGGGACAGCTTGGGCACTGGGTCCCCCATGGGGGGGTGTGGGAGGAGCTGCCAGGGGAACAGTTCGGGCACTGGGGTTCCTCATAGCAGGGTGAGGGGGCACTGTTGGGGGAAGCTCGCAGCACTGGCTGTCACGGAGTCCCCGGGTGATGCTCTGGAACTGCACCCCACCAAGCCAGGCAGGACTTTGGGGAGCCTCCTCTCCCTTGGAGCAGACTGTCTCCAGGGCAAGAAGCTCCCACGGCTTCACCTCCTGGGTCTCTCCTTGGAGCATTCAGCATCCTCTGCCCCTCCATGCGCTTCCCACAGTGAGCCTGACCCAGCGGGGTCCTGGGGAAGCCACAGGGTCCTGCACCCCCACTTTGCAGTCAGACGTGACTCTCAGCCAGCCAGTAACACAGGTTTATTCGGTGACAGGAACAGGGTCTAACACAGAGCTTGTAGGTACAGCGAACCGGACCCCTCGGCCGGGTCCATTCTGGGGGGCAGTGAGCCAGACCCCCCACGTCTGCCCTCAGCCAGCTGCAGACTAACAACCCCTCCCAGCCCCTCCTCTCTGCTCAGCCCCTTTCCCGGGCCAGGAGGTCACCTGATCTCTTTGTCTCCAACACCTTCAACTGGCACCTTTGCAGAGGGGGGGCCCAGGCCATCAGTTGCCAGGAGACAGTGTCAGGCATTTAGGTGCACTGGCCCCTTCCTCTGCAGCAATCACACCCCCTTATCCCACCGCCTAGATATTCAGTACTGCCTAGGGGACACTGAGGCACCAACACAGTAATCAGAGCAAACATTAAGAACATTCCCAGTTCGTCACACCGGCGGAGGTGAGCTGGCAGCACAGGGGTGCCCCGCAGGAGGGGCTGCAGCAGACTGACCCCGGTGCCCCCCCAGGTGTCCATCGTCCGCAGCACGACCATCACGCTGAGCCCCAGCTCGGAGATGGACGTCTCCCTGGTCTACAAGGGCTTCATCTACCCGCTGCTGGCCGGGCCCCCTCCTGCCCCCCACATCTCTGTTTGGGCCCGTGTGCAGCGCCTCCACGTGATCGCCAAGCTGGGCCGCGCCCCCAACGCCCCCGAGCTGGTAAGAGGCGAGCCGAGCTCGTCAAGGCTGCCCCAACGTGGGGCCTGGAGGTCTGTGCTGCAAGGAGCAGGCTGGGGGCGCTGTAGGGCAGAGGGTCAGCAGGGAGCTTGGCTCCCCCCGGCCTGTGGCAGGAGGAGATGGGGCAGGGGGTCAGCGGGGGGCTCTGGCTCCCCCTGGCCCAAGGCAGGAGGAGGTGGGGCGGGGGGTCAGTGGGGGCTGTGGCTCCCCCTGATCCCCGGCCCGTGGCAGGAGGATGTACGGTGCTGTGAGGCAGGGGTCAGCGGGGGGCTCTGGCTCCCCCTGGCACAAGGCAGGAGGAGGTGGGACTCTGTGGGGCGGGGAGAGGAAGTGGGGGGCACTGTGGGGCGGGGGGTCAGCGAGGGGCTCTGGCTCCCCCTGGCCCAAGGCAGGAGGAGGTGGGGCGGGGGGTCAGTGGGGCTCTGACTCCCCCGGCACGAGGCAGGAGGAGGTGGGACTCTGTGGGGCGGGGAGAGGAAGTGGGGGGCACTGTGGGGCGGGGGGTCAGCGGGGGCTGTGGCTCCTCCTGACCGCCGTCCCGTGGCAGGAGGAGGTGGGACTCTGTGGGGTGGGGAGAGGAAGTGGGGGGCACTGTGGGGCGGGGGATCAGCGGGGGCTGTGGCTCCCCCTGACCCCCGTCCCGTGGCAGGAGGAGGTGGGACTCTGTGGGGTGGGGAGAGGAAGTGGGGGGCACTGTGGGGCGGGGGGTGAGCGGGGGCTGTGGCTCCCCCTGACCCCCGTCCCGTGGCAGGAGGAGGTGAGACTCTGTGGGGCGGGGAGAGGAAGTGGGGGGCACTGTGGGGCGGGGGATCAGCGGGGGCTGTGGCTCCCCCTGACCCCCATCCCGTGGCAGGAGGAGGTGGGACTCTGTGGGGCGGGGAGAGGAAGTGGGGGGCACTGTGGGGCGGGGGATCAGCGGGGGCTGTGGCTCCCCCTGACCCCCGTCCCGTGGCAGGAGGAGGTGGGACTCTGTGGGGCAGGGAGAGGAAGTGGGGGGCACTGTGGGGCGGGGGATCAGCTGGGCTATGGCTCCCCCTGACCCCCGTCCCGTGGCAGGAGGAGGTGGGACTCTGTGGGGCTGGGAGAGGAAGTGGGGGCTGTGGCTCCCCCTGACCCCCGTCCCGTGGCAGGAGGAGGTGGGACTCTGTGGGGTGGGGAGAGGAAGTGGGGGGCACTGTGGGGCGGGGGGTGAGCGGGGTCTGTGACTCCCCCTGACCCCCGTCCCGTGGCAGGAGGAGGTGGGACTCTGTGGGGCGGGAAGAGGAAGTGGGGGGCACTGTGGGGCGGGGGGTGAGCGGGGGCTGTGGCTCCCCCTGACCCCCGTCCCGTGGCAGGAGGAGGTGGGACTCTGTGGGGCGGGGAGAGGAAGTGGGGGGCACTGTGGGGCGGGGGGTGAGCGGGGGCTGTGGCTCCCCCTGACCCCCGTCCCGTGGCAGGAGGAGGTGGGACTCTGTGGGGCGGGGAGAGGAAGTGGGGGGCACTGTGGGGCGGGGGGTGAGCGGGGGCTGTGGCTCCCCCTGACCCCCGTCCCGTGGCAGGAGGAGGTGGGACTCTGTGGGGTGGGGAGAGGAAGTGGGGGGCACTGTGGGGCGGGGGGTCAGCGGGGGCTGTGGCTCCCCCTGACCCCCGTCCCGTGGCAGGAGGAGGAGGGACTCCGTGGGGGGCGGGGAGAGGAAGTGGGGGGCACTGTGGGGCGGGGGGTGAGCGGGGGCTGTGGCTCCCCCTGACCCCCGGCCCGTGGCAGGAGGAGGTGGGACTCTGTGGGGCAGGGAGAGGAAGTGGGGGGCACTGTGGGGCGGGGGGTCAGCAGGGGCTGTGGCTCCCCCTGACCCCCATCCCGTGGCAGGAGGAGTTGGGACTGTGGGGCGGGGAGAGGAAGTGGGGGGCACTGTGGGGCGGGGGGTGAGCGGGGGCTGTGGCTCCCCCGACCCCCGTCCCGTGGCAGGAGGAGGTGGGACTCTGTGGGGTGGGGAGAGGAAGTGGGGGGCACTGTGGGGCGGGGGGTGAGCGGGGCTGTGGCTCCCCCTGACCCCCGTCCCGTGACAGGAGGAGGTGGGACTCTGTGGGGCGGGGAGAGGAAGTGGGGGGCACTGTGGGGCGGGGGGTGAGCGGGGGCTGTGGCTCCCCCTGACCCCCGGCCCGTGGCAGGAGGAGGTGGGACTCTGTGGGGCGGGGAGAGGAAGTGGGGGGCACTGTGGGGCGGGGGGTGAGCGGGGGCTGTGGCTCCCCCTGACCCCCGGCCCGTGGCAGGAGGAGGTGGGGCGCTGGGCCGTGCAGCAGGAGAAGGAGACGCGCCCCCTGCAGCGCCCGGGCGCCCAGCGGCTCTTCGGCAGCCCCGAGCGGGGCAACAAATACCTGGTGCAGGTCGAGGGGCATCTCAACAGCTCGGGGACCGGGCAGAGCAGCGAGCTCACCCTCGTCTGGGACCGCACCGGGGTGCCGGGCGGCAGCGTGAGTGACCCCCTGGGTGCCCCCAGCGTGTACCCCCTGCCCCTGTGTAAACCCCCGGGACACCCCTGTGTGCATGATTGGGGCTGCCCTGGGGGGCTGGGCGTGATTGAGGGTGTCCTAGGCGTGATTGGGGGTGCCATGGGGGCTGGGGGTGATTGGGGGTGCCATGGGGGCTGGGGGTGATTGGGGGTGTCGTAGGCGTGATTGGGGGTGCCATGGGGGCTGGGGGTGATTGGGGGTGCCATGGGGGCTGGGGGTGATTGGGGGTGCCCTGGGGGCTAGCTGCTGGGGTTCCCTGGGGGGCTGGGTGTGATTGAGGGAGCCCTGGGGGGCTGGCTGCGGGGTGCCCTGGGGGTGATTGGGGGTGCCCTGGGGGCTGGCTGGCAGGATTACCTGGGGGGCTGGGTGTGATTGGGGTGCTGGGCGTGATTGGGGTGCCCTGGGGGCTGGCTGCTCGGGTTCCCTGGGGGGCTGGGCGTGATTAGGGTTGCCCTGGGGGTGATTCAGGGTGCCCTGGGCATGATTGGAGGTTCCCTGGGGGGCTGGGGGTAATTGTGGGTTCCCTGGGGGGCTGGGCATGATTGGAGGTGCCCTGGGGGCTGGCTGCTGGGGTGCCCTCTGGTTCTCACTCTCCCACTCCCCCCCCCAGGAGATCTCGTACTTTTTCCTGGAGCCGTTCCGGGCAGGACCCTGCCCCTCCTACCCCTCCTGCCTGGCCTGCCTGGCCGACCAGGGCTGCGGCTGGTGCCCGCTCAGCGCCAGCTGCCACGCCCGGCTGGGGAGGCCGGGGGGTGGGGGGCCGTGCGGGGGGGCCTCCGTGCGCCTCGTCCTCTCGCCCAGCAACTGCTTCCTGTGCGAGGAGTACCGGGACTGCCACGCCTGCAGCGCGGTAAGACGGGCACCGGGGCGTGGGGGGGACCTTCCCTGGGGTACGACATGACGGCTGAACCGTTGCACCCCCCTCCAGGCCGTGCGCCCCCCACCTTCGTTAGCCTGAGCGGGGGTCCCCGAGCGACCGACTGGGCAGAGCAGCTGTGTGAGCCGGGGAGAGTTTCTAGCCCCCGTGCCTGCCCGTTGTCTCTGCGGGGTCTGTGGGTGTCACACCCCGTAACACCTCCCAGCTTCACGCACTGCCTGGTTACGCCCATGGTAGCTGGACAGCGATGTTCAGCACGTTATGTCCCTCCCCAGGCAGGCTTCGTTCTGAACATACCATGGCCGTGTAACAGTGGTGAACAACGGGTACAGGGGGCTCTGGGGGGCGCTGGCTCTGCACGGAGGGTCTCTGACCACCACCCCCCGGTGCTCCCCCCCAGGACCCGTTCTGTGAGTGGCAGGTGAACAGTAGCAAGAAGGGGGATCTGCTGTGTAGCCGCCGGGGCCGACAGCCCCACGCCATCCGCGCCCCCCACGACTGCCCCGTTCTGTGCCACCAGTGAGTCCTTGCTGGGGGGCGGGGCCAGGGGGGCATGTGGGCAGGGTGCTGGGGGGGACAAGACCTGGGAGGGGGTCAGTGTATGGGGAGGGTGTTGGGGGGGGGTCAGTGGTTAGGGGGGTGGAACTGGGAGGGGCAGTGTTCTGGATCCCCGTTGGCACAGTCGGGGGGGAGGCTGGGTGTGGAGGGGGGGCAGCAGGGGGGGCTCTAGGAAGCACTAATCCACCCTCACCCCCCAGGCGGAGCACGTGTACTGAGTGCCTGTCCAATTCCAGCCAGTGCGCCTGGTGCCAGTCCACCCGCAGCTGTTTCTTCTTTGCCACCTACCTGGCCAAGTACCCGTACGGGGACTGCCGGGGCTGGTACGACAGGTGAGGGGTGCGGGGATCCCCGGGGTCTGCCCGGCCGAGCGCCCGTACGGGGACTGCCGGGGCCGGTACGACGGGTGAGGGGTGCGGGGATCCCCGGGGTCTCCCCGGCCGAGCGCCCGTACGGGGACTGCCGGGGCCGGTACGACGGGTGAGGGGCGCGGGGACCCCCGGGGTTTCCCCTGGCCGATCGCCCGTATAGGGACTGCCGGGGCCGGTACGACGGGTGAGGGGCGTGGGGACCCCCGGGGTCTCCCCAGCCGAGCGCCCGTACGGGGACTGCCGGGGCCGGTACGACGGGTGAGGGGCGCGGGGACCCCCGGGGTTTCCCCTGGCCGATCGCCCGTATAGGGACTGCCGGGGCCGGTACGACGGGTGAGGGGCGTGGGGACCCCCGGGGTCTCCCCGGCCGAGCGCCCGTACGGGGACTGCCGGGGCTGGTACGACGGGTGAGGGGCGTGGGGACCCCCGGGGTTTCCCCTGGCCGATCGCCCGTATGGGGACTGCCGGGGCTGGTACGACGGGTGAGGGGTGCGGGGACCCCCGGGGTCTGCCCGGCCGAGCGCCCGTACGGGGACTGCCGGGGCTGGTACGACGGGTGAGGGGCGTGGGGACCCCCGGGGTTTCCCCTGGCCGATCGCCCGTATGGGGACTGCCGGGGCCGGTACGACGGGTGAGGGGCGCGGGGACCCCCGGGGTCTCCCCGGCCGAGCGCCCGTACGGGGACTGCCGGGGCCGGTACGACGGGTGAGGGGCGCGGGGACCCCCGGGGTCTCCCCGGCCGAGCGCCCGTACGGGGACTGCCGGGGCCGGTACGACGGGTGAGGGGCGCGGGGACCCCCGGGGTCTCCCCGGCCGAGCGCCCGTACGGGGACTGCCGGGGCCGGTACGACGGGTGAGGGGCGCGGGGACCCCCGGGGTCTGCCCGGCCGAGCGCCCGTACGGGGACTGCCGGGGCCGGTACGACGGGTGAGGGGCGCGGGGACCCCCGGGGTCTGCCCGGCCGAGCGCCCGTACGGGGACTGCCGGGGCCGGTACGACGGGTGAGGGGCGCGGGGACCCCCGGGGTCTGCCCGGCCGAGCGCCCGTACGGGGACTGCCGGGGCCGGTACGACGGGTGAGGGGCGCGGGGACCCCCGGGGTCTGCCCGGCCGAGCGCCCGTACGGGGACTGCCGGGGCCGGTACGACGGGTGAGGGGCGCGGGGACCCCCGGGGTTTCCCCTGGCCGAGCGCCCGTACGGGGACTGCCGGGGCCGGTACGACGGGTGAGGGGCGCGGGGACCCCCGGGGTTTCCCCTGGCCGAGCGCCCGTACGGGGACTGCCGGGGCCGGTACGACGGGTGAGGGGCGCGGGGACCCCCGGGGTCTCCCCGGCCGAGCGCCCGTACGGGGACTGCCGGGGCCGGTACGACGGGTGAGGGGCGCGGGGACCCCCGGGGTCTGCCCGGCCGAGCGCCCGTACGGGGACTGCCGGGGCCGGTACGACGGGTGAGGGGCGCGGGGACCCCCGGGGTCTGCCCGGCCGAGCGCCCGTACGGGGACTGCCGGGGCCGGTACGACGGGTGAGGGGCGCGGGAACCCCCGGGGTCTGCCCGGCCGAGCGCCCGTACGGGGACTGCCGGGGCCGGTACGACGGGTGAGGGGCGCGGGGACCCCCGGGGTCTGCCCGGCCGAGCGCCCGTACGGGGACTGCCGGGGCCGGTACGACGGGTGAGGGGCGCGGGGACCCCCGGGGTCTGCCCGGCCGAGCGCCCGTACGGGGACTGCCGGGGCCGGTACGACGGGTGAGGGGCGCGGGGACCCCCGGGGTCTGCCCGGCCGAGCGCCCGTACGGGGACTGCCGGGGCCGGTACGACGGGTGAGGGGCGCGGGGACCCCCGGGGTTTCCCCTGGCCGAGCGCCCGTATGGGGACTGCCGGGGCCGGTACGACGGGTGAGGGGCGCGGGGACCCCCGGGGTTTCCCCTGGCCGAGCGCCCGTATGGGGACTGCCGGGGCCGGTACGACGGGTGAGGGGCGCGGGGACCCCCGGGGTCTCCCCGGCCGAGCGCCCGTACGGGGACTGCCGGGGCCGGTACGACGGGTGAGGGGCGCGGGGACCCCCGGGGTCTGCCCGGCCGAGCGCCCGTACGGGGACTGCCGGGGCCGGTACGACGGGTGAGGGGCGCGGGGACCCCCGGGGTCTCTCTGGCTCTGAGAGGGGGTGGGACCAAGCGGGTGGCTGGGAGCCAGGACTCCTGGGTTCTCTCCGTCTCTGGGAGCGGGTGGGGCCCAGTGGGGGGAGCTGACTCGTCTCTCCTGCCCCCAGTGTCCATTCAGTGCCCCAGTGCCTGGACTGTGCCCGGTTCAACACCTGCCGGGACTGTCTGCAGCACTTCGAGTGCGGGTGGTGCGGGAACACGGACAACCCCACGCTGGGCAGGTAATGGGCTGGGGGCCGGGGCCGTTCCCTCTGGGGGGGCTGGCTCCCACCCGGCCCAGGGCAGGGACTGGCTGGCTCAGGGGGGTGGGAATGGGGCAGGGGCCTGTCCCATCTAGGGGGTGCTGGCTCCCACCCGGCCCAGGGCGAGGCTGGCTGGCTCAGGGGTGGGAATGGGGCAGGGGCCTGTCCCATCTAGGGGGTGCTGGCTCCCACCCGGCCCAGGGCGAGGCTGGCTGGCTCAGGGGGGCGGGAATGGGGCAGGGGCCGTTCCCTCTAGGGGGCGCTGGGATCCACCTGGCCCCAGGGCAGGGACTGGCTGGCTCAGGGGTGGGAATGGGGCAGGGGCCTGTCCCGTCTAGGTGGTGCTGGCTCCCACCTGGCCCCAGGGCAGGACTGGCTGGCTCAGGGGGGTGGTGTTGCTGCCCCATCTCTGCTGTGACTCCCCGTCTTCCCCACCCCCCACCCCCAGCTGCCTGCAGGGTGATTTCTCCGGCGTGGGCGGCTTTCCCAACTGCTCGGTGGTGCTGTGGGAGAGCCATGGGCTGTCCCCCGCCCAGCCAGCCACCTGGTCCTACGGGCAGTGCCCCGACGTGGATGAGTGCCGGCTGGGGCTGGCTCGCTGCCACCCCTTTGCCAGCTGCCGCAACACGCCCCAGGCCTACGAGTGCCGCTGCCAGCGTGGCTACGCCGGCGACGGCACCAGCCACTGCAACCAGACGTGAGGCTGGGGGAACGGGGCGGGGTGGGGCTGGGGGTGCTGGGATTCGGGGGGGTCTGGGAAGGGGTGGTGCAGGGCTGGGGGGCTGGGATTTGGGAGGGCTGGGGGTGCTGGGATTCGGGGGGGTCTGGGAAGGGGGTGGTGCAGGTCTGGCGGGTGCTGGGATTCAGGGGGTCTGGGAAGGGGTGGTGCAGGGCTGGGATTTGAGGGGGCTGGGAGGTGTTGGGATTTGGGATCTGAGAAGGGGTGGTGCAGGGCTTGCGGGTGCTGGGATTCAGGGGGTCTGGGAAGGGGTGGTGCAGGGATGGGAGGGCTGGGGGGTGCTGGGATTCGGGGGATCTGGGAAGGGGTGGTGCAGGGCTGGGGGGTGCTGGGATTCGGGGGGTCTGGGAAGGGGTAGTGCAGGGCTGGGGGGTGCTGGGATTCGGGGGGTCTGGGAAGGGGTGATGCAGGGCTGGGGGGGCTGGGATTCGAGGGGTCTGGGAAGGGGTGGTGCAGGGCTGGGATTTGAAGGGGCTGGGGGGTGTTGGGATTTGGGATCCGAGAAGGAGTGATGGAGGGCTGGGAGGTGCTGGGATACGGGGGGTTTGGAAAGAGGTGGTGCAGGGCTGGGGGGGCTGGGATTCGGGGGGGCTGAGAAGGGGTGATGCAGGGCTGGGGGGTGCTGGGATTCGGGGGGTCTGGGAAGGGGTGATGCAGGGCTGGGGGGTGCTGGGATTTGGGGGGTCTGGGAAGGGGTGGTGCAGGGCTGGGGGTCTGGGATTTGGGAGGGCTGGGGGGGCCTGAGATTTGGGGAGTCTGGGAAGGGGTGGTGGAGGGCTGGGGAATGCTGGGATTCGGGGGGTCTGGGAAGGGGTGGTGCAGGGCTGAGATTTGAAGGGGCTGGGGGGTGTTGGGATTTGGGATCCGAGAAGGAGTGGTGGAGGGCTGGGGGATGCTGGGATTCGGGGGGTCTGGGAAGGGGTGGTGCAGGGCTGGGGGGGCTGGGATTCAAAGGGCTTGGGGGGCGCTGGCTGCCCTGCTTCCGCCCGCACCCCACTCTGGTGTCTCCCCAGGTGCTACGAGGAGTGTGGGCATGGGCGGTGCAGCGGCCCCCCCGACTACGCGTGCGAGTGCGAGCTGGGCTGGACGTCGGGGCTGGGCGCCGGGGGCAACCGCAGTGCGGGGGGGGCCCAGTGCAGCGTGGATTGTGGCTGCCACTTCCACAGCAGCTGCGAGGCCGGGGGGCCCGGGGTGTGCGATGAGTGCCAGGGTGAGTCCCCCCCATAAACCCCCTGTGCCTCCCGTGGCCCCTGCACTCCCCCCCTAGGGCCCCCTGCAAACCCCACGGCCCCCGCATCCCCCCATAGCCCCCCTGTGCCTCCTGTGGCCCCTGCACTCCCCCCCAGGGTCCCCTGCAAACCCCACGGCCCCCACATCCTCCCAGGGCCCCTGCACCCCCCCTCCCCTGGAGCCCCCTGCACCCCATATGGCCCCATCCTTCTGCTTGGGCCCTGCACTCCCCCTACGCCCTTCCACATCCCCAACTCTCCCCCCGCTCACTCTGCCCCCCTCTCCGCAGACTGGACCCACGGCGAGCACTGCCACCTCTGCCGGCCCGGCAGCTTCGGCGACGCCATGAGCCCGGCTGGGTGCCAGGCGTGTGAGTGCAACGGGCACGGCCTGCCCGAGCTGGGCCACTGCCACGGGGCCACGGGGGCCTGCTATTGCGCCCCCCCTGCCGAGGGACCCCACTGCGAGCGCTGCGCTGCCGGGTTCTATGGAGACCCCAGGTGAGCCCCCCAGAGCCCCCCAACCCCCCCGGCACCCCCTCTTCCTCCTGCTCCCCCAGCACCCCAACTTGCTGAGGGGCCGTACTGCGAGCGCTGCGCCACTGGGTTCTATTGGGACCACAGGTGAGATCCCACCCCTGACATCCCCCAATTCCTCCTGTCCCCCAGAGACCCTGTCATGGAGTCACCGGGCGATGCTCGGGAACTGCTCCCCACAAAGCCAGGCAAGACTTCGGGGAGCCTCCTCTCCCTTGGGGCAGACTGTCTGCAGGGCAGGAAGCTCCCACGGCTTCACCTCCTGGGTCTCTCCTTGGAGCATTCAGCATCCTCTGCCCCTCCGTGCGCTTCCCACAGCGAGCCCCCCCCAGCGGGGTCCTGGGCGGGCCACAGGGTCCTGCACCCCCACTTTGCAGTCAGACGTGACTCTCAGCCAGCCAGTAACACAGAGGTTTGTTTGACGACAGGAACAGGGTCTAACACAGAGCTTGTAGGTACTGCGAATGGGACCCCTCAGTCAGCTCCGTCTTGGGGCCAGGTAGGCCAGACCCCAGGTCTGGGCCTCCCCCCGTCTCCCCAGCCAGCTCTCAACTGACCCCCTCCAGCCCCTCCTCTGGGCTTGTCCCGCTCCGGACCAGGAGGTCACCTGATCTCTTTGTTCTCCAACACCTTCAGCTGGCACCTTGCTGGGAAGGGGCTCAGGCCAGCGGGAGACTGGGGGGTCGGCCATTCTCTGTGCAGGCACCATCACACCGGCCCTCTCGGGCTCTGCACCAATCACACCCCCTGATCCCACCACCTAGATCCTTGAGAAATGCATAGGGGACACTGAGGCACCCACACAGTATTCAGAGAAAACATTAAGAACATTCCCACTTCGTCACAGACCCCATCCCACCACCAACAGGCCGCACTGCCAGCGCTGCAGTGCTGGGTACAGGGACCCCAGGTGAGACTCCTACCCTCCCGAGACCCCCAGGCTGGGAGCTCTCGTTTCTCCGGGTGAAGCCAGGCAGGACTGGGGCAGCGTCTCCGTGCAGGGCACCTGTCACCAAGGCCGGAAACCTGCTCGGCTTCGGGGCGTCCTGGGTCCGATCTCAGAGCGTTCGGCCCCCTGCTCACCCCGGGCCCCCCCGCAGCAAGTTCCCCTGAACGGGCCCCTGGGGAGCTTCACACACCCCCAAAGGGCCCTGGCCCCTCCCCCCCCCCCCGAGTCCCAAACCAGGAGGAGACTGACCCGCATCCAGCTGCCCGGCCTCAGTCACGCATAGCTGCCCCTCTCCAGCCTTTGCCTCTTTTCGGAGGAAACTGGTGACCTGGTCTCTGTTCTCCAACACCCTTGGAGGGGAGGTGGGGGCCCATCAGTGTCAGCCAGTCTCTGCAGCCCGTGGGCATCGCACCTGCCCTCCAGGGGTCTCCGCAGCCATCACACACCCTGATCCCCCACTTGGTACTTGAGTGATAGAAGTGGTGTTTTCCCTTGTTATGTTGTATGTGAGTCTGTGCTGCATGAATATGGTGTGTGCCTCAGTTTCCCTTGTACCGCACCAGTGGCCAGGTGCGGGGAAGACGGGTGTGTGACTTGCTGAGACCCTCGGGGGCAGTAAGTGATGGCCGATGCCCTTTGGCCTCTGAGACCCAGGAGGGGGATGTGACCAGGTGACTTTTCACCCAGGAAGCGAGACAAAGACGGGAGAAGGGCTGGGGGCAAAGGATGCGTCTGGGGCTAGGCAGCTGGAAGCGGGTCAGTCTCCTGTTTGGGGGGGGCCAAGGGCACTAGGCTCTGGGTGTCCCCCCCAGACGGACTTTGCTGCGGGTCCCTGGTCACTGTGCTCACAAGCTCTGTTCTGCGCTGGGTCCCCCATGACGAATAACCCGTCAGGGTCGCTCACTGGCTGGGAGTCGCTGCTGGCTGGGGGGGCCCTTTGGGGGCGTGTGAGGCTCCCCAGGGGCTCCGTCCAGGGGGACTCGCTGCGGGGGGCGCCGGGGGTGAGCAGGGGGCTGAACGCTCTGAGGTCGGACCCAGGAGGCTCTGAAGCCGAGCAGGCTCCTGGCCCTGGTGACAGGTGCCCTGTGGGAGACGCTGCCCCAGAGTCCTGCCTGGCTTCACCCGGAGCCGTGAGAGCCCCCCGCCTGGGGCTCCGTGACAAGGGGAAACTGAGGCACAGTCATCAGAGAAAACATTAAAAACATTTCCACCTCATCACACCCCATTACCCGATGCAGGGGCTACACTTCCAGGTAAGATGGGGACCCAAGGTGAGACCCCCCCCGCTCCCCAGAGACCCCACCGCTGCCCCTCAGGAGTACACTGCCCCTCCCCCGAGAAAGAACCCCCCCCCCACTTGCTCATGTGGAATCCGCATGAGCGCCCTGTGTTCGGGACAGGACCGCTATGTGGGCCCCACTCCGAATGCTGATGCTCTCTTCTCTCCAGGAACATGGGCACCTGCTACCGGGCATGTGAGGGGCGCTCGCTGCTGGCCAACCTCTCAGGTTCGGGGTCCTTGGGCTCCCGGCGGGCGGGGGACGTGCCTGGGGACCTGGCCCACTGCGTCTGGGTGCTGTCGGCCTCGCCCGGCCTGGAACCCTGCCCGCCTGCCCAGCCCTGCCCCACCATCAGCCTGACCCTGCAGCCTGACCTCAGCACCCCCTGCATGGTGAGTGGGGTGGGCTAGGGGGGCATTGTGGGGAGCAGGGTCCGTGCTGGGGGGTGGAGCAGGATCTGACCATGGGGGGCAGAGTGGGGTCCAGGCTGGGTGCTATGGGAGGGGTCTGACGGGGTACCAGGGTCTAGGTCCTGTGGTGGCAGCTGTCATGGGGGGAACAGAGCCCGGGAGGGGGAGCAGAGCCTGGGCCGGGTGCTGTGGGGGGGGCAGGGGGGAGCAGGGCCCGTCTCACGTGCCAGAGGATGGGGGGAGCAGATCCCAGGCCAGGTGCAGCATGGGGAGAGAAGCAGAGCCTGGGCCGGGTGCTAGAGAGGGGGACCAGGGCCCGGGCCGGGTGCCGTGGGGGTGGAGGAGGAGCAGGGCCCGGGCCGCGTGCTGTAGAGCCGGGGAGCAGGGCCCGGGCCGCGTGGGGTGCTGGGGGGAGCAGCCAGCCCAGGGGTCCCATCTCCGCCTGCCCCCCAGCACAGCTACGCCTACGCCTTCGATGGGCTGCCGGCCTTCCTGGACAGTGGGGAGATCCAGGCCGACCGGACCCTCATCGGCGCCTTCTGCGGGCAGGGCCGTGCCCAGCCCCTCACCGTGGAGGCCACGTCAGGTGGGTGCTGCCAGCGTGGGGGGGGGCAGCTCGGGCCCCCCGGGGTCTTGGGCACAGCACGGGGTTGGGGGTGTCCCGGGACCCAAGGCTGGGGGCTCTCTCGGCTCCAGGTGAAGCCAGGCCGGACTCTGGGGCAGCGTCTCTCACAGGGCACCTGTCACCAGGGCCAGGAGCCTGCTCGGCTTTGGGGCCTCCTAGGTCCGACCTCGGAGTGTTCAGCCTCCCGCTCACCCCGGGCCCCCCACAGCGAGTCCCCCTGGACGGGGCCCCTGGGGAGCTTCACACGCCCCCAAAGGGCCCTGCCCCCCCCCCAGCGACTCCCAGCCAGTGAGTGACCCTGACGGGTTATTAGTCGTGGGGGACCCAGCATAGAACAGAGCTTGTGAGCACAGGGACCAGGGACCCTCAGCAAAGTCCATCTGGGGGAGACCCAGACACCCTCAGTCCCAAGCCAGGAGACTGACCAGTTCCCCCAGCTCAGCCTCCCACCCCCTGTAGCCCCCTCGGCCTTTGTCCCTTTCCTGGGTCAGCAGGTCCCCTGGGTTCCCCTCCCGCCCCCCGGCTGGCTTTGCAGGGGACAGGCCAAGGGCGCAGCCACAGGTGGGCCTGTGTGGGCCGTGACCCACCCATTAGGATCCAGCCCCACCCCACAGCCTCGGCTCTGCTCCAGCCCCACCCCACAGCCCTGGCTCCGTGCACCCTCCCAGCGCTCCTGCACCCACTTTCCTGGGGGCCCCCCAATCCGCCAGCAGGAGGGAGGCAGGTGAGCACTTTGGTGGCCCCAGAGGAGATCCCCAGGGCAAGTCGGGCCCTGGTGTGGGGTGGGGACAGGTGCTGGGAGCCGTGGGCACTGAAATGTCCTCTCCTGGCTATGCCACTGGGGACAGGCTCCGGCCATCAGGAGCCAGGCTACAGTGTCGGCCGGTCTTTGTGCCCAGGCAGCCAGTTGCAGCCACACCTGCCTCTGGGGGTCGCTGCACCGATCAACCCCCTGATCCCGCCGCCTAGGGACTGGAGTAACGCAGGGGAAACTGAGGCACACAGTATTCAGAGAAAACGTTGAGAACTGCATCACAGAGGGGCCACACCAACCCTCCTGGTTCCCAGCTGGGCACAGGGTGGACTGGGGGGTGACAGAGACACCCCCCCACACCTCCCCTGGCCATGCACAGGATGGGGGGTACAGACCTCTCTAACCCCGTCCCCCCCCGCCCCCCAGGGCTGCTGGTTCTGTACTATGAGGCAAACTCTAGCGAGGCCTCAGGATTCAATGCCACCTTTGTGGTGCATCGCTGCCGGCCCGGCTGCCGGCCCACCCAGGAGTGCTGGGGTGGGCGCTGCGTGTGCCGGGGGGGCTACGCCGGACCCCACTGCCAGCTGCGGGTCTGCCCTGAGAACTGCTCCGCCCACGCTGGCCAGGGCGTCTGCAACACGGTGAGTGATGGGGTGGGCAAGGGGCTGGCATGGGAGGGGCCTGGGACGGGGGAAATTGGGGGGCAGGGGACTGGCATGGGAGGGGCCTGGGATGGGGAGGGTCTGACAGGGGGACAGGGGGCTGGCATGGGAGGAGCCTGGGACAGGGGGGGACTGATGGGGGGGCAGGGGCCTGGAATGGGGAGGGACTGACGGGGGGCAAGGGGTGTCACAGGGTCCCCGGGCGATGCTCTGGAACTGCACCTCACAAAGCCAGACAGGACTTTGGGGAGCCTCCTCTCCCTCGGAGCAGACTGTCTGCAGGGCAAGAAGCTCCCACGGCTTCACCTCCTGGGTCTCTCCTTGGAGCATTCAGCATCCTCTGCCCCACTGTGCGCTTCCCACAGCGAGCCCCCCCCCAGTGGGGTCCTGGGGGGGCCACAGGGTCCTGCACCCCCACTTTGCAGTCAGACGTGACTCTCACCCAGCCAGTAACACAGAGGTTTATTAGATGACAGGAACAGGGTCTAACACAGAGCTTGTAGATACAGCGAACCGGACCCCTCGGCCGGGTCCATTCTGGGGGTCAGTGAGCCAGACCCCCACGTCTGCACTTCACTCCTCGACCCCAGCCAGCTCCAGACTAACAACCCCCTCCAGCCCCTCCTCTCTGCTCAGCCCCTTTCCTGGGCCAGGAGGTCACCTGATCCCTTTGTCTCCAACACCTTCAGCTGGCACCTTTGCAGAGGGGGGGCCCAGGCCGTCAGTTGCCAGGAGACAGAGTGTCAGGCATTTAGGTGCACTGGCCCTTTGCTCTGCAGCAATCACACCCCCTTATCCCACCATCTAGATATTAAGAACTGCCATGGGGACACTGAGGCACCAACACAGTATTCAGAGCAAACATTAAGAACATTCCCAGTTTGTCACAGGGGCTGGCATGGGAGGGGCCTGGGACAGGGGAACTGATGGGGGGGGCAGGGGGCTGGCATAAGAGATGCTTGGGGTGGGGTGGGCAGGGGACTGAGATTGGGGCAGGGCAGGGAGGCTGTTATGGGGGCACAGGTATGGGTTGCACTGAGGAGGGATGGGGACATGAAGGGGGAGGCGAAGGGGGAAGGCTGGGGGACTCTGCTGGGGGTCCATAGCGGGGCCGGAGTCCAGGGTTGGGCGAAGCATGTGGGGGGAGGAGGCGTCAGCGCAGGCCCTTGGCGGGGGTGGGGGGCGTACCCGTCTTACCCTCCCGCTGCTGCCCCCCAGAGTCTGGGTCTCTGCATCTGTGGTGACGGGTTTGGGGGCGCGGATTGTTCGGTGCCGCTGGACCCGGGGAAGATCGTCTGGGAGACTCTGATTGACAGCCAGCTGACGCCAGTGAGTCCCCTCACCGGCCCCCCCCTCGGCCCCCCCCTGCCTGGGCACTGCCTGCGCATGCACCCCCCTGCCCAGAGCCATCCCCCCAACCCTGCCAGGACCCCCCTTACCCAAGTACCCCCCCACCCTGCCTGGGCACCACCTGCTCTTGCACCCCCCTGCCCAGCCCCCCAACCCTGCCAGGCCCCCCCCCTCACCCAAGTACCCCCCACCCACCCTGCCTGGGCACCACCTGCTCTTGCATCCCCTGCCCAGCCCCCCATCCCTGCCAGGCCCCCCCACCCCGCCCAAGTACCCCCCACGTGCCCTGCCTGGGCACCACTTGCTCATGCACCCCCTGCCCAGCCCAGCCCCCCCCTCCAACCCCACCAGCCCCCCCCCCACTCTGCCTGGCATAGGCATTGCCCAGCCACCCCTTGCCTGCACCATCCCCCTGGCTCCACCCAGGCACCATAGTCCTGCCTGGCATGGGCACCCACCCCCTTGCTGGTGCTTGGCATTGCCCCCTGCCTGTCACTGTCCCCTGCCCCACAGCCAATGCTGGCCTCCCAGCACCCATCCGCAGCCCCTCGGGCCCTGACCCTGCCTCTGCGTCTGTCCCAGGACACGGCCAGCCGGTTCCTGCACCGCCTGGGCCACACCATGGTGGAAGGGCCAGAGGCCACGCTCTGGATGTTCGGGGGCCTGTCCCTGCGCCAGGGGCTGCTGGGCAACGTCTACAGGTGAGCGGGGAGCCGTTGGGCTCCACCCCCTTCCTCAGGCTCCGCCCTGGGACCTGCTGGGCTCCACCCCCTTCCTCAGGCGCCGCCCCAGGACCTGGGCTCCGCCCTCTTCCGCAGGCTCCGCCCCTGGAACCTGCTGGGCTCCGCCCTCTTCCTCAGGCTCTGCCCCTTAGGCTCCACCCCTGGAACCTGCTGGGCTCCGCCCACTTCCTCAGGCTCCGCCCCTGGGACCTGCTGTTCTCTGCCCCCTTCCTCGGGCTCCGCCCAGGCTCTGGGGATGAGGCTGTGTCTCTCTGGCCCCTCCGGCTCCGGGGGACTCTCGCTCTGGGTCTCTCCCCATAGGTACTCCATCCCTGAGCGCCGCTGGACCCAGATGCTGGCAGGGACGGAGGATGGGGGACCGGGGCCCAGCCCCCGCTACTTCCACGCCGCGGCCTACGTGCCGGCGCGCCAGGCCATGGTGGTGCTGGGGGGGCTGGCGGTCAGCGGCGTCGCCAGCGACTGCTGGGTGCTCAACCTCACCACCCTGCAGTGGAGACAGGAGCAGGTACCCACAGCCCCCTCCCCCCACAGCGACCCCTGACCCCAATGACCCCGCCTTGTCCCTGTGATGGCCCCCAGTGACCCTGTGCTGACCCAGCACCAACCCCACCCCGACCCCTGCCCCCACGCTGACTCTGCCCGTGAGCCCCAGCACCCTGATCACCACAGCCGGGCTACCAGAGTCCTGTGACCTCTGACCCCTGGTCCCTGACGTGTCACTCATCGACCTCGGTGCCCTGTGACCCCTGCACCGTCCCCCCTCCCCCGCAGGGTCCCCCAGAGGATTCAGGGGGCCTGGGGCCAGGGACGCCCCAAGCACGGCGGCACACCGTAGGGGGGCGCTCTGCCGCTCGCCGGTCCCGCGGCTCCGGTGGACCTCCCGCAGGCATCCCTGCGGATTCCCCACCGGAGCCGCAGGACCAGCAGCCCCTCCGCAGGCACGCCTGTGGGAGGTCCACCGGAGCCGCCTGCCGCCCTCCCGGTAACCGGCAGAGCGCCCCCCGCGGCATGCGCCCCAAGCACGCGCTTGGCGCGCTGGGGCCTGGAGCCGGCCCTGCCTGGGGCAAAGTGAGGGAGCTGCGGTGCTTGTACTCAGCCGACGACGGTCGGGGCCTTCGGCGGCATTTCAGCGGTGGGAGGCCCTTCAGTCGCTCTGCATCTTCAGCAGCATTGACGGGCCTCCTGCCATCGCAATGCAGCCAAAGACCCGGACCACTGCTGGGCCAGGGCTCGCAGGGCCCCTGTGGGGGCCTGGGGAAAATTGCCCCACTTGCCCCCCCCCAGGTGGCCCTGCTTCCGTGGGGGCCCCCAGCCCACTCTGAGCTCTGCTCTCTCTCAGGACCCCCTGCTCCCGGCAGTGGCGGGACACACGCTGACCCCCCGGCGCGGCATTTCCCTGCTGCTCATCGGCGGCTACTCCCCGGCCGACGGCTTCAACAAGCAACTGCTGGAGTACGGTGTGGAGAGCGAGCGCTGGCAGGCGGGGACGGCGGCCGGAACTCCCCCCACAGGTACAACCCCCCCCGGTAAAACTCTCCACTCCCTGCCATGGAGAGTGAACACTGGCAGGCGGGGACGGCTGCTGGGACCCCCCCTACAGGTACAACCCCCTCCCCCAGGTACAAACCCCCTGCCATGGAGAGTGAGCGCTGGCAGGCAGGGACGGCGGCCGGGACCCCCCCACAGGTACAACCCCCCCCGGTAAAACTCTCCACTCCCTGCCATGGAGAGTGAACACTGGCAGGCGGGGATGGCTGCTGGGACCCCCCCTACAGGTACAACCCCCTCCCCCAGGTACAAACCCCCCACCCCCTGCCATGGAGAGTGAGCGCTGGCAGGCAGGGACGGTGGCCGGGACCCCCCCACAGGTACAACCCCCCCTGGTAAAACCCCCCACCCCCTGCCATGGAGAGCGAGCGCTAGCAGGCGGGGCCGGCCGCTGGGACCCCTCACACACAGGTGGGACCCCCTCCCCCAGGTACAAACCTCCCACTCCCTGCCATGGAGAGCGAGTGCTGGCAGGCGGGGCCAGGACCCCCCCACAGGTACAATCCCCCCACCCCCTGGCATGCAGAGCAAACGCTGGCAGGCAGGGCCGGCGGCTGGGAACCCCCCCCCCCCCCCGCAGGTACGAATCCCGCACCCGTGGCATGGAGAGTGAGCGCTGACAGGTGGGGCCTGCGGCCGGGACGCCCTCCCACAGGTACAACCCCCCCCAGATATAAACCTCCCCACCCCCTGGCGTGCAGAGCAAACACTGGCAGTTGGGGCCGGCGGCTGGGACGCCCTCCCACAGGTACAACACCCCCCCAGGTACAAACCCCTACCCCCTGGCATGGAGAGTGTGCGCTAGCAGGAGGGTCCAGTGGCCGGAACCGCCCCCACAGATATAACACTCCCCTCCCACCCTCTGGTGTGCAGAGCGGCACTGGCAGGCAGGGCCGGTGGCCGGGATCCCACCCCCAGGTATGAACCTCCCAGTCCCTGGCGTGGAGAGCGAGTGCTGGTAGATGGGGCAGGTTTCCGGGATCCCCCCACAGGTACCTCCCGGCGTGGAGAATGAGCACTGGCAGATGGGGCTGGCGACCAGGACCTCCCCCCCCCCCACACACAGGTACCACCCCACAGGCACCCTCTGGCGTGCAGAGCGAGCGCTGGCAGGCGGGGCCTGCGACTGGGACCCCCCCACAGGTGCGAACCCTTCAGGTACCCCCAGCGTGCAGAGCAAGCGCTGGCAGGCGGGGCAGGTTTCTAGAACCACCCCCCACAGGTAAAACACCCCCCCACTCCCCCACAGGTACCCCCCAGTGTGGAGAGTGAGCGCTGGCAGTAGCTGGGACCCCAGTGTGGGGACACAGCAGGGTGAAGGGGGATTCAGCAGCTGCCCTGCCTGCTGCCACCAGGTCTGTTGTTTGGGGGCCTGACCCCCCCTGTTGCCCCCAGGTCTGTATGGGCACTCGGCTGTGTACCACGAGGGGACAGATGCCGTGTACGTTTTTGGGGGGCAGCGTTTCCACGTCGAGACGGTGTCGGCCTCCCCCGAACTCTACAGCCTGCACTGCCCCAGCCGGACCTGGAGCCTGCTGGCCCCCGCCCAGGGCCCCAAGGTGGGGGCAGTGCCAGGGCAGGAGTGTGGGCATGGGGGGCAGGGTTTTTTGGGGTGCAGGAGGGACATGGGGGTGAGGGGTAAAGTTGTGGGGGATGTGGCTTGGGGTTGCAATGGGGTGGTGGGGTTTTGGAGGTACAGCAGGGATGTGGGGGTTTTGGGGTGCAGTGCAGTTGTGAGGATTTTGTGGGTACAGGGGTTTTGGTCTACAGCAGGGATGTGGGGGTGGGGGTGGAGGTGGGGGCAAGGTTGGGATACAGCGGGATTATGAGGCTAGAGGAATTTATAGATTGTAGGACTGGAAGGGACCTCGAGTCCAATCCCTGATAGACCATCCCTGATAGACATTTATCTAACCTACTGTCACAGAGTGTGGGGGAGTCCAGCCCTGCACCCCTCTTCCTGGGACCCACAGTGACTCTCAGCCAGCCAGTAAAACAGAAGGTTTATTGGACAACAGGAACACAGGTTACAGCAGAGCTTGGAGGCACAGTCAGGACCCCCCAGTAAAGTCCTTCTGGGGGTTCAGGAAGCTTAGTCCCCAGCTTAGGATTCCCTGAATTCCAGCCACCCAGCCCAAAACCGAAACTGAACTAACTCCCTCCAGCCGGCCCCTTCCTTTCTCCAGCTTCCCGGGCAAAGGTGCTGACCCCCCCCCCACCACCTGGCTCAGGTTACAGGCCTAGGTCCTGTCCCTCACCTAAAGACATCCCCTGCTCTCCCACTCCCCACACAGACAGCCCCTACGCCATCACATCTCTCCCCCCTTCGAGACTGAACTGAGCAGGGTCACTCTGCCCAGTGACCTGGGGAAGTTCAGGGCCCCCCCTCCGGGACAACGCATCCGCTGTCAGGTTGGCACTTCCCTTCACATGGACCACGTCCATGTCATAGTCCTGCAGGAGCAGGCTCCACCTCAGGAGCTTGGCGTTGGCTCCTTTCATCTGGTGCAGCCAGGTCAGGGGAGAGTGGTCGGTGTACACGGTGAAGTGTCGCCCAAAGAGATCTGGCTCCAGTTTCTCAAGGGCCCACACCATGGCCAGCCATTCCTTCTCAATGGCCGCGTAGTTCTGCTCCCGAGGTAGCAGCTTTTTACTCAGGTACACGATGGGGTGTCTCTCCCGCTTTTCATCCTCCTGCATTAACACCGCCCCCACTCCCGTGTCTGAGGCGTCGGTGAACACCATAAAGGGTTTGTCAAAATCTGGGTTTGCCAGAACTGGGCCACTAACTAGAGCCTCCTTCAGCGCCCAGAGAGCCTGCTGGCACTGCTCGGTCCAGACCACCTTGTTTGGCTTCCCCTTCTTGCACAGCTCAGTGATGGGGGCGGCTATGGCACTAAAGTGGGGCATGAACCTTCGATAGTACCTCACCATCCCAATACAGGCTTGGACCTGCTTTTTGGTTTGGGGAGTGGGCCAGTCTCTGATCACCTCCACCTTGGCTGGTTCCGGCTTCAGGCAGCCGCTCCCCACCCGATGGCCCAGGTAAGATACTTCAGCCATCCCCACCTTGCACTTCTCAGCCTTTACGGTTAACCCAGCCTCCCGGAGTCGGTCCAGGACTTGTTTAACCTAGGACACGTGGTCCTCCCAGGTCTGGCTGAAGTCACAGATGTCATCTATATACGCCACGGCAAAACTCTCCATCCCCCTCAATAGCTGATCCACCAGGCGCTGGAAGGTGGCCAGTGCTCCCTTGAGGCCGAAGGGCAGGGTCAGAAACTCGTAGAGCCCCAGAGGGGTGATAAAGGCCAATTTCAGCCTGGCATCTGCATCCAGCGGCACTTGCCAGTAGCCCTTGGTAAGATCCATGGTGGTGAGGTACCGAGCACCTCCCAGCTTGTCTAGGAGCTCGTCAGGCCTGGGCATAGGGTAGGCATCAGATACGGTGATGGCATTGAGCTTTCAATAGTCCACACAGAACCGGATCGACCCATCCCTTTTTGGGGACCAGCACCACAGGCAAGGCCCAAGGGCTGGAAGACGGCTGGATCACCCCCAAAACCAGCATGTCCCTGACCTCTCTTTCTAGGTCGTGGGCAGTTTTCCTGGTGACCCGAAAATGGGAGCATCTTATAGGGGGATGTGACCCAGTCTCCACCCAGTGGACAGTCGAATTAGTGCGTCCAGGCTAGTTGGAAAACAGCTGTCGGTACAGATGCAGCACCCCCCTGATCTCAGCGTGCTGGCCCGGGGTCAGCTGATCAGAGAGGGGAATCGCCTCCAGGGGGGAGCCAGCTTTTGTCCCAGGGAATAAATCCACTAAGGGGTCATCTCTCTGTCCTCCCAATGTCCACACACGGCCAACACCACATTCCCCCTGTCATAGTATGGCTTCATCATGTTCACATGGTACACCCGACGGTGATGTGCCCGGTTTGACAGCTCCACCACATAGTTTACCTCATTTAGTTGCTTGATAACCTTGAAGGGCCCTTCCCAGGCAGCCTGGAGTTTGTTTTTCCTCACGGGGATGAGAACCATCACCTGAACCCCGGTGGCGAAGGCGCGGGCCCACGCCGTGCGGTCATACCAGACCTTCTGCCTCCTCTGGGCTTGGGCTAGATTCTCCCTTGCCAGGCCCATGAGCTCAGCCAGTCTTTCCCGGAAGGTCAGGACATACTCCACCACCGACTCTCCATCGGGAGCGGCCTTCCCCTCCCATTCGTCCCTCATCAGGTTTAGGGGACCCTTACCTGCCTTCCTTACAACAGTTCGAAAGGTGAAAACCTGGTAGATTCCTGGGGTACCTCCCTGTACGTGAACAGCAGGTGAGGTAAGTACTTGTCCCAATCCTGCGGGTGCTGGTTCATAAATGTTTTTAGCATCATCTTCAGCGTCCCATTGAACCTTTCCACCAGCCCGTTGGACTGGGGGTGATACACGAGGCCCAGTTGTGCTGGACCCCACATTTCTGCCATAAGGACCAGAGCAGGGCTGACATGAAGTTGGACCCCTGGTCCGTTAAGACCTCCTTGGGGAACCCCACCCGGCTGAAAATGGTCAGCAGCGCATCCGCCACTGTGTCTGCTTCGACAGAGGACAAGGCCACCGCCTCGGGGTAGTGAGTGGCAAAATCCACCACCACCAGGATGTATTTCTTCCCTGACCGGGTCGTCTTGCTGAGGGGTCCCACTATGTCCATGGCCACCTTCTGGAAAGGTTCTTCTATGATGGGTAAAGGCCTCAAAGCCGCTTTCCCCTTGTCCCGGGCCTTCCCCACCCTCTGGCAGGGGTCACAGGATTGGCAGTACTGTCGGACATGGGTAAAGACCCCAGGCCAGTAAAAGTTCTGTAGCAGCCTCTGCCTGGTGCGTCGGATTCCCTGGTGCCTTGCGAGAGGGATGTCATGGGCCAGGTACAGCAGCTTGTGACGGAACTTCTGGGGAACCCCCAGCTGCCTCCTGATCCCCCATGACTCCACTTCCCCTGGGGGAGCCCATTCTTGGTACAGGAACCCCTTCTCCCACAGGAACCTCTCCTTGCAACCTCTCCTCATGGTCTGTACCGCACTGAGGTCAGCCCGGTCCCTGTGCTTCCGCAAGGAGGGATCTTTCTGCAGCTTGGCCTGGAACTCAGCAGCTGGGACAGGGATGGGGACCGGCTCTCTCTCGCTGGCTGGGTCTGAGGCCGCAGCCTCTCTGAACCGTACCCATGGGCGTTTCCTGCCCCTTGGGTTAGGGTCCTGCACCTCGGGTCGAGTACCTTCCCTGTTGTCGAGGTGCAGTGTCCTTCGCCGACTCTGACTATGGGTCATGACCAGTGCACCCCAGGCATTGCTTGGCCAGACCTCCAGGTTCCCCCCCCATTAACATCTCCGTAGGCAAATATGGGTGTACCCCCACATCCTTGGGGCCTTCCTTGGCCCCCCACTTCAGGTGTACCCTCGCCACGGGCACCTTGAATGGGGTCCCGCCCACGCCCATCAGGGTCATGTAGGTGTCAGGCACCATCCAATCTGATGCCACCACCTCGGGCCGGGCCAGCGTCACCTCTGCGCCCGTGTCCCAGTACCCAGTGACCTTCCTCCCATCTACCTCTAGGGAAACAAGGCACTCTCTCCGGAGGGGCAGCCCTGCACCCAGGCTGTAAACCAAAAAATAAGAGCCTGGAGCATCCAGCCCCCCAGAGGAGCTGACCTGGGGACCTCCTTCTTCCTTCACAGGTGGTATGTTGCCAGCCCCCCTTTCCTGGGAATGTAGCTCCTCCTCCGATTGGGTTTTTACCCAGTCCACCCTCTGCAGGTTGGGTCTGCTTGGTCTGTCCCTGAGCTTGGGGCACTGGGCCCATATGTGGCCTCGTTGGCCACAGTGATAGCAGCCCATGTCTCATGGGTCCCCTTGAGTGGGTCGGATGGACCTGACGCTGGATGTTCCCCTTTGGTGGGGGTTCTCCATAGGCCCCCACTGGGATGTCCCATGGTGGCTCTCTCTCTGCGTTGAGGCAGGCCTGCTCCTTCAAGACTCCTCCCTGTTATCCCCTGCCCGACTGTCTACAAATTGGTCGGCCAGCTGGCCTGCGTGCTGTGGGTTCTCCGGCTTCTGGTCCATCAACCACAGCCTCAGGTCGGACGGGCACTGCTCGTACAGGTGCTCCAGTACGAATAGGTCAAGCAGGTCCTCTTTAGTTTGGGCCCCAGCTGTCCACTTGCGGGCATACCCCTGCGCCCCGTTGACCAGTTGTAGGTATGTGACCTCACGGGTTTTACGCTGACTCTGGAACCTTTCCCGGTACATCTCAGGAGCCAGCCCAAACTCGCGGAGCAGGGCCTGTTTGAACAGTTCGTAGTCCCCTGCCTCCGCCCCTTTCAGTCGGCTGTACACCTCCACGGCTGTGGAGTCCAGTAAGGGGGTGAGAACTGCGATCCTGTCTGCAGGGTCAACCCTGTGCAGCTCACAGGCATTCTCAAAGGCCGACAGGAAGGTATCTATGTCCTCCCCCTCCTTACGCCAGGCCAGGAAGTACTTATCAAAGCTCTTTGTAGTCCTGGGTCTCCCCTAGCTCACCGCAGCCGGGCCCCCGCTGCTCCTCAGCCGGGCCAGCTCCAGCTCACGCTGGCGCTGGTTCTCCTCGTGTTTACACTGGTTCTCTCGCTCCTTCAGTTCTTGCCTCCTTAACTCGAGCTCTTCCCGTCTCAGCTCCCTGTCATGTTCCATCCGCATCTGTTCCAGGGATGGGGAGCTCCGCCGGGATGATCCCCTGCTGGCCGCGGGGGTCAGGGTGCCCTCGGTATTCACTGGGCTTCCCCCAACCCCTCCCCTAGGTATAGGTGGGCAGGGTCTCGGGGTGTCCTCGGCAGCAGTCTGGCCCCTCCCAGCCATGTCAGGCCCCGGCCCACGCTGCGTCCGCTGGGCGGCTTCCCTCAGGGACAGGGCCCGGTTCACCCAAGTGATCCTTCTCCTCCAGCTGGGCAATTAGCTGTGCCTTGGTGGACCTCCCAGTGCGCAGCCCCCTCTGCCTGCACAGCTCCGCCAGGTCTTTCCTAAGGCTCTTAGCACACATCTTCCTGCTGGCCACTCGCCGGCCTGTGCTCTCAGCTTCCCACCGGTTCCAGGGAGACCCTCGTGCACCAGCCCTTCTTCAGGTCACCCCCTCTGCCAGGGTCGAGCTGCAGACTCCTCTGCCCCTGGGACTGCTCCTGCAATCCCCCCGAGGGATCCTGTTACTGCAAAGTCCTTCTCTCTGGGCACACACTCCCAGGGGTTTATCACCCCCTGACCCCGTCTCTCTCTGACTCTTCAGCCCACCTGGTCCCCATCAATCCCCCTTCGTTTTGCTGCTCCCCGGTCACTTACTGCAGGAAGCACCATCCAGGGGGTGCAGTAGATCCCGGAGCTGCCACCAGTTGTCACAAGAGTGTGGGGGAGTCCGGCCCTGCACCCCTCTTCCTGGGACCCACAGTGACTCTCAGCCAGCCAGTAAAACAGAAGGTTTATTGGACAACAGGAAGGAAGGATACAGCAGAGCTTGGAGGCACAGTCAGGACCCCTCAGTCGAGTCCTTCTGGGGTCCCTAGCTTGGGATTCCCCGAATTCCAACCACCCAGCCCAAAACCGAAACTGAACTAACTCCCTCCAGCCGGCCCTTCCCTTTGTCCAGCTTCCCGGGCAAAGGTGCTGACCCCCGCCCCCACCTGGCTCAGGTTACAGGCCTAGGTCCTGTCCCTCACCTAAAGTCTTCCCCGGCTCTGTTGCCCCCACACAGACAGTCCCTACTGCATCACACCTGCTCTTAAATATCTCCAGAGATGGAGATTGCACAACCTCCCTAGGCAATCTATTCCAGTGTTTAACCACCCTGACAGTTAAGGACTTTTTCCTAATGTCCAACCTAAATCTCCCTTGCTGCAGTTTAAGCCCATTGCTTCTTGTTCTATCATTGGAGGCTAAGGTGAACAAATTTTCTCCCTCCTCCTGATGACACCCTTTTAGATACCTGAAAACTGCTATCATGTCCCCTCTGTCTTCTCTTTTCCAAACTAAACAAACCCAATTCCTTCAGCCTTCCTTCATAGGTCATGTTCTCAAGATCTTTAATCATTCTTGTTCCTCTTCTCTGGACCCTCTCCAATTTCTCCACATCTTTCTTGAAATGCGGTGCCCAGAACTGGACACAATACTCCAGTTGAGGCCTGACCAGTGCAGAGTAAAGCGGAAGAATGACTTCTCGTGTGTTGTTTACAACACACCTGTTAATGCATCCCAGAATCACGTTTGCTTTTTTTGCAACAGTATCGCACTGTTGACTCATATTTAGCTTGTGGTCCACTATGACCCCTAGATCTCTTTCTGCCATACTCCTTCCTAGACAGTCTCTTCCCATTCTGTATGTGTGAAACTGATTGTTCCTTCCTAAGTGGAGCACTTTGCATTTGTCTTTATTGAACTTCATCCTGTTTACCTCAGACCATTTCTCCAATTTGTCCAGATCATTTTGAATTTTGACCCTGTCCTCCAAAGCAGTTGCAATCCCTCCCAGTTTGGTGTCGTCCGCAAACTTAATAAGCGTACTTTCTATGCCAACATCTAAATCGTTGATGAAGATATTGAACAGAGCTGGTCCCAAAACAGACCCCTGCAGAATCCCACTTGTTATACCTTTCCAGCAGGATTGGGAGCCATTAATAACTACTCTCTGAGTACGGTTATCCAGCCAGTTATGCACCCACCTTATAGTAGCTCCATCTAAATTGTATTTGCCTAATTTATTGATAAGAATATCATACGAGACAGCATCAAATGCTTTACTAAAGTCTAGGCATACCACATCCACCGCTTCTCCCTTGTCCACAAGACTCATTATCCTATCGAAGGGGGCTTGGGGGTGCAACGGGGCTGTGGGGGTGGGGTTTTGGGGCTAGGGAGTGGGGTTGGGGGTAGGGTTTTTTTGGGTGCAGTGGGATTATGAGGTTAGGGGGTGGGGTTTTGGGGTGTTATGGGGCTAGGGGGTGGGGTTTTGGGGCACAGCGGGGATGTGGAGTGAGGACTGACCCCAGCTCTCTCTGACCCTGCGTGGTCTCCCAGCCGCTGTCTCACTTTTTCCACGCGGCGGCCGTGCTGCGGGACACCATGGTGGTGGTTGGGGGCCGCACGGAGACCAAGGACTTCACCAGCCACCTGCTGCTTTACCAGCTCAACTGCAACACCTGGATCCTGCCCAACCAGACAGGTAACGGGGGGGCCAGGGAGGGAGACACCCCCCCAGCCACACAAAGGGGGAGGGGACCCCCAGCCACACAGGAAATGGGGGGTTGAGATTTCCCCCCACTACCACCCCTGCCTCCGTTACCCAGGATCCTTCACTGACCCGCGGCCCTTTGCTCTCCCCCCACGCCGGGGCTGGCAGGGTTACCTGGGGCCCTTTGCTCTCCTCCAGGCCTGCCCCCCCAGGCCTGCTGGTGGTGGGGGTTACCCGGCGTCTCTCCCCGAGGCCTGGCAGTGGGGGGCTCACCCGGGGTTACCCAGGGTCTCTCCCCCAGGCCCAGCAGTGGTGGACGTGCCCATGAACGAGTCGGTGGCCCACGCGGTGGCCGCGGTCGGGGGCCGGATCTACGTCTCCGGGGGGTTCAGCGGGGTGGCGCTGGGGCGCATGGCTGTGCTGACGGTGCCCTCTGACCCCTGCCTCGTCTTCCCCGGCCCCGACGCCTGCAACCGCTCGAGTGCCAGCTGCACGTGGTGCCGCGACAGCTGCCTTTCCGCCGACGCCGCCGAGAGGTGGGGCCTGGGGGGGCGTGGCTATTGGTGGATGGAGGAGGGCTGAGGCCGGGGGAAAGAGATGGGAGGAAGCTATTGGTGGGGTGAGGGAGTAGGGGCGTGGCCCTACCAGAAGGGGCGTGGCTATTGGGGAAGTGGGGCGAGGTGTGGGGGGGTCTGCGTCCTATCACCAGGTCCCAGGGTTGGAGAGAGGCAGCCCCAGGGTCCCTGCCGGAGTCCGGCCCAGCAGATCCTGCAGGTGCGAGCCCCCTGGGGCGGTTCCAATGACCCCTCCCCTGTGCAGACCCAGGCCCTGGGTTCCAGCTGCACTCTAACCCCAGGGAGACCCCGGCCCCCTCAGGAGCCCCCTTGCAACCCCCCCCCCACCGTTCTCTGCCCTGAGAGCAGACCGTCCTCCCCACCCCATGCCAGGGAAACTGAGGCACACACAGGGACTCCCTGCTTCGTCACAGGAGGTAAGTGGGCAGGGGGGGCTGTGAGCCCTGGTTCCTAGAGTAGCCATGGGCAGGACTAGGCCGTGGCTATGGGCAGCTGGGGGGGCATTGGTCAGCGGTGGGGGCCGGGCTGTGGCCTCCCTGTTTCACTGGTCTCTCCCACAGGCTGGGCTGCCCGGCTGGGGCGGCCGCCTGCTTCCCCACACCGCGGTCGGCAGACGAGTGCCGACGCCTGAGGACCTGCAGCGAGTGTCTGGCCCGGCACCCCCGTGCCCTGAGCCACAGGTCGGTCACCATGGTGAGTGTGTGTCCATCTGCTCCCCCGTCTGCTCCTGGGAGGAGCTGGGGGGCACAGAAGGGAGCTGGGTGGGGCACTGGCTGGAGGGGGTGCTGGCCAGGAGTGCGGTGGGGATGGGGCTAGGGCTCTGGCTGTGGTGTGTGGAGGGCAGTGGGGCTGGGGCGCTGGCTGTGGGGTGCAGAGGGCAGTGGGGCAGGGGGCGCTGGCTCGGGCGTGGGGAGGGCAGTGGGGCGGTGGGCAGTGGCTGGAGAGGTGCCCCCGGCCAGCCCTGACCCCCATCCCCAGGCGCCCCCGCAGTGCAAGTGGTGCACCAACTGCCCCGAGGGCGCCTGCATCGGCAGCGCCGGGAGCTGCACGTCGGAGAACGACTGTCGCATTAACCAGCGTGAGATCTTCGTGGCCAGCAACTGCTCAGAGATCTCGTGTGAGGCGGCTGACTGCCCGGCCTGCACCGCCTCGGGCAAGTGCATGTGGACGCGCCAATTCAAACGCACCGGTACGGGGCCGGGGGGCGGGGAGCTGCAGGGGCCGGAGGGGGACAAGGTAGTGGGGCAGGTCTGCGGCCCAGGGCAGGAGGCGGCAGGGTGGATCTGGGGCTGTGGGGGACAGGGAGGTGTGGGGGCTTCAGAGGCCATGGGGGGTAGTGGGGCAGGTCTGCCGCCCAGGTTGGGGGTACCTGGGGGAGGGGATGGCAGGGTGGATCTGGGGCAGCGGGGGGCACTGGGTACCTGGGGCAGGGGGCGGCAAGGTGGATCTGGGGCTGTGGGGGACGGAGGTGTGGGGGCTTCAGGGGACCATGGGGGGTAGTGGGGCAGGTCTGCGGCCCAGGGCAGGGTGCGGCAGGGTGGATCTAGGCCTGTGGGGGACAGGGAGGTGTGGGGGCTTCAGAGGCCATGGGGGGTAGTGGGGCAGGTCTGCCGCCCAGGTTGGGGGTACCTGGGGGAGGGGATGGCAGGGTGGATCTGGGGCAGCGGGAGGCACTGGGTACCTGGGGCAGGGGGCGGCAAGGTGGATCTGGGGCTGTGGGGGACGGAGGTGTGGGGGCTTCAGGGGACCATGGGGGGTAGTGGGGCAGGTCTGCGGCCCAGGGCAGGGTGGATCTGGGGTAGGGGGCGGCAGGATGGATCAGGGGCAGGGTGAGGGCAGCGGAGGGCAGTGGGTACCTGGGGGAGGAGGCGGCGGGGACCTGGGCGGATCTGGGGCTGGGCGAGGGATACGAGGGGGGGTCTCCCAGGGATCTCACCTGCCCCCAGGCGAGACGCGGCGCATCCTGAGCGTGCAGCCCACCTACGACTGGACATGCTTCAGCCACTCGCTGCTCAACGTCTCCCCTATGCCCGTGGAGTCCTCGCCCCCCCTGGCCTGCCCCACACCCTGCCACAACCACAGCTCCTGCCACGCCTGCCTCAGCTCCAAGGGGGCCGATGGGGGCTGGCAACACTGCGTCTGGAGTGTCAGCCTGCGCCAGGTCTGCTGGGGCCATGGGGCAGGGCCTGGGGGGAGGGGGAATTGGGGGGGCCGTGCTGACCATAAAGAGGAGGAGGCTAGAGGGGCCATGCCAGCCAAGGGGAGAGGGATCCCCAGGTGGGGGCTGTGTTGGCTGTGGGGAGGGGGGATCCCGGGAAGGCTAGGGGGGACATGGGGATGAGGGATCCCGGGGAGGGGGGATTTTTGAGGGGCTGCACCGGCCATGGGGAGGGGGAATCCCGGTGAAGGGGGATGGAGGGGCACATCCAGGGGGGATCATGGTGAGGCTAGAGGGGACATGGGGACGTGGGATCTCGGGGAGGGGAATTTTGTGGAGGGATGTCGAGGGGGAATCCTGGGGGTAGTGCCTCGGGGGAGACATGGGGACGTGGGATCCCTGGGAGATGGGATTTTGGGGAGGCCGTGCTGGCCGTGGGTGGGTGGGTATCCCGGGGAGAGAGGATTTCAGGTGAGGACACGTCAAGGGGGAATCCTGGGGGTAGTGCCTCGGGGGAAACATGGGGATGTGGGATCCCAGGGAGGGGGATTTGGGGGGGGCCGCACCAGCTGTGGGCAGCAGTAACCCCCTTCTTTCCCTGCAGTGCATGAGCCCCACCTTCCTGCCCATGCGGTGTCTGGCGGGGCTGTGCGGGCGGGTTCTGACCGGGACCGAGAGCTGCACCCCCCCCTGCGCCCGTGCTCTGCAATGCGCCCACTGCACCCGCCAGCCCCGCTGCGGCTGGTGCGGCCGCCCCGGTGAGAACGGCCACGGGCGCTGCCTGGAGGGGGGCCTGGGCGGGCCCCGGCATGGTAGGTATTGGGGTGAGGGACGCATTACCCACAATGCCACGCTCCATGGGGAGGATTTACCCACAATGCCGCTCTCTCCGGGGCTGGAGGTTGTGTTTTACCCACAATGCCGCTGTCCCCAGGGCTGGCGCAGGCCTGTGGGCCGGGGGCCACCTGGTCCTTCCTGTCGTGCCCCCCGGAGAATGAGTGTCTGAATGGGCACCACGACTGTAATGAGACGCAGACCTGCCACGACCGGCCCCACGGCTACGAGTGCGCCTGCAAGGCCGGCTACACCCTGCACAAGTGAGCCCGGGGGGGCTGGGACCTTTGGGGGACTGCCTGGGGTGGGGCTGAGACCCTGGGGCAGCGGGGCATAGGGCAGGGTGTGTGTGTGGGGAGGGTACCTGGGCCAGGGGGTGTGGGGTAGGGGCCCTGGGAAGTGGGCTGCCTGGGGCGGGGGAGGGCAGGCAAGGGCTGTTGGCGGCTTGAGATCTCTCCCCCCCACCCTGGGCCTGCTCTGGGCCTGCCCGCCCCCCGGCCAGTCCCCTGGCCAGGCGCGGGGCCCCCTCCCCCCCCCCCGCCGGGCGCGTGGCCCCCTCCCGGGCGCCACCCCAGCTGGGCGCGTGACCCCCCCCCTCCCGGGCACCATCCCAGCCAGGCGCGTGATCCCCCCCCCATCCCCAGCCGGGCGCCTGACCCCCTCTCCCCGCAGCGCCTCGGGGCTGTGCCGGCCGGTCTGCCAGCAGGGCTGTGTGAACGGGACGTGCGTGGAGCCCAACCGGTGCCGCTGCCACTTCGGCTACGTGGGCGAGAACTGCTCGGTGGAGTGTCGGTGCAACCGGCACAGTGACTGCGCCGGCGTCGGGGCGCGGGACCAGTGCCTGGAGTGCGCCAACCACACCATGGTGAGGGGGGGGGCGGTGCCTGGAGTGCGCCAACCACACCATGGCGAGGGGGGGGCGGTGCCTGGAGTGCGCCAACCACACCGTGGAGAGGGGGGGACCGGTGCCTGGAGTGCGCCAACCACACCGTGGAGAGGGGGGGACCAGTGCCTGGAGTGCACCAACCACACCATGGTGAGGGGGGGGCGGTGCCTGGAGTGCGCCAACCACACCATGGTGGGGGGGGGGCGGTGCCTGGAGTGCGCCAACCACACCATGGTGAGAGGGGAGCGGTGCCTGGAGTGCGCCTACCACACCATGGAGAGGGGGGGACCGGTGCCTGGACTGCACCAACCACACCGTGGAGAGGGGGGGACCGGTGCCTGGAGTGCACCAACCACACCGTGGTGAGGGGGGGGCGGTGCCTGGAGTGCGCCAACCACACCATGGTGAGGGGGGGGCGGTGCCTGGAGTGCGCCAACCACACCATGGTGAGGGAGGGGCGGTGCCTGGAGTGCGCCAACCACACCATGGTGAGAGGGGAGCGGTGCCTGGAGTGCGCCTACCACACCGTGGAGAGGGGGGGACCGGTGCCTGGAGTGCACCAACCACACCATGGTGAGGGGGGGGGCGGTGCCTGGAGTGCGCCAACCACACCATGGTGAGAGGGGGGCGGTGCCTGGAGTGCGCCAACCACACCGTGGAGAGGGGGGGACCGGTGCCTGGAGTGCACCAACCACACCATGGTGAGGGGGGGGGCGGTGCCTGGAGTGCGCCAACCACACCATGGTGAGGGGGGACTGGTGCCTGGAGTGCGCCAACCACACCGTGGTGGGGGGGGCGGTGCCTAGAGTGCGCCAACCACACCATGGTGAGGGGGGGCGGTGCCTGGAGTGCGCCAACCACACCACCGTGAGGGGGGGGCGGTGCCTGGAGTGCGCCAACCACACCACAGTGGCGGGGCGGTGCCTGGAGTGCGCCAACCACACCACGGTGAGGGGGGGAGGTGCCTGGAGTGCGCCAATCATGCCATGGAGAGGGGGGGACCGGTGCCTGGAGTGCGCCAACCACACCATGGTGAGGGGGGGGCGGTGCCTGGAGTGCGCCAACCACACCATGGCGGGGGGGGGCGGTGCCTGGAGTGCACCAACCACACCATGACGAGGGGGGGGGCGGTGCCTGGAGTGCGCCAACCACACCATAGTGAGGGGGGGCGGTGCCTGGAGTGCGCCAACCACACCATGGCGAGGGGGGGACCGGTGCCTGGAGTGCGACAACCACACCATGGTGAGGGGGCAGGCCCTGGAGCACACCAACGACACCATGGTGGGGGGGGTGCCTGGAATGTGCCAATGACACCATGGTGAGGGGGGCATGGAGCACGCCAACGACACCATGGTGAGGGGGGGAGTGCCTGGAACGCGCCAATGACACCAAGGTGAGGGGGGCATGGAGGGGTCTCTGATTGCCCTGTGTGGTGGTGGGTGGTGACTGGTGACGGGGGGATTAGGGGTTTCTTTGTGTGTGGAGGCTCTGGGATCATTCCATGTGGGTCGGGGGGACGGGGTCACTGTGCATTGGGGGGTGAAGGAGGGTCCCAGAGGGGGTCTCTGACATCCCAGGCTGAGCCATGGGGAGCAGGGCTCTGTGGGGTTTGACCCCCCTTTCCCAGCAGGGGGCGCACTGTGGGGAATCATGGGGGCAGGGCTCTGTGAGGTTTAACCCCCGTCTCCCGGCAGGGGGCACATTGTGAGAAGTGCCGGCCGCTCTTCGTGGGCTCCGCGCTGAATGGGGGAACCTGCCGGCCCTGCCGCGTGTTCTGCCGCGGGAACAGCGACGTCTGCATCTCCCGTGAGGAGCTGGCGGCCGCCCGGCGAGACCCCGCCCGCTTCCCGCTGGAGCCTTCTCTGGTGAGCCGGGCCCCTGGCAGGTGTCTCCCTGTCTTGCCCCCATTCCCGCAGATCCCTGCCGGGCCCCAGGGTGGGGAGGGGTGGGGCCGGGTCCCGCTGTCCCTCCCCCAGGTGGGGAGTGGCTGGGTCCCCGTCTTCCCCCCCCCCGGGTGGGGAGGGGCCGTGTCCCTGTCTTCCCCCCCCCCGGTCCGCCTAGGTGGGGAGGGGCCGGTTCCCCGTCTTCCCCTGTGTCCCCTGATCCCCAGCTGGGCCCCAGGGCAGGGAGGGGCCGGGTCCCCATCTCTCCCCCCTCATCCCCCTGGGTTGGGAGGGGCTGGGCCCCTGTCTTCACCCCCCCATCCCCCTAGGTTGGGAGGGGCTGGGCCCCTGTCTTCCCACCCCCCATCCCCCTGGGTTGGGAGGGGCTGGGCCCCTGTCTTCCCACCCCACATCCCCCTAGGTTGGGAGGGGCTGGGCCCCTGTCTTCCCCCCCCATCCCCCTGGGTTGGGAGGGGCTGGGTCACCCTGTCTTTCCCTGTGTCCCCTGATCCCCAGCTGGGCCCCAGGGCAGGGAGGGGCCGGGTCCCCATCTCTCCCCCCCCATCCCCCTGGGTTGGGAGGGGCTGGGCCCCTGTCTTCCCCCCCCATCCCCCTAGGTTGGGAGGGGCTGGGCCCCTGTCTTCCCCCCCCATCCCCCTGGGTTGGGAGGGGCTAGGCCCCTGTCTTCCCACCCCACATCCCCCTAGGTTGGGAGGGGCTGGGCCCCTGTCTTCCCACCCCACATCCCCCTATCCCCCTCTGGGCCCCAGGCTGGGGAGGGGCCGGGTCACCCTGTCTTCCCCCATGTCCCCTGATCCCCAGCTGGGCCCCAGGGCAGGGAGGGGGTGGGTCCCCATCTTCCCCTGTGTCCCCTGATCCCCAGCTGGGCCCCAGGCTAGGGAGGGGCCGGGTCCCCATCTTCCCCTGTGTCCCCTGATCCCCAGCTGGGCCCCAGGGCAGGGAGGGTAGGGCCGGGTTCCCCCTCTCACCTGTCTCCGCAGGTCCCCAGCTGGGTGGCGGAGGGGCCGGCCGAGGACGTGGCCGTCTGCGTGAGCTGCCAGAACAACAGTTTTGGGGAGAAATGTGAGAGCTGCCTGCATGGCTACTTCCTGCTGGAGGGCAGGTGCACCCGGTACGGAGCCAGGGGGCCGGGGGGAGGCGAGTGCACCCGGTACAGAGCCACTGTTACCTGCCCACCCTAGGGCACCCCCTCACCCCATTCCTAGGGCTCAGGCAGTGTCCTGGGGGTCTGCGGGGTCTTTTCCCAGTGAAGGAGCCTCACACAGTAATATCTGAATCTCTGTCTATGACCAGTTGCCCACTGCACATGCCCTGCTCCCCACTCCCACTCAGGGGAATGTTCCCTGCTGGCCCGTCAGGATTGGGTCCGTCGGGGGGCTCCAGTCTCGGCCCGGTGCTGAGGTCGGGCTGCTCTGCTGGGGCCTGGTTCTGGTTCTGTTTGGAGCCCAGTTATAGTGAAACACCAGTCCTGATACTGGAGTATTACTGAGCAATCGTCAAACATCCTCTACCCTCCGAGCCCACCACCGTCACTAAGGTAAATCTTGCAAAGTCAGTTACACAAGCAGAGACCCAGACAGAACACAGGGCAGTGGGGACCATAAACACAATACGACAATGCAGGTTTCACGCCCTCGCTGCTGAGAAATGGGTCCTTGCCAGCCAGACGCCATCGAACTTGTCTCTAAGCCCCTGGTGTTCGGCTTCTGGTGGGAGCTGTGAGGACGGGCCTTCTGACTAGCCCGGCATGACGTCGAGCGCTTGCTCACGTCCCTTCTGGCGCCGGCGCCCCCCAAGCTGTCAGAGGTTTTCCCCCAGTGGCACCGGCGGCTCAGTCTGGCGCCCTGGTATCACTCCTAGTGTCGGTATTAGGGGCCCCACCGAGCCCCCGCTCTGCCTTGGCAAAGTGTGTTCGTGGGTTTCTGTAAATGGCTCGTCAGGTCGCCTGGTGTTACGTGTGGACAGTTTGAGTAGCTGGGACTCCTCTTTGCAGGGTGGGGAGCGTTTCCCCATCCCAGGGCATGGCTCAGTCACTGGGGTTTAGCAGGGGTTTTCCTGTGCACGGCCTGCGCCGGCCAGCGCCCCCCACTTGAGTTGTATGAAGTGCCTGGGGGAGGGACACGGGCCAGGCCGAGGGAGAACAGACAGACGGGGGCACACAGGGATAGAGGGAGACCCCTCCCCGGCAGCCTCCAGCACTACCAGCAGCGCCACAAAGCCGCCGGTTTGCCTGGGGGAGTTCAGCATCGCACGTGCCATCACAACCAGGGGTGCAGTGACTGGCTCAGCGGGCCCTCCTCGCACTGCTCGGTAAGAGGGAGCCGAGGGCAGGGCCCCTTATACCGGTGCTAGGGGAGAGGAGGATCCTCCGGCAGCTCGGGGGGTGCCTGCGCGGGCAGGGACGGGGGAAGCGCAGGTCACGAGAGGCAGGGAACCGGTTTGTCACAGTTTAGAGGGAACATGAGGATGTGACTTTCTGCTTCCTGGCTCATGGCTGCTGCTCCTTACACCGCGGCTGTGGGGCCGGGGAGCCCAGCTGGACGCAGATCCTGCAGGAGCCCGGCCTGGGGCCGGTGCTGGCTCCTGTTCCCGTCCGTCTCCTCGCGGCAGGGTGAGCCCCTCGGGAGCAGTTGATCTGTCGGGCGCACGGCCCGTAACGCGTCTGCCGCCTGCCTGGCCCTCGGCTCCGCGCTGATCTTGCCTGGCTCCGTGGGGGTTTCCCTCTTTTCCCAAAGCCTGGGGCACCCCCAGCCAGACCCCGCTTGGGGTTTGCTTCCCGCAGCCCTTGGCGCCTGGCTTGGCTGGTTTCCCGTGCGTGGGAGGCAGGTGCCCTGTGCAGCCCCTGCACACTCTGACCCCTCTTGTCCCCCCAGGTGCCAGTGTAACGGCCACGCAGACACGTGTAACGAGCTGGACGGGACGGGCTGCCCCTGCCAGAACAACACGGAGACGGGCCCCTGCCAGAACAGCGCCCAGGCTGACAAGAAGGACTGCTACAAGTACCAGGTGGGGGCGGGGCCTGGGCCAGGGGCGGGGCCAGCCAGGACTGCTACAAGTACCAGGTGGGGGCGGGGCCTGGGCCAGGGGCGGGGCCAGCCAGGACTGCTACAAGTACCAGGTGGGGGCGGGGCCTGGGCCAGGGGCGGGGCCAGCCAGGGCTGTTACAAGTACCAGGTGGGGGCGGGGCCTGGGCCAGGGGCGGGGCCAGTCAGGGCTGTTACAAGTACCAGGTGGGGGCGGGGCCTGGGCCAGGGGCGGGGCCAGCCAGGACTGCTACAAGTACCAGGTGGGGGCGGGGCCTGGGCCAGGGGCGGGGCCAGCCAGGGCTGTTACAAGTACCAGGTGGGGGCGGGGCCTGGGCCAGGGGCGGGGCCAGTCAGGGCTGTTACAAGTACCAGGTGGGGGCGGGGCCTGGGCCAGGGGCGGGGCCAGCCAGGACTGCTACAAGTACCAGGTGGGGGCGGGGCCTGGGCCAGGGGCGGGGCCAGCCAGGACTGTTACAAGTACCAGGTGGGGGCGGGGCCTGGGCCAGGGGCGGGGCCAGCCAGGACTGTTACAAGTACCAGGTGGGGGCGGGGCCTGGGCCAGGGGCGGGGCCAGCCAGGACTGTTACAAGTACCAGGTGGGGGCGGGGCCTGGGCCAGGGGCGGGGCCAGCCAGGGCTGTTACAAGTACCAGGTGGGGGCGGGGCCTGGGCCAGGGGCGGGGCCAGCCAGGACTGTTACAAGTACCAGGTGGGGGCGGGGCCTGGGCCAGGGGCGGGGCCAGCCAGGGCTGTTACAAGTACCAGGTGGGGGCGGGGCCTGGGCCAGGGGCGGGGCCAGCCAGGGCTGTTACAAGTACCAGGTGGGGGCGGGGCCTGGGCCAGGGGCGGGGCCAGCCAGGACTGTTACAAGTACCAGGTGGGGGCGGGGCCTGGGCCAGGGGCGGGGCCAGCCAGGACTGCTACAAGTACCAGGTGGGGGCGGGGCCTGGGCCAGGGGCGGGGCCAGCCAGGACTGCTACAAGTACCAGGTGGGGGCGGGGCCTGGGCCAGGGGCGGGGCCAGCCAGGACTGTTACAAGTACCGGGTGGGGGCGGGGCCTGGGCCAGGGGCGGGGCCAGCCAGGACTGTTACAAGTACCGGGTGGGGGCGGGGCCTGGGCCAGCCAGTGCTCTTACAAGTTCTCTGGGGCAGGGGTGGGGATGAGACAAGGGGAGGGGATGCTCAGAGGGAGCCCTGTGGGGCTGCGCTGGGGCAGGGGGCGCTCTCAGAGGGAGCCCCGTGGGGTAGGGGTGGGGGGGCTGGGCTGAGCCAGCGGGGGTGGGGTGCTCAGAGGGAGCCCTGTGGGGTGGGGTAGCGGGCTGGGCTGGGCTGAGCCAGTGGGGTGAGGGGCGTTCACAAGGAGTCCTGTGGGGCAGGGATGAGGCTATGCCTGGGGAGGGGGGCTCAGAGGGAGCCCTGTGGGGTGGAGTGGGGCTGTGGTTGGGGGGGTGCTCAGAGGGAGCCCCGGGGGGCAGGGTTGGGGGGGCTGGTCTGAGCCGGTGGGGGTGCTCAGAGGGTGCCCCATGGGGCAGGGGTGGGGGTGCTCAGAGGGAGCCCTGTGGGGCAGGGTTGGGGGGGCTGGCCTGAGCCAGTGGGGGTGGGGTGCTCAGAGGGAGCCCTGTGGGGTGGAGTGGGGCTGTGGTTGGGGGGGCACTCAGAGGGAGCCCCGGGGGGCAGGGTTGGGGGGGCTGGTCTGAGCCGGTGGGGGTGCTCAGAGGGTGCCCCGTGGGGCAGGGGTGGGGGTGCTCAGAGGGTGCCCCGTGGGGCAGGGTTGGGGGGGCTGGCCTGAGCCAGTGGGGGTGGGGGTGCTCAGAGGGAGCCCTGTGGGGTGGGGTAGCGGGCTGGGCTGGGCTGGGCTGAGCCAGTGGGGTGAGGGGCGTTCACAAGGAGTCCTGTGGGGCAGGGATGAGGCTATGGCTGGGGAGGGGGGCTCAGAGGGAGCCCTGTGGGGCAGGGTTGGGGGGGCTGGCCTGAGCCAGCGGGGGTGGGGCGCTCAGAGGGAGCCCTGTGGGGTGGAGTGGGGCTGTGGTTGGGGGGGCGCTCAGAGGGAGCCCCGGGGGGCAGGGTTGGGGGGGCTGGTCTGAGCCGGTGGGGGTGCTCAGAGGGTGCCCTGTGGGGCAGGGGTGGGGGTGCTCAGAGGGAGCCCTGTGGGGCAGGGGTGGGGGGGCTGGCCTGAGCCAGCGGGGGTGGGGTGCTCAGAGGGAGCCCTGTGGGGCAGGAGTGGAGGGGCTGGGCTGAGCCAGCGGGGGTGGGGTGCTCAGAGGGAGCCCTGTGGGGTGGGGTAGCGGGCTGGTCTGGGCTGGGCTGGGCTGGGCCAGTGGGGTGAGGGGCGTTCACAAGGAGTCCTGTGGGGCAGGGATGGGGCTATGGCTGGGGAGGGGGGCTCAGAGGGAGCCCTGTGGGGCAGAGGTGGGGGCCTGGGCTGAGCCAGGCGGGGGCACCGCTCTCACTGACCCCCTTCCCCCCAGTGCGCCAAGTGCCGGGACTCGTTCCACGGGGCGCCGGTCGGGGGACTCCAGTGCTACCGGCTCATCTCTGTGGAGCAGGAGTTCTGCTTCGACCCCACCTCGCAGAGCAACTGCTTCCACCAGCCCAACCTGCAGCACCTGGCGCGCGGCCGCACCGTGCTCTTCGGGGTGCAGCCCAAGTTCACCAACGTCGACATCCGCATCACCGTGGACGTCACCTTCGGCGCCGTCGACCTCTTCGTCTCGCCCGCCTACGACACCTTCGCGGTGGAGGTGGACCGGGCCACGGGGGTGCACGCCGTGCGGGTGCTGGCGCCGGGCGGGGCCGAGGGGGGGCCCAACGGCACGGCCCCGCCCCGGCTGCGGGAGGAGCGCCCCCGCGGGCTCATCACCTACCTGACGGTGCGGGAGCCGCAGGCCGTTCTGGTGGTGCGAGGCGTGCGAGACCGGCTGGTGGTGACCTACCCGCACGAGCTGCACGCGCTGAAGTCCAGCCGCTTCTACCTGCTGCTGCTGGGGGTGGGCGGCGGCGGGCACGGCGGCGCCTCGCAGGGGCTGCTCTTCTTCCGGCAGGACCAGGCCCACATCGATCTCTTCGTCTTCTTCTCCGTCTTCTTCTCCTGCTTCTTCCTCTTCCTCTCGGCCTGCGTCCTGCTCTGGAAGGCCAAGCAGTGCCTGGACCTGCGGCACGAGCAGCACCGCCAGCTGCAGGAGATGACCAAGATGGCCAGTCGCCCCTTCGCCAAGGTCACCGTCTGCTTCGAGCCGGAGCCCGGGCCCCTGGCCGCCGACCGGCTCTTCCTGCCAGCCCGGCCCCACAAGCCGCCCGCCCCCCCGGCCCGCCTCAAGCCCTACCCCGAGGCCCCCTACGCCGCCCAGCTCCGGCGCTCCGAGCCCTTCCTGGCTCAGCTGCTGGGCTGCTCCTGCCCCTACCCCAGCCCCAGCTTCCGCGTGGGCCCCGTCACGCTGGAGCCCACGGAGGACGGCATGGCCGGCGTGGCCACCGTGCTGCTCCAGCTGCCCGGTGGCAACCAGGCCCCCAACCGCTCCTGCCTGGGCTCTGCCCTGGTCACCCTGCGCCACAACCTGCAGGACTATTGCGGGGGTGGGAGCCACGGGGCTGGCGGCGTCCGTAAGGGGCTGCTGAGCCATGACAACCTCACCAGCATGTCGCTGTGACCTCCCCCCCCCCCGGTCGCTGGCACTGGCTGGGCCCCATCCCCCTGGCATGTCACCAGGATCGGCCTGGAGCCCCCCCACCCGCCAGCCTGTTGCTGTGACTGGCCAGAACGCCACACCTGGCCATCGTGGGCACCACAGGGATTGGGCCCCCTTGACGTTACTGTGAGCTGCCAGGGGGGCAGGCCAGACACTGCCCCCCCCACCCCCGTGACCTGCCAGAACCCCACACCTGGCCATCGTGGGCACCACAGGGATTGGGCCCCCTTGACGTTACTGTGAGCTGCCAGGGGGGCAGGCCAGACACTGCCCCCCCCACCCCCGTGACCTGCCAGAACCCCACACCTGGCCATCGTGGGCACCACAGGGATTGGGCCCCCTTGACGTTACTGTGAGCTGCCAGGGGGGCAGGCCAGACACTGCCCCCCCCCCCGTGACCTGTCAGAACCCCACACCTGGCCATCGTGGGCACCACAGGGATTGGGCCCCCTCGACGTTACTGTGAGCTGCCAGGGGGACAGGCCAGACACTGCCCCCTTCCTCCCCCCCCCCCCCCCCGTGTGGACGCCAGGCCTGGGGCTGGGCAGCCTGTGGACAGACTCTTAGGTTGCAGCCGCTGCCTGGGGGCACCTGGACCCTCCCCCCATGAACGGGGGCCTGTGTCTAACCTGACACCCGCCACCCCTCCGGCTCCAGGGGGCCGGTGGCGCCTGGGGGCCTTTGCTCCTCCAGTGCCTGTGTTCGGTTAATTCCTGTATTGAAGGGGGAAGATGCCTCCCCTGGGTGGGGAATAAAGTGACCAGCTGGTGCTGCCTGCCCCTCATCTGTGTGTGTGTGGGGGGGGGGGGGGTAGATGGGATTGTGCTGCTGGCCCCTACCCCACCCAAGAGGGGCTGCATCTCTGTGTCAGGGTCCCCCATGCTGGGCGTGAGTCCGGGTGTGTGAAATGGCTGAGCCAGGGATTGCGCTGGACTCGGGGGGGTGTGCGGGGGGTGGGAAGGAGTGGATGCCCCCCTGGAAAGTCAGGGGCTCTGGCACGTGCACCTGAGACCCCAGCTGTATCTGGGTCCAGGTCCTTGGCCGGCTGTTGGGGGAAGGGTGGGCTCCCAGGCCAGCTGGCCAGGGGGCAGGAACCAGAGGGGTCAGAGCTAGGTGCCCCTCACTCCTGCCCTGCAGCCCCTCGCTAGCCCCGCCTGCCCCCTCCCCCAGTGAGGGTGGGTCCCAGCACCCCCCCCCCCCAGCACAAACACAAGGAACCAGTGTGAAAAGGCAAAACTTTATAGGAATAAAGTTTTCATGCTATTTCCCCGCCCTGAGGACCAGGCAGGAGCTGGGGGGCTGCGTCCCTGGTACTGGGGGTGAAGACACACCAGGTTCATACGAGGGATTCAGCCTGGGGCTGCTACCCCTCCCCCATCCCACTGACCGCCAGAGAACCCAGGTGCCCTGGCTTCCAGCCCCCCACCCCCACCCCCTCTTTTGAACCCCAGAGAATTTGGGGGTCATAAGAATGAATATTCTCTTCCTCCCTCTCAAGCAAATGGTTTGGGCTGAGAGGGTCACCCTCAGCAGAGAATGGTCTAGTCGTCTCCTGGGCAGACCTCCCTTGCCCTCAGGAGGGATTGGTCAGGCCTATTAGACTTGCTCCCCCCGCCCCCCAGGAGGGAATGGAACGGTCTGTGGTATTGCTGTGGGTGTGCCCAGCACCCTGTGAGCCCCCGCAGCTCGGTTCATGGCCCCTCCCAGGGTGGCCAGTGGCCCCGGGGCTCAGTCCGTGGGTCTGTGGCCCCTCCCCAGGGCGGCCAGTGGCCCCGGGGCTCAGTCCGTGGGTCCGTGGCCCCTCCCCAGGGTGGCCAGTGGCCCACGGTCTCAGTCTGTGGCCCCTCCCCAGGGCGGCCAGTGGCCCCTCCCCAGGGCGCCCGGTAGCCCCGTCCGAGGGCAGCGGCTCGGCCCCGTGCTCAGTCGCAGGCCCCGGCGAGCAAATCGCTCTCCTCGTGGCTGTTCTGCAGGGTGCTCTTGCCGTGCAGCTCCTTGAGGTGGCGCCGCAGGCCCGGCTTGTGGGTGAAGTGCACGGCGCAGTAGTTGCAGCGGTGCGGCTTGCGCCCGCTGTGCAGGTTGAGGTGGTCCTGCAGCGTGGCGTTCTGCGTGAAGCACTTGTGGCACACGGGGCACTGGAAGGGCTTGAAGCCGGTGTGGACGCGCAGGTGCCGGGTCAGGTTGCTCTTCTGGGAGAAGACCTTGGCACAGCGCAGGCAGAGGAAGAGCTTGTGCTCCCGCACGTGGCTCACGAAGCCGCCCAGCTGGGGGAAGAGGCCGTCGCAGCGCGGGCACCGGTAGGGCCGCTCCAGCTCAGGCGCCTTCCTGTCCTTCCGGGCCGGCTCCAGGTGCCGGCGGCGCATGGGGCAGCCCCGCCACGGCCCCCCCGGCTGGGCGGGGGCTGGGGGGCAGGGGAAGGGCCCCCCCGGTGCCGCCTCGTCCTCGTAGCAGCCCTTCAGGTAGCTGTGGGTGAGCTCCATGGCCGAGTTGAGGAGGGGCAGGGAGATCTCAGGGGACGAGGGGCTGCCACGGGAGCGGCAGGCCAGGAAATCCCCGGCCCCCTCTGGCCCCTCCTGCCGCCGTGCAGGCAGGGGGCAGGGGGAGGACCCCTCCTCCTCCTGCCCCGGGCCCGGCGCCACCTCGGCCTTGGGCACCAGGTAGCGGGAGACGGCCTGGGTGCAGCGCTCCACCACGTGGCCCATCTGCAGGAAGGAGGCGGCCGTCAGGTAGTTGACCAGCTCGGGCAGTGGCACCTCGAGGCAGCCGGTGTAGCAGGAGAGCAGCAGCTGGCGGCCGATCTCGGGGCTCTGCAGCAGCGAGACAGACACCTCGGGCGAGTCGCTGAGCAGGAACTGGTCCCGCAGGAACGGGGAGCAGGCGGCGAAGACCACGCGGTGCCCTGGCACCCGCAGCTCGTTCACCTGCACCGTCACGTCGCAGAACCGCCGCTGCGCCCGCAGCTGGTCCATGCGCCGCAGCACCCCGTCCCCGTAGCTGGGGAAGCGGAAGTGCAGCCGCTCGCAGGCTGGGGCCATCTTGGCGCAGCTGGGGAGAGATGGGGGTCAGACACCTCACAGCACAGTTCCGGGGGGGGGCTGGAGTGGGTGATGTGGGGCTGGTTATTTGGGGGGTATGAGTGGGTCGGGTTTTATGGCTTGGGTGGGGGAGAGGCAGGATATTGTTGAGGTGGGGGAGAGGAGTGGTGGTGGGGGAGGAAGGGCTATTGGGGGTGGCAGAGTGGTAGTGTTGCGGTGGGGGAGGGTGGGGTATTATGGGTGGGGGAGGGCTGTTGCGGTGGGGGGAGGGTGTGATGGAGTAGGGGCTGTCTGTGTGGGGGTGAGAGAGCCGGGGAGGACTTTAGGAGAGGGACAGGATCTTGGCCTGTAACCTGAGCCAGGAAGGCGGGGGGGGGGGGGGGGGTCAGCACCTTTGCCAGGGAAGCTGGACAAAGGAAGGGGCCGGCTGGAGGGAGTTAGTTCAGTTTCGGTTTTGGGCTGGGTGAGGGGAATTCAGGGAATCCTAACTGGGATCCAAAGACCCTGAACCCCCAGAAGGACTTGATTGAGGGGTCCTGGTTGTGCCTCCAAGCTCTGCTGCATCCTTTGTTCCTGTTGTCCAATAAACCTTCTGTTTTACTGGCTGGCTGAGAGTCACTGTGGGTCCCAGGAAGAGGGGTGCAGGGCCGGACTCCCCCACACTCCGTGACAGAGGAGCAGGGTATTATGGGGTGGGGGAGGGGCAGGGTGGAGAAGAGAGTTGTGGGGGAGGGGCGTTGCGGTGGGGAGAGGCAGGGGGCTATGGGGTGGGGGAGGAGAGTTGCTTCAGTGGGGGGAGGGGCAGGGTGTTACAGGTTGGGGAAGGGGAGTTGTGGGTGGGGGAGGGTGGGGTATTGTTGGAGAGGGGTGCTGTGGGGCAGGTGCGGGGGAGGGGTGTTGTGGTGGGTGGAAGGGCAGGGTGTTGCGAGGTGGGGGAAGGGTGCTGTGGGGAAGGGGTGCTGTGGAAGAGGGGTGTTGTTGCAGTGGGGGGAGGGACAAGGTATTATGGGGAGGAGGAGGTGCTGTAGGGGAGGAGCAGGGTATTATGGGGTGGGGCAGGGGTGCTATGGGGGAGAGGCCAGGGAGGAGTGTTGTTGTGGTGGGTGGGGGCAGGGTATTATGGGGTGGGGTAGGAAAGTTGTGGTGGGTGGGGGAGGGGCGTTATGGGGGAGGGGCAGGGTGCTATGGGGTTGGAGAGGGGGGTTCTGAGGGAGAGGTGTTGCACTGGGGGGAGGGGCATGGTGTTATGGGGTTGGGGAGGATGGGGCACTGTGGGGGGTAGGAGTGGGATAATGGGGTGGGGACGGGTGCTGTTGCTGTGGGGGAGGGGCTGGATGCTATGGGGCAGGGGAAGGGAGTTGTGGGTGGGGGAGGGGCAGGTGTTATGGGCAGGGAGGGTGGGGCACTGTGGGGGAGGGGTGCTGTGGGGGGTAGCGGTGGGATAATGGGGTGGGGGAGGGGTGGTATGGGGTGGGAGAGGGGCAGGGTGTTATGGGGTTGGGGAGGATGGGCACTGTAGAAGAGGGGTGCTGTGAGGGGGTAGGGTCAGGGTAATGGGGTGGGGGAGGGGTGCTGTTGTGGTGGGGGGGCAGAGTGCTGTGGGGCGGGGAGGGTGGGGCACTGTGGGGGAGGGGTGCTGTGGGGGGTCGGGGCAGGGTAATGGGGTGAGGGAGGAGTGTTGTTGCCGTGGGGGGAGGGGAGTTGTGACGGATAAGGGAGGGGCAGGGTGTTATGGGGCGGGGAGGGTGGGGTACTGTGGGGGAGGGGTGCTGTGGGGGTTCAGGGCAGGGTGTTATGGGGTGGGGGAGGGGTGTTGTTGCTGTGAGGGGAGGGGCAGGGTGTTATGGGGTGGGGAGGGTGGGGCACTGTGGGGAGTTGGGGTGGGGGAGGGGCAGGGTGTCACGGGGCGGGGAGGGTGGGGCACTGTGGGGGAGGGGAGTTGTGATGGGTGGTGGAGGGGTAGGGTGTTATGGGGCGGGGAGAGTGGGGCACTGTGGGGGAGGGGTGCTGTGGGGGTCAGGGCAGGGTAATGGGATGGGGGAGGGGTGCTGTTGCAGTGGGGGGAAGGGCAGGGTGTTATAGGGTGGGGGAGGGGAGTGGGGATTGGTGGGGGAGGGGCAGGTAATGGGATGGGGAGGGGTGTTGTTGCAGTGGGGGGAGGGGCCGAGTGTTATGGGGTGGGGGAGGAGTGTTGTTGCCGTGGGGGAGGGGAGTTGTGATGGGTGGGGGAGGGGCAGGGTGTGATGGGGCGGGGAGGGTGGGGGAGGGGCGGGGTGTTATTGGGCATGGAGTGTGGGGCACTGTGGGGGGGGGTGCTGTGGGGGGTCGGGCAGGGTTATGGGATGGGGGAGGGGTGCTGTTGCAGTGGGGGAGGGGCAGGGTGCTATGGGGCGGGGAGGGTGGGGCACTGTGGGGAGTTGGGGTGGGGGAGGGGCGACGCACCAGACTCCTCGGGGCCCCGTCCCGCCTTTACGCCATTTGCGTAGTCACCGCCAGTCGCGGCAGCGGCCCCTCTTCCGCGCACGCGTATTTCGCGCTCTACGCAGCGCGCTCCGCAGTTTGCGCAGCAGCCCGACTGTTCCACGCACCGTGCGCAGCCGCACCCGCACCTGTAAGCTGGTCACGTGGCGCAAACTGGCGGCTGCCACAGGCGCCCCTTACGCTATTTGCGTAAAGCCGGCGCTTGCTTACGGTGTTTGCGCAGCGGCTTTCCTAACAGCTATTCCCGAACAAGGTTTACGCATTTGACGTTGCGCAGCGCGCCTCTCCTACGCACTTTGCGTAACACTACCCCTCTCCGCACCGCTTCCCCGCCCTCACCTGGGCGCCTCCTGTCCCGGCTCCGGGGCCGCCTCGGCCTCGCCCCGCCCCGCGGGCCCCGCGCCGCTCACCAGCCCCGCCCGGCCGCCGCGCGCCGCGCCAGCGCCGCCATCTTGTCCCCTCGGCGGCCGCCGGCCGGGACTTCTTCCTGGATCCCTCCGCCGAGCAGCGCGAGGTAACATGGATCCCTGCGCGGGGACGAGAAATAGTCCCCCTCCCATCCCCCCACCCCATAACCCGCTTGGCCCATGATCTGCCCACATCCCATAATAACCCGCCTCGTCCCTGTCCGTAACCTAACCCCTCCCATCCCCCACACCATAGCCCCCCCCAGCCCCTGGAACAAGCCCCTTACCCCCTGTCCCCCCCACTTCTCCCCATAGCACCCCCTCATCCTCCCTGCCCACAAGCAACCCTCGTTCCCAGCCCATAGCCCCCCCCAGGGAGCCCCACAACTCCCCAGGAGAAAACCCCACTAATCCCCACACCACATGCCCCAACCGCCACTTGAAATCCCCATTTCACCCTATAACACGCCCCCCCCCACACACACATTCCCTGCCACACTGGGAAGGGGGGCCTGCCCCACACAGGGTTCTGGCCCCTGTAGCGGGAGGGGGCAACTCAGAGGGGTGGGGAATGGGGCCCAGGGCCTGGCCCCTGTAGGGGGAGGGGGCAGCTCAGAGGGGCTGCAAATGGGGCCCAAGACCCAGCCCCTGTAGGGGGAGGGGGCGGCTCAGAGGGGCCAGGAATGGGGTTTGGGGGCCTGGCACATGTAGGGGGAGGGGTTGGCTCAGAGGGGCAGGGAATGGGGCCCTTCGCCCAACCCCTGTAGGGGGAAGGGCCAGCTCAGAGGGGCAGGGAATGGGGCCCCAGGGCCCAGCCCCTGTAGGGGGAAGGGCCAGCTCAGAGGGGCAGGGAATGGGGCCCCAGGGCCTGGCCCATGTAGGGGGAGGGGGCGGCTCAGAGGGGCAGGGAATGGGGCCCAGGGCCTGGCCCATGTAGGGGGAGGGGGCGGCTCAGAGGGGCAGGGAATGGGGCCCAGGGCCTGGCCCCTGTAGGGGGAGGGGGCAGCTCAGAGGGGTGGGGAATGGGGCCCAGGGCCTGGCCCCTGTAGAGGGAGGGGGCAGCTCAGAGGGGCTGCAAATGGAGCCCAAGACCCAGCCCCTGTAGGGGGAGGGGGCGGCTCAGAGGGGCAGGGAATGGGGCCCCAGGGCCCAGCCCCTGTAGGGGAAGGAGGTAGCTCAGAGGGGCCAGGAATGGGGTTTGGGGGCCTGGCCCATGTAGGGGGAGGGGCTGGCTCAGAGGGGCAGGGAATGGGGCCCTTCGCCCAACCCCTGTAGGGGGAAGGGCCAGCTCAGAGGGGCAGGGAATGGGGCCCTTCGCCCAACCCCTGTAGGGGGAGGGGCTGGCTCAGAGGGGCAGGGAATGGGGCCCTTCGCCCAACCCCTGTAGGGGGAAGGGCCAGCTCAGAGGGGCAGGGAATGGGGCCCTGGGGCCTGGCCCCTGTAGGGGCACCAGCCCTGATCTGACCTGGCAGGATGGATGCTACAATTTGCTCAATATCAAACAGCCTTTTATTTACAAAACTGAAAGTTGTGGATGGGGGTCCCTGGAGCGCCCCCAGGAGGGAGCGCACCCCCAACCTTCCATTTGGTTCACAGCACCAGCAGGCAGGGGAGTGAGTAGTCTAGGGGGGCAGATGGGCTGAAATGGACTCCCCCCACTGCACACAGGGAAAGGAGGGGGGCAAAGAGCTCACACCCTACCCCCACCCCCAGAGTATGGGGTGGCAGCCCAGCTTGTCTGCTCCACCCCTGGAGTCAGTGTGGAAGGTGGGGCCTGGGGCTGCACCCTCAGCTCAGGCCTGGCACCTGGGGCGTCCCTTGGAGCGCAGGGGGACCCGTCCCGAGCAGCGCTGGAGTGTGGGAGCCCAGGAGGGACTGGGGGAGGGGGACGGGAGACACCCCCTCCTCAGGCCACAGGATACAGACAGCAGCAAACACCTGTCCAGCAAAAACCGCTACAGACCAGTCCCTGGGGACTGGGGGGGCAGCCAGGCTCTCAGCGTGGGGCCCTTCCCTCCTCCCCCTACTCGGAAGCTACAGAGAGAAAAGCACCAAGGGGCTCCCAGGAAATCCCTGACCACGGCCGGGGCTCACGCCCCCACCTCCCTGCCCGCCGGGCCACTCTGGGGCCCCGGCTCCCGCCTGTTGGGGGTTTCCACTGGGGCCCGACCCCCCTGTCCGGGTATGGTCTCCAAGGCAGCTGGGGTGGGACTCTTGAGGCTGGGCGTGGCCAGACCCGTGGCGACCTGGCCCATGGCAGCCCCTGAGGGCAGCGTCCGCTCCAGCTTGCGGTGCTTGCGGGGCGAGGGCGGGGCGGTGGGCGGCGTGGGCAGCAGGATCTCACGGATGACGCGGGTGCAGAGCGCGGCCGCCTGGCGGGTCTCACGGCACAACTGGGACAGGCTCAGGAAGCCGTGCGGCAAGTCCTGCACAATCCGCAGTGTCACTGGCTGGCCCAGCTCCCGCAGCCGCCGGGCAAACATCACCGAGTCGTCCAGCATGGGGTCCAGGGCACAGGCCTGCGGGAGTGGGGGTGGGGGGCAGAGTGGGGCCAAATGTCAATGGGGGCTATCACACTTCCCAGTGCCCTCCATGTGGGGCTCTCACTGCTATATGGACAAGTGCCCCCTGTGGGGCTCTCACTGCTATATGGACCAATGCCCCCCCACGGGGCTCTAACTCCTATATGGACCAGTGCTCCCCCTGTGGGGCTCTCACTGCTATATGGACCACTGCCCCTCATGGGGCTCTCACTGCTATCTAAACCAGTGCCCCCCCATGGGGGTCTTGCTGCTATATGGACCAGTGCCCCCTACCGTGGGGCTCTCTGCTATATAGACCAGTGCCCCCTCCCTGCAGGGCTCTCACTGCTATATGGACTAGTGCCCCCTCCCTGTGGGGCTCTCACTCCTATATAGACCGGTGCCCCCCCATGGGGTTGTCACTGCTATATGGACCAGTGACCCCCGTGGGGCTCTCACTGCTATATGAACCAGTAACCCCCTCCGTGGGGTTCTCACTGTTATATGGATCAGTCGACCCTCCAGGCTCCCCTGCACAATCTGGCTGACTGCCCACCCCGGGTCTCACCACGATATGGACCGGCGGCAGCCCTCGCAGCATGCTGTCCGGAGCCAGGAGGGGCGACATGAAGGGGTTCTTCACCACAGGCGATGCCTCCAGGGTGATGCTGGTGGAGGGCTGGTCCGAGCGCAGCGGCTCAAAGCCATCAGGATACTGCAGCACCTCGTCCCCAGGGGCCTCTTCCTCCAGCTGCCCCCCACTCAGGAAGAAGGTAGGGGGGCTGCCCTGAGGGGGGGCAGATGCAGGGGCAAGGGGGGCTGACACCCCACACAATAGATCCTGGCAGGTCTGGCTCTTGTGGGAGCCCCTGGATTTGACAGCTGAGTCATCGTCCAGCACTGCCTCCGAGACGCTCGTCCGCAGGGCCTCTGTGAGCCAGGGGAGACATGAGAGCCTGGGGACCCCCCGAATTCATCTAATCTCTCCCCTGCCAGGACCCCCCCAAATTCATCTAACCTCTCCCCTGCCGGGACCCCCCGAATCGTCCTCACCTCTCCCTTGTTGAGACTCCCCGAATCGGCCTCACCTCTCTGCTGCCGGGACCCCCCACCATCGACCTCACCTCTCCCCTGCCGGGACCCCCCCCCCAAATTCATCTAACCTCTCCCCTGCCAGGACTCCCTGAATCGGCCTCACCTCTCCCCTGCTGGGACTCCCCAAATTCATCTAACCTCTCCCCTGCTGGGACCCCCCTGAATTCATCTAACCCCTCCCCTGCCAGGACCCCCCGAATCAGCCTCACCTCTCCCCTGCCAGGACTCCCCAAATTCATCTAACCTCTCCCCTGCCAGGACCCCCCCGAACTGGCCTCATCTCTTCCCTGCTGGGACTCCCCAAATTGCCCTCACCTCCCCCCTGCCGGGACCCCCCCATCACCCTCACCTCTCCCCTGCTGGGACCCCTCGAATCCTCCTCACCTCTCCCCTGCTGGGACTCCCTGAATCGGCCTCACCTCTCCCCTGCCGGGACTCCCCAAATTGCCCTCACCTCTCCCCTGCTGGGACCTCCCCCATCATACTCACCCCTCCCCTGCCGGGACCCCCCCATCACCCTCACTTCTCCCCCGCTGGGACTCCCTGAATCGGCCTCACCTCTCCCCTGCCGGGACTCCCCAAATTGCCCTCACCTCTCCCCTGCTGGGACCTCCCCCATCATACTCACCCCTCCCCTGCCAGGACCCCTCAAATCATCCTCACCTCTCCCCTGATGGGACTCCCCAAATTGCCCTCACCTCTCCCCTGCCGGGACCCCCCCCATCGCTCTCACCTCTCCCCTGCTGGGACTCCCCGAATCGGCCTCACTTCTCCCCTGCTGGGCTGCCCTGCCCCACACCTTCGTGCCATGCGGTGCCAGGCTCTTCCAGGCTACCCCAGTGCCAGGCCGCCGTGACCCCCTGCCATGCAGCCCTGACCCCCTGCCACAGGCCGCCATGCCCCACACCTTCGTGCCATGCGGTGCCTGGCTCTCCCTGGCTGCCCCAGTGCCAGGCCGCCGTGCCCCCCTGCCACGCAGCCCTGGCCCCCTGCCACAGGCCGCCCTGCCCCACACCTTCATGCCATGCAGTGCCCGGCTCTCCCTGGCTGCCTCAGTGCCAGGCTGCCCTGCCCCACACCTTCATGACATGCGGCGCCAGGCTCTCCCAGGCTGCCCCAGTGCCAGGCCGCCGTGCCCCCCTGCCATGCAGCCCTGACCCCCTGCCACAGGCCGCCCTGCCCCACACCTTCGTGCCATGCGGTGCCAGGCTGCCCTGCCCCACACCTTCGTGCCATGCGGTGCCTGGCTCTCCCTGGCTGCCCCAGTGCCAGGCTGCCCTGCCTCACATCTACATGCCATGCGGTGCCCGGCTCTCCCTGGCTGCCCCTGATGCTGAGGGGCAGCGCCATGGGCGAGAGCTCCCTGGAACCCCACCCCGACCCCTGGGAGGCCCGTGCGGTTAGGGGCTGGCGAGGCAGTCCTACCAGCGGGTGGGTTAGTGAGGGCGGGGATCCTGGCTCCCAGGAGATGCGCCAGGGGCAGCAGCAGGAGCTGGGTGGTGGGGGGGCGGGGCTGGCACCAGACGCGCCCTGTGGAGACAAGGGGCAGGTGAGAGGGGGCGGGCAGGGGGCAGAGGTGGGGGCCCCATCCAGCTGTTACCTGCACCGGCCCCGTTGCTGCGCCCCGGGCCGTCCAGCAGCGCCCCCAGCCAGGCCGAGGCGCTTTGCCGCAGCTCCCGCAACAGCAGCGCTGTGTCCCGCCGCATCATGTTCACTGGGCCCAGCTTCTCCAGCCCAGGGGGCTCGCCCTCCGCCGGCTCCGTGCCTGGGGGGCAGGGACAGAGAGCATTGGGGTCCCCCCTGCACCTCACCAGAACCCCCACCTGCTCGCCCTCCGCCTGCTCCGTGCCTGGGGGGCAGGGACAGAGAGCATTGGGGTCCCCCTTGCACCTCACCAGAACCCCCACCTGCTCGCCCTCCGCCAGCTCCGTGCCTGGGAGGCAGGGACAGAGAGCATTGGGGTCCCCCCTGCACCTCACCAGAACCCCCACCTGCTCGCCCTCCGCCAGCTCCGTGCCTGGGGGGCAGGGACAGAGAGCACTGGGGTCCCCCCTGCACCCCACCTCTGGGCCTGCCCCCCTCCCTGCTCGCTCTCCGCCGGCTCTGTGCCTGGGGGGCAGGGACAGAAAGCATTGGGGTCCCCCCTGTACCTCACCAGAACCCCCACCTGCTCGCCCTCCACCGGCTCCGTGCCTGGGGGCAGGGACAGAGAGCATTGGGGTCCCTCCTGCACCCCACCTCTGGGCCTGCCCCCCTCCCTGCTCACCCTCCGCCGGCTCCGTGCCTGGGGGGCAGGGACAGAGAGCACTGGGGTCCCCCCTGCACCCCACCTTTGGGCCTGCCCCCCTCCCTGCTTGCCCTCGCTGGCTCTGTGCCTGGGGGGGCAGGGACAGAAAGCATCGGGGTCCCTCCTGCATCCCACCTCTGGGCCTGCCCCCTCCCTGCTCGCTCTCTGCCATCTCCATGACTGGGGGCAGGGACAGAAAGCACTGGGTCCCCCCTGCACCCCATCAGCCCACCTCCCTGCTCACCCTCCGCTGGCTCCGTGTCTGGGGGCAGGGACAGAGAGCACCAGGGTCCCCCCTGCACCCCACCAGCCCACCTCCCTGCTCACCCTCCAGTGGCTCTGTGTCGGGGGGCAGAGACAGAGAGCACCGGGGTCCCTGCTCTTTGCCCCCACAGCCACCAGCTCCCTCTTTTGCTCACCTGTCTCCCCATTTTTGCCCCCTGTAACTGCCCACTGTCCCCCCGTACACCCCCCCCGTACCGGCGTAGGCGCTGAGGCACTTGCAGAGCACGCTGAGGGGCAGCAGGGGGTCGAGCAGCGTGAGCAGGCGGGAGGGCGAGGCCGCGGCCCGCACCAGGGTGACAGGATAGGCCGCCATGATGCCGTCGGGTAGCTGGATGCCGAAGGCGGCTGCCCGCATGGTCACGGTGAGGCAGAGGTTCCCGCCTGCGCTGTCCCCCGCCAGGCAGACCCGCTGCGCCGTGGAGCCTGTGGGGAGACAGGGTGAGAGTGTGGGAGGGAGAAGGGGGGGCAGATAACCTGGCAGGGGCGCCTACCCGGTCTGTTCATGCCCCACACTCTCCAGCCCCTGCCTGTCCCACCCAGCGAACAATGTCAGGGTGCTGCCCGCCACGTGCCCGTCACACCCAGCAAGGGGTGCTGGGGTCCCTCTGTCCAGCCCCACCAGCAGCAGGCCCTGCCCCCCATGTGCCCGTCACACCCAGCAGGGGGTGCTGGGGTCCCTCCATCCCATCCCGTCACACCCAGCAGGGGGTGATGGGGGCCCCCTGTCCATTCCCTTCAGTGGAGGCACTGGGGTCCACCCAATCCATCCCATCTCACCCAGCAAGGCTCTGGGCTGCCCACAGCCATGGGGAGCCCAGAGCCCTTTAAATCCCAGGGGGTGCTGGGGTCCCCTCGTCCCATCCCGTCCCCCACGGTAGGGGTGCTGAGGTGCCTGGTCTCAGCCAGCAGAGGGTGCTGAGGTCCCCCTGTCCCATCCCCCCCAGAGGGGGGTGCTGGGGTCCCCCCGCCCTGTCCCGTCCCCCCCAGCAGGGGTGCGGGGTCCCGGGTCTCACCCAGCGGGGGGTGCTGAGGTCCCCCCGTGCCGTCCCCCCCAGCAGGGGTGCGGGGTCTCGGGTCTCATCCAGCAGGGGGTGCTGGGGTCCCCTCGCCCCGTCCCGTCCCCCCCAGCAGGGGTGCGGGGTCCCGGGTCTCACCCAGCGGGGGGTGCTGGGGTCCCCCCGTCCCGTCCCCCCCAGCAGGGGTGCGGGGTCCCGGGTCTCACCCAACAGGCGGCAGTGACGCAGGGCCCAGCAGTAGGCGTAGAAGCACTCCTCCAGGGCGCGGGGGAACGGGGCCTCGGGCGCCAGGGCGTAGTCAACGGCGAGCACGGGGGCGCCCAGCTCCTGCGCCCAGCCCCGCAGGTACGGCTCGTGGGACTTGGACGTCTGCGCCACGAACCCGCCGCCGTGGAAGTGAACCAGCAGGAGGGGCGAGGGGGGCGCGGGCGCCGCCTTGCGCCACAGCTCCAGCCCCAGCGGGCCCTCAGCCTGGGCCAACGCGGAGAGCGCCTCGCTGTCCTGGGGAGAGCGGGGGGGACAGTGTGAGGGATCCCCTGCCTGTACCCCCGCCCCGCACACCCTGCCCGGGACCCCCCGACTGTCCCTGCCCCACACATCCTGCCCGGGATCCCTCCGACTGTCCTCCACAACACACACCCTGCCAGGGACGCCCGACTGTCCCCCCCCATCCCCGCACACCCTGCCTGGGACCCCCCTGACTGTCCCTGCCCCACACATCCTGCTCGGGATCCCTCCGACTGTCCCTGCCCAACACATCCTGCCTGGGATCCCTCCGACTGTCTTCCCCAACACACACCCTGCCAAGGACGCTCGACTGTCCCCCCCGTCCCCGCACACCCTGCCTGGGACCCCCCTGACTGTCCCTGCCCCACACATCCTGCCCGGGACCCCCCTGACTGTCCTCCCCAACACACACCCTGCCAGGGACCCCAGACTCTCCCCCCCACCCCCGCTCACGCCTGCCCGGGACCCCCTGCCCGTACCCCCCATGCACCCTGTGTGGGACCCCCTATCGCACTCTGTACCCTGCCCTGCCTGGGTCCCCCCACCTCACTCAGCACCCTGCGCTGCCTGGGATCCCCTGCCTGCCCCATGGGATCCCCCATTGCACTCTGTACCCTGCCTTGCCAGGGACCCCCTGCTGTCCCCCCATGTGTGCCCTGCCCAGCACACCCCCGCCCAGATCCCAGTGATCTCCCGCCCATCTCCCCCATGCACACCCTGCCTGGAACCCACCACCCCACCCGGTCCCCGTAGCCCCCCCACAGAACTCCCTCAGGATCCAACTCCCCAGACCTGCCAGGACCCCACCTGGTTCTGCTCACTCCCCTCCCCCATCCCAGAGCTCCCAGCCCCACGCTCACCTGCCCCCCAGCAGACCCCTGCCCACCAGCCCCTCACCTGCCCCTCACGCAGCTCGTGGGAGATGAGGCGCATGTGGACGGGCCCTGGGCCAGTGTGCGCCACCGGGGGGCTGATAGTGATGCTCAGCGAGGGGTCAGCAGCCAGCGGCAGCTCGAAGGGCTCAGGGGGCACCGTCAGCGCCCGGCTCACCCGCACCGGCGTGGATGCCAGGCTGGCCACGGACTGCGGGGGAGGGGGAGGGTGAGCGGGGCCCCCAGGCAGGTCCGACCCTGCACTCCCACCCCGATCCGTGCCCCACAGCACCTTGCACCGCTCCACCCCCCCACCCCACAGCGCCCTGTGCCGCTCCAACCTGCCCTGCCCCAAAGCGCCCTGCACCGGGCCCTGCTCCCACCCCCCCCACTCCACAGCGCCCTGTACCAGGTACTGCTCCCACCCCCATAGCACCTTGCACAGCTCCACCCCCCCCACCCCACAGCGCCCTATACCAGGTACTGCTCCCACCCCCATAGCACCTTGCACCGCTCCACCCCCCCCACCCCACAGCGCCCTATACCAGGTACTGCTCCCACCCCCATAGCACCTTGCACAGCTCCACCCCCCCCACCCCACAGCGCCCTATACCAGGTACTGCTCCCACCCCCACAGCACCTTGCACTGCTCCAACCCCACCTGCCCCACAGCACCCTGCACCGGGCACTGCTCCCACCCCCACAGCACCTTGCACTGCTCCACCCCCCCAACCCCACAGCACCCTGCGCCTGGCCCTGCTCCCACCCCTACCCCAACCCCACAGCACCCTGTGCCGGGCACCGCTCCTACCCTGTGCCCGGGACAGCCCCGCACTCACAGCCAGCAGCTCGGTCTCCGTCAGGTTCCAGAAGCTCTTCCAGAAATGCACGTCGAGGTTCTGCGTGATCCTCTCGAACTCGGCTCCTCGCAGCTCTGGGTCGATGGCGAACTTCCCCGAAGTGAACAGCGAGCTGGCCGCCATGCCTGGAGGAACGGGAGATCGGCGATGTGGTGCTGTCCCCTGGCCCTGCCCCCCCGGTCCTGTGGGGCTCCCAGGGCCCCAGCCTGCACCCCCGGCAGTGCTCCCTCATGCTGCCTTCCCACAGCCCTGCCTGCCCTCCCGCCCACCCCAGCAGTGCTCCCTCACCCCCACAAGCTTCCTCCACAGCGAGGCTCCATGGGCAGCCAGGAACGGGGCCCAGCCCCCAATGGGCAGGGAAGCGGGCAAAGCAGTGCATTGTGGGTAGCAGCCAGGTCAGATGAGTCCCCTAGGCAGCAGGCTGGGCTGAGTGGGCCCAGAAGGGAATTGTGGGTTCAGCCAGCCTGTGGCTGCAGTGCATCATGGGACCAGCACCCCCCCAGAGGCTGCAGTGCATTGTGGGAGAAGCCCCCCCCGGGCTGCAGTGCATCATGAGAGCAGAAGCCCCCCATCCCCAGTGGCCGCCCCACTCACTGAGGCCGGAGTCGTGGCGTCTGTAGTTCTCGCCGAAAGAGACCAGGCTGATGGCGATGGTCTGGAGGAAGGGCCGGATGGAGGGGGCGAACTGCAGGGCAAAGGGCAAAGGTCACCACTCTGCACCCCGAGACCGGGTCGGAGGCTCTGAGGGACACCCCTGCCCGGGTGCTGTGCAGGAAGCATGATGGTGGCTCACCCTCCCCATGGGTGTTCAGTGGGGGGGCAGAGGGACGGGTGTGGCCAAGGCGCGAGGGGGGCGAGCAATTGGGGGGCCATGGGGGGGGGGGTCCTTCTGGCCTGGGTGCGAGGGGCACAGCTGGGGGGGTGGCCACAGCAGAATCCCTGAGCACGTCTGGCTGCCAGGGACTCGGATGCGCTTCCTTCTGCCCCTGGGTTGCCCCTCCCTGACTCGCCAATCCCCCGTGGCCCGGCCCCCACCTGGAAGCCCAGGCAGCGCCCGTAGAAGCAGCCCTTGTGCAGGGTGCCGTACTCCCGCAGCACCCGCTCGGTCAGGCCGCGCTCCTCATGGTGGAAGAGGCAGCCGGGGCGGTTGTGGGTCAGCAGGCGCTGCGCCAGGTACAGCAGCGCCCGCAGCTGGCTCAGGGCGGCGCAATAGGCCTCCAGCTCGGCTGCGTTGTGGCCCGTGCGGAAGAAGACGCTGCGGCGGTTGGCGGCCACGTAGCGGCTCTTGTGCAGGACGTGGGCCAGGCAGCAGCGCGCCGTCTGCGCCAGGCTGCGGTACCCGTTGGCCGGCGTGGCCTCATCCAGGTCGAAGACGTGGTAGACGCTGGCGAAGTGGCGCAGGATCGGCTCCAGGCAGCGGGCGTGCTCCCCGATAGCCGTGAAGGCCGCCACGAACCGGCGCCCCGTCTCTGAGGCGCTCTGCCGGAAGAAGGCCACGTTGTCCTCGGCCACCACGTGCAGGGCATGGAACAGGGGCCGGGAGTCCATGGCGCGGGGCCTGCGGGGAGACAGGGGAGGTTAGCTGGAGGGGGGACCAGGCAGGGAGGGGGGTGTTAGCTGGGTGACTTGGGGGGGCTTGCAATGGGAGAGACGGGGGGGTATGGTGAGTGGAGTAAGTAACCCCCACTCACCCCTTCCAGTGCCCACCTGGGCTCCCCCATACCTAATAGCCCCAGCCAGCCCCCAGTATTCAGCCCCAGTTAGGGCCCCCCCCATAATCACCCCCCACATCACCCCAGCTATTTACCCCCCACACCCTAGCCAGGATCCCTTGTGCTTACTCCCTGAGAACCCCGTCAAATCTGCCACCAGTCACCCCCAGCACCGCAGCTGGGACCCGCTTTGCACTCATCCCTCAGCATCCTCCCACAGCAACCGCGCCCTGTGCTCATCCCCCCCAGCTGGGACCCCAGCCCCCCCCCTCAAACGCCCACTCACCTTCAACCCCCTGTGCTCAACCCCGCAGCTGGGACCCCAGACCCCTCCCCCCAAACTCTCACTCACCCTCAATCCCCTGTGCTCATCCCCCCAATGCCCCAGCCAGGGCCCCAGCGCCCCAGCCAGGGCCCCAGCGCCACTCAACTTCAACCCCCTGTGCTCATCCCCCCAGCACCCCAGCAGGGATCCCACCCCCGTACTCACCCCCAGCCAGACCCCCCACCACCACAGTCACCCTCAGCCGCTGCCTGCTCCCCTGGCTGAGCCCTGGCAGACCCAGTTCCCTGAGGCTCTTTATAGCCCAGCTGGGAGCCAGGGAGTCGGCTCCACCCCTGGGAAGGGGTTGAGCCCATGGAAGGGAGGGGGCAAGAGGCACTGACAGGGAGTGGGGGCTGGTGGTGAGAGCAGGCGGGGCTGGGAGCCAGGACTCCTGGGTTCTCTCCCTGGCTCTGGGAGGGGCCTGGGATCCAGGACTCCCGGGTTCTCTCCCTGGCTCTGGGAGGGGAGTGGGGGGGCTGGTGGTGAGAGCAGGGGGGGCTGAGAGCCAGGACTCCTGGGTTCTGTCCCTGGCTCTGGGAGGGGAGTGGGGGCTGGTGGTTAGAGCAGGGGGGGCTGGGAGCCAGGACTCCTGGGTTCTGTCCCTGGCTCTGGGAGGGGAGTGGGGGCTGGTGGTTAGAGCAGGGGGGGCTGGGAGCCAGGACTCCTGGGTTCTCTCCCTGGCTCTGGGAGGGGAGTGGGGGCTGGTTGTTAGAGCAGGGAAACTGCCCGCACCCGCTCCCCACCCAGGGCAGGCTCACAGCCAGGCTCCCATCTCACCCCACACCCCTGGGCTCTTTCACCCAGACCCGGCGTCCCCATGGTTGGGAGCCTCCGTTCACACTGCTCCCCACAACCCCCCCTCCAGCAGGGGCTGCAGCTGCTGTTAAGCAGGGCCTCACCCAGGGTCCCTGGGGCCTGGCTCCGAGCAAACAACAGCCTGGGGCACTGACCTCCAGACAGCGCCCCACAGCCGGGCCAGGCAGCCCAGGGTCAGCCCCCCATGGCTCAGCCCCCCGGGCACATCCTGCCCAGACATGGGGTGTGTTATCCTGCAAGGGAGGGGGTCCCCTCTCCAGCTGCCCTGATGCCAGCACTGATGGGGTTAAGGAGATGGGGGGCTGGCCCTGCTTGGCAGCTGCGAAAGCTCTGGGGACTGGGCAGGAATGTGCACAAACAGCTGGACTGGGGCAGGGGGAACTGGGGCAGGGGGTGCTGGGGGGGCACGAGGTCTGGAAGGGCTGGGGGTGCAGGGGCTGGGGCAGAGGACACTGTGGGGTTGGACAGGGGGGTACTAAGGGGCAGGGGATCCAGAGGGGCTGGGGTCTCTCTCTCTCTAGTGTCTATCCCCCGAGGAGGGGGGTATCGGAGGGGGAGGAGTTCCTATTTTAGGTGGTTCTAGTAATTGTGCCTGCCCACCAGCAGCCATAAGCTGTCCCCCCCCCGCCCCCCCAACACACACTACCTTGGCCAGCCCCACAGTCTGCCCCTCCCCTCCAACAGAGCTGAGACACCCACAGGTATCTGAGATCCCCATGGCTAGCTGGCCTCCCATCTCCCCAGGCGGCTCCCTCCCTCCATCCCCCCAGGTGCTGCCCCCTCAGGGGATGGCTCCCTTCCCCCCTCCCCCCAGGTGCTGCCCCCCCAGGGGATGGCTCCCTTCCCCCCTCCCCCCAGGCACTGCCCCCCAGTGTGCTGTTGACGGCTGCTGTGCCCCCCAAGGCTGTCAGCGGGGGGGGGCACCGTCACTGGCTGCCGGCCTTGTGACTCCCAGGGACAGAGGCCCGCGCAGGGAGACGGGAGCCGTCGGTGCCAGGGCGGCTGGGCGCACACAGAGCTCATTGTACCACCTGCCTGCCCGAGGGGGCCCCCACAGCACAGCTCCGTGGGGGAGGGGACCTTGGGTGAGTCCTGGCCGGGGGCGAGAGCCTTGTCTTGCCCCACACTGCCCCAGGATCCCAGACTTGGGGGGCAGGTGCGTTTGTGCCCAGCGTGTCTGCAGTCATAGAGCAAAGATCATGGGGCAACAAAGGGACCTTGCGCCCCAAGGGAGGCAGGAAGGGGTCACCCCCCCGGTGCACCAACCAGAGAGAGGAGCTAGAAACCGCTCCCCCCACCATAATAAAGAAAGGCCCATGCTCCACACCTCCCCCCAAGCTTACCCAGTGTGGCGTGTCCCACTCCCCCCAAGACAGCACCCAGCATGCCACGTCCCTTGCCCCCTCTATCCCCCCACATTCCCCAGCATGATACACTCCCTTCCCCAGCGCCACAACACTTCGAGGGTCAGAGACACCCAGCAGAGCCAGCTGTCCCCAACCACACAGCCCCACAACACTTGGAGGGACACGACACACCCGGCTGTACTGCCCCACGCAGCATCTCGAGGTCAGAGACACCCATTAGACATGGCTGTACCACCCCACACAGCCCCACAACATGTCGAGGTCAGAGACATGTGGCTGTACCAACCCACACAGCCCCACAACACCTCGAGGGATATGAGACACCCAGCTGTACTGCCCCATACAGCCCCACAACACTTCGAGGGACACGAGACACTCAGCTGTACCAACCCACACAGCATCTCAAGGTCAGAGACACGTGGCTGTACCAACCCACATAGCACCACAACACCTTGAGGGTCAGAGACACCCGTCATAAGTGGCTGTAGCACCCCACACAGCACCACAACATCTCACAGGGTCAGAGACACCCAGCAGAGCCAGCTGTACCCACCCACACAGCCCCAGAACACCTCAAGGGACACAAAACACCCGGCTGTACCGCCCCACAATACCTCAAAGTCAGAGACACCTGGCTGTATCGCCCCACAACACCTCGAGGGACACAAGATATCCGGCTGTACCGCCCCACACAGCTCCACAACACCTCGAGGTCAGAGACACTTGTCAGACGTGGCTGTATCACCCCACGCAGCACCAGAAGGAAGAATTTTAGGCCCAGATAAATGAAACCCAACAGAGGCGTCGAAGATTTAAGAATGGCCATGGGAACGTCAGGCTCTCCGAACGCTCTGCCACGGGCCCCTTCGGACCGAGGCCATTGTGTTGCCGGAGCGGCTGGACCTAGAGGAACATGGCAGATAGCTCAGGCCAGGCCAACTGAGGGGACAGAAGCGCGATCAGGCAGGAATATATCGGAAGCGTCATGCATGGTGCACGGGGCTTGTTTTACACTAGAGAATGCTCAGAAGAGCTAAGTAGCCACCAGCCAAGACGCCGCCATCGCTTAGACAAGCCACTCCAGTAACCATGCGCCCGGTGCCTGCACAGAGGCTTCTGCGCACAGCTCTCCTACCCACCTTCTCGCAGGGGTGCAGGGCGTCATCTGGCACCAGGATAGGAGGCGCATGCCACTCCCGTGCGATCTCATTCACTTATCTCTGGCCGGTGCCAGAGTAAGAGAACGAGTCGAACGACTCTACGTCAGTGTGACGAGCTGCCAAAGGAGGACAGAGCCCTGTGAGAGCGGGATGGGACTGACGGAGAGAGGGCACACGGGGGTGGACCCGGCTGGCCAGAGAAGCCCAGGGCAGAGACGCCTGTGGAAGTCGGTTGCTGACTGACGATAAGTCACCAGCAGGAGGCCGCGTGGCCGAGTGAGTCTTACACCAGCGGGGATGGCACAAGACGACTTGTGCAGTGACAGTATTGCAACACCTTCAACTGGCACCTTGCCGGAGAGGGTCCCAGGCCATCAGTTGCCAGGAGACAGGGTGTCGGCCATTCTCTGTGCAGACAGCATCACACTGGTACTGTCAGGCTCTGCACCAATCACACCCCTTTATCCCACCACCTATATACCTAAGAACTGCATAGGGGAAACTGAGGCAAGCACACAGTATTCAGTGAAAACATTAAGCCCATTCCCATTTCGTCACACCATAAAGCTGACTGGTCCCATTTCACGGCCACAGGAGAAAATTATTTCTTCCACACCTAGGAAGGTTTTCCAACCTGTGCTGTGGAAATCAGCGGAAAGGAGGAAGGTGAGAGGCAGAAATGGACCCCAGGCTAGAATCATACAGGGATGGAAGATTTCAGGAGGGAAGGAATCCGGTTCGACTGGAGGCTGAACGGACCCTTGCAGGCGAAGAGGCCAGATGGAAATGGAAGAAAGTCTCAAAAGAACTCGCCCTGAAAACAGCTGAATGTAGACAAAGGCATTGAGAAGAGACTTGCGGATGGCTGGATCCTCACGGGAGAAAGGATTTGTAGATGACACTGCAGGGAATTGAGACGAAACAGACCAACACTAGCAATCTAAGGGCTTGGCTACACTTGCGAGTTACAGAGCAATAAAGGAGCCCGGGTGCACTAGCTCACTCCCCATCCACACTGGCAAGGCACGTAGAGTGCTCTGACTCCACGGCTACAGCACTGCTGGTACTGCTCCTTGGCGAGAGGAATAACGTTTGCTGCACCCTTGGCTACAACGCCCAGGTGTCAGTGTGAATGAGGTGTTGCGTTACTGTGCTCTGATCAGCCTCTGGACACGTCCCATAAGCCCCTTAACTCAAGTGGCCACTCTTGTCACTGTTTTGCTCCTGTAGGAATGCGGAAATGCCCTTTCAAAGCTCCGTTTCTGACAGCCAGCATGCAAGCCATTAGTGTGAAATGCTGTGTGAGAGAGAGAGAGGCGGGGGGGGGGAGTGGGAGGCCTGCGGCTGTCTGAACTCACAAGACAGCATGCTGACATGCTCTCAGCCCCCCCCAAATCTCACTCTCTCTCCTCCCGTCACACTCCACCCCACCCCCGATATGAAAAGCATGTTGCAGTCACATGCTGGGATAGCTCCCCATAATGCACCGCTCCTAATGCCACTGCAAGTGCCGCAAATGTGGCCACACCAGCGTGCAAGCAGCTGTCAGTGTGGACAGACTGCAGCGCTTTCCCTACTGCGCTCTCCAAAGGCGGGTTTAACTCACAACGCCCTACATCTGCAAGTGTCGCCATGCCCTTAAGAACACCACTATCCAGACAAATGGAGATACAGATGCAAAAGGTGACAGAGTCTGTGAATATTGTACCAAGACTAGCAGGCTCCCAAAGACAAAGATGGAGCCGCTGCAAATCATACAAGATGGACTATCCAGGAGGAAAGACAAAGAGAATTTAAAAACGTGCACTCGCATTTCACCAAGTACCCTGGCTTTAGTGAGATCTCTCTCGTACACGAGGTAGAAAATGCAATAGAGAAGCTCAAACCAAGAATCCTGTGGGCTGGACCTCCCCTATGGTTATGTGGACAAGCACTCTGGGAAGAAGGCTAAAGCCAGGTTGTTGGAGTTCATCAACAAATCATGGATAAAAGGACGGTTCCTAATCAGTGGAACTCAGCAGTTATTGTTCTTAAGTCTGGCATGGACCCATCTTCTCCAAGCTGCTACCAGCCTCTATCCTCAGCCAGTCACCGCAACAGATAACGGGACACACGGTCCAATCACAGCTTCTGTGGGGGCTTCCAACAGGAGGGAAGATGAAACTCATCCCAATGGCAGACGGGCCTCGCATTCAGTTACAGGCTCCCTGGGAGCCTTCTCTTAGCCTCCCATCCCAGCCACCACAATGGCCAAGAGGCGTCTGTTTGGATCTCAGCGCGGCGTGTGATAGAGTCTCAGTGAAACCCAGCGAGAGGGGAAGCCATGGCACAACGTACCTTGGGATAGGAGATTTCCTGCTGCCCAGGACAATAACGGGAAGACTAATGGTACTTTTTTGAAGGCAAGGCCTCAGCACAGGAGTTCCTTCGGGCTCAGTGTTAAGGCCTCTTTTCCTGCTGGACTCCTCTGGACTGTCCGGCAGCGTGACATCACCTGTATGCCTGTGTGCAGGCAAGATCATGCTGTGTGTCAGGGTCAGAAATAGATGTAGTGGAGGATGAACTGAATGAGGACTTGGAACTGTAACGAAATGAGCAAACGAACAAACTTCAGATGAATCCAGCAAAACTGTAAGAGGTTCAGTGACAGTCTGAAACTGACACTGGATGGAGAACGTGTTACGTTGAGGGCGAGCCAGTATACTCTGGAACAACCTTGGACACGGAACGAAGGTTTGGGCCACAAGTCAAAAAGACTAAACCTGCTACAGTGTATTGCCGACACCAACTGGGGCTCCTGTGTTTGGATCCTGCTCACATACTGCTGGATAGTTCGCCCAATACGTGAATCTGCCCTCTGGTCTGGTCACAGCAGCGCTGCCAAGATGGAAGTTATGCAGTCGTCCACAATTCATACAGCAGCTGCAGCTGTAAGTTCCTCTCCAACCGCAGTGTGTGACCAAGAGTCTGATGTTCACCCTCTTGAGAATCGTAGAAAAGAACAGCTAATTCGGTACGGAAATCATCTCATTCCCGCCTGAACATCATTACTGCTCACGTCTAGGCAGGAATTGGAAAGCCAAGTGCAGGCTGAAACCATCATCCCATTTTAAAGGTGTGCCAAGGCGACCAAGAAAACAGGAGCATTTGGGGATGTTAGGAGGGGAGCGGGCACGAAGAATCTGGTTTGCACAATAATTTTTCCACATAGACTCATAGACTCCAGGGTCAGAAGGGACCAATGTGATCATCCAGTCCGACCCCCTGCACAAAGCAGGCCGCAGAACCCTACCCATCCACTTCTATAACAAACCCCTAACCTATGTCCGAGTTATCGAAGTCTTCAAATTGTGGTTTGAAGACCTCAAGCTGCAGAGAATCCACCAGCAAGTGACCCATGCCCCATGCTGCAGAGGAAGGCGAAAAACATCCAGGGCCTCTGCCAATCTGCTCCGGGGAGAAAATTCCTTCCCGACCCCAAATATGGCGATCAGCTAAACCCTGAGCATGTGGGCAAGACTCACCAGCCAGCACTCAGGAAAGAATTCTCTGCAGTAACTCAGATCCCATCCCATCCAACATCCCATCACAGACCACTGGGCATACTTATCTGCTGATATCAAAGATCAATTGCTAAAATTAAGCTATCCCATCATACCATCCCTTCCATAAACTTATCAAGCTTAGTCTTAAAGCCAGCTATGTCTTTTGCTCCCACTACTCCCCTTGGAAGGCTATTCCAGAACTTCACTCCTCTAATGGTTAGAAACCTTCGTCTAATTTCAAGTCTAAACTTCCTAGTATCCAGTTTATACCCATTTGTTCTTGTGTCTACATTGGTACTAAGCTTAAATAATTCCTCTCCCTCCCTAATATTAATCCCTCTGATATATTTATAAAGAGCAATCATATCCCCCCCTCAACCTTCTTTTGGTTAGGCTGAACAAGCCAAGCTCTTTGAGTCTCCTTTCATATGACAGGTTTTCTATTCCTCGGATCATCCTAGCAGCCCGTCTCTGAACCTGTTCCAGTTTGAATTCATCCTTAAACACGGGAGACCAGAACAGCACACAGTATTCCAGGTGAGGTCTCACCAGTGCCTTATATAACGGTACTAACACCTCCTTATCTTTGCTGGAAATACCTCGCCTGATGCATCCTAAAACCGCATTAGCTTTTTTAACAGCCATATCACATTGGCAGCTCATAGTCATCCTGTGATCTACCAGTACCCCAAGGTCCTTCTCCTCCTCTGTTGCTTCCAACTGATGTGTCCCCAATGTATATCTAAAATTCTTATTATTAATCCCTAAGTGCATGACCTTGCACTTTTCACTATTAAATTTCATCCTATTACTATTACTCCAGTTTACAAGGTCATCCAGATCTTCCTGTATGATATCCCGGTCCTTCTCTGTGTTAGCAATACCCTCCAGCTTTGTGTCATCCGCAAACTTTATTAGCACATTCCCGCTTTTTGTGCCAAGGTTAGTAATAAAAAGGTTAAATAAGATTGGTCCCAAAACCGATCCTTGAGGAACTCCACTAGTAACCTCCTTCCAGCCTGACAGTTCACCCTTCAGTACGACCCGTTGTAGTCTCCCCTTTAACCAGTTCCTTATCCACCTTTTAATTTTAATATTGATCCCCATCTTTTCCAATTTAACTAATAATTACGCATGTGGAACCGTGTCAAATGCCTCACTGAAATCGAGGTAAATTAGGTCTACTGCATTTCCTTTGTCTAAATAGTCTGTCACCTTCTCAAAGAAGGAGATCAGGTTGGTTTGGCACGATCTACCTTTAGTAAAACCATGTTGTAATTTGTCCCAGTTACCACATGAACTGATTTATTTCAGTAAACGTCTCTCTCTTCTGGAACCGAGCTCGAAGGAACATGTGGACTTGGCCCCACTAAGGAAAATTGCAGAAAAGAGCACCTAAGAGTATCAGTCACAAGGCGAGTAGAGACACGCGCCCACTGATGGTTTGTCCGACAAATCCTTCCAGCATGGTGGTCGCAGTGTCCTCGTCCCATGGCTAACAGAGAGGGCACAAGAAAGAGCCTTCGGTCAGGGCACATCAGCTCCAAGTCTATGGCTGAGGTGAATTCTCCCTGCACTGCAGGCTCCGAGCAGATGAGAGGCTGGTGTTTTGCTGTTGACATGCAGGCGGCCACCTCGGTTCCCTTCACAAAACCAGAACCGAACTGTTGGGCGGTTCAGAGGTTGGAAGTGGAGGCAGGAGACTGACTTTTCACTGGACCCCTCACACACTGGTGTACCTGGGGGTGTGGGAGCGCCTGACCTGGCCAAAGCTGGAAGGCTGGAAACCGAGGTAGGAACGACACCGGTTGCGGATAGCGACGCCCTAGCAAGGGAAAAAGTCACTAAACCAACGGCTGAAAGAACCGATCCCGTGAGTGACGTGGAAGCGCCTCGGGCAGGAACGTTCCCTGTGGTGAGTGTGGCCAGGACACGAGCGAGACGGGACAGGAGCTTCCACACTGCGAGACGTGTCGTGAGCGGCGTTAGCGCCTGAGGAACGGGACGCGCCGACCTCTGGCTCCAGCCCTTCGCCAGGGGCCTGAGCGGGGCCAGCTCCGCCCCGAGCCCCGGCCTGGCCGAGCCTGGGGGGACAGGAGCCCCCGGCCTGGCCGAGCCTGGGGGGACAGGAGCCCCCGGCCTGGCCGAGCCTGGGGGGGCAGGAGCCCCCGGCCTGGGGGGGGCAGGAGCCCCCGGCCTGGCCCGAGCCTGGGGGGGGCAGGAGCCCCCGGCCTGGGGGGGCAGGAGCCCGGCCGCTGACAGGCCCGGGCCGGGTCCCCGCCTCCCCCGAGCGGGCCCAGCTCCGCCCCGAGCCCCGGCCTGGCACGAGCCTGTCCCGGCCGGCGGGGGGGGGGGGAGCTGGGCGGGGCCGGACCCCGAGGGACCCGCGCGGAGCCCGGACGCCTGGGTCCATCCAGCCCTGCCCCCCCGTGCCTCAGTTTACCCGGCGGGCGCTGCGCCCCGCGCCCCCCCCGCTCCCACCTGCGGCTCCGGCTCCGCCCCTCAGACCGGCTCCCGCTTCCGGCTCCCACCGGCCCCGGATCGGGCACGTCACGCGCGCCGGCCAATCAGCAGCGGCGCCGGTGGCGCCACGTCTGTTACCGGGGTAACCGCGTCGCCTCCCCCGCGCAGCGCCGCCTGCGGGCCGCGACCTCTGACCCCTGCGGGTCACTGCCCTGGCCCCGCCCTCGCGCGGTGACCTCTGACCCCAGCACCCCCCAGGGCCTGGCCCCGACCTCTGACCTTTAACCCCACTGGCAAAACCCCGTCTTAGTGTCCCCTCCCCAGGGCCCCTCCCCCAGACCCTGTGCCGGGGCGGGGTGGGCTCCCCTCTCCCCCCAGCGCCCCCCCGTGGGGACACCCCAGGCCTCTCCCTCCTCGCGCCCTCGGCTGACCCCGGCCGCCATCACTAGGCTCCAGGGTTAACGCCCCCCCATGCTGGTGCCCCAGGAGCGGGGGTGGGGTTGGTGCAGAGCCCTGGGGGCAGGTGTCAGGGGGCGATTTCGACCCCGGCTGGGGGGTCAGAGGTCAGCGGCGAAGGAGCCACACCCGGACACCACACGGGAGCATCCCCTCGAGCTGGGTTTTTATTGACGGAGCGGAAGGCAACGCCCCCCACTGGCTGCACTCAGAGCCCCAGGGACGGCAGCTAGAGGGGCAGCAGCAGCCCCTTGGTCAGGCCCTGCCGCCGGCATCGCCTCGGGGTCTCGCGGCACCGCTGCCGTCTACGCCTGTGGTGCTCGCTCCGCCTGCCCCGGCTCTGGGGGTGACGCCCTGCGGGAGAGACGGGGGGTGGCGGTTACCAGGGGTGTCTCCTGCCCTTCCCCCAGCTAGACCCCAGACCCCCTCTCAATGCCAGACCCCAATCCCTGCACCCCACCCCAATCTCAAAGCTGTTCTCTGCCCCCCGTTATCAGACCTCAGTCCATCCTCTCTTCCCCTCAATGCCAGACCTCAATCTCTGCATCCCACCCCAATCTCAAACCCCATTCTCTGCACCTTGTTACCAGACCCCAATCTCAACCCCTACCTCATCCACAACCCCATTCTCTGCACTGTTACCAGACCCAATCCCTGCACCCCACCCCATCCTACACTCCATTCTCTGCACCCCATTACCAGACCCCAATTCCTCCCCTCTTCCCCTCAGTCCCATCCCCCAATCCTTGCCCCCCTCCACCTCAGTCCCCAACCCCATTCCTAGCACCCTGTGAGGAGACTCGAATACCCTTCCCTCGTTCCCTGATACCATTCTCTGCCTCTGTCGGTTCTAACCCCTAACCCTGACCCCACCCCGTTAGCAGATCCCATTCCCTGGCCCTGCTCACTCACCCCACCCCCCCCACCCCTCCCACTCCTGATGCTGGGAGCAGCTCTCACCCCTGCCTTGGCCGTGGGGGATGATGCCGTCACAGGGGCACACCCCATTGTGTCTGGCCCCAACCCCGAGATCTCCTGCGAGCTGGCGCCGTGATCCCGACCAGCCTGAAATGACAGGAGACGTATGTGTGGTGTGTTTGTGTGTGTGGCTCCTCCCCCACCCAACTTCACCCTGTGACAGGGGACACTGACCTGGACACTCACAGAGCCCTGCTCCGGTCGCGCGCTGTCTGACTGGGTTCAGCTCCCCTTCCGCTCTGCGTCCACCACCTGCGTCAGACACGAGAAGGGAAGCTAAATGCTTGCCTGGTTCTGAGATGCGGCCCCTCTGGGGTGGGACACAGGGGCTGTTTATACAGGGATCCCTCGCCCAGTGCCGAGATGCAGCTGGCTCTGGGGTGGAGTGTGGGGGCTGATTATACAGGTACCCGCATCCCCTCTCACCTGGCATATGGGCCGAGCAGGCTGCCATGCCTACAGACAGCAGCAGGAACAGGGACAGGAGTCGGTCCATTTTGGCAGCGCTGTCTCGGGGCTGCCACAGCCTTTATACGCCAGCGGCTGCCGTCCCGGTGCCAGACCGGTGCCCATTGGCTGCGGTTTGGCCCAGCGGGGGGGACCCATTGTTCTGTCACCCTGACGACTCTGACGGGAACCGAGCAGGAAGGATTAGTGCAGAACGGTGACTTTTGGGCTGATTCCCAGAACGTGCAGTGCCCCAGGGCTTCCCCATTCCAGAGCCTTCCTGGCACCCCAGGCCCCCCAGCTCGGGGAAATGAAACAGAGAGCTGGGATAGAACCCAGGAGTCCTGCCCCCCCCCAGATCCACCTGGGTCTAACCCACCAGAGCCCACTCCCCTCCCAGAGCTGGGGACAGAACCCAGGAGTCCTGCCCCCTCCAGACCCACCTGGGTCTAACCCACCAGAGCACACTCCCCTCCCAGAGCTGGGGACAGAACCCAGGAGTCCTGCCCCCCCCAGACCCACCTGGGTCTAACCCACCAGAGCCCACTCCCCTCCCAGAGCTGGGGACAGAACCCAGGACACCCTGTTCCCCAGGAGTTGCATTGGGGGGACACAGGGCCTGCTCTGGGGTGAGATGGGGAACCCTGCTAGATGATGCAGGAGGGACAAAGCATGAGCCCCATGCCCTGCGTGCTGCCATCCCCGCCTCGTTCCCATTCCCCGGCTGGCCCCTGGGTGGCGCTGTGAGACTGTGAGCTCCAGGTGCTGTGGGTTCAGGGGGGTTCCCAGGCTAGGGGTCAGCTGTGCTCCCTGGAGTGGAGCGGTGGGGTGGATCTGAACCCCTGTTCCCCCCTCCCCAGGGCGGGGGACACAAAACAAATAACCCCCCAGAGGGGGACACATACCCGGTCCTGGTGCCACCTGGAGTCTGGGGCCAGCCCCCAGCAGGCGCAGGCTGCTTCAGAGAGGGGTGGGAAGATTTCAGGGGGCATGAGGGCCGGGGCGCACTCTGGGGCTAAGGGGGCACCTGGGGGGGCTGGGCTGCCGAGGTGGGGCCTGGGGGGGCCTGGGGTCTGCAGAGCTGTGGACACCTAGAGGGCTGGGGGTAGGGTGGCAGGGGCACCTGGGGGTTGGGGCTGGATCCTATTTGGAGCGGGTGAGTTTGGGGCTCAGAGACGTCTCGCAGTGTGGGGGGGTCAGTGCATGGGAACTGAAATGGGAGGAAACCCCCCACCCCTCCGGTTCCCTGCAAACAAAACCCCAGGGCCCTGCACTGGGGGGAAGGGGGAAGATTCTGCTCCCCCAGTGCGGGGCCCCTCCTACCCCGAGAGCACCGTGCCCATGTGTGACTCAGCACAGAACCATCTAGGCGAGCCTGGGCCTGGGCAGCCTCTGGGCGTCGCTGGGGCATCAGGGGGGAGGCGCTGCCAATTACAGCAGGAATGTGCATGTCACAGAGCGCCTAGAGACCCCAGCCGGATCGTGGCCCAGCCGCCATCGGTGCACAGACCCCGAGTGAGATCGGGGCCCCGACGCACCGGGAAGTGCCCAGAGCCCCCAGAGTGAGATTGTGGCTCATGGTGTCAGATGCTGCACAGACCCTGAGCGAGATCAGGGCCCCGACGCACCGGGAAGTGCCCAGAGCCCCCAGAGTGAGATTGTGGCTCATGGTGTCAGATGCTGCACAGACCCTGAGCGAGATCAGGGCCCCGACGCACCGGGAAGTGCCCAGAGCCCCCAGAGTGAGATTGTGGCTCATGGTGTCAGATGCTGTACAGACCCTGAGCAAGATCAGGGCCCCGACGCACCGGGAAGTGCCCAGAGCCCCGAGTGAAATCGGTGCCCCATTGCACCTGGCGCTGTTCAGCCTCCGTGACCAGGATCAGCCCCCCGCCCCGTGGTGCCGGGCGCTGCCACACCCTGAGATCGGTGCCCCATCGCGCCAGGCCCTGCCCTGCCCAGCCCCTCCAAGCGAGATCAGGGCCCTGACACACCGGGAAGTGCCCAGAGCCCCCAGATTGAGATCGGGGTTCCTGGCATCAGATGCTGCATAGACCCCACGTGAGATTGGGGCCCGTCGCACCAATCGCTATACAGACTCTGACTGACGTCGGTGTCCCATCATGCCTGGTGCTGCTAAACCCCCTGACTGAGAGAGGCACCCCATCATGCTGGGCCCTGCCCTGCCCAGCCCCCCAGACTGAGATGAGGGCCCCATCGCAACAGACGCTGCCCAGACCCCAGCTGAGATTGGGGCCTCATCCCTGCCCAGCCCCCAAGACAGATCAGGACCCCATCAGGCCGGGAGCTGCCCAGACCCTGATGGAGATCTGGCTCCACATTGTGCTGGGCGTTGCTCTGACCCGGGCTAAGGTCAGGCCCCAGCACTCAGTCACTGCACAGAAATCGCGCCCCCTCCCCATTGCACAGGGGTTGCACACACCCAGACTGGGCAAGTGTGTCTCTGTGAGTGTGGCCCCACATGCCGACACACCTGTATGATGGAGTAGGGTCTGTCTGTGTGGGGGATGGGAGAGCAGGTGGTGACTTTAGGTGAGGGACAGGATCTAAGCCTGTAACCTGAGCCAGGTAGCGGGGAGAGGGTTAGCACCTTTGCCTGGGAAGCTGGACGAAGGAATCGGCCAGCTGAAGGAGGGGCAGTTCAGTTTCGGTTTTGGGCTGGGTGAGGGGAATTCAGGGGATCCTATGCTGGGATCCAAGTGCCCTGAACCCCCAGAAGGACTCAATGGAGGGGTCCTGACTGTGCCTGCAAGCTCTGCTGTAACCTGCATTCCTGTTGTCCAATAAACCTTCTGTTTTACTGGCTGGCTGAGAGTCACTGTGGGTCCCAGGAAGAGGGGTGCAGGACCGGACTCCCCACACTCCGTGACAACTGTTGGCAGCTTCGGGAGATACTGCACCCTGTGGACAGCGCTTCCTGCAGTAAGTGACTGGGGAGCAGTAAAACGAAGGGACGATTGTAGGGGTGATTAACCCCTGGGAGTGTGTGCCCAGTGAGAAGGGCTTTGCAGTAACAGGGTCCCCCGGGGGATTGCAGCGAGCAGTCCCAGGGGCGGAGGAGTCTACAGCTCGACCCTGGCAGAGAGGTGGTGACCTCAAGAAGGGCTGGTGCACTAGGGGGTCTCCCTGGAAACTTTGGGGAGCGGCGAGCACCCCGGCCTGTGAGTGGCCAGCAGGAAGATGTATGCCAAGCTGCGCAAGTACGACCTAGTGGAGCTGTGCAAGCAGAGGGGGCTGCGCCCGGGGAGGCTCAGCAAGGACCAGCTGATTGGCCAGCTGGAGGAGGGAGATCGCTTGAATGAATGGAGCCCTGTCTCTGAGGGAAGCAGCCGGGCAGATGCACTGCAGGCACCAGTGTCTGTCCCAGCTGGGAGTGGTCAGCCGGTGGCTGAGGGCTTCCCAAGACCCCCCATTCCTAGGCCTAGGAGAAGGGCAGGGAGGAGCCCAGCGAATGCTGAGGGCACCGTGACACCCCCAGCAGGGGATCCTCCCGGCGGCGCTAGGCATGCGTGGAGCGGATGCGGCTGGAATATGACAGGGAGCTGAGATGGGAAGAGCTCGAGTTATGGAGGCACGAACTGAAGGAACGGGAGATCCAGCGTAAACATGAGGAGAACCAGCGCCAGCGTGAGCTGGAGGAGAAGGAGAAACAGCGTAAGCATGAGCTGGAGCTGGCCCGGCTGAGGAGCAGTGGGTCCCCGGCTGCAGTGAGTGAGGGGGGACCCAAGCCTATAAAGAGCTTTGATAAAGGCTTCCTGGCCCGGCGTAAGGAGGGGGAGAACATAGATACCTTCCTGACGGCCTTTGAGAATGCCTGCGAGCTGCACAGGGTTGACCCTGCAGACAGGATCGCAGTTCTCACCCCCTTACTGGACTCCACTACCGTGGAGGTGTACAGCCGACTGAAAGGGGCGGAGGCAGGGGACTACGAACTGTTCAAACAGGCCCTGCTCCGCGAGTTTGGGCTGACTCCTGAGATGTACTGGAAAAGGTTCTGGAGCCAGCGTAAAACCCGTGAGGTCACATACCTACAACTGGTCAACCGGGCGCAGGGGTATGCCCGCAAGTGGACAGCTGGGGCCCAAACTAAAGAGGACCTGCTTGACCTATTCATACTGGAGCACCTGTACGAGCAGTGCCCGTCCAACCTGAGTCTGTGGCTGATGGACGCAGGCCAGCTGGACGACCAATTTGTGGACAGTCGAGCATGGGACAACAGGGAGGAGTGTGAAAGGAGCAGGCCTGCCTCAACACAGAGAGAGAGTCACTATGGGACCTCCCAGCGGTGGCCTATGGAGAACCCCCACCAAAGGGGAACATCCAGTGTCAGGTCCATCCGACCCACTCAAGGGGACCCATGAGACATGGGCTGCTATCACTGTGGCCAACGAGGCCACATACGGGCCCAGTGCCCCAAGCTCAGGGACAGACCGAGCAGACCCAACCCGCAGAGAGTTGACTGGGTAAAGACCCAGTCAGAGGAGGGGCAACGTTCCCAGAAAAGGGGGGCTGGCAGCGTACAACCTGTGAAGGAGGGAGGAGGGCCCCAGGTCAGCTTCTCTGGGGGGCTGGATGCTCCAGGCTCCAGGTTTTTGGTTTAGAGGTTGGGCACGGGGCTGCCCCTCCGGACAGAGTGCCTTGTTTCCCTGGAGGTAGATGGGAGGAAGGTCACTGGGTACTGGGACACGGGCGCAGAGGTGACGCTGGCCCAGCCCAAGGTGGTGGCCTCAGATCGGATGGTGCCCGACACCTACCTGACCCTGATGGGTGTGGGCGGGACCCCATTCAAGGTGCCCGTGGCGAGGGTACACCTGAAGTGGGGGGCCAAGGAGGGCCCCAAGGACGTGGAGGTACACCCATATTTGCCCACGGACGTGTTAATGGGAGGGGACCTCGAGGACTGGCCAAGTAACACCCAGACTGCCCTGGTCATGACTCACAGTCAGAGTCAGCGATGGGCACTGTACCCCGACAACAGGGAAGGTACTCTGCCCGAGGTGCAGGACCCTAACCTGGTGGGGAGGGAACGCCCAGGGACACGGCTCAGAGAGGCTGCGGCCTCAGACCCAGCCAGCGAGAGAGAGCCGGTCCCCATCCCTGTCCCAGCTGCTGAGTTCCAGGCCGAGTTGCAAAAAGATTCCTCCTTGTGGAAGCCCAGGGACTGGACTGACCTCAGTGCAGTACAGACCATGAGGAGAGGTTGCAAGGAGAGGTTCCTGTGGGAGAAGGGGTTCCTGTACCGAGAATGGGCTCCCCCAGGGGAAGTGGAGTCATGGGGGATCAGGAGGCAGCTGGTGGTTCCCCAGAAGTTTCGGCACAAGCTACTGTACCTGGCCCATGACATCCCTCTCGCAAGGCACCAGGGAATCCGGTGCACCAGGCAGAAGCTGCTACAGAACTTTTACTGGCCTGGGGTCTTTTACCCAGGTCCGACAGTACTGCCAATCCTGTGACCCCTGCCAGAGGGTGGGGAAGGCCTGGGACAAGGGGAAAGCAGCTTTGAGGCATTTACCCATCATAGAAGAACCTTTCCAGAAGGTGGCCATGGACATAGTGGGACCTCTCAGCAGGGCGACCCGGTCGGGGAAGAAATACATCCTGGTGGTGGTGGATTTTGCCAATCGCTACCCCGAGGCGGTGGCCTTGTCCTCCATCGAAGCAGACACCGTGGCAGATGCGCTGCTGACAATTTTCAGCTGGGTGGGGTTCCCCAAGGAAGTCTTAATGGACCAGGGGTCCAACTTCATGTCGGCCCTGCTCTGATGCTTGTGGGAAAAATGTGGGGTCCGGCATAACTGGGCCTCAGCGTATCACCCCCAGTCCAACGGGCTGGTGGAAAGGTTCAACGGGACGCTGAAGATGAGGCTAAAAACATTTATGAACCCGCACCCGCAGGACTGGGACAAGTACTTACCTCACCTGCTGTTCGCGTACAGGGAGGTACCCCAGGAATCTACCAGGTTTTCACCTTTCGAACTGTTGTATGGAAGGCGGGTAAGGGGGCTCCTGGACCTGATGAGGGACGAATGGGAGGGGAAGGCCACTCCTGAGGGATAGTCAGTGGTGGAGTATGTCCTGACCTTCCGGGAAAGACTGGCCAAGCTCATGGGCCTGGCCAGGGAGAATCTGGCCTGAGCTCAGAGGAAGCAGGTCTGGCCCGCGCCTTCGCCACCGGGGATCAGGTGATGGTTCTCATCCCCATGAGGAGAAACAAACTCCAGGCTTCCTGGGAAGGGCCCTTCAAGGTTATCAAGCAACTGAATGAGGTAAACTATGTGGTGGAGCTGTCAAACCGGGCACACCACCGTCGAGTGTTTAAGACTAAGCTTGATAAATTTATGGAAGGGATGGTATGACAGGAGAGCCTAATTTTGGCAATTGATCTTTGACTATCGCCAGATAAGTATGCCCAGTGGTTGGTGATGGGATGTTGGATGGGTTGGGATCTGAGTTACTGCAGAGAATTCTTTCCTGAGTGCTGGCTGGTGAGTCTTGCCGGCATGCTCAGGGTTTAGCTGATCGCCATATTTGGGGTCGGGAAGGAATTTTCCTCCAGGGCAGATTGGCAGAGGCCCTGGAGGTTTTTCGCCTTCCTCTGCAGCGTGGGGCATGGGTCACTTGCTGGTGGATTCTCTGCAGCTTGAGGTCTTCAAACCACAATTTAAAGACTTCAATAACTCAGGCATAGGTGAGTGGTTTGTTATAGAAGTGGATGGGTAGGGTTCTGTGGCCTGCATTGTGCAGGGGGTCGGACTAGATGATCACATTGGTCCCTTCTGACCCTAGAATCTATGAATCTATGTGAACATGATGAAGCCATACTATGACAGGGGGAATGTGGTGTTGGCCATGTGTGGACATTGGGAGGAGCAGGGTGATGACCCCTTAGTGGATCTATTCCCTGGGATAAAAGCTGGCTCCCCCCTGGAGGCGATTCCCCTCTCTCATCAGCTGACCCCGGGCCAGCACGCTGAGATCAGAGGGGTGCTGCATCTATACCGACAGCTGTTTTCCAACCAGCCTGGAAGCACTAATTCGACTGTCCACCTGGTGGAGACTGGGTCACATCCCCCTATAAGATGCTGCTCTTTTTGGGTCACTGGGAAAACTGCCCAGGACCTAGAAAGAGAGGTCAGGGACATGCTGGCTTTGGGGGTGATCCAGCCATCTTCCAGCCCTTGGGCCTCGCCTGTGGTGCTGGTCCCAAAAAGGGATGGGTCAATCCGGTTCTGTGTGGACTATTGAAAGCTCAATGCCATCACCGTATCTGATGCCTGCCCCATGCCCAGGCCTGACGAGCTCCTAGACAAGCTGGGAGGTGCTCGGTACCTCACCACTATGGATCTTACCAAAGGCTACTGGCAAGTGCCGCTGGACGCAGATGCCAGGCTGAAATCGGCCTTTATCACCCCTCTGGGGCTCTATGAGTTTCGGACCCTGCCTGTCAGCCTCAAGGGAGCACCGGCCACCTTCCAGCGCCTGGTGGATCAGCTACTGAGGGGGATGGAGAGTTTTGCCGTGGCATATATTGACGACATCTGCGTCTTCAGCCGGACCTGGGAGGACCATGTGTCCCAGGTTAAACAAGTGCTAGACCGACTCCGAGAGGCTGGGTTAACCGTAAAGGCTGAGAAGTGCAAGGTGGGGATGGCTGAAGTATCTTACCTGGGCCATCGGGTGAGGAGCAGCTGCCTAAAGCCGGAACCAGCCAAGGTGGAGGTGATCAGAGACTAGCCCGCTCCCCAAACCAAAAAGCAGGTCCAGGCCTTTATTGGGATGGCGGGGTACTATCGAAGGTTCGTGCCCCACTTTAGCACCATTGCTGCCCCCATCACCGAGCTGTGCAAGAAGGGGAAGCCAGACAAGGTGGTCTGGACTGAGCAGTGCCAGCAGGCTCTCCGGGCGCTGAAGGAGGCTCTGGTCAGTGGCCCAGTTCTGGCAAACCCAGATTTTGACAAGCCCTTTATGGTGTTCATCGACGCCTCAGACATGGGACTGGGGGCGGTATTAATGCAGGAGGATGAAAAGGGGGAGAGACACCCCATCGTGTACCTGAGTAAGAAGTTGCTACCCCGGGAGCAGAACTACGCGGCCATTGAGAAGGAATGCCTGGCCATGGTGTGGGCCCTTAAGAAGCTAGAGCCATATCTCTTTGGGCGACACTTCACCGTGTACACCGACCACTCTCCCCTGACCTGGCTGCACCAGATGAAAGGAGCCAACGCCAAGCTCCTGAGGTGGAGCCTGCTCCTGCGGGACTATGACATGGACGTGGTCCATGTGAAGGGAAGTGCCAACCTGACAGCGGATGCGTTGTCCCGGAGGGGGGGCCCTGAACTTCCCCAGGTCACTGGGCAGAGTGACCCCGCTCAGTTCAGTCTCAAAGGGGGGAGAGATGTGAAGGAGTAGGGGCTGTCTGTGTGGGGGATGGGAGAGCAGGGGATGTCTTTAGGTGAGGGACAGGATCTTTAAGCCTGTAACCTGAGCCAGGTAGCAGGGAGAGGGTTAGCACCGGGAAGCTGGACAAAGGAATCGGCCAGCTGAAGGAGGGGCAGGTCAGTTTCGGTTTTGGGCTGGATGAGGGGAATTCTGGGGATCCTATGCTGAGATCCAAGCACCCTGAAACTCCAGCAGGACTCGATTGAGGGGTCCTGGTTGTGCCTCCAAGCTCTGCTGTAACCTGCGTTCCTGTTGTCCAATAAACCTTCTGTTTTACTGGCTGGCTGAGAGTCACTGTGGTTCCCAGGAAGAGGGGTGCAGGGCCAGACTCTCCCACACTCCATGACAACTTGTGTTGAGTGTGACACTCTGCCGGGCCCATGTGGGCGTGTTTGCACTGGTGCCAGTGCCTGCGCCAGCCACAGGGTACGGGGTCCCCTGAGGGATCCCCGAGCCCCGGTACTGAACATAAGAGTGGCAGGACTGGGTCAGAGCAAAGGTCCGTCTAGCCCAGTGTCCTGTCTGCCGACAGTGACCAGTGCCAGGTGCCCCAGAGGGACTGAAGAGAACCGGGAACCATCCAGTGATCCATCCCCTGTCGCCCATCCCCAGCTTCTGGCAAACAGAGGCCAGGAACCCCATCCCTGTCCATCTTGGCTAATAGCCATTGACGGACCTGTCCTCCATGAACTTATCTAGTTCTTTTTTTAGCCCTGTCATAGTCTTCACCTTCACAACATTCTCTGGCAGAGAGTTCCACAGGCTGACTGTGTTGTGTGAAGAAATACGTCCTTTGTTTGTTTTAAACCTGATGCCTATTAATTTCATTGGGAAAAAAACAAACAAAAAGACGAGGAGTACTTGTGGCACTTTAGAGACTAATTAATTTATTTGAGCATAAGCTTTTGTGGGCTACAGACCCACTTCTTCGGATGCATGGAGTGAAAATACAGTAGGAAGATAGATATACAGAGAGAACATGAAAAGATGGGCATTGCCATAGTCTCATTACGGTTTGTACAGCCATCCCCATTGTTTCATGTCGTGTTTATATCTCTTCCTACTGTATTTCCACCCCATGCATCCCACGAAGTGAGGTTTAGCCCAGGGAAGTTTATGCTCAGATAAATGTGTTAGTCTCTAAGGCAGTGGTCCCCGCCAGGGCATCCATGTGCACCTGTCTACTGGCCGCCGGACAAGCAGCTGCCAAAATGCTGCCGAGAAGCAGCACGTCAAGAAGTGCTGCTGCCGAAATGCCACTGATTTTCAGCGGTGACGGTTCTTGACGTTGCTGCTTCTCGGCAGCATTTCGGCAGCTGCTTGTCCGACACCACAGTCCTGGGTCTGGCGCCTGCCCCATGGGAGAGGTTGGGGCCCCCTGCTCTGAGGTGCCACACGGACTCCTCGTTCTTTTTGCTGATACAGACTAACCCAGTTACCCCTCTGCAGCCTAATGTCATTGGGTGACCCCTAGTTCTTGGGTTATGAGCAGGAGTAAATAACACTTCCCTGTTCACTCTCTCCACACCAGCCATGATTCTATAGACCTCAGCCAAATCCCCCCTTAGGCGTCTCTTTTCTAAACTGAACAGTCCCAGTCTGATTAATCTCTCCTCCCACCGCAGCTGTTCCACGCCCCTAACAGTGTTTTTTGCCCTTTTCTGAACCTTTCCCAAGTCCAATAGATCTTTTCCGAGATGGGGTGACCACATCTGCAGGCTGCCAGCTGCCCCTGCCCTAGAGCGGGACCCACAGGTGCAGGGACGGAAACGTCTGGGCAGGTGTGGGGAGCCTGGCCAGAGGGGCTGGCTCGGTGTTAGCCCTGCCCCCGGAGTGGGGAGGGACCGGAGCTGTCTAGTCCCCACCCGCCCGGTCAGAGTCTCAGTCAGAGAGCCCTGGCAGCCGGCACAGCTTCTTCAGAGAACCCAGGCGTCCGGCCGGGCCCCTGCACTCGCCTCTCTGCAAGGCCAGGGCAGGCAGCGACCCCCTGGGGAGGGGCAGGGCCATGGGGCGTCGGCCCGGGAGCTGGGACCCCCCCGCATGGAGCGGCCCCTGGAAAGGGCTGCTGCTGGCAGGTGAGAGCAGGGCATGGGCGGGGGTTGGGCAGCTTTGGACAGAGGGTGGGGGACACTGTCCCAGTGGGCTGGGTGTACCGCTGGCCCCCGCTTACCCCGCGCTCTAACCCCATCCTGGCCTGGGGGTGTCAGAGCCCGGGGGGGGGACACTGACCCAGTGGGCTGGGGGTACCGCCGGGCCCGCTGACCCGGCCCTGCCCTGGGGGTGTCAGAGCCCGGGGGGGGGACACTGACCCAGGGGGCGGGGGGCCCCGCCGGCCCCGCCCTGGGGGTGTCAGAGCCCGGGGGGGGGACACTGACCCAGGGGGCGGGGGGCCCCGCCGGCCCCGCCCTGGGGGTGTCAGAGCCCGGGGAGGTCACAGGTTTGACTCTCAGGGGCTTTGGGGAGACCCCCCATCTCCCTGCCCCCCACCCCGCCCGATCTGTACCCCACCCTCTGCTCTGCGACTAGGGAGCGACAGCTGGAGCCCGGGGCAGGTCCCCCCAGTCGGAGTTGGGTCTGGAAGAGGGGCAGGACCGGCCCAGGGTCTGCCCCGCTCCCCGCGCTCTCTGGCCGGGTGTAGCCGGGCGGCTGCTCCCCCCGGGCCAGGCGCTCGCTGGTCCCGTCCCCGCAGGCCCCGACTGACCCCCCGCGCCCCGGCCTCTCGCTGCCCCACTGAGACTCTCCTTCCCCCGCAGCCTCCGTCCTGGGCTCCTGCCTCCAGCCGGCGCCGGCCCAGACCCCAGTGACCATCGTCCTCACCCCGCCGAGCCCTGTGGTGGGAGGGGGCGTCAGCCTGGCCCCGCAGAATCCGCCACAGGACTTCGTGCTCTGCAGCTGGTACCGATCAGCGACCGCTGCTGAAACCAGCCGGATCCTCACCTGCTTCCCACAAACCCCCCTGGTTCAGCAGAACGGCTCGGCCCACACGGGGCGGGAGACAGTGGGGCCGGGCTGCGCCCTGCACATCGCGGGGTTAACGCTCAATGACACCGGGAGCTACACGGTGCAGATACAGAGCCCGACTAGCCCCGGCCTCGGCACGGTGGTTCTGCGCGTCTATGGTAAGTGCCACCCCGGGAGCTGCGCTGACCCCGTCCGTGTCCCACTAGTCCCTCCATCCCCGCCCCAGCGATGGGGCTCTGGGCGTCTCCCCTGGGGATGAGCCCGGCTAGGACGTGGGGGGAACGTGCCCCCAAACACAGACACCGTGGGGTATCCTGGGACTCCCGGCCCCCTGCTTCTCCTGGGAGATGGTGCTCCCCAGAAATATGGGGCCCTGGGGGCCCCCCCAACCTGCCATTACCCCCCCGGCTCTGGATCTCCCTGGCAGTGCCAGCAGTGTGGGGTTGAGTCTGACTGGGCATAGCGGGGGTCCCTGGGCTTCCTAGCACGTCACCAGAGCCTGTCGTTCCCACCAGTGCCTGTACAGGGTCCGGGGTGAAATGGATTTGCTGAGTCCCAGCTCGGTTCCTGGCCCCTGAGTGGGATCCAGCCCCTCGCTGGCAGCCGCAGCAAAGGGGCCAAGGGCTGGGCCAGAGACCCTGAGATCCCCTGGGGTTTGGGGCACACGCTGATGAGGGGGGCTGTGTGTGTTGTGAGGGGAGATCTCCCTCATGCCGCCTGCCTCAACTCTGCTCTGGGCATGGAGCAATCAGGCTCCAAGGACCCAGTCCCCCCCGCCTCTCTGGTGCCCCAGGGTCTCTGGTGTCTGCAGTGTCCCTCTGCCTGTCCCAGCCCCTCCAGCTCCCCCCATCCCCCACATCCCATCCTGTTATCTCAGTGTCCTCCCACCCCACAGCTTCCTGCCACCACAGCCTCTCTGGCCCCGTAGCATCTCCCCCCATCCCAGCATCTCTGCCTTGCCAACTCAAGTGAGCATTAACCTGCCTGGGGAGAACTGGGTCGTGCTGCCCCAGGGAGCTGGGACTGGTTGGTGTCTCTGCCCAGGGCTGCAGGTGGGGCTGGGGGTGGGGGTGTGGGGACAGGCAGCACCATCACAATTCCCTGTTCATGGAGCTCTGGGACGTGGCCCTCGACGCTGCGGGGGGGGGGGATGGCTGGTTCTGGGGGCACTGGAAAGGGGGGTTCCTCCAGGGCGGGGAAGTGGGGTCCATGCTGGGTGTGGGAACAGGGTGTCCCATGCTGTGAGGGGGAGTCTGGGTTGGGGAAGGGTGTCTGTCCTGGGGGTTCGGAGGCACATCTGTGCCAGGAAGTGCCAGGGCCCCTCTCCCTGTGTGTGTGATTGGTGCTGCTGTGACACCCTCTCTTGAGCGCTGGGCTATTTGGCGGGCAGATTCACCCCTTTTCCCTCTGGCTCCATTGGGAGCTGTGCCTCTTTGGGACACTATCCCAGCCCCATCCATGTGTCCTCACCTGGAACCAGGATCGGGTCACTGGGGCTCGAGATCAAGGTTCTGTATTCAGCTGATGGTTCCCTCCCCAGACTCTGGGGCCCCCCACACTCCTGCCTCCCCAGGTGTCCATGGGCTGCTCTCCCCTCTCTCTAGCACAGGGGTTCTCAAACTGGGGGTTGGGACCCCTCAGGGGGTCACAAGATTACTACATGGGGATTCGCAAGCTGTCAGCCTCCACTCCAAACCCCGCTTTGCCTCCAGCATTTATAATGGTGTTAAATATAGAAACAGGTGTTTTTAATGTATAAGGGGAGAGTCGCACTCAGAGGCTTGCTGTGTGAATGGGGTCACTAGTACAAAAGGCTGAGAAGCCCTGCTCTAGCACAGCCTGCTCCCCTACCACGGACGTCCGTCTTGCAGTGTGATCAGTGCAAAGATCTTCGCACTCCCTAGTACAAAGCAGCCCCCTGGCTCACACTGTATGATTCTCAGCCTCAGTTTCCCTCCCTCTTTGCAGGGAGGAGCAGGCTCACTGGACCTGATCCTGGTCCCACTTGCCCCAGTCCAGCGCTGCTGCCCAGGCCCCAGTGGGAGTGCGGGTGGAATTGGGAGATTGATGGGGGCTGTGGGACAGGGATCTGGGGGTGCAGGAGCCCGTTCCCCACCGGTGCCTCCATAGAGCCAGTGCCCATCTCTGTTGGGAAGCCAGGAGCTGTGGTCACCTTGTGCTTCAACTTCCAGTGGCATGTAGGGCCAGTTTGTGTTTTCCACCCCCACACACATGGTAACTGGGTTGGGGCAGAGGGAGCCCTACTGCTGTGGATGATGGGGGGGTCCCTGGGAGCTCTGTGGGGTGCCTGCCAGGCTGCCCCATCCCTGGCTAATCACGCTGGGGCCCATTCCCAGGGTCTCCTTGCCCAGGGAAGTGGCCACAGAAGAAAGTTGTGTCTCTGGCAGTCGACCCATCTGCTTTCAGAGGGAGGAAACCCCGCAGATCTCTGTGCACCACCCCCCTAGGAGGGAACCTTGCTGCTCTCTGTGCCCATCAACTGCCCCCTGGGCCTGCTGCCCCATGGGACTCAGCAGAGAACCTGGAGTTTCATCTGCCTGTGGCTGTGGGGCCTGGACCCCTGGGTTCAATTCCCAGCTCTGCCTCTGACCCTCTGGGTGCCCTTGGGCCAGTCCCTGCCCCTCTCCAGGCCTCGATTCCCAGCTGTAACATGGAGAGTGATCCTGCCTTTGGCTGCTTAGACTGGGAGCCCTTCAGGGCAGGGGCCGTCTTGCCAGGTCTGTGTGCAGCACCCAGCGTGACAGGCCCTGATCTCAGCTGGGGTCTGGGCAGCGCCCGGCCTGATGGGGCCCTAATCTGAATCGGGGTCTGGGCAGCGCCTGGAACAATCTCTGTGTTACCATAATCCATGTAACAAATCAACCCGCTAAAACACAATGGAGCAAATCCATCCCTGGTGTAGGTAGCTCAACCCCTGGCTCTTGCTCTCTGCCCCAGGGCAGTTCTCCAGCACAGGCCACGCAGCCCTGCCAACCCCCTAACCGAAGCCCATCTGGCTGGAGGCTGACAGCCCCTCCCTGCCCCCTGAGCCCCTCAGCCTGACCCCCTGCCCCATAGCACAGAGGCCCCACAGCGTGGCTGGGGCTGGGAAGCTGCAGACACCTGCTTTCCTCTGGAGCGGGTGGCTGGATGCAGGGAGGGCATGTGGGGCCCCCCAACGGGCAGACTCTGGGGTGGGAAGAGCTGGGAGAGCGGCAGAGGAGGTGGGGTCCTTCTCCCACAGCAGAGACACGTCAGACCTGGCTGTTTACTACCCTCGGCCTCCTGCCCCCATTCACCTGGCAGGGGCTCTTGGCTGATGGCACCAGGGGGAGAGCGGCTGGTGAGGTCACTCTCAGCGTGTCACCCTGGGGTGGGGGTCGGGGATGGGGAGCGGCTGGGTCCTTAGTGCCTGGCTAGACCCACCCTGGGACCCAGAGTGAGATACTCTATGGGGTGGTGGCACTGCCACCCCACAGCATCTCCAAGCTACCCCCCCATCACCCTGGGGATCTTTCTCCTCCATGTGCTGTGGGCCCCCACCCTGGTCGCCAGGGATCCGGGAGCCCCTTCCTTTGTGAGCCCTGGCCCCACCTCCTCACAAGTCCAGGGTCTAGAAGGTCTGAGGGTTGTAGGAAAGTACCCTGATAAGCAGGTGAGATGGTTAATGGGTAACTTCCTGGGGGAAGCAGGAGCTCAGAGCCTGAGGATCCCTGCACCCAGCAGTGAAGCTGGTGGATCTATTGTCCTGGGCAGAGCGGCAGGGCAGGGGGTGGCCAGTAACCACCTAGAACAGGTCCTGCCCTGTCCTTTGCCCCCCATGTGCCTGTCACCCCAAACCCATCTGCTAATCCCCCCTCCTCTTGTCCGCCTTGTTGGTAACCTTTGGCCAGCGCTAGCTGCATCGGTGACGGGAAGAGGAAAGTGCCGTCAGAGTCGCTGTAAACAGTTAATAATTAACAGACTTGGTGCGTTTGAGGCCAGCAGGGGCGAGTCTACCAACTAGTCTGGCTTCCTGCACAGGGTAGACCAGAGAATCCCCTGTTAGTGCAGTATGGAGCCCAGACACTCGTGTTGGCTGAACAGGCCCCAGCCTGGATCCGAGATGGAGGCTCCACCGCTGCCCTTGGGTGTTTGTCCAAGCTTCTGGTCACCCTGCCTGGTCCAAGCCTGGGCCTTTGTCTAACTGGGACGTGTCTGCCTGGAACTCGTGTTGTCATGGAGTGTGGGGGAGTCCGGCCCTGTACCCCTCTTCCTGGGACCCACAGTGACTCTCAGCCAGCCAGTAAAACAGAAGGTTTATTGGACAACAGGAACGCAGGTTACAGCAGAGCTTGCAGGCACAGTCAGGACCCCTCCACCGAGTCCTTCTGGGGGTTCAGGAAGCTTAGTCCCCAGCTTAGGATTCCCTGAATTCCAACCACCCAGCCCAAAACTGAAACTGAACTAACTCCCTCCAGCCGGCCCCTTCCTTTCTCCAGCTTCCCGGGCAAAGGTGCTGACCCCCCGCCCCCCTTCTTGGCTCAGGTTACAGGCCTAGGTCCTGTCCCTCACCTAAAGACATCCCCTGCTCTCCCATCCCCCACACAGACAGCCCCTACGCCATCACATCTCTCCCCCCTTCGAGACTGAACTGAGCGGGGTCACTCTGCCCAGTGACCTGGGGAAGTTCAGGGCCCCCCCTCCGGGACAACGCGTCAGCTGTCAGGTTGGCACTTCCCTTCACATGGACCACGTCCATGTCATAGTCCTGCAGGAGCAGGCTCCACCTCAGGAGCTTGGCGTTGGCTCCTTTCATCTGGTGCAGCCAGGTCAGGGGAGAGTGGTCAGTGTACACGGTGAAGTGTCGCCCAAAGAGATCTGGCTCCAGTTTCTCAAGGGCCCACACCATGGCCAGGCATTCCTTCTCAATGGCCGTGTAGTTCTGCTCCCGGGGTAGCAACTTCTTACTCAGGTACACGATGGGGTGTCTCTCCCCCTTTTCATCCTCCTGCATTAACACCGCCCCCAGTCCCGTGTCTGAGGCATCGGTGAACACCATAAAGGGCTTGTCAAAATCTGGGTTTGCCAGAACTGGGTCACTGACCAGAGCCTCCTTCAGCGCCCGGAAAGCCTCCTGGCACTGCTCAGTCCAGACCCCCTTGTCTGGCTTCCCCTTCTTGCACAGCTCAGTGATGGGGGCGGCTATGGCACTAAAGTGGGGCACAAACCTTCGATAGTACCCCGCCATCCCAATAAAGGCCTGGACCTGCTTTTTGGTTTGGGGAGCAGGCCAGTCTCTGATCACCTCCACCTTGGCTGGTTCCGGCTTTAGGCAGCCGCTCCCCACCCGATGGCCCAAGTAAGATACTTCAGCCATCCCCACCTTGCACTTCTCAGCCTTTACGGTTAACCCAGCCTCTCGGAGTCGGTCTAGCACTTGTTTAACCTGGGACACGTGGTCCTCCTAGGTCTGGCTGAAGACACAGATGTCGTCAATATACGCCACGGCAAAACTCTCCATCCCCCTCAGTAGCTGATCCACCAGGCGCTGGAAGGTGGCCGGCACTCCCTTGAGGCTGAAGGGCAGGGTCAGAAACTCGTAGAGCACCAGAGGGGTGATAAAGACCGATTTCAGCCTGGCATCTGCGTCCAGCGGCACTTGCCAGTAGCCCTTTGTAAGATCCATGGTGGTGAGGTACCGAGCACCTCCCAGCTTGTCTAGGAGCTCGTCAGGCCTGGGCATGGGGTAGGCATCAGATACGGTGATGGCATTGAGCTTTCAATAGTCCACACAGAACCGGATCGACCCATCCTTCTTGGGGACCAGCACCACTGGTGAGGCCCAAGGGCTGGAAGACGGCTGGATCACCCCCAAAGCCAGCATGTCCCTGACCTCTCTTTCTAGGTCCTGGGCAGTTTTCCCAGTGACCCGAAAAGGGGAGCATCTTATAGGGGGATGTGACCCAGTCTCCACCAGGTGGACAGTCAAATTAGTGCGTCCAGGCTGGTTGGAAAACAGCTGTCGGTATAGATGCAGCACCCCCCTGATCTCAGCAGGCTTGGCCAGGGTCAGCTGATGAGAGAGGGGAATCGCCTCCAGGGGGGAACCAGCTTTTGTCCCAGGGAATAGTTCCACTAAAGGGTCATCTCCCTGCTCCTCCCAATGTCCACACACGGCCAACGCCACATTCCCCCTGTCATAGTATGGTTTCATCATGTTCACATGGTACACCCGACGGTGATGTGCCCCGTTTGACAGCTCCACCACACAGTTTACCTCATTTAGTTGCTTGATAACCTTGAAGGGCCCTTCCCAGGCAGCCTGGAGTTCGTTTTTCCTCATGGGGATGAGAACCATCACCTGATCCCCGGTGGCGAAGGCGCGGGCCCACGCCGTGCGGTCATACCAGACCTTCTGCTTCCTCTGGGCTCAGGCCAGATTCTCCCTGGCCAGGCCCATGAGCTCGGCCAATCTTTCCCGGAAGGTCAGGACATACTCCACCACTGACTCTCCCTCGGGAGCGGCCTTCCCCTCCCATTCGTCCCTCATCAGGTCCAGGGGCCCCCTTACCTGCCTTCCATACAACAGTTCGAAAGGTGAAAACCCGGTGGATTCCTGGGGTACCTCCCTGTACGTGAACAGAGGTGAGGTAAGTACTTGTCCCAGTCCTGCGGGTGCTGGTTCATAAATGTTTTTAGCATCATAGATTCATAGATTCTAGGGTCAGAAGGGACCAATGTGATCATCTTTAGTGTCCCGTTGAACTTTTCCACCAGCCCGTTGGACTGGGGGTGATACGCTGAGGCCCAGTTGTGCCAGACCCCACATTTTTCCCACAAGCATCGGAGCAGGGCCGACATGAAGTTGGACCCCTGATCCGTTAAGACTTCCTTGGGGAACCCCACTCGGCTGAAAATGGTCAGCAGCGCATCTGCCACGGTGTCTGCTTCGATGGAGGACAAGGCCACCGCCTCAGGGTAGCGAGTGGCGAAATCCACCACCACCAGAATGTATTTTTTCCCCAACCAGGTTGGTTTGCTGAGAGGTCCCACTATGTCCATGGCCACCTTCTGGAAAGGTTCTTCTATGATGGGTAAAGGCCTCAAAGCCGCTTTCCCCTTGTCCCAGGCCTTCCCCACCCTCTGGCAGGGGTCACAGGATTGGCAGTACTGTCGGACATGGGTAAAGACCCCAGGCCAGTAAAAGTTCTGTAGCAGCCTCTGCCTGGTGCGCCGGATTCCCTGGTGCCCTGCGAGAGGGATGTCATGGGCCAGGTACAACAGCTTGTGACGGAACTTCTGGGGAACCACCAGCTGCCTCCTGATCCCCCATGACTCTACTTCCCCTGGGGGAGCCCATTCTCGGTACAGGAACCCCTTCTCCCACAGGAACCTCTCCTTGCAACCTCTCCTCATGGTCTGTACCGCACTAAGGTCAGCGCGGTCCCTGTGCTTCCGCAAGGAGGGATCTTTCTGCAACTCGGCCTGGAACTCAGCAGCTGGGACAGGGATGGGGACTGGCTCTCTCTCGCTGGCTGGGTCTGAGGCCATGGCCTCTCTGAGCCGTGTCCCTGGGCATTCCCTTCCCACCAGGTTAGGGTCCTGCACCTCGGGCAGAGTACCTTCCCTGTTGTCGAGGTGCAGTGTCCTTCGCCGACTCTGACTATGGGTCACGACCAGTGCACCCCGGCCATTGCTTGGCCAGACCTCCAGGTCCCCCCCCCATTAACACCTCCATGGTCAAATGTGGATGTACCCCCACGTCCTTGGGGCCCTCCTTGGCCCCCCACTTGAGGTGTACCCTCGCCACGGGCACCCTGAATGGGGTCCCACCCACACCCATCAGGGTTAGGTAGGTGTCGGGCACCATCCGATCTGAGGCCACCACCTCGGGCCGGGCCAGCATCACCTCTGCGCCCGTGTCCCAGTACCCAGTGACCTTCCTCCCATCTACCTCCAGGGGAACAAGGCACTCTCTCCGGAGGGGCAGCCCTGCACCCACCCTGTAAACCAAAAACTCGGAGCCTGGAGCATCCAGCCCCCCAGAGGAGCTGACCTGGGGCCCTACTCCCTGCTTCGCAGGCGGTATGCGGCCAGCCACCCTTTTCTGCGAACGCTGCCCCTCGTCCAGCTGAGTCTCTACCAAGTTAACCCGGTGTGGGGTCGGTCTGCTGAGTCTGTCCTTGAGCCTGGGGCACTGGGACTGTATGTGGCCCCTCTGGCCACACTGATAGCAGCTCATGTCCCGTTGGTCCCTTCGAACCGGTTGGTTGTCCCTGACGCTGGGCATTCCCCTTGGAAGGGGGTTCTCCCTATTCCCCCTTTGGGATACTTCCCAGGATGACTCTCTCTCTGCATTGCGGCGGGCCCATTTCTTTGGGACTCCTCCCTGCCACCCCCGACCGGCTCTTCACAAACTCATCGGCCAGCCGCCCTGCATGTCGCGGGTTCTCTGGCTTTTGGTCCCTCAACCACAGCCTCAGGTTGGATGGGCACCACTCATACAGTTCCTCCAGTACCAGCAGTTTAACCAGGTCCCCCTTCGTCTGGGCCCCATCTGCCCACCTGCTGGTGTATCCCTCCATGCGGACGGCTAGCTGCAGATATGAGACCTCAGGGGTTTTATCCTGACTCTGGAACCTTTCCTGGTACATCTCAGGAGTCAGCCCAAACTCGCGCAGCAGGGCCTGCTTGAATAGTTCCTAGTTCCCTTTCTCCTCCTCTCCCAGTTGGCGGTACAGCCATGGCCTTGGGATCCAGTAAGGGGGTGAGAACCCGGAGCCTGTCTGCTTGAGCTACTTGGTGCAGCTCGCAGGCCGTCTCATAGACTCACAGACTCTAGGACTGGAAGGGACCTCGAGAGGTCATCGAGTCCAGTCCCCTGCCCTCATGGCAGGATCAAATACTGTCTAGACCATCCCTGATAGACATTTATCTAACCTACTCTTAAATATCTCCAGAGATGGAGATTCCACAACTTCCCTAGGCAATCTGTTCCAGTGTTTAACTAACCTGACAGTTAGGAACTTTTTCCTAATGTCCAACCTAAATCTCCCTTGCTGCAGTTTAAGCCCATTGCTTCTTGTTCTATCATTGGAGGCTAAGGTGAACAAGTTTTCTCCCTCCTCCTGATGACACCCTTTTAGATACCTGAAAACTGCTATCATGTCCCCTCTCAGTCTTCTCTTTTCCAAACTAAACAAACCCAATTCCTTCAGCCTTCCTTCATAGGTCATGTTCTCAAGACCTTTCATCATTCTTGTTGCTCTTCTCTGGACCCTCTCCAATTTCTCCACATCTTTCTTGAAATGCGGTGCCCAGAACTGGACACAATACTCCAGTTGAGGCCTAACCAGCGCAGAGTAAATCGGAAGAATGACTTCTCGTGTCTTGTTTACAACATACCTGTTAATGCATCCCAGAATCACGTTTGCTTTTTTTGCAACAGTATCACACTGTTGACTCATATTAAGCTTGTGGTCCACTATGACCCCTAAATCTCTTTCTGCCATACTCCTTCCTAGACAGTCTCTTCCCATTCTGTATGTGTGAAGCTGATTGTTCCTTCCTAAGTGGTGCACTTTGCATTTATCTTTATTGAACTTCATCCTGTTTACCTCAGACCATTTCTCCAATTTGTCCAGATCATTTTGAATTTTGACCCTGTCTTCCAAAGCAGTTGCAATCCCTCCCAGTTTGGTATCGTCCGCAAACTTAATAAGCGTACTTTCTATGCCAAAATCTAAATCGTCGATGAAGATATTGAACAGAACCAGTCCCAAAACAGACCCCTGCGGAACCCCACTTGTTATACCTTTCCAGCAGGATTGGGAGCCATTAATAACTACTCTCTGAGTATGGTTATCCAGCCAGTTATGCACCCACCTTATAGTAGCCCCATCTAAATTGTACTTTCCTAGTTTATCTATAAGAATATCATGCGAGACCGTATCAAATGCCTTACTAAAGTCTAGGTATATCACTTCCACCGCTTCTGCCTTATCCACAAGGCTCGTTATCCTATCAAAGAACACTATCAGATTAGTTTGACATGATTTGTTCTTTACAAATCCATGCTGGCTATTCTCTATCACCTTACCACCTTCCAGGTGTTTGCAGATGATTTCTTTAATTATCTGCTCCATTATCTTCCCTGGCACAGAAGTTAAACTAACTGGTCTGTAGTTTCCTGGGTTGTTTTTATTTCCCTTTTTATAGATGGGCACTATATTTGCCCCCTTCCAGTCTTCTGGAATCTCCCCCGTCTCCCATGATTTCCCCAAGATAATAGCTAGAGGCTCAGATACCTCCTCTATTAACTCCTTGAGTATTCTAGGATGCATTTCATCAGGCCCTGGTGACTTCCAGGCATCTAACTTTTCTAAGTGATTTTTAACTTGCTCTTTTTTAATTTTATCTTCTAAACCTACCCTCTTCCCGTAAGCATTCACTATATTAGACATTCCTTCAGATTTCTCAGTGAAGACCGAAACAAAGAAGTCATTAAGCATCTCTGCCATTTCCAAGTTTCCTGTTACTGTTTCCCCCTCCTCACTGAGCAGTGGGCCTACCCTGTCCTTGGTCTTCCTCTTGCTTCTAATGTATTGATAAAAAGTCGTCTTGTTTCCCTTTATTCCCAAAGTCATCAATGTCCTCCCCCTCCTTACGCTGGGCCAGGATGCACTTCTCAAAGCTCTGCGCAGTCCTGGGCCCCCCCTCACTCCCCACAGCCGGGGGCCCCCTGCCCCTCAACCTCGCCAGTTCCAGCTCATGATGACACTGTCGTTCTTCATGTTCTCTCTGTTTCTCACAATCCTCCAGCTCTTTCAGTTTTAGCTCTTTCTCCCATTCCAGCTGCTTGCGCTCCACGGATGCTGAGCGCTGCCGGGATGATCCCCTGCTGGCGGGTGAGCTTCGCCGGGAGGATCCCCTGCTGGCTGGGGGGGTCACGGTGCCCTCGTTAGCCGCTGGGCTCCTCCCCGCCCTTCCTCTAGGCATAGGAACAGGGGTCTCAGGAAGCCCTCGTCTGCCGGCTGACCACTCCCAGCGGGGACAGACACTGGTGCCTGCGCTGCATCTGCCCGGCTGCTTCCCCCAGAGACAGGGCTCCGTTCATTCATGCGGTCTTCCTGCTCCAGCTGGGCAATCAGCTGGTCCTTGGTGAGCCTCCCCAGGTGCAGCCCCCTCTGCTTGCACAGCTCCAGCAGGTCTCAATTGTGCCGCTGGGCATACATCTTCCTGCTGGCCACTCACAGGCCAGGGTGCTCGCCGCTCCCCACGGTTTCCAGGGGGACCCCTCGTGCACCAGCCCTTCTTGAGGTCACCACCTCTCTGCCAGGGTCGAGCTGCAGACTCCTCCGCCCCTGGGACCGCTCGCTGAAATCCCCCGGGGGACCCCGTTACTGCAAAGTCCTTCTCACTGGGCACACACTCCCAGGGGTTAACCACCCCCTGACCCCGTCTCTCTCTGACTCTTCAGCCCACCTGGTACCCGTCAATCCCCCTTCGTTTTACTGCTCCCCAGTCACTTACTGCAGGAAGTGCCGTCCACGGGGTGCAGTATCTCCCGCCTCTGCCACCAGTTGTCACAGAGTGTGGGGGAGTCCGGCCCTGCACCCCTCTTCCTGGGACTCACAGTAAAGGTTTATTGGACAACAGGAATGCAGGTCACCACAGAGATTGCAGGCACAGCCAGGACCCCTCAATCAAGTCCTGCTGGGGTTCAGGAAGCTTAGTCCCCTGAATTCCAAACACTCAGCCCAAAACCGAAACTAAACTCAACCCCCTCCAGCCAGCCCCTTCCTTTGTCCACCTTCCCGGGCAAAGGTGCTGACACACCTCCCTGCTCCCTGGCTCAGGTTACAGGCTTAGGTCCTAGTGCCTCACCTAAAGACACCTCCGGCTCTCCCATCCCCCACACAGACAGTCCCTACTCCATCACAGCTGCAACCAAGGTCCTGTGGTGGCACCAAATCATTTGTAAAAGGGGTCATATACGGTGTCTAAGACCAGGTTATGGGTTGCTAGTTATGATTATGCTGTCTGTCTGTCTGTATATTTTGAAGTTATGAATAGTGGTTCTATCCTATCTGTATTTCAAACTTGTTCTATGCTACCCCAGACAAGTTGGTGTTAGTTCTGCCTAGCCTGCTTGATGGCCCATTAAGGACCATCAGCTACACAACTGACCCATTGAGAGGAGGCAGATACGCCTTGTAACTCAGCAGGGTGTGCAGGGACTTGCCCATGTGACTCCAGACTCCATTTTGCTGTAATTTTCCACAGTAAGAACAAAGAAGTGTTCTTACACCTGGAAAAGAGACTATAAAAAGCTGATGCTTCATCTCCATCTGGTCTTTAGTCCTGCTTCCTACCTCTGGAGGGACTTTGCTACAAACTGAAGCTCTGAACAAAGGACTGAATGACCCATCCTAGCGGGGGATGTTCCAGAGACTTGATTTGAACCTGCAGTTTTACTCCATCACTGCTACAAGCCTGAAGTAAGAGCTTGGCCATTACTGTATGTAACTGATTCCATTTAACCAATTCTAGCTCTCAGCTCTACCTTTTTCCCCTTTATGAATAAACTTTTAGATTTTAAAGGATTGGCAACAGCGTGATTTGTGGGTAAGATCTGATGTGTATATTGACCTGGGTCTGGGGCTTGATTCTTTGGCATCGAAAGAATCGTTTTCTTTTACTAGGGTGTTGGTTTTCATAACCATTCATCCCCAGGACGAGTGGCACTGGTGATGATACTGGGAGACTGGAGTGTTTAAGGAAATCGCTTGTGTGACTGTTAGAAATAGCTCAGTGTAGTGAGAAGAGCGGCAATGTGTCTGTTGGAAGTGGCAATGTGCCTGGTAGGGAAAGTTTGGAGGAACCTAGGCAATCTTGTGAGCTGATGGCTTTGTCTAGTCAGCAGTTTGGGAAGACAAGGATAGTGGAAGATGAATGTCCCTATCCCTTACCTGTGTCCTGTGTGGAGAAATGTGACAGTGAAGGAAATGTGCCTGTGTCTGTCAGGGGTATTGACTTGTCTATGGAGGATGCTACCCCGGTCTCCAAGCAGTTGTCTGTGAACAGCCCTGTGTGCTGGGACAAGGGAAATGAAATCCCAAGCTGTGTGTCTGGTGAAGGAGAAGGTGTCTCCAGCTCTTCTGTGTCTGTGGAGCAGACAGAAGGTGCCTCTCAGCCTGTGATGGTTGAGAATAGTGCAGTTGTCTCAGAGTTGGTTGTGGACACAGCTAAAGCCCAGGAAGGGAATGGTCCTAAATTTGTGTCTGCTGGGGAGAATGGCACTGTCACTAGGGTCCATCCAGTTAGTGTTGCAGCAAAATCCCAGAAACCAGACAATTTCGGGAGCTTGTAGTTTGCCAGTTGCTAATGTGTGGCTGGAAAAGGGTGTAGCAGCTCTGTCTGCTCAGGGTGATACCCTAGCCAGGGCACAAGGAGAGCATGAAGGTGATTTAATTGTGTTGCCCACTGACAGTTTGACAACTTGTAGCAAGAAGGAAAAGATTCCTGAGCTTGTGTGTGGCAAAGGAAGAAGACTGCTTCTAACCTGTTATCTAGAAAGTCTGTAAGTTTGCCTGAAAGGAGATTGTGTAGAGATCCGCCTGATGGGCCAGAGGTGATTCTAAATGTGAGTGAGACCCAGAAAGAGTCTGTTGTTTCTCCGGAAAGTGTCCATTTAAACCAAGCCCTAGGTGAAAAGGGCGAGGGCAGGGCCGCACGGGGGGGGGGGGGGGAAGTGGGGCAATTTGCCCCAGGCCCCGGGCTCCGCAGGGGCCCCGAAGAGAACGGCTGAGGCTCCCGCCCCGGCCCGTCCCCGGCTCCACCCCTCGCCCGGGGCCTCAGCACATTCAGGAGCGTCCCTGATCAGCGGTGCAGCGGGGCCCCTGAGCCCCGTCCCGCTCAGAGCCGCGTGGTCAGGGAGCAGGGCTGCGAGCTCCAGGCCGGGCGGAGGGAGCTGAGTGCGGGCTGAGCTCTCAGCCCCACCCCTGACCGCGCAGCTCTGAGCGGGGTGGAGTTCAGGGGCCCCCGGAGCCACGCTGCCGCTGTCGAGGGACGCTGCTAGACGTGCTGAGGCTCCGGGTGAGGGGGGAGCCGGGGGTAAGGGGCCGGGGCTGGGGGGGGTTGGCTAAGGGGCAGGGAGTCCCAGGGACAGTCAGGCCACAGGGAGGGGGCAGAGGTTGGAGGTGGCGGTCAGGGGACAGGGAACGGGGGGGTTGGCTAAGGGGCAGGGAGTCCCAGGGACAGGGAGGGGGCAGAGGTGGGGGGCGGGCAGAGGACAGGGAACGGGGGGGGGTTGGATCGTGGGCATACTGGGGGTCTGTCAGGACTCAGTGGGGGCGTGGATAGGGGTCAGGGCAGTCGGGACAGGGAGCAGGGGTGGGTCCTGGGGTGGTGGTGGGGGTCTCTGGGGGATAGTGAGGGGACAAGGAGCAGGATGGGTCAGGGATTCTGAGGGAGGCAGGCAGTTGGGGGGCAGGAAGTGGGTGTGCGTCGGCTAGGGGGCAGGGCCAGGCTGTTTGGGAGGCACAGCCTTCCCTACCCTAAAGCTCATTCAGCAGTTTGAGGCTTGCAGAAGAGCCAAGCTGTTAGCTTTTCCATTAGGGCTCCCATCCCTTTCATGTCTCAAATGCCAATGTTTAATTTCAGTGCCATAGGGAGATTCACGTCAGGGGAGGGTAGCTTCCTTTAAAATTAGCCGCTGGGGGAGAGATCACTTGAGAAGAGCAATATCCTTCCCAGCCCTACCAAGGGAGACCCCCCCTCCCCAGCATTCCCTGAGGCTCCAGAGGGGTTAATTCAGTGGTTCTCAAACTCTTATACTGGGACCCCCCTCACATAGCAAACCTCTGAGTGCGACCCCTCCCCCCTTATAAATTGAAAACACTTTTTTATATATTTAACACTATTATAAATGCTGGAGGCAGAGCGGGGTCTGAGGTGGAGGCTGACAGCTGGTGACCCCCAGTAATAACCTCATGACCCCCTGAGGGGTCCCAACCCCCAGTTTGAGAACTCCTGGGTTAATTTAATTTTAGCACTCTGTGTCCATTCACATCCATGTGCTATTTTGAGCATTTCAGTTTTCACAACATAGGCTCATCCCAGATTCTGGAACAAACTCAAATGCTCAGTTCATGGAGTATGTACACAAGCTATACTAAAGACAAACTCACAGTAACCGTCTCCAGTTTGTGAGGGACCCCGTGGAGCCAGTCTCTAGGAAACAGATAAATGCATGGAGGTTAAGTCTATTAATGGCTATTAGTCAGGATGGGTAAGGACTGGTGTCTCTAGCCTCTGTTTGTCAGAGGGTGGAGATGGATGGCAGGAGAGAGATCACTTGATCATTGCCTGTTAGCTTCACTCCCTCTGGGGCACTTGGCATTGGCCATTGTCGATACACAGGATACTGGGCTGGATGGACCTTTGGTTTGACCCAGTACGGCCGTTCTTATGTTCTAAGCTAAATGAACCCAAAGTTATGGAGACAGATACAAGTCATGGAAGCCAGCAGAGTATCAGAAACCTGGAAAAATCTCTGACTGGATGGGCTCAGGCATTTGGTCACAATCTGAGGTGGTTCAAAAGTTTTGGATTCTTTTTTAAGCAGAATTTTTTTATTCTTTCTTTAAACAATCAAACACAGCAAGCAGCAAATATTTGGCCACACACTTCTGAAACCCCAAACCATATTCAGGTTTTGGCAGACTAATTTCAGCTTTTCAATTAAAAAAACAACACAAATTTTGAAGGAAAGCAGATATTTTTAAAACCCCCTAGTTTTCAATCCAAAAAAAGTTTTGACGGAAAATATTTGTCCAACCCTTTTAATGAGCTTTAGTGCCTTTTAGCACTAGCTGATGCTGTGAACCAGTGATACCTTGTAAAGAAGTTTTCTCTAAACTGGGTTTGATGCGGAAGGTTTATTTTTCCCAGGACCACCTGTGGGGGGAGGGAGCAAGTGGGGCAATTTGCGCCGGGGCCCGCAGGGGCCCCAGCTAGAATATAGTATTGCAATTTTTTTTTTGGAAGGGGCCCCTGAAATTGCTTTGCCCTAGGCCCCCTGAATCCTCTGGGCGGCCCTGGGCGAGGGTAGAATTTCTGAGAGGGGTGAATTACTGCTTAGAAAAGCCCATAGGGAAGGAAATCCTCATGATAACCTGTGCAAGCAGTTTACTGCAACTAAAGGGTGTAAAAGTGATTTAGTCAAGGAAGTTTCAGTTCCTAACAGCCAGAAATTTTCTGTTGTAAATGGATCCACTGACTTTCCTTTTGAAAGATCCAGTGTGGGTAGCTTTAAGAAGGTCTCAGATGGAGTAAAAGCTCTTAAGAAAGTTGAGCAGCCCTATAACCGCGTGGCTGTGTGTGGCCAGCTTGTCAGGAAGACAATGGTTTGGAACAGGAATGTCTCCATGCTGATTCTGTGAGTGAGCAGCCTGTGCTTCAGGGTCTCAGGACAGATTTGGTTACTGGAATACTTGAGGATGCAGGGAAGGGCAAGCAAACTCTCACCCTCAGACCCTCTGGATTTGTGTGGTAACTTTGTAAGACAGAGTCCAGCCTTGGAATTGGTAGCAGCTAAAAAGTTAAAAGCTAATGTTTGTGTTAATGCAAATTACCTGCCTGGCTGGGAAAAGAAAGACTTGCTAATAGCTGTTAGCACAGAGAGCCCACCCCACCAGCCAGTAACTTCTGCTAGGCAAAAGCAGATCCAATCCACTGTTGTTAAAACCACGTTTTACCTTGAGTTTGTAAAGAGATTCAATCATGTTATTGAACATGACTTTGATAAACCATTTCTGTTATACACTGGTACAGCCTCTAGCCCAACACTAGCTGTAGTGAGACAGACCCAAGGATGGGGAGCTCTTGGGATGCAGTCAGTGATGTTTGTGTCATCCCTCCCTGCATCAATTTTGCGTTGGGGGTGTGACGTTATTGATATAATCTGGGACCATATAGAACATGGTTGCAATCAAGGTCCTGTAGTGGCACCAAATCTTATGTAAAGGGGGTAATATAAGGTGTCTAAGACCAGGTTATGGGTTGCTAGTTATGATTATGCTGTCTGTGTCCATGTGTCATTTTGTAGTTGAAGTTATAAGTATTGGCTTTATACTGTCTGTATTTCAAATTTGTGCTGTGCTTCTGGGAGACATCCCAGACAAGTTGGTGTTAGCTCTGCCTAGTCTGCTTGATGGCCCATTAAGGACCATCAGCTACACAATTGACCCATGGAGAGAAGGCAGATACGCCTTGTAACTCAGCAGGGTGTGCAGGGACTGGCCCATGTGACTCCAGACTCCATTTTGCTGTAATTTTCCGCAGTAAGAACAAAGAGGTTCTTACACCTGGAAAAGACTATGGGCTTGTCTACATCACAAAGTTGCAGCGCTGGTGAGAGGGTTACAGCGCTGCAACTTAGGAGGTGTACACATCTGCAGGGCATCACCAGCGCTGCAACTCCCTGTTTGCAGCGCTGGCCGTACTCCCGTTTTGTCTCGGGTGTAGAGGATCCAGCGCTGGTGATCCAGCGCTGGTAATCAAGTGTAGACACTTACCAGCGCTTTTCTTGACCTCCGTGGAATAAGCAGGTATCCCAGCATACCTGAGGAAGCCTCTGGTAATCAAGCTGGTCTCCTTCCCCGGTTTGCTCTCGCGTTCCCCGAACCCCAAGCAAGCAGGTCTCCTTCCCTGCGGTTTGCAGGGTGGTTCGGGGAACGCGAGAGCAAACCGCGGAGAAGCTGGTCTCCTTCCCCGGTTTGCTCTCGCGTTCCCCGAACCCCGAGCAAGCAGGTCTCCTTCCCTGCGGTTTGCAGGGTGGTTCGGGGAACGCGAGAGCAAACCGCGGCGAAGCTGGTCTCCTTCCCCGGTTTGCTCTCGCGTTCCCCGAACCCCGAGCAAGCAGGTCTCCTTCCCTGCGGTTTGCAGGGTGGTTCGGGGAACGCGAGAGCAAACCGCGGCGAAGCTGGTTTACTTCCCCGGTTTGCTCTCGCGTTCCCCGAACCCCCCTTGAAGCCGCCCAACAGCGCTGCAGTGTGGCCACATCTAACACCACTTGCAGCGCTGGTTGCTGTAAGTGTGGCCACTCTGCAGCGCTGGCCCTATACAGCTGTACTAATACAGCTGTAACAACCAGCGCTGCAAAACTGTAGATGTAGACATACCCTATAAAAGGCTGATGCCTCATCTCCATCTTGTCTTCAATCCTGCTTCTTACCTCTGGAGGGACTTTGCTACAAACTGAAGCTCCGAACAAAGGACTGATGACCCATCCCAGCGGGGGATGTTCCAGAGACTTGATTTGAACCTGCAGTTTACTCTATCACTGCTACAAGCCTGAACCAAGAACTTTGCCATCACTGTATGGGATTGATTCCATTTAACCAATCCTAGCTCTCATCTCTATCTTTTTCCTTTTATGAATAAACCTTTAGATTCTAAAGGATTGGTAACAGCATGATTTGTGGGTAAGATCTGATGTGTATATTGACCTGGGTCTGGGGCTTGATTCTTTGGGATCGAGAGAACCGTTCTTTTACTAGGGTGTTGGTTTTCATAACCATTCATCCCCAGGATGGGTGGCACTGGTGGTGATACTGGGAGACTGGAGTGTCTAAGGGAATTGCTTGTGTGACTTGTGGTTAGCCAGTGGGGTGAAACCAAAGTCTTCTTTGTCTGGATGGTTTGGTTTGCTTTAGAGGTGGAAAAACCCCAGCCTAGGGCAGTAACTGCCCTGTTTAAGCGATTAGTCCTAAATTAGCACCTCAGTTGGGTCCCGCTAGAACCTCATCATCACACTGGGCCATTAGTTGCCAGGAGACAGAGTGTCGGCCAGAAACTGAGGCACCCACACAGTATCAGAGGAAACTGTATTCCTGAATCTGGATCATTCATCGCTCTGGATTCAATTCCCCAGCGCATCCAGCGCTGCCTGCCTGTGCCCAGTGACATGTCGCTTGTGACCCGTCCTGCCTCCCCTCGGCTCTGTGCCTTTGCCCTGTGTGGGAATCGGACGTCAGCCTGGTGTGCGTCTCTTACCCACCCTCTGCCCTCAGTGCAGCCCGTGCTCCCTGCTCTCTCTCTGTCTCTGCCCCACATCCTGTCCATTGGGCTCTGGGTCCATTCCAGTTTCACTCCACAGCCCCTCTGTGATGGGTTGGATCACAGAAACCCCCTTTGGGACTGTCACCTGATGTGCCTAGACTACTCTGAGCCTGTTTTCCCTGCCAGCTTGGGACTTCAGTGCCCTGCCTGGTTGTGCTAGACACACTAGCCTGCTGCAAACCCAGACCCAGATCTGAACCACGTCCCCCACAAGCTGCAGGCTTAACTGAAAACAGCTTAAGAAGTGCTTCTGTCTGCAGCATTCAGGTACTCAGCTCCCAATGGGGTCCAAACCCCAAATAAATCCATTTTACCCTGTATAAAGCGTATACAGAGTAAACTCAAATTGTTCGCCCTCTAGAACACTGATAGAGAGAGATGCATGGCTGTTTGCCCCCCGGTATTAATATATACTCTGGGTTAATTAATAAGTAAAAAGTGATTTTATTAAATGCAGAAAGTAGGATTTAAGTGGTTCCAAGTAATAGCAGAGAGAACAAAGTGAATTACCACGCAAAATAAAATAAAACATGCAATACAATAGAAAACTGAATACAGATAAAACCTCACCCTCAGAGATGTTTCAATAAGTTTCCTTTCTCAGACTTGACGCCTTCCTAGTCTGGGCACAATCCTTTCCCCTGGTACAGCCCTTGTTCCAGCTCAGGTGGTAGCTAGGGGACTTCTCATGATGGTTCCTGTAAAGGTGCCCGGCCAGGGCTCGACCCTCCCGGAGGAGGAGGGGAGCCACACCGGCCTCGCTACACTCTGTCCGAGTCTGCCCTTTTTGTCAGGGCCAAGCGACGCTGCACAGTCGCTCGGGACTCCAGCCTTCTGCTGCAGGGCGGAGTAAACAGAATGTCAGCTCGGGGTCTCAGGCCCTCAGTCCCGGGGCTCAGGGCCGCCTCGCCCGAGGCTCGGGCACCTCGAGCCCCTTGATGCAGGACCGAGCAGTGGCACAGTTTAAGGGGGCCCAGCCCTTGGGTCGGGCAGGGCACCAAACACACAGTTATAACGGCTCAGGCCCTCTTGGCTCAGGGCTGAGCAAACAATAGTTCAGGCAGCTCGAGCCCTTTGGGGCAGGACCGAGCAGTGGCATAGTTTAAGGGGGCCCAGCCCTTGGGTCGGGCGGGGCACCAAACACACACAGTTATCTGAGTGGCCTCCTGAGGCCAGGGGGAGGGGGAGTCTGATGCCCCTGAGAGGGTGGCAGGGGGACACCAGCCCTCCCACTCCGCTGCGTCCCAGCCCGGGGCCCTAGGAGCGGCTGTCACCGCTGACGGTCAGTGGGGATCCTGGCCGCAACACACTGACATGGGCTCAGGTACGTCAGCAGCCTGACTGGGGTCAGCTGCCCGCGGGCCACAGCCAATCTCCCCCTCTGGGCCTACCTGGTCAGTGGTGTCAGCCCCGGGAAGTCAAGTAGCCTGGGCCCCTCCCGGCTGGGGCTGGGCGGTAGGTCCGGCAGCACCTCTGGGAAGTCCGGCCAGGCCTGCTCCAGGGGCTCCTCGGGGTAACAGCAGGGACGGGGCGGCTCCGGCAGCTCCTCCTCGTAGCGGGCGCTGGGGGCTCCTCAGGGTAACAGCAGGGACGGGGCGGCTCCGGCAGCTCCTCGGCGTAGCAGGCACGGGGCGGCTCCTCGGGGTAACAGCAGGGACGGGGCGGCTCCGGCAGCTCCTCCTTGTAGCAGGCGCAGGGCGGCTCCTCGGGGTAACAGCAGGGACGGGGCGGCTCCGGCAGCTCCTCGGCGTAGCAGGCACGGGGCGGCTCCTCAGGGTAACAGCAGGGACGGGGCAGCTCCAGCAGCTCCTTGGCGTAGCGGGCGCTGGGGGCTCTTTGGGGTAACAGCAGGGACGGGGCGGCTCCGGCAGCTCCTCGGCGTAGCGGGCGCTGGGGGCTCCTCCGGGTAACAGCAGGGACGGGGCGGCTCCGGCAGCTCCTCGGCGTAGCGGGCGCTGGGGGCTCTTTGGGGTAACAGCAGGGACGGGGCGGCTCCGGCAGCTCCTCGGCGTAGCGGGCGCTGGGGGCTCCTCCGGGTAACAGCAGGGACGGGGCGGCTCCGGCAGCTCCTCGGCGTAGCAGGCGCGGGGCGGCTCCTCGGGGTAACAGTAGGGACGGGGCGGCTCCGGCAGCTCCTCGGCGTAGCGGGCGCTGGGGGCTCCTCCGGGTAACAACAGGGACGGGGCGGCTCCGGCAGCTCCTCCTCGTAGCGGGCGCGGGGCGGCTCCTCGGGGTAACAGTAGGGACGGGGCGGCTCCGGCAGCTCCTCCTCGTAGCGGGGCGGGGCAGCTCTGGCCAGTCCGGGCAACCACCCTGGGCCTCGGCAGCCTCCCAGTCACGAGCACCTCTGGCAGGTCTGCTTCTGACGGCGGCTGGGCCTCAACTGAGCGCCGCCGGCCGGCTTTTATACTTCCGCGTCGCCTCCTGACCCTCTGAGGGGCAGGTTCAGTGCCCAGTGGCCCCGCCCCTTCTGGCGTCTGGCGGGGCTCGACCCTCCCGGAGGAGGACGGGAGCCACACCGCCTCGCTACAGTTCCCCTTTTGTTCTGTCCCACCCCTTTATATATCTTTTGCATAAGGCGGGTATCCTTTGTCCCTCTCTGGGTTCCCACCCCCTCTTCTCAATGGAAAAGCACCAGGTTAAAGATGGATTCCAGTTCAGGTGACATGATCAGTCACTGCAAGACTTCATTACCCACTTGCCAGCACACAGTACACAGGAAGACTTACAGATAAAACACACCCATCTGCAGTCAATTGTCCTGGTTGATGGGAGCCATCAAGATTCCAAACCACCATTAATGGCCCACACTTTGCATAATTACAATGGGACCTCAGAGTTATAGTTCAGATTTCTAGTTTCAGATACAAGAGTGATACATTTATAGAAATAGGACGACCACACTCAGTAGATTATAAGCTTTGTAATGATACATTTCAAGGGACCTTTTGCATGAAGCGTATTCCAGTTACATCATATTCACACTTATTAGCATATTTTCATAAAATCATATGGAGTGCAATGTCACACCCTGTGTCCATGGGATGCTCCCACCTGACCCCAGCAGGATGAGGGTCAGCCTGGCTCACTCCCCAATGGGGGGGCCTGTAATGATGCTGGCTTTGGTGGGACCCTACTGAAAGTGTCAATTCAGGACAAATTGCTCAGAGCAGGGCAGTTACAGCCCCAGGCTGGGGTCCTTTCCACACCAAGGCAACCAAACCAGCCGGCCAGAGAGAACTTTGGTCTCACCCCACTGGCTAACCACAAGTCACAAGCAATTCCCTTAGACACTCCAGTTTCCCAATATCAACACCAGTGCCATTTGTCCTGGGAATAGTTATGAAAACCAATACCCCAGTAAAGGAAAAAGGTTTTCTTAATCCCAAAGAATCAAGCCCCAGACTCAGGTCAATTTACAAATCAGATCTTACCCACAAATCACGCTGTTGCCAATCCTTTACAATCTAAAATCTAAAGGTTTATTAATAAAAGGAAAAAGATAGAGATGAGAGTTAGAAATTACATACAGTGATGGCAAAGTTCTTGGTTCAGGCTTGTAGCAGTGATGAAATAAAATGTTGGCTTAAGTCAAGTCTCTGGAGTACATCTACAGCTGGGATGGGTCATTCAGTCCTTTGTTCAGAGCTTCAGTTTGTAGCAAAGTCCCTCCAGAGGTAAGAAGCAGGATTGAAGACCAGATGGAGAAGAGGCATCAGCCTTTTATAGTCTTTTCTAGGTGTAGGAACCTTTTGTTCTTACTGTAGAAAATTACAGCAAAATGGAGTCTGGAGTCACATGGGCAAGTCACATGTTCATGCATGACTCAGTTCTTTACAGGTGGTAGACATTCTTAGATTCATAGACTTTAAGGTCAGAAGGGACCATTATGATCATCTAGTCTGACCTCCTGCACAACGCAGGCCACAGAATCTCACCCATCCACTCCTGTAACAAACCCCTAACCTATGTCTGAGTTATTGAAGTCCTCAAATTGTGCTTTGAAGACCTCAAGGTGCAGAGAATCCTCCAGCAAGTGACCCGTGCTCCACGCTGCAGAGGAAGGTGAAAAACCTCCAGAATCTCTGGCAATCTGCCCTGGAGGAAAATTCCTTTCCGATCCTAAATATGGCACCAGCTAAACCCTGAGCATGTGGGCAAGACTCACCAGCCAGCACTCAGGAAAAAATTCTCTCTAGTAACTCAGATCCCATCCCATCCAACATCCCATCACAGGCCATTGGGCATACTTACCTGCTGATAATCAAAGATCAATTAATTGCCAAAATTAGGCTATCCCATCATATCATCCCCTCCATAAACTTATCAGCTTAGTCTTGAAGCCAGATATGTCTTTTGCCCCCACTGCTCCCCTTGGAAGGCTGTTCCAGAACTTCACTCCTCTAATTGTTAGAAACCTTCTTCTAATTTCAAGTCTAAACTTCCTAGGGTCCAGTTTATATCCATTTGTTCTTGTGTCCACATTGGTACTAAGCTTAAATAATTCCTCTCCCTCTCTAATATTTATCCCTCTGATATATTTATAAAGAGCAATCATATCCCCCCTCAGCCTTCTTTTGGTTAGGCTGAACAAGCCAAGCTCTTTGAGTCTCCTTTCATATGACAGGTTTTCTCTTCCTTGGATCATCCTAGCAGCCCGTCTCTGAACCTATTCCAGTTTGAATTCATCCTTCTTAAACACGGGAGACCAGAACTGCACACAGTATTCCAGGTGGGGTCTCACCAGTGCCTTATATAACGGTACTAACACCTCCTTATCTTTGCTGGAAATACCTCGCCTGATGCATCCTAAAACCGCATTAGCGTTTTTAACAGCCATATCCCATTGGCGGCTCATAGTCATCCTGTGATCAACCAATACCCCAAGGTCCTTCTCCTCCTCTGTTACTTCCAACTGATGTGTCCCCAATTTATAACTAAAATTCTTATTATTAATCCCTAAGTGCATGACCTTGCACTTTTCACTATTACATTTCATCCTATTACTATTACTCCAGTTTACAAGGTCATCCAGATCAGCCTGTAGAATATCCCGGTCCTTCTCTGTGTTAGCATTGCCCACATGCTATCTTGAACTTTCCCAGGTAGACTTCATATGTAGATTGGAGTCTTCCAAAGTCCATTGTCAGTTAAGTGTTTCTGGTTTGGGCACTTAATTCTCAAGAATCTCACCAAATGCTTCACTAATGCTATTTAGAATCAAACATATTGAGATACAAGAACATAGCTAGCATTCATAACTTCAGTTACACAAATGATACACAAACAAAGACAGCATCATCATAATCAGCAAATTATAACCTTTCCATAGACACCTCACACAGCAACTTTTGTACAATATTTGCAGCAAATATATAACAGTGATTGCAACAATGATCCATATGGTCACAGGTTATGTCAGTAACGTCACAGGGCCAGGCTGGACCTCCAGGGGGAAGGAGCATGTTACCCCATCCCGGGACATACGCCCCACCAGCTGCTCCGCTGTGCCTCGGATAACTGCCTGCCCCTTTTTGTCCCACGGAGGGGGTGTCTAGGGTCAATCACCATCTCCACCCTCCATCCCCATCAAACCCGGGGCTGTGACCCTGAGGTGTGAGGCTGGGGGCAGCCCAGTTTCCTACAGCTGGTTCAAGGATAACGAGATTGTTAAGGCTGGAGCCCATGTCCCTCTGAGCAGCGACAACCAGACCGTGATGCTGGATCCTGGCAGCAGGAACGACTCGGGCAGTTACACCTGCCTGGCCACCAACGCTGCCAGCTCCCAGAACGACACTGTCCCACTGGACGTGCTCTGTAAGCGTGAGCCCCGGCAACCAAGGGTCCTTCCCCACTTCCCGGGGGAGCTCTGGCCGGTGGGTCAGAGATCGGGGCCCTGGGGGCAGGAGATGGAGGATCTGTGAGACGCAGACAGACAGACATGGGGCTGGGGGAGCTCCAGCTGGGGGTCAGAGATCGGGGCCCTGGGGGCAGGAGATGGAGGATCTTTGAGACGCAGACAGACAGACGTGGGGCCGGGGTCTGTGGGAGCAGAGGGCTCAAACCCTGCAGGTCAATGCGGAGCAAGACCCTGCAGCTGGGAGCTGCAGTGAGTCAGAGCCAGCCTGGGGGTACGGGGCCACTTCCCCACAGGGAGAGGACCCCAGGGGAGCAGCTTGGGGAGGGGGAATCTCCATCACTCCGGGACTTTGGATCCAGACAGGGCGTCTCTCTCCAAACCACCCATCTCCTCCATGGCCTGGATGAAGTGGGGGGATCCTACCAAGCTACGCAGCGGCACCGGCTGGACGGTGTCGGGTGCCTGCTGGCTTTTGGATCTAGGCCCCTTGGGTGCTGAGGTCTCTGCAGCTGGAGCAGCCTCCCCCCGCAGCCCCTCCCCAACATGCGGCTCTCCTGTCTTTGCTCCAGATGGGCTCAACACCTCCGCAATCACCCACCGCCAGAACGTTTATGCTGAGGGCTCCAGCCTCCAGCTGTCCTGTCAAGCCAATGCCAGTCCAGAGGCATTGTACATTTGAGGCTCTGTTGGCCTCCTCCCACTCTGAGCTCCTGGTCCTCAATCTCTCCGTGAGCCAGTCTGGGACTTACACCTGTGTGGGGATAATTGTCTTTGTTGGCCACTCGAGCTACACCACCCTGGAGACTGTGGTGCTGGGTGAGTAACCGGGCACCGTGCCCCACACCCGCCTCTGTCTCGGGCACACAGAGCACCCACGGCTCCGTCACTGTCTGTCCTGCCGGCGCCCTGACCACTCCGGATCTGTCCTGTCTCCAGCCAGGCTCCCTGTCTGCCTGGGACGTCCCCTGTCTCCTGTAACTCTGCACCAACCCCACGTGTCAGTGCCGTTCCTGCACCCTGGGCTCTGCCTGGCTCTGGAGCCAGGTCTGGGGTCTTCAGCTCAGTTCTGGATTCACTCCTCAGGCTCTGTTCTCCAGGGGATGCTCCTGTCTGGATCAGACACCCCCTGTCACCTGTCACCGCCTGCACTGATCCCACTCCCTGTGCTGGGTGCTCTCGGCTATTTCACTGTCTCTCCAGCCACATCCCTCTGCCCTCTGGTCCGGCCCAGGGCCCAGCTCCACCCTGTGGGTTCTGTCCTGTGGGGGCTGCTCCCAGCCGTGCTGCAGCTGGGCCAGATGCTGCCTGTTCTCTTCCAAGCAATGCCTGACTTGTCCTATCAGCGCATTGAGTGCCCTGCGCTGTGCCCGTCTCTCCCTCCCGGCTCTGTCCTGTCTCTGCCCCCTGCCCCTCTGGGGCATCTGTCCTCTGTGGGACGCTCCCATCACATCCCACTGCAGCTCAGACAGCAGATTCCTTTCCACGTGGCACATCCAGCTGGTTCTCACCTGGGCCGGGCGTGTGGCCATGGCTCTGGTGGGGGGTGTTGGTCTGTACCCGCTATCACCCTATGGGCTGGCTCCAGGCCCCCAGCCGTGCACCTGGTCTGTGTCCCCGCCTGAGATCTAGGCACTGCTGGCCCCGGCGCTGCCTCCTGGGGTTGGGTAGTGGATGGCCGGAGGGGGAGGCACCGTCTCTCTGAGGTGCTGTTTCCGCCTTCGTTCTGTTGATTCTCTCTTTGGATTTACCAGATTCTTCTCTATGTGCCTGCCCGCCACGGGCCCCATACCCCTCGGTGGCCCCAGCAAGGGGCTCCTGGAGAGAGCATTAACCAGCGGGCATGGGAGGGTGGTGCCCTGATAGAACAGACTGAAGGGGACAGTCCCACCCCCCACCCCCGGGGAAGGGAATACAGACTGGAGGGGGTTCCTTGGCCCTGCAGCTAGACTCTGGACACCCCCTCCCCAGTCAGACTCTCATGGGATGTGGGGAGAAACCAGGGGCATAAGGCTGTGAGGGCCTTGCTGAGCTATTGTCATGGAGTCCCCGGGCGATGCTCTGGAACTGCTCCCCACAAAGCCAGGCAGGACTTTGGGGAGCCTCCTCTCCCTTGGAGCAGACTGTCTGCAGGGCACGAAGCTCACATGTAGCATTCAGCATATGCCCCTCTGTGTGCTTCCCACAGCAAGTCCACCCAGTCGGGGTCCTGGGGGGGCCACAGGGTCCTGAACCCCCACTTTGCAGTCAGATGTGACTCTCAGCCAGCCAGTAACGCAGAGGTTTATTTAGACGACAGGAACACAGTCCAAAACAGGTCTTGCCAGTACAGATAACAAGACCCCCCTTAGTTAGGTCCATCTGGGGCCCCAGGGAGGCCACAGTCCCGCTGCCTTCTCGGGGCTCCCCTCCATTTTCCAGCCAGCCTCCAGAAACTCCCCAACCCCCTCCAGCCCCTCCTCTCTGACTGTCTCTCTCTCCCAGGCCAGGAGGTCACCTGACCCCTTTGTTCTCCCCCACCTTTAGCATCCCCTGGCAGGGGGAAGGGCCTGGCCATTAGTTGCCAGGAGACAGAGGGTCGGCCAGGAACTGAGGCCCCCCCACAGTATTCAGAGGGAACATTAAAACCAGTCCCACTTCGTCACAGCTATAGGGTTGGGTAGGAATGGGGGGCAGCGCTGGGCTGGGGGGATGCCCCCCTCACCCCACTGTGTCACCCTATGCTCCCCAGGGTCAGTAAGAGGCTCTGGCAAACTACCCAGGATGCACCAGCAAGGTCACCCCTGTGTCCGGCCTGGGTCTGGGATGGGTAGCTCCGTCTGGATAGGAGCAGAAGGCGAGGACCCAGCACATGGCCGTGCTCATGGGGCAATGCCAGCAGCACCAAGCACCCTGTGGGGTCACAACTCTCCTCTTGGGCCCAAACTGTCATGGGATCAGCTTGAAAACCCTGCTGTCGGGCCGGAGTCTGGGAGCTGGAGCGTCGCTCTCCCTTCGAACCAGAGCCGAGAGTCTCCCGAAAATCACAGGACTCGGGGAGCCAGAGCCTCAAGGAGGCATCAATAACTGTGAGACTCGACGCCGGGGAGAGGAACCCTCTGCCAGACCCCAGAAGGCAACTGCCTGTCTCCACAGCTCTGAGGGGCAAAGGGTGAAGGACCCTTCCCACGACACCGCAGGGCAGTGGCGCTGGGACCCTTCCCAGAACCTCACATGGTAGTGACACCAGGACCCTTCCCACAATCCCACAGAATGGTGGTGCTGGACCCCGATGCTATGTGGATGGAGGGGCAGTACACACGGTAATGCTCTCTCTGCTCCTTGCACAGAAATGCTGCCCAGGCCCACGGTGACACCAAACCAAACCCTCGTGCTTGAGAACGAGACCTTCACTCTCAGGTGTAACAGCTCCCCCAGCGCTGACACCGTGCTCTGGCTCCGGGACGGGGCATCCCTCGCGTCCAGTGACCGGCTGGTTCTGTCCTCTGACAACCGGACTCTCAATGTGCTGAATGTCACCCGGGGCGACGCCGGTGCCTACCAGTGCGAGGTTGGGAACCCCGTCAGCTCCATACGCAGCGAGCCCAGCACCGTGACGGTGGCCTGTGAGTAACTGAAGCCCCGTCCCCCGGCCGCGCTGCGCCTGGCTCTCACTCAACCATGGCGATGCAGCTGCCCATGGAGTTGGGCGTGGGGTTGTTTATACAGGGATCCCTTTCTGGTGCCCTTCCCCTGACCTCCTCCCTCTCTGTGCAGATGGGCCGGAGTCCGCCAGGATAGAGCCATCAGAGCTCCTCCCCCAGCTCTTGGGGTCCCTTGTGCACCTGACGTGCGTCTCTGAGTCCGTCCCAGCCCCGCACTATCGCTGGGTTTTCAATAGCACTGAATTAAAGGAGACGGGGAGCAGCTTGACCCTTAATCTGACAAGCTTTGATCAGCAGGGCATGTACATGTGCCAGGCACATAACCCCATCACCAGCCTGACCAAGAACAGCACCAGCCTGGTAATCCAGGTGCAGGGTGAGTAGCCGGGCACTGCGCCCTACACCCTCTTCTCTCTCAGGCACCCAGAGAACCTGGGGCTCCGTCACTGTCCAGCCAGCGCCCCAGCCACTCCGGATCTGTTCTGTCTGCAGCTGGGTTCCTGTCTGCATTGGACGTCCCCTGTCACCTGTCACGCTGTGCACCGACCCCACAGGTCAGCGCTGTTCCTGCACCCTGGGCTCTGCCTGGCTCTAGAGCCAGGTCTGGGGTCTTCAGCTCAGTTCTGGATTCACCCCTCGGGATCTGTTCTCCAGGGGATGCTTCCAACCCTCTCCAGTCCAGATCAGACACCCCCTGTCGCCTGTCACTGCCTGCGCGGATCCCGCTCCGTGTGCTGGGTGCTCTCGGCTATTTCACTGTCTCTCCAGCCACATCCCCCTGCGCTCTGGTCTTGCCCAGGGCCCAGCTCCACCCCATGGGCTCTGTCCTGTGGGGGCTGCTCCCAGCCGTGCTGCAGCTGGACCGGACGCTGCCTGTCGCCTTCCAAGTGATGCCTGACCCGTCCGATCAGCAGGTTGAGTGCACTGCTCTGTGCCCGTCTCTCCCTCCTGGCTCCGTCCTGTCTCTTCCCCCTGCCCCTCTGGGGCATCTGTCCTTCATGGGAGGCCCCTATCACACCCCACTGCAGCTCAGACAGCAGATTCCTGCACACCTGGCGCCTCCAGCTGGTTCCCACCTGGGCCGGGCATGTGGCCATGGCTCTGGCGGGGGCGTGTCAGTCTGTACCCGCTATCACCCTATGGGCTGGCTCCAGGCCCCCAGCCGCGCACCTGGTCTGTGTCCCAGTGAGATCTGTGCATTGCTGGCCCCAGCGCTGCCTCCTGGGGGTGGGTAGCGAATGGGGCAGATCGGGGAGGGGAGACACCATTTCTCTGAGCCGCTGTTTCCTCCTTCACTCTGTTGATTCTCTCCTGGGACTTACCTGGTTCGCCTGCCCCCCACGGCCCCTGCGCTGCTCAGTGCCCCCCAGCAAGGGGTGCTGGAGAGTGAATTAGCCAACGGGCAGGACAGGGAGCTCAGAGGGGGACAGGGAGATGGGGGCTGCCCTGAGGGAACAGACGGGAGAGGATGTTCACAGCCCACCGGGGAAGGGGGTACAAACTGGAGGGGTTTCCTTGGCCCTGCCACTGGAGTCCGGACCTCTCCTCCTCAGTCAGATTCTCGTGGGTCATGGGGAGAACCCAGGGGGCCTGGGGCTGTGAGGCCCTGTCACGGAGTCTGCGGGCGATGCTCTGGAACTGCTCCCCACAAAGCCAGGCAGGACTTTGAGGAACCTCCTCTCCCTCGGAGCAGACTTGTTCAGGGCAAGAAGCTCATACGGCTTCACCTCCTGGGTCTCTCCTTGGAGCATTCAGCATCCTCTGCCCCTCCATGCGCTTCCCACAGCGAGCCCGCCCCAGCGGGGTCCTGGGGAAGCCAGAGGGTCGTGCACCCCCACTTCACAGTCAGACGTGACTCTCAGCCAGCCAGTAACACAGAGGTTTATTCGATGACAGGAACAGGGTCTAACACAGAGCTTGTAGGTACAGCGAACCGGACCCCTCGGCCGGGTCCATTCTGGGGGGGCAGTGAGCCAGACCCCCACGTCTGCACTTCACTCCTCGTCCTCAGCCAGCTCCAGACTAACCACCCCCCCAGCCCCTCCTCTCTGCTCAGCCCCTTTGCCGGGCCAGGAGGTCACCTGATCTCTCTGTCTCCAGCACCTTTAGCATCCCGTGGCGGGGGAAGGGCCTGGCCATTAGTTGCCAGGAGCCAGAGGGTCGGCCAGAAACAGGGCCCCCCACAGTATTCAGAGGGGACATTAAGAACAGCCCCACTTTGTCACAGGCCCTTGCTGAGCTATATGGCTGGGTGGGACTAGGGGGCAGTGCTAGGTTGGGAGGTTGCCCCCCTCACCCCACTGGGTCTCCCCTATCTCCCTGGGGACAGTGAGATGACTCTGGCTGACTGCCGATGATGCACCAGCAAGGTCACCCCCACCCCTCGTCCTGGGTCTGGGATGGGCAGCTCCATCTGGGTCGGAGGGGACGGCAAGGAACTGGCACAGGGCTGTGCCCACGGGGCAATGCCAGCAGCACCAAACACCTTGTGGGGTTGTGACCTCAGGTCCAGCCTGAACTGTCACGGGATCGTCTTGAAAATCCTGCTGTCAGGCCAGAGTCTAGGAGCCACAGCATCGCTCTCCCTTCAAACCAGAGCCGAGAGTCTCCCAAAAATCACAGGACTCCGGGAGCCAGAGCCTCAGGGAGGCATCAATAACTGTGAGACTCCACGCTGGGGAGAGGGACCCTCTGCTGGACCCCAGAAGGTGACTGCCCATCTCTGCGGCTCTGAGGAGCAAAGGGCGAAGGACCCTTCCCACGGCACCGCAGGACAATGGCGCTGGGACCCTTCCCAGAACCTCACATGGTGGCAACACCAGCACCCTTGCCCCAGTCCCACAAGACATTAGCCCCAATCCCACATAGTGCAGCAGGGACACACAGTAACACTCTCTCTGTTCCTTGCACAGAAATGCTGCCCAGGCCCACAGTGACACCGAACCAAACCCTAGTGCTGGAGAACGGGACCTTCACCCTCAGGTGTAACAGCTCCCCCAGTGCTGACACCGTGCTCTGGCTCCGGGATGGGGCGTCCCTCGTGCCCAGTGACCGGCTGGTGCTCTTCCCTGACAACCGGACCCTCACGGTGTTGGGTGTCACCCGGGATGACGCCGGCGCCTACCAGTGCGAGGTCAGGAACCCCGTTAGCACCAACTGCAGTGAGCCCAGCACCGTGACAGTGGCCTGTGAGTAACTGCAGCCCCGGCCCCCGGCCCCTCTGGCCCTGCCGGCATCGCCCAGCCACGGAGATGCGGCTGCCTCTGGGGTTGGATACAGGAGCTGTTAATACTGGGATCTCTCATGGGCACTGTCCTTTCCCTTGATCCCCTCTCTCTGTGTGTAGATGGGCCAGAGTCTGTCAGGATTGACCCGCCGGGACCCATCACCCTGACCCTCGGGTCCCCACTGACCCTGACGTGCGTCGCCGACTCCATCCCAGCCCCGAGCTATCGCTGGGGTCTCAATGGCACCGACACTAACCAGACCGGAAGCAGCTTGACCTTTAACCCCATGACCTTAGATCACCAGGGCACGTACGAGTGCCGGGCTCACAACCCAATTACCAACCGCACTGTCTCGGTGTCTGTCACTGCGCGGTTTGTGGGTGAGTCCCTGAGATCAAACCTAGCGCTGTCTCCCTGTCCGCCACCAGAAAACGCCCTGCTGGGGTCGAGGTGCAGGTGTGTCTGGGCCATGCATGGAGCCGGGCTGGGGCGTGGTGGGGTGGCTGGGACGTGGGCTGACCATGGCTCTCGGGGGACCCTTGGGCGATGTTTCTGGATATGGTCCATCCTCTGTAGGGCCAGGTGCTGGGTGCCCGGACTGGGGCTAGGCTGGGGGTCTGTCTCCCCCAGGCCTAGGAGGGACTCCATTGTGGCTGGGGGGCAGGGGATCTATCAATGCACCGTCCAGCCCCATGGTCTCCCGAATCCTCCTGACACCAGCCAGTGATAGAGCTGAGACCCCCACTCACCCAGCACTGGGCGTGGGGGTCACTGGCTCCACTGGGGGGCCCCAAGCCCCCCCTGCTCCCAAGGGGGCTGGGTAGCACCAGGAGACTTCCCAGTTCCTGACCTTTGGACCCCCCCTCAGCCCACCGCATCCTGGCTCCTGTTTTGGGCCCAAACCTGTCAGGCTCAGAGGACCCCTGGCTGAGCTACCCCCAATGTCTCGGGGGGGGGCAGATGGGGGCTCCAGCCCCCAGGGCCTCATGTTGGGCACCAAGAGGAAGCAGCATTGGGAAGCGTGGGGCTGTGAGGGGGGGGCGGTGATTGTACTCCCTGATACACACACCCCCTTTCTCCCTTTTCTCCTCCAGAATCTCTTCCAGAGCCAACTTCACCTCTAGGCCTGTCGCCTGGAGCCATCGCCGGGATCGTCATCGGGTCGCTGGCTGGGGCGGCGCTGCTTGGGGGCCTGCTCTACTTCCTGCTCCGCAAAACTGAAGGGTAACAGCTCGGGGGGCCGGGGGTCCCTGGGGCTGGGGGCTGCCCTGAGCGCTGTTGAGGGGGGTTGGGAGCTGCCCCTGGGTGCTGGAGGAGGTCACTCTCTCTGCCCCCCAGCCCCAGGTCTTTGCACTCTGGGGTCTCTGCTTGTCAGTCGCTCTGTGTTGAAGTGTCCTTCCACCTCTCTGCCCCCCAGGATGGGATCTCGCCCCACACGCCTCTTGGAAACAGTGTCAGGTCTCCCAGGGAGCAATCCCTGCCCAGGCTGGCACCCAGCACCCTGAGCCACCCCAGAGCTACCCATCCCCACAGGGAGAGCCAGGGGCTGAGTCTGGGGCACAGGGTGAATGTGGGGGGTGGATGGATAGAGAGGTGGGGGGGATGAATGGGTATGGGGTTCGATAGGTGTGTGTGTGGGTGGATGGGCCGTGGGGAGGCGAGAGGAGGCGGGATAGGTCTGCAGTTTTGGGGAAGCTGGCTGGTTGCTGCCCTCCATCCCTGGCGTGGGACACGGCCCAATCCCACCCCCCTGCCCTGCCACCCCTGCCCCCCGGTGTCATGCAGAGTCTGCTGTTTTCCCAGTGGGCCCAAGCAGCACTCGCCCGTCGGAGGCCAGGCCGCGCCCACCCACAGTAAGTAGCAGCCCCACCCCTCGCAGCTGCATGCCATGTGCTGTGTGGGCGGGGCCTGTGAGCTGTGTGGGTGGGGCCTGTAGGCCGTGTGGGCGGGGCCTGCGAGCCACATGCCTGTACCATTGCTAGTGCTGCTGCTGCTCCCCTGCACCACAGTGTGATTGACAGCCAAGGGGCATGATGGGAAACTCCCTGGCCAGACAGGAAGTGACATCGCAGCCGCGCCAGCCCCAGTTTCCAAGAGCCCGTCTGGGATTCTCTTCTCCCGGGCTGGGTCCTGGGTCCCCCGTCGCTGCTCTGGGCTGTGGGTGTCACGGGCTCCGGGTGCCCCCCACTCCCGCCACGTCTGGTGCTGGGAACTCTGGGGGCAACCGTGGAGATGGGGTGAGGGATCACTTGGGCCTGGGGTTCCCTGCTTATCCCATCCCCCCACCCCCTTCCCTCCGGCAACCCCCCCTTACTCCCCCCCAACCCAACCCGCGCGGCTGGGGCTGGGAACTGGGGCAGCACCGCGGAGACGCAGGGCCTGGGGGTCACGTGGCCAAGGGGTTGCCTGCTTATTCCCTCCCCATCCCCCACTGCTCGCCCTTCCCTCCCCCCCCCGGGTTCACCATCCTGGTGCAAGGAACACCCCCACCCCCAGGATCCCTGCTGAGCCCTTGGGGGCCACACCGGCTGCAGCCACTAACCCAGCTGGTGCTTCGCCTGCTGCCACTAACTCTGCACGGGCCCTGCTGCCCCTGGGGGGGGTGTCACTGCTTGGCTGAGGCGGGGGGGACTGCACCCTGGACTGTCGTGTTTCTAACCCCGTCTGTCTCCTGTCTCTGTCCTTCAGACCAGGGCGATAGTGACAACAAACCTACCTTGGTAAGGAGACTTCGTGTCCGGCCGCAGGATTCCTGGGTTCTATCCTGCTGCTAGGAGGGGAGAGGGTGGGAGTGGGGTCTGGTGGTTAGAGCGGGGTGGGGGCTGGGAGCCAGGACTCCTAGGTTCTTGCCCGGCTCTGGGAGGGGAGAGGAGGGAAGTGGCAGTGGGGGCTGGTGGGTTAGAGCAGGGGGGCTGGGAGCCAGGACTTCTGGGTTCTCTGCCTGGCTCTGGGAGGGGAGTGGGGCTGGTAGTTAGAGTGAGGGGGCTGGGAGCCAGGACTCGTGGGTTCTCTGCCCGGCTCTGGGAGGGGAGTGGGGGCTGGTGGTTAGAGCGGGAGGAGGCGCTGGGAGCCAGGACTCCTGGGTTCTCTCGCCAGCTCTGGGAGTGGAGTAGGGGCTGGTGATTAGAGCAGGGGGCTGGGAGCCAGGACTCCTGGGTTCTCTGCCTGGCTCTGGGAGGGGAGTGGGGCTGGTGGTTAGAGCAGGGGGCTGGGAGCCAGGACTCCTGGGTTCTCTGCCTGGCTCTGGGAGGGGAGTGGGGCTGGTGGTTAGAGCAGGGGGCTGGGAGCCAGGACTCCTGGGTTCTCTGCCTGGCTCTGGGAGGGGAGTGGGGCTGGTGGTTAGAGTGAGGGGGCTGGGAGCCAGGACTCGTGGGTTCTCTGCCCGGCTCTGGGAGGGGAGTGGGGGCTGGTGGTTAGAGCGGGAGGAGGCGCTGGGAGCCAGGACTCCTGGGTTCTCTCGCCAGCTCTGGGAGTGGAGTAGGGGCTGGTGATTAGAGCAGGGGGCTGGGAGCCAGGACTCCTGGGTTCTCTCGCCAGCTCTGGGAGTGGAGTAGGGGCTGGTGATTAGAGCAGGGGGCTGGGAGCCAGGACTCCTGGGTTCTCTGATCTGGCTTTCCTGTCTTCCAGGGCGAGGAAGACGTTCAGTATTCTACACTCGCCTTCACCGCAGGAGACCAGAAGCCACCGCCCGGGCCCCAGCCCCCCCCAGAGAGCGGCACTGTGTACTCGGAAATCAGAAAAAAATGACTGTGATTTGCTTGGGACCTCGGGAATCACTGCACCCCCCCCACACCACCCAGGGGAGCTTCTGCAGCTCCCCCCCCCCGCATGAAGCACTCACTGGGGGGCAGCTCCGGTCCCACCTACCCCTGCTCGCTGGGCACAATGAGTGTGATACTCTCCCCAGGTGAGACCGTCAGGACTCCTGAGGGGCTCTGGGAGGGGAGAGAGGTCTAGTGGTCAGAGCAGGGAGCTGGGAGCCAGGACTCCTGGGTTCACATCTGCTTTGCACAGGGGTCAGGGCTGGGGGTGTGTGCTGTGCAGTGGGGGATGATCTGTGTGTGGGGCTGGCAGATAACGATGACACCCCAACCCCAGGCTGCACTGTCAGTGCTGGCTGGGCGTGGGGCATGGATCTGGGCAGCCTCGGTGCAGGGGTGAGATGGCGCCATCACCCCATAGCATCTCAGCCCAGAGCCCTGTGCCCCCAGCTCTCCGCATCCCCCTCCCCGAGCTTCCCGCTGTCAGACAGCCTCCAAGGTGCAGGGCGGTTGTGCTGCTAGGGGGGTGATGATTGTGTGGGGTGCGGGGTGTTGCTTACAGTGGATGGGACTGGCTGATCGGGGGTTTGCACTGTGATTAACTCTGTTTGTAATAAAACAAAATGTCAAAACTCCCCCCACGACTGCTGGGGGAGGGGGAGGGCAGGGACGGGCCAACGCTGGGGGTGGGGACACAGGGACATGGGACAAGCAGACATGGACATGGGGACACACAGACACTGGTGTCAGACACACAGACGGACCCGGGGTGGGAGGACACGGGGATGACAGAGAGATGCACGGACAGCAACACGGGACGAGCAGATCCCCAGGCACAGGATGGGCTGACGCTGGGGGTGGGGACACAGGACAAGCAGACACTGACATGGGACAGGACAAGCAGACACTGGGCATGGGGACACACAGATGGACACAGGGATGGGAGGACACGGGGACGACCGACAGACACATGGACAGTGACACGGGACAGGCAGCTCCCTGGGCACAGGACGGACATGGGGACACACAGACGGACACAGGGGTGGGAGGACACGGGGACGACCGACAGACACACGGACAGTGACACGGGACAGGCAGCTCCCCGGGCACAGGACGGACATGGGGACACACAGATGGACACAGGGGTGGGAGGACACGGGGATGACTGACAGACACACTGTCATGGTGTGTGGGGGAGTCAGGGCCCTGCACCTCTCTTCCCGAGATTCATCGTGACTCTCAGCCAGCCAGTAACACAGAAGGTTTATTAGACGACAGGAACACGGTCCCAAGCGGAGCGTGTAGGTACAACCAGGACCCCTCAGTCAAGTCCTTCTGGGGGGTTCAGGGAGCTTAGACCCCAGCCTGGGGTTCCCTGCGTTGCACCACCCAGCCCAAACAAACTAAAAGTCCCCCCCGCAGCTTTCTCCCCCTCCCCTCTGCTCCTCCTCCCTTTGTTCCGTCTCTGGGGCAGAAGGTGTCACTTCTCCCACGCCCCTCCTGGCTCAGGTCACAGCTCAGATAGCTTCCTTCCCATCCCCACTGTAACTCCCCTGCAACCTTCCCAGGTCAAATCCGCCCCGCTCCCTGCTCTGGCACACGCACGGACAGTGACACCAGACGGGCAGATCCCTGGGCACAGGACGGGCTGATGCTGGGGGTGGGGACACGGGGACATGCAGACACTGGGTGTTGGACACACAGATGGACATGGGTGGGAGGACACAGGGACGACAGATGGACAGAAACATGGGATGGGCAGATCCCCGGGCACAGGACGGGCTGGTCGCTGGGTCCCCACCCAAGCCTGGGGCTCGTGACCGACTGGACTTGGGGACCTGGCTGGTGGGAGCCAGTGCTGGGGGCTGATGGGGAGACACTCCCTGGCCGCAGGGATGAGCTCAGTGCACTCACGCCCCAGCAAGCGCCAAAGAGGGTAGAACCGGGGGCCGGTTACAGGTGTGATTCCAATGCCCCCGCCCAGCGCTGCCCGAGCTTGGTGCTGGCCAGCTGGTTGGGTCTCTGTGGACGCCCCTTGGGCTGCTGCGGGGCCGTGACCTGGTGCTCCGCGGACCCGCTGAGGAAGGGCCCTGTGGAGCATCTCTCCAGCAGCAGCTGGGCCAGGACAAGCCCCCAGCTCCCCCCGGCCCCGCCCTCACCTGTCCTGGTCTCTTTGGGCAAAGCACCCCCCCTGGCAAGCCAAGGGCCATGACTGGGGGTGTCAGACAAGGTGCAAATGGGTGGCTGGGTGGGGAGGCCATTCCCCCCCCCAAAGAAGGGCTATTCAGCTGAGGACTGTTCCCCTGTTGTGACCCCGAGTAGGGCAGGGCCCACCCAGCCCCACACCAGGGACTGAGTCATCGGGGCCTGGGGTGAATTCCCAGGCTCCTGGGGCTGCGACAGAGGGAGCTGATCGGCCTGTCCTCACTGGGCAGGGCTGGGCCTGGGGGTGGCTGGGCCCCCACTGGGTAAGGGGGAAACGGGCAGGGCAGGTGGATGCCCAGCGGGTTCACCGTGCCAGGGGTGAGGGACACCCCAGGGAAGGGGGAAGCAGCTGGACAGATGATGCTGGTAACTGAGACTTGGGCAGAGGGTGACCATGGCCGGGGGGGTTCTGCCCTGGGGGTCAAGGCAACAGGTTCATCCCCAGAGGGTAACTGGGGTCCTGGCACACGCACAGCCTGAGGGGGAAACGATTCCAGAGGGGGCTGGGCAGCGTGGGGAGCCCCCAGCCGCACCAGACCCCGGACACCAGAGCTGTGACCTGCCTCCAAGGTGGCAAGCCCACACCGAGCCCCCAAACGGTGACAAGGTCACCTCCCGCCCCAGCCTAGGACATCCCGGCCTGCAGCCATGGCGGTTGGTGCATGGAGGCAGAGGGGTCACTGCCCCCCTCACACCCCCCTGCCAGCATCGACCCCACAGGATGGGGGTGTGTGACCTCCTCACGTGCCCCTGCTCGTGTGCTCAGAGGGGGAGGCACCAGGCAGGCGTGACGCTGCTCCGGGCCGGGTCCTGGCCCCTCCACGGGGTTTGGTTGTCGGGGTGGGTGGGAATCGCGCCATTGCTCAGCAGCTGAGGGGAGGGTCAGAAATGTGCTGGCTGTGGTGGTGTCGGCCATGCCTGGGAGGCGCGTGTGACCCAGGCTAGGAGGGGCCTTGACCTTCCCCAGCTCGGGTGGGGGAAGAGAATCCTGCTGTTGTCATATTTTTATGGCCACTGGCTGTGACTCGGTTTCCCCACTCACTGAGCGTGGCCACTTGCTGTGGTGAAAGGGTTAATCTCCCCAGGTCAGGGCGGTGAGGGGGACACAGGCTGGCAGTGGCCCGATCCTGGCGCCCCAGGGATTTCGATGTGCCGGCTGGTCCTCACATGGTGCCCGGAGCAGCTGCCTGGGCGGGGGGGCGTCTCTGCGGGGGCCAGGGCTCAGCTGGGGACCCCTGGAGAGCAGGGGAGGGGGGGATGCAGGGCCTAGCTCAGGGCAGTGGGGGCCTGGCACAGCACAGGGGCCCTGCCAGATGGGCTGGGTGACAGCCAGGGCAGAGAGCCGAGACAGACACTGCCTGCCCCCGTGACAGGGCTGGAGGTACGAGGGGGCATCCCGCTGGGGGAAGGAGCTGCACAGAGCCAGGGTCCTGGGCTGGGGGGCGAAGGGTGAGCAGAAGGCCAGGGAGCTAGAGGGGCTGGAAGCCAGGACTCCTGGGTTCTCTCCCAGCTCTGGGAGGGGAGTGGGGCCCAGTGGGTTGGGGCTGGGAGCCAGGACTCCTGGGTTCCCCGGCTGGCAGTGGGTGCTGGTCGCTGGGTGTTTTGTTGGCCAGGTGGCTGAACGCGGATGTTTGATTTCTCTGGTTCCTATTTATGGAGATTCACTAGAAAGATCCCGGCCGCACTGGGGTGGGGGCATGGGGGGGGACGGGACGAGGATGAGCAGAAGCAGAAGTGGTTAGATCAGATACCTGGAAATCCGGTCACCACCAGAACCTGCACGTCACCCCCACCCTGCCCATCCCCCCTCCCAGAGCCAGGAGAGAACCCAGGAGTCCTGGCTCCCAGCCCCCCTGCTCTAACCACCAGCCCCCACTCCTCTCCCAGAGCCGAGAGAGAACCCAGGAGTCCTGGCTCCCAGCCCCCTGCTCTAACCACCAGCCCCCACTCCTCTCCCGGAGCCGAGAGAGAACCCAGGAGTCCTGGCTCCCAGCCCCCCCTGCTCTAACCCACCAGCCCCCATGCCCCTCCCAGAGCCGGGAGAGAATCCAGGAGTCCTGGCTACCCCCCCATCTCCTCCTCCCAGAGCCGGGAGAGAACCCAGGAGTCCTGGCTCCCAGCCCCCACTACCCTGACCAGGAATTCCCGCACGCCTCCCCCCCCCCGCACCCTGTGACACCCTCAGCTGCTTTAAACAGGAATAAAACGTCTTTTGTGCTGCGTGTTTGTTTAGCTTCAACAGCAGGAAATTGGGAGAAAAAAAAATGAAAGCAGGCGACCGGGCCCAAGGCAGCCCCCCCCCGGCGCGTGCTCCCTGCCCCACAAGTGTGTAATGACCCCCCCCCCCCCGCACCTCCCCCCGGGCCGAGACACTGGCCCATCCGTGCCTGGCTGGGGGCTTGGGGAGACCAGGCCGTGATAAGAGGTCTGGGGGGCAGGGCCGGCGCTACCATTTAGGCAGCCTAGGAAATCGCCTAGGGCCCCAGGATTTTCGGGGGGCGGGATTTTGCCGAGGGGGGGGCGGCAGGCGGCTCTGGTGGACCTCCCGCAGGCACGGCTGGGGCAGCTCCACCGGAGCCGCGGGACCAGCGCGCAGGGTGGCAAAATTGCCGTCCGCCTAGTGCGCTCAAACCCTTAGCGCCGGTACTGCTGGGGGGCACCAGGGAGCCAGGCCCTGGGGAAGTGCCTTGGGCTGGGCATTAACCCCCCAACACCCCCCAATGACTAACACCCCCGGGCGGAGGGGGTACGGGGGGGCAGGTCCCGTTTCACTCGCTTTGCAGGGGCGTGAACAGCAGCCGTCCCAGAGCCAGCTGGACAGACAGACAGACGGACACACAAGCCCCTGCCCCCAGACAGACGGACACGCCGCTGCCCCCCAGACAGACAGACGGACAGACATATCCCTGCCCCCAGACAGATGGATAGCTGGACAGACAGACATGACCCTGACCCCAGACAGACAGACACGCCTCTGCCCCCAGACAGACAGACACGCCGCTGCCTCCCAGACAGATGAACGTACGGACAGACAGACACGCCCCTGACCCCCCAGACAGACAGATACCTCCCTACCCCCAGACAGATGGACACGTCCCTGCCCCCCAGACAGACAGACACACCCCTGCCCACAGACGGATGGATGGACAGACAGATACCTCCCTGCCCACAGACAGACAGACAGACACACACACCCCTGCCCCCAGACAGACGGTCATGTCCCTGCCCCCCAGACAGACAGATGGATGGACACACCCTTGTCCCCAGACAGACAGACGGACACACCCCTGCCCCCTAGACAGACGGACAGACGGACACGCCCCTGCCCCCCAGACAGACAGATGGATGGACACACCCCTGCCCCCCAGACAGATGGACGGACGTGCAGACTTGGCCATTGGGGGAAGGGAGGTTTCCAGTTGTGAAACTTGCAGCAAGGAGCCAAACCCCAACTTCCCCGTACCCCCCCACGGTTGCCTGGGTTCCCACACGATTCTGCCCCCGCCCCCAGTAGAGACCCCTGTCCACACACACACACACAAACCCTCCTGCCTGGGGGGACGGGCTACAGGGGAATGTGACAGGTGTGGTGGGACAGGGCCCGAACCCCTGGGTCCCCAAGATGAAGATCCACCTAATGATCCCTCCCCCAATCCTGGGAATAGGCCACAGAGGGAATGTGACTGGGGGAGCAGCGCCTGCCCATCCACGTCCCGGACGCCTGGGTCCCCTGGCAGTGCCACCCTGGAACAGACGTCACCCTGCTCCACCCTGCAACCTGGGGACTCTAACCGGTTAATGGCCTTGGGCTGTTCCTTATTGCAGGGTAATTCCCGCCCCCCCGGGCCCCCGCCCTGCCTGGGGCTGGGACAGACAGATGGGGGAGGGGAGGCACCAGCTCAGCACAGACCTGGAGAGCTTGGGGGGTGGGGGGCAGGTTTGGCTACTATGTGCTCCCATGGGGGCTGAGAGCTCCCCTGCCCCTACCCCCAGCCCCAGACGTGGCCAGTCTGGGTGACTCGGTGCCCTCAGGTCCGAGTGGAAGTGGGGGGCTGGATGGCGAAGGGGCTGTCGGGGGGCTGGATGTGGGTGGATGGGGAGGGGAGTGGCTGGCCCCTGTGATAACAGAGGGGAAGGGGAAGTGGGGGACTGGATGGAGGAGGGAAGTGGGTGGATGGGGAGGGGAGTGGTTGGCCTGTGTGATAACGGCTGGGAAGTGGTTGGGTGTCGCAGGCTGTGGGGCTGATGGGAACCTGTGGGGCGGGTGGACAAGGCAGGGACGTGCTGTGGGGCTGCAGGGGAAGGGAAAGGGGGGGGGTGGGCAGAGGGGTATCGTTAGGGGTGGGAGAATCTGGCCTGCCCGTCGCTTCCCAGTCCCTCTGGTGCCCCCCAGTCCTGCCCCCTCCCCCATCCCTAGGGCAGAGATTCCCCCCCCACAACCCGTTTTATGGGGCTGTTTACACGGCAGGTTGCACCCAGGGGAGGGACATAAAGGAGAAGGGGGGGCGATGTTCCATGGACTCACCCTGTAAATTACCCTGATTTGTGGCACATCCCCCCCCCCCACCTCCCAGATGGGCCCGTCCCGGCTGGAATGACGCCTCCTCCAACTTCATCGGCCTGGCGTTTGCCTGTGCCATAAACGACATCACGGCCCTTTGCACGCAGGGGGTGCCCAGGTGCTGAGCGGGGACTACTGGGGGAGGTTCACAGCCCTGGGAAACCCGGCTGGGGGCACTGCTGGGGGGGAGCTCACAGCCCTGGGAAACTTGGCTGGGGGCACTGCTGGGGGGGAGCTCACAGCCCTGGGAAACCCGGCTGGGGACACTGCTGGGGGGGAGCTCACAGCCCTAGGATCCCTGGCTGGGGGCACTGCTGGGGGGGGAGCTCACAGCCCTGGGAAACCCGGCTGGGGGCACTGCTGGGGGGGAGCTCACAGCCCTGGGATCCCTGGCTGGGGGCACTGCTGGGGAGGAGCTCACAGCCCTGGGATCCCTGGCTGGGGAGACTGCTGGGGCAGGGGTGCGTGCACACACCCCCAACTGACAGGGTAGAACCCCGCCCCCCAGCAGGCTTATTGCCAAATCAGCCATTGCAGCATTTCCTGCCACGTTCTCGGGAGCTGTCGGAGATGGGAGGCCGCGCTGGATGGGCCCGTTGGTCAGACCCAACGGGGAAGGGGCATCCCCGAGCCAGCCAGTCCCCCGCCCTGGGGCCGGATGAGGGGAAAGGCCCCGGGTCCCACCCCCCGCTAGCCCCATTCCTGTTGGAGTTTCTGGGAGGCTCTGGGGGAGGCACTTTGGAATCTGCTGTGAACAAAGAGTTGGAACAAACTCAACACCAGGGCCATAAATACTAGCGTGGGGAGGCTTTATGTGTGGGTAGCCCCGGGGGAGGGGGGCCCAGGGCTGGGCTAGCAGGGGGCTGTGGGGCGGGACTAAGGTGCACTGGCAGAGCTGGGGGGGCAGGGCTGGGTTGGCAGGGGGCTGCGGGTCGGGAGTGAGGGGCGCTGGCAGAGCTGGGGAGGGAGGAGCCCTGGGTAGCCAGGTGGCTGTGGGTGGGGGGTAAGGGGCACCGGCAGAGCTGGGGAGGGAGGAGCCCTGGGTAGCCAGGGGGCTGTGGGTGGGGGGTGAGGGGCACCAGCAGAGCTGGGGAGGGAGGAGCCCTGGGTAGCCAGGTGGCTGCGGGTCAGGAGTGAGGGGCACCAGCAGGGGTTGGGAGGAAGGGGCAGGGCTGGGTTGGCAGGGGGCTGCGGGTCGGTAGTGAGGGGCACTGGCAGAGCGCTGTGGAAGGGCTCAGTTGGCAGGGGGCTGCGGGTCAGGAGTGAGGGGCACCAGCAGGGGTTGGGAAGGGGCAGGGCTGGGTTGGCAGGGGGCTGCGGGTTGGGCATGAGGGTCACTGGCAGAGCTGGGGAATGGGGGGGGACTGGGCTAGCAGGGGGCTGCAGGTCGGGAGTGAGGGGCACCAGCAGAGGTTGGGAGGAAGGGGCAGGGCTGGGTTGGCAGGGGGCTGCGGGTCGGGAGTGAGGGGCACTGGCAGAGCGGTGGGGGGTGGGACAGGACTCTCCCATGAGGCTCAGTCCTGGGCAGAATCGTTCCATCTTGGTCTCTGGCTCCCCCTGGTGGCTGCCCAGGCACCTTCAGCGCCTCCTGCCCCCCCCCAGCCCCCCGCTCCCTTCCCCAGCCTGGGGGTTCTTACCCCATGAGAAACCCAGGGGGTGTTGGCCCCATGTGGAACTGGGGGGGCATCTCCCTTCCCCCCCCAGCCAACCCCTCCCAGCCTGGGGCTCTGGGCCCTGCCCCTGGGGGGCCACCCCCAAATTCACTCACTCCACCCCATCTCTGGTGTCATTGCCGGCCCTACACTCAGCCACGGGGCCGCATGTGGGGCAGCTCCTCCCTCTCCCTCTGAGATTCAATCCCCCTGTGGGGGGAACAGCACCGGGGGCCAGTGCCCAGAGCTCACTTTTGCCAGGGTGGAGTCAGGGCACCTCCGGGCCTGGCGGTTCAGAGCTCGGCACCTCCGGGCCTGGCACGTAATTTATACATCTAAGAATTGCTTGTGTCCCGGCTCCCGGTGGGGAGGGTTAGCCGAGATCAGCTATTTTTGTGACTAGGTGGGGTGGGGGGAGTGAACACACCTAGCTCCCCCCTCCCGGCTCCTCATCGTGACCCCCCAAATCACCAGGGAGAACCCACTCCCAGGGGAAGGGCAGAATCCGTTCCCCCCATCTGTCCCTTCCCTTCCATGGCCACTGTCCTTAATAACTAGTGACTGAGCCTGGTCCCCAGACCGAGCCGGATGGACGCCTGTAGCAACCTCCCTCCTGGCCAGTGGGTCTCTGCTCAGCACCTCCCATGGCCTTCGCCCAATGCCGGCTCCTGACCCAGCGCACGCAGTGTGGGGGGGTCCCCAGTGCCCCATCGCCAACTCCTGACCCAGCGCCCGCAGCGTGTGGGGGGGTCCCCAGCGCCCCGTTGGCAGCTCCTGACCCAGCGCCCGCAGCGTGGGCAGGTCCCCAGTGCCCCGACAGCGGCGGGAAATTCCCCACGGGGCTCGGTGGCAGACACTTTGCTGAACGCTGAGTGTGTGAGCTCCGCGGCTCGTCCCTTCGCCGACCAGTCAGTTATTGGCCCAAAGCAGAACCCGGGTGAGTCTGGGCGTCCGCGTCTAGTTACGGCCCCGTTCCCAGGTACCGTCAGGACTGCGATGACTCTGCTGTACACGGTGCTGGGGCAGCCCGGCGGCTCGGTACCGGCCAGAGCCCGATTTCCCCTTTCTGCACTGGGAGCCTGTGCGCTGGGAACCCAGTGCATGTTGGGAGGTGTCACAAAAAACCCTGAAAATGTGACCCAGATATGACCAGCGCTGCCTGAGTCTGCAGAGAGCCTGAGCCAATCACTCTGGGAGAGCCAACAGCTGCCCCATCCCTGTTTCTGCGACGTTAACTCTGGCCCCTACTGACAGCAATGCTGTGCTGTTAACACTTTGGTTTCTGGTGACTTGGGAGCATCCAGCCAATGGGTCAACCTCCTACCTCTGCTCCACCCCCAATTCCCAATGCAATGCAGAGAACAGGCAGGAAATGCTGCAATCGGCTGGGTCAGCAATACCCGGTGGGAGGGGTCGAGGGTAACCAGCAAGAGCGGGGGGGGCTGTGAAGGAGTGTGAAACCCAGTGGCAGAGTCAACCCGCCCCAACCGCGCGCGCGCGCACACACACACACACGCACACACACGCGCACACACACACGCGCGCACACACGCGCACACACACACACGCGCACACACGCACGCGCACACACCCACACACACACCCACACACACGTGCAAACACCCACACACGCACACACACGCGCACACACACGCGCGCACACACACACGCACACGCACACACACGCACACACACACACACACACACACACACACACACACACACACACACACACACACACTCTGTTCCCTAGCAGCCGAAGGGGAAGTGGGCGGGTGCAGCTGGGAGGGGACAGTCTCAGGAGGGGCCCTGTGGGGCTGCCCTGCCTGTGGGTCCAGGCTCACAGAACAGACCCCACCCCCCGGATCGATTCAGGTCCTGCCGTGGGTGCTGGAACTAGGGGGCTGTTGCCCCCACGCTGAACATGGTTTCCATCATATGCAGGGTTTGCAGTTCAGGTCAATCCCCCACTCCATCCCCCCTCCCTCCATCGCTCGCTCACTCTCCCCCACTCTCCCCAGGCTGGGGCAGGAGTGTGGGGTGTGGGAGGAGGTTCGGGGTGCGGGCTCCAGGCGGCGCTGATGTCCGGCGACTCCCAGGAAGCAGTTGGCATGTTCCTGCTTCCCCAGGCGTAAGGGAGCCCAGGGGGCTCTGCAAGCTGCCCCTCCCCACAGGCCCCACCCCACGGCTCCCATTGGCTGTGGTTCCCAGCCAGTGAGAGCTGTGGAGCAGGCGCTCGGTGTTGGCGCTGGGGGAGCTGTTACACATGAGGGTGAAGGGCCTGTTCTCCAGCACCTGGGTTTGGGCAGGCGTCACCTTGTGCCTGGGCAGCATTTCTGTGCAGGGAACAGAGAGAGCATTACAGGGGGGATCCACCTCGACCCGCAGGGGAGCTCTTGCCCCGTGGGACTCCTGCCCTACAGACCCATGGAGGATTCAGACGCAGCTGCCTGGCAGCAGTAGTGAGCTGTTATCCAGCCACAAACTTTATTGTAAGGCTACACAGCTACATGGGAAAGAGTGGGGTTCTGGGAGCCCGGGCTCCTGGGTTCTCTTCCCGGCTCTGGGAGGGGAGTGGGGGCTCATAGACTCTAGGACTGGAAGGGACCTCGAGAGGTCATCGAGTCCAGTCCCCTGCCCTCATGGCAGGATCAAATACTGTCTAGACCATCCCTGATAGACATTTATCTAACCTACTCTTAAATATCTCCAGAGATGGAGATTCCACAACTTCCCTAGGCAATCTATTCCAGTGTTTAACTACCCTGACAGTTAGGAACTTTTTCCTAATGTCCAACCTAAATCTCCCTTGCTGCAGTTTAAGCCCATTGCTTCTTGTTCTATCATTGGAGGCTAAGGTGAACAAGTTTTCTCCCTCCTCCTGATGACACCCTTTTAGATACCTGAAAACTGCTATCATGTCCCCTCTCAGTCTTCTCTTTTCCAAACTAAACAAACCCAATTCCTTCAGCCTTCCTTCATAGGTCATGTTCTCAAGACCTTTCATCATTCTCGTTGCTCTTCTCTGGACCCTCTCCAATTTCTCCACATCTTTCTTGAAATGTAGTGCCCAGAACTGGACACAATACTCCAGTTGAGGCCTAACCAGCACAGAGTAAAGCGGAAGAATGACTTCTCGTGTCTTGTTTACAACACACCTGTTAATGCATCCCAGAATCATGTTTGCTTTTTTTGCAACAGTATCACACTGTTGACTCATATTAAGCTTGTGGTCCACTGTGACCCCTAGATCTTTTTCTGCCATACTTCTTCCTAGACAGTCTCCTCCCATTCTGTATGTGTGAAACTGATTGTTCCTTCCTAAGTGGAGCACTTTGCATTTATCTTTATTGAACTTCATCCTGTTTACCTCAGACCATTTCTCCAATTTATCCAGATCATTTTGAATTTTGACCCTGTCCTCCAAAGCAGTTGCAATCCCTCCCAGTTTGGTGTCGTCCGCAAACTTAATAAGCGTACTTTCTATGCCAACATCTAAATCGTTGATGAAGATATTGAACAGAACCGGTCCCAAAACAGACCCCTGCGGAACCCCACTTGTTATACCTTTCCAGCAGGATTGGGAGCCATTAATAACTACTCTCTGAGTATGGTTATCCAGCCAGTTATGCACCCACCTTATAGTAGCCCCATCTAAATTGTACTTTCCTAGTTTATCTATAAGAATATCATGTGAGACCGTATCAAATGCCTTACTAAAGTCTAGGTATATCACATCCACCGCTTCTCCCTTATCCACAAGGCTCGTTATCCTATCAAAGAACGCTATCAGATTAGTTTGACACGATTTGTTCTTTACAAATCCATGCTGGCTATTCCCTATCACCTTACCACCTTCCAAGTGTTTGCAGATGATTTCTTTGATTACCTGCTCCATTATCTTCCCTGGCACAGAAGTTAAACTAACTGGTCTGTAGTTTCCTGGGTTGTTTTTATTTCCCTTTTTATAGATGGGCACTATATTTGCCCCCTTCCAGTCTTCTGGAATCTCCCCCGTCTCCCATGATTTCCCAAAGATAATAGCTAGAGGCTCAGATACTTCTTCTATTAACTCCTTGAGTATTCTAGGATGCATTTCATCAGGCCCTGGTGACTTGCAGGCATCTAACTTTTCTAAGTGATTTTTTACTTGCTCTTTTTTATTTTCTCTTCTAAACCTACCCTCTTCCCATAAGCATTCACTATACTAGACATTCCTACAGACTTCTCAGTGAAGACCGAAACAAAGAAGTCATTAAGCATCTCTGCCATTTCCAAGTTTCCCGTTACTGTTTCCCCCTCCTCACTGAGCAGTGGGCCTACCCTGTCCTTAGTCTTCCTCTTGCTTCTAATGTATTGATAAAAAGTCTTCTTGTTTCCCTTTATTCCCATAGCTAGTTTGAGTTCATTTTGTGCCTTTGCTTTTCTAATCTTGCCTCTGCATTCCTGTGTTATTTGCCTATATTCATCCTTTGTAATCTGACCTAGTTTCCATTTTTTATATGACGCCTTTTTATTTTGTAGGTCACGCAAGATCTTGTGGTTAAGCCAAGGTGGTCTTTTGCCACATTTTCTATCTTTCCTAACCATCGGAATAACTTGCTTTTGGGCCCTTAATAGTGTCCCTTTGAAAAACTGCCAACTTTCCTCAGTTGTTTTTCCCCTCAGTCTTGATTCCCATGGGACCTTACCTATCAGCTCTCTGAGCTTACCAAAATCCGCCTTCCTGAAATCCATTGTCTCTATTTTGCTGTACTCCCTTCTACCCTTCCTTAGAATTGCAAATTCTATGATTTCATGATCACTTTCACCCAAGCTTCCTTCTACTTTCAAATTCTCAACAAGTTCCTCCCTATTTGTTAAAATCAAGTCTAGAACAGCTTCCCCCCTAGTAGCTTTTTCAACTTTCTGAAATAAAAAGTTGTCTGCAATGCAGTCCAGGAACTTATTGGATAGTCTGTGCCCCGCGGTGTTATTTTCCCAACATATATCTGGATAGTTGAAGTCCCCCATCACCACCAGATCTTGGGCTTTGGATGATTTTGTTAGTTGTTTGAAAAAAGCCTCATCCACCTCTTCCACCTGATTAGGTGGCCTGTAGTAGACTCCCAGCACGACATCACCCATGTTTTTTACCCCTTTAGCCTAACCCAGAGACTCTCCACACTTCCGTCTCCTATGTCCATCTCCACCTCAGTCCAAGTGTGTACATTTTTAATATATAAGGCAAAACCTCCTCCCTTTTTCCCCTGTCTATCCTTCCTGAGCAAACTATACTCATCCACACCAACATTCCAGTCGTGTGTATTATCCCACCAAGTTTCAGTAATGCCAACAATGTCATAGTTGTATTTATTTATTAGCACTTCCAGTTCTTCCTGCTTATTACCCATACTTCTCGCATTTGTATATAGGCATCTAAGATACTGGTTTGATCTTGCCTCCCAGCTTTGCCCTGACCCTCCTTCCTCTCTGCCATTATAGCCCGTGCTCCCTCCTGTTTCCAACCCATCTCCCAGGTCTTGTTCCCCACTTACCTGTGGAGTTTGCTCACCTGTCCCCGTCGAACCTAGTTTAAAGCCCTCCTTACTAGGTTAGCCAGTCTGTGCGCAAACAAGGCCTTTCCCCTCTTCGAAAGGTGAACGCCATCTGTGCCTAGCAGTCCTTCCTCGAATAACATCCCGTGGTCGAGGAAGCCAAAGCCCTCCTGGCGACACCATCTTCGCAGCCAGGCATTCACCTCCATGATGTATCTGTCTCTGCCCTGGCCCCTACCTTCGACAGGAAGAATCGAAGAGAATACCACCTGCGCTCCAGACTCCTTGACCCTTAGTCCCAGAGCCCTGTAGTCACTCTTGATCTGCTCAGTGTCACACCTCGCAGTATCATTTGTGCCCACATGGATGAGTAGCATGGGGTAGTAGTCAGAAGGCCGGATAATCCTCGACAATGCCTCTGTAACATCTCGGATACGGGCCCCTGGCAGGCAGCATACCTCCCGGGATGAACGGTCAGGGCGACAGATGGGTGTCTCCGTCCCCCTCAGCAGAGAGTCTCCAACCACCACTACCCAACGTTTCTTATCAGTGGTGGCAGCAGACCTCCTAGCCTTAGGGGTACGAGGCTTCCCCTCCTTAACTGTTGGGGGTGATTCCTTCTCTCCTGTATCAAGAAGAGCATAATGGTTATCTTTTACCACAGCAGGAGGGTTTGCAGCAGCGGTGGAGCACTGCCTGCTGCTAGAAGTAACCAGCTGGCTGTGTCCACCCTGAGCCTCCTCCTCCACTGGTGTGTCAGATACACCCTGAGGCATCTCCTCCTCCACTGGTGTGTCGGTAGTCCTGTGAACTGGGACAGCTACGTCAGCTGTCTCCACATGGATACTGTCCAGGAATTGCTCATGGATATGGATGTTCCTCAGCCTAGCCACCTCCTCCTGTAGCTCTCCCACCTGCTGCCTGAGAGATTCCACCAGTAGGAACCTTTCACATTGGATGCCACCCCCAGCCTGGATATCAGTAAGTGGAAATTGCAAATTACAGTCTTTGCAAGCCCACACCAGAATCTGGGTAAAAGCATCCATGCTTTGGTACTCTGTCTGGCTACAGGCGCAGGTGGAGGAGACAGAAGCAGTGCTGGCACAGGTGTTGCGGGTCCTCCTCACCATTGTAAGCCTCCCTCTGTCAAACTCTCTCAAATTCCCGTCTACAGCTCCTGTCCGCTCTGCTCTGCTGTAAACAGAAAGGTTTTGGCTGTGGCTCAGTTTATAGGTTCAGGGGACCAATGGGTCACAGATGAGACCGACAGGGGACCCCCACTCCCTTCCTACTCCCCTTCCAAACTCCCTTGCAAAACTCCCTGTTAGCAGCTCCTGTTTGCAGGACAGGTGGGTTAGAGCAGGGGGGCTGGAAGCCAGGACTCCTGGGCTCTATCTGGGGAGGGTGGGGGAGTGGAGTCTGCGTGGGGAGGTCTGTGCAGCTGGCAGTGGGGTCCTGGGTGCAGGATCAATGCAGATACCAACTGTGACAGCAGCAGCTATCAGGGGTGGGTCTCTCCCCATCCACATAGGCTGGGGCAGGTCCTGGCTCCCAGCTCAGGGACCCAGAGCCCCACATCTGTGTGTGGGGGTGTACTATCCCTTGAGGGGGGATCCCACGTACAAGGCAGGGTCTGTGTTTGGGGGCTGGTTCCCCACATGGGCAGCCCCCACCAGCCTCCAGGAATCCACTCCCCAGTGCAGATTTTGTGGAGGGGGGGCATCCCTGGGGAAGATGCCCAGAGCCCCATGTTTTCCCCCCACCTGTAACCTGCCAGGAGAATCCCTGTCCAAGGGCCGCCTGGTCTGTGGAGGATTCGCCCCATCGCCCATCGCTGCTGCGGGACCCGCTGGGAGCTGCTGGGGCAGCAGACGCCTCGTTCCCAGCTGGGGGCAAAGGGCAGAGACAGGGGGAGTGGAGCTGGCATGAAGCACCTCCCTTGCCCGGCCCAGTGCAGGGATGGGGCAGGGGGTGTGGCCCCTTTGGCAACCTGCCCCCCCTTTCCCCAAGGCCCTGCCTGCCCCTGGGGAGAGGGGCTCACCCGCCCCTCCCCCTACCCCCACCCAGACACCGGGGGTGGGGGTAGCAATCCGGTCGCTGCAGCCTCAGGGGAACTCCAGATGGACTCTATAGCGAAGGGGTCTCCAGCCCCTCTCCCCCGCTGCTGCTTCAAGGGGGGGTCCGGCCCTGGCAGATGCGGGGGGGGGTGTCACACGGGGGACAAATCGTCCCCTGGGGGCTGGGCCATGGAGGCCGGCAGGGCCCTGTGCAGGTCAGGCCTCACCTGCAGCCAGGTTCAAAGAGCAGCCGAGCAGCAACCATGAGCTAAGGAGCAGGAAGTCACATCCCCACGTGTCATATCGGGCTGGTGAGACGAAGACCCGACCCAATGGCCCTCACTTCCCCCAGGGAAAGGCACCGACCAGAAACTGGCTACAGAAAACTTAGCTTGATGGCGTCTGGCTGGCAAGAAACCACTTATCAGCTGTGGGTGTGAAATCCTCATTTCTTCATTGCTTTATCTCTGCGGTCCCCACTTCCCCAGTTTATCTGTCTGGTCTCTCCGATTCTTTGGTTGTTTCTGTCTGTCACAGAATTAACGCTGCTGGGTGTAAATGAGTGAGGGTGCTGGGGTAGGGCTGGCTAGAGGATTTTGTTACACTGTGTTAGGATTCGTTAGGTGGGGGCGGGTGCCCTGGTGTGTAAGGTGACTCCTGACCCCGGTGCCATCTGTCAGGAAGGGTCGCTCCCTACTCAGCAGAATGAAACCCCAGAGCCACAAGAGACAACGGGAAGAAGAAAAGGGACCAGGAGGGGTGAGGCAGGAGCAGCGCCAGGGTTTTTGGTGTCCTAGGCGGGGGTCCTTCCACGCTCCCGGTCTTCCGGACACTTCGGCGGCCAGTCCCGGAGCGAGTGAAGGACCCGTTGCAGAATTGTTGCCGAAGACCCGGAACGCGGAAGGACCCCCTGCCGCTGAATTGCCGCCTAGGGCAGCAAAATGCCGCCCTCCCAGATCCTGGTGCCCTAGGCGACCACCTAGGTCGCCTAAATGGAAGTGCCTGCCCTGGGGTGGGGGCTACCTGAGGAGCCCCCTCTCCTTGCTAAATGGTTAGTGGGACAAAGCCTGGGCCTGTGGGAAGGGGTGGTTCAGCGAGGAAAGCAGGATTGGGCCCAGACACGCAGGCAGGCAAGAGATAGAGATTGAGCAGGTCCTCAAGGACTCCACTTTGAAGCACGTGGAGGAGAGGAAGGTGATCAGGAAAAGTCAGCCTGGATTCACCAAGGGCAAGTCGTGCCTGGCCAAACTGACGGCCTTTCCTGCTTCAACAGTGTTTGGACAGAACCACCGCCACTCGGACCCCCCGCCTCCAACCCTTGTGGCCTCTCGGCTCCCCTAGCAGTAGAACAACAGCAGCGGCACCATGTCTCCGTCTCCATCCCAGGTGCGACAGAACTACAACCACCTCCTAGGCAGACCTCAGCAGGTCTCTCTGGGTATGTCTGCACTATGGGATATTCCGATTTTACATAAACCGGTTTTATAAAATAGATTGTATAAAGTCGAGTGCACGCGGCCACACTAAGCACATTAATTCGGCGGTGTGCATCCATGGTCTGAGGCTAGCGTCGATTTCTGGAGCGTTGCACTGTGGGTAGCTATTCCATAGTTCCCGCAGTCTCCCCTGCCCCTTGGAATTCTGGGTTGAGATCCCAGTGCCTGATGGGGCAAAAATCATTGTCACGGGTGGTTCTGGGTAAATGTCGTCAGTCATTCCTTCCTCAGGGAAAGCAACGGCAGACAATCATTTCGCGCCCTTTTTCCCTGGATTGCCCTGGCAGACGCCATAGCACAGCAACCATGGAGTCTGTTCAGCTGTTTTTTTTACAGTCACCGTATGTGGACTGGATGCCGCGGACAGAGGCGATACTCCAGCGCTACACAGCAGCATTCATTTGCTTTTGCATGATAGTAGAGATGGTTGCCAGTCATTCTGTACTGTCTGCTGCTAGTGTAATTTGACAATGAGATGACGGTTATCTGTCCTTCTGTGCTGTCTGCTGCTATCATGGGTGCCCCTGGCTGAGGTCGGCTGGGGGTGCAAAAGCAAAACTGGGAATGACTTCCTGAGTCAATTCCTCCTTTATGGTTTCTAAAAATAGAGTCAGTCCTGCCTAGAATATGGGGCAAGTGTACTAGAGAAGCAGTGTATCAGAGAGCACAGCTGCTCCGTGTCAGATCTTGTAGAAATGATGAGCTGCATGCCATTCATAGGGGGTGCTTCTGCAACAACCCCACCCGTTGCTTCCCTCCTCCCCCAACCTTCCTGGGCTACCGTGGCAGTGTCCCCCCCATTTGTGTCATGACATTATAAAGAATGCAGGAATAAGAAACAGTGACTTGTTAGTGAGATAAAATGAGGGGGAGGCAGCCTCCCCGTGCTATGACAGTCCAGGCAGGACATTAAGCGGTGCGGGGGAGAGGAGCCCAACATCCCGCTGCTATGATAGTCCAGGCAGGACAGAATCTTTTCTTTACACAGGAAAGGGAGGGGGCTGATGGAGCTCAGCCCCCCGTGGCTATGATGAAGACGGTTACCAGCCGTTTTGTACCATCTACTGGGAATGACCAGGAATCATTCCTATTTTTAGCCAGGCGCCCCTGAGGCCAGCCAGGGGTATTCAGCAGTTATCAAGCATGTACCGTCTGTCACCAGGGACGGGAGAGGAGCGGATGCTGCTCTTCACTGCTGCAGCATCGCGTCTACCAGCAGCATTCAGTAGACATAGGGAGACATTGAAAAAAGTCAAGAAACGATTTCTTTCCCTTTTCTTTCACGTGGGGGGGGGAGTAAATTGACGAGCTATACCCTGAACCACGCCGGACAATGTGTTTGAACCTACAGGCATTGGGAGCTCAGCCAAGAATGCAAATACTTTTCGGAGACTGCTGGGGACTGTGGGATAGCTGGAGTCCTCAGTACCCCCTCCCTACCTCCCTCCATGAGCGTCCATTTGAGTCTCTGGCTTCCCGTTACGCTTGTCATGCAGCACTGTGTAGCCTGTAGATTTTTTTTTCAAACGCTTTGGCATTTCGTCTTCTGTAACGGAGCTCTGATAGAACCGGATCGGACCAGAGCGCAGGGTGACATGGCTGGAGAGACAGAGAACTAGCCGAGAGCTCCCAGCGTGGGCAGCGGGATCGGCGCAGACAGTGACAGGGGACAGGGGGTGTCTGATCCAGACTGGAGACAGATGGGAGTGTCCCCTGGAGAACAGAGCTCGAGGGGTGAATCCAGAACAGACGCAAAGACCCCAGAACTGACAGCAGAGCCAGGGAGAGCCGAGGGCGTAAGAACAGCGCTGACCCGTGGGCTTGCTGCACGGAGTGACAGGGCACGTCCCATGCAGACAAAGCACCCGATGGGAGACAGGACAGACCCGCTGTGGCCAGGACACTGGCTGGACAGACAGAAACAGAGGCCTCTGTGCTCTGTGTGTCCGAGACAGAGGTGGGTGTGAGGCGTGGTGCCCGGCTACTCACCCAGCACCTTGATCTCTGCGTTAGCCGTGAGGCCAGTGACGGGGTTGTCAGCCTGGCACTCGTATGTGCCCAGATTTAACGTTGTCAGGTCAAAGGTCAAGCTGCTCCCGGTCTGGGGTAATTTGTTGCCGTTGAGAAACCAGGAATAGCTCAGGGCTGGGACAGAGTCGGCGACACATGTCAGGGTCAGAGGGGACCCAAGAGTCAGGGTGATGCGTCCTGGAGGGTCTATCCTGGTGGATTCAGGCCCATCTACACAGTATGGAAGAGGATCATTGGGAAGGAGGGGACCAGCAGAACACGGTATAAATAGGTACCGCACCCTGCCCCAGAGGCAGCCGCATCTCCGCGGCTGGGTGACGCTGCCAGGGCAGGGGCAGCATGGCCGGGGGACGGGGCTGCAGTTACTCACAGGCACGGTGCTGGACTCACTGCGTTCTGTGCTGACAGGGTTCCCGATCTTGCACTGGTAGGTCCCGGTGTCGCCCCAGCTGAAATTCTGCACCGTGAGGGTCCGGTTGTTGGGACAGCCCCAGCCGCTTGTTGGGTGTGATGTACGACCTGTTCTGGAGCCAGAGCACGGTGTCAGCGCTGGGGGAAGTGTTACACGTGAGGGTGAGGGTCCCGTTCTCGGGCACCTGGGTTTTGCTGGCTGTCACAATGGGCTTGGCAAGCTTTTCTGTGCAGGGAACAGAGAGAGCGTTACCATGTGTCCTGCCCCTCCATCCACCTGGGATTGGGGCCACCGCCCCATGGGACTGGGGGAAGTGTCCTGTTGCCACTGCCCTGTGGTGTCGTGGGAAGGGTCCTTCACCCTTTGCCCCTCAGAGCTGCGGAGACGGGCAGTCACCTTCTGGGGTCTGGCAGAGGGTCCCTCTCCCTGGCGTTGAGTCTCACAGTTATTGGTGCCTCCCTGAGGCTCTGGCTCCCAGAGCCCCGTTATTTTCAGAAGACTCTCGGCTGTTGTACCGTATCCCGGGCTCTGTCCCAACAGCAGGATTTTCAAGCCGATCCCATGACGGTTTGGGCCCTACTCAAGGGTCACGACCCCACAGGGTGTTTGGTGCTGCTGGCATTGCCCTGTGGGCATGGTCCTGTGCCGGTTCCTTGCCGTCCCCTCTGACCTGGACGGCACTGCCCATCCCAGACCCAGGCCGGGGGTGGTGTGACCTCGCTGGTGCATCATGGGCAGTCAGCCAGAACCGCTCACACTGACCCTGGGGAGATCGGGGTGATGTTGTGGTGGGGGACAGCTTCCCAGCCTAGCACTACCATTCCTACCCACCCTATAGCTCAGCAAGGGCCTCACAGCCCCAGGCCCCCTGGATTCTTCCCATGGCCCATGAGAGTCTCACTGCAGAGGGGGCGTCCGGACTCCAGCGGCAGGGCCAAGGAAACCCCTCCAGTTTGTACCCCCTTCTCCGGTGGGCTGGGAACATCCTCTCCCGTCTGTTCCCTCAGGGCACCCCCCATGCCCCTGTCCTCCGCCAAGCTCCCTGTCCTGCCTGCTGGCTATTTCACTTTCCAGCACCCCTTGCTGGGGGGCACTGAGCAGTGCGGGGGCCGTGGGGGGCAGGCTGTCATAAACAGATAGCTAAGGGTTAATGTCTTTTTCACCTGAAGCACCTGACCAGAGGACCAATCAGGAAACTGGATTTTTTCAACTTTGGGTGGAGGGAATTGAGTGTCTGTGTCTTTGTTTTTTTGGCTGCCTGCTTTCTCTGAGCTTTGAAGAAGTAGTTTTTTTTTTTCTAGTCTTCTGTTTCCAAGTGTAAGGACAAAGAGATCAGATAGTAAGTTATATGGTTTTTTTTCTTTGGTATTTGCATGAATATAAGTGCTGGAGTGCTTTGATTTGTATTCTTTTTGAATAAGGCTGTTTATTCAATATTCTTTTAAGCAATTGACCCTGTGTTGTGTCATCTTAATACAGAGAGAACATTTGTACTTATTTTTCTTTCTTTTTATATAAAGCTTTCTTTTAAGACCTGTTGGAGTTTTTCTTTACTTCAGGGAAATTGAGTCTGTACTCACCAGGGAATTGGTGGGAGGAAGAAATCAAGGGGAGATTTGTGTGTTGGATTGCTAGCCTGACTTTGCATTCCCTCTGGGGGAATAGGAAAGTACTTTTTGCTTCCAGGACTGGAAACAGAGAGGGGGAGTCACTCTGTGTAGTTTCACAGAGCTTATGTCTGTGTATCTCTCCAGGAGCATCTGGAGGGGGGAAGGGAAAAAGGATTATTTCCCTTGGTTGTGAGACTCAAGGGATTTGGGTCTTGGGGTCCCCAGGGAAGGTTTTTCAGGGGGACCAGAGTGCCCCAAAACACTCTAATTTTTTGGGTGGTGGCAGCAGGTACCAGGTCCAGGCTGGTGACTAAGCTTGGAGGTTTTCATGCTAACCCCCATATTTTGGACGCTATCTGATCTCTTTGTCCTTACACTTGGAAACAGAAGACTAGAAAAAAGAAACTACTTCTTCAAAGCTCAGAGAAAGCAGGCAGCCAGAAAAACAAAGACACAGACACTCAATTCCCTCCACCCAAAGTTGAAAAAATCCAGTTTCCTGATTGGTCCTCTGGTCAGGTGCTTCAGGTGAAAGAGACATTAACCCTTAGCTATCTGTTTATGACACAGGCGAACCAGGTAAGTCCCAGGAGAGAATCAACAGAGTGAAGGAGGAAACAGCGGCTCAGAGAGATGGTATCTCCCCTCCCCGATCTGTCCCATTCGCTACCCACCCCCAGGAGGCAGCGCCGGGGCCAGCAGTGCCAGATCTTAGGCGGGGACACAGATCAGGTGCGCGACTGGAGGCCTAGAGCCAGCCCATAGGGTGATAGCAGGTGTCACGGAGTCTGCGGGTGATGCTCTGGAACTGCTCCCCACCAAGCCAGACAGGACTTTGAGGAGCCTCCTCTCCCTCGGAGCAGACTGTCTGCAGGGCAAAAAGCTCCCACGGCTTCACCTCCTGGGTCTCTCCTTGGAGCATTCAGCATCCTCTGCCCTCCGTGCGCTTCCCACAGTGAGTCTGCCCAGGCGGGGTCCGGGGGAGCCACAGAGTCCTGCACCCCCCACTTCGCAGTCAGACGTGACTCTCAGCCAGCCAGTAACACAGAGGTTTATTCAATGACTGGAACAGGGTCTAAAACAGAGCTTGTAGGTACAGAGAACCGGACCCCTCGGCCGGGTCCATTCTGGGGGGCAGTAAGCCAGACCCCCACGTCTGCCCTCAGCCAGCTCCAGACTAACAACCCCCTCCAGCCCCTCCTCTCTGCTCAGCCCCTTTCCTGGGCCAGGAGGTCACCTGATCTCTTTGTCTCCAACACCTTCAGCTGGCACCTTTGCAGAGGGGGGGCCCAGGCCATCAGTTGCTGGGAGACAAAGTGTCAGGCATTTAGGTGCACTGTCCCTTTGCTCTGCCAGATACTTAAGAACTGCCATGGGGACACTGAGGAACCAACGCAGTATTCAGAGAAAACACCAAGAACATTCCCAGTTCATCACAGCAGGTACAGACCGACACGCCCCCGCCAGAGCCATGGCCACACGCCCGGCCCAGGTGGGAACCAGCCGGAGGCGCCAGGTGTGCAGGAATCTGCTGTCTGAGCTGCAGTGGGGTGTGATGGGGGTGTCCCACGGAGGACAGATGCCCCAGAGGGGCAGGGGGCAGGGACAGGATGGAGCCGGGAGGGAGAGACGGGCACAGAGCAGGGCACTCGACCTGCTGATCGGATGGGTCGGGTGCAGCACAGCTGGGAGCAGCCCCCACAGGACAGAGCCCACAGGGTGGAGCTGGCCCTGGACCGGACCAGAGTACAGGGGGATGTGGCTGGAGAGACAGCGAACTAGCCGAGAGCTCCCAGTACAGGGAGCGAGATCAGTGCAGGCAGTGACAGGTGATAGATCAGTATCTGATCCAGACTGGAGACAGACAGGAGCATCCCCTGGGGAACAGAGCCTGAGGTGTGAATCTAGAACTGACCTGAAGACCCCAGACCCGGCTCCAGAGCCAGGCAGAGCCCAGGGTGCAGGAACGGCGCTGACCCGCTGGGATGTTATTAATATAATCTGGGACCATATAGAACATGGTTGCAACCAAGGTCCTGTAGTGGCACCAAATTGTATGTAAAGGGGGTCATATACGGTGTCTAAGACCAGGTTATGGGTTGCTGGTTATGATTATGCTGTCTGTCTGTATGTATATTTTTTTAGTTGAAGTTATGAATATTGGTTCTATCCTATCTGTATTTCAAACTTGTGCTATGCTACCCCAGACAAGTTGGCGTTAGCTCTGCCTAGTCTGCTTGATGGCCCATTAAGGACCATCAGCTACACAACTGACCCATGGAGAGAAAGCAGATACCCCTTGTAACTCAGCAGGGTGTGCAGGGACTTGCCCATATGACTCCAGACTCCATTTTGCTGTAATTTTCCACAGTAAGGACAAAGAGGTTCTTACACCTGGAAAAGAGACTATAAAAGGCTGATGCCTCTTCTCCATCTGGTCTTCAATCCTGCTTCTTACCTCTGGAGGGACTTTGCTACAAACTGAAGCTCTGAACAAAGGACTGAATGACCTATCCTAGCGGGGGATGTTCCAGAGACTTGATTTGAACCTGCAGTTTTACTCCATCACTGCTACAAGCCTGAAGTAAGAGCTTGGCCATCACCGTATGTAACTGATTCCATTTAACCAATTCTAGCTCTCAGCTCTACCTTTTTCCCCTTTATGAATAAACCTTTAGATTTTAGATTTTAAAGGATTGGCAACAGCGTGATTTGTGGGTAAGATCTGATGTGTATATTGACCTGGGTCTGGGGCTTGATTCTTTGGGATCGAAAGAATCATTTTCTTTTACTAGGGTGTTGGTTTTCATAACCATTCATCCCCAGGACGAGTGGCACTGGTGGTGATACGGGGAGACTGGAGTGTCTAAGGAAATTGCTTGTGTGACTTGTGGTTAGCCAGTGGGGTGACACCAAAGTCCTCTCTGCCCGGCTGGTCTGGTGCCTTAGAAGTGGAAAAAACCCAGCCTGGGCTTTAACTGCCCTGCTCTGAGCGATTTGTCCTGAATTGGCACTCTCAGTTGGGTCCCACCAGAACCACATCGTCACATCCGCGGGGTTGGTGCACAGAGTGACAGGGGACTTCTCATGCAGACAGAGAACTGGGCTGGAGACAGGGCAAATCCAGAGTGGACGGGGCACCGGCTGGACAGACAGAGGTGGGTGTGGGGCGCGGTGCCCATCTACTCACCCAGTGTGATGAAGTGGGGATGTTCTGGCTGTGGTCTGTGAATGCTGAGTGGGGAGTGTTGGCCTGGGGAGGTGGCAGGGGGTTGTGCTGGGACTGGCTGTATTGGGGAAGGGAGGTACCTGAGCAGGTAACATGAGACCCAAGGGGCAGGGGTTGGAGGGGAGTTTGGGGGGCATGCCTTTGGGAAGGGAGGTACCTGAGCAGGTAACCTGAGACCCCAGGGGGGGTTGGAGGGGAGTTTGGGGAGCCTGCCTTGGGGAAGGGAGGTACCTGAGCAGGTAACCTGAGAACTCGGGGGGGGGGGGGTGGAAGCCAGGTGACACCTCTGCCAGGGACACTAGACAAAGGCTGAGAGGGAGCCGGGGGGAGGCTGAGTGAGAGGCTGGAGGGAGTTTCAGTTTTGGAGCCATTTCAGAAATGGAGAGGGGCGCAGACGGGGCTTGGGCTTCCCAACGGGGCTGTGGCCTCCCTGGAGCCCCCAGATGGACCTAACTAAAGGGGGTCCCGTTGTCTGTGCCTGCAAGACCTATCCTGTCCTGTGTTCCTGTCGTCTGAATAAACCTCTGTGTTACTGGCTGGCTGAGAGTCACGTCTGACTGCAAAGTGGGGGTGCAGGACCCTGTGGCCCCCCAGGACCCCGCCTGGGTGGGCTCGCTGTGGGAAGCGCACGGAGGGGCAGAGGATGCTGAATGCTCCAAGGAGAGACACAGGAGGTGAAGCCGTGGGAGTTTCTTGCCCTGCAGACAGTCTGCTCCGAGGGAGAGGAGGCTCCCCAGAGTCCTGCCTGGCTTGTGGGGAGCAGTTCCAGAGCAGCGCCCGGGGACCCCGTGACACTTGGGCAGAAGGTGTCACTTCTCCCAATGCCCCTCCTGGCTCAGGTTACAGCTCAGGGAGCTTCCTTCAAGGGCAGTTCCCCGTCCCCAATGTAACCCCCCTGTGACATTCCCAGGTCAAATCCGCCCAGCTCCCTGCTCCGTCACAGATACTGACACGCTCCCCCATCAGATGAAGTTCCCCATGGTGCAGAGAGATAAGCCAAGGCTTATGCCCCAGGTAAACTTGCAAACCAGGGTTTAGCTCACCACCGTTCACGCACAAGTTCAGAGTTGTGCACTCCACTGTAAAGCAGAGGGGTGGCATTTCCCCAGGTCGCCCCCATCAGACCCTACTGCAGTAAAACACTTCCCCGTCCTTCATACCCCTTCAGAGGAAAGCTGTGTGACTGTTCCCAGCTGTGATGGGGAAGGAGAACTGGGTAACGTTCTAGCCCCAGTGACGTCAATGGAACCCATAGCCCTGCTGATCACAGGTCAAACAGAAGCACAGAAACTCCTCTCAGTTCAATGTACATGGGGGATGTTTGTTGTTAACCAAGAGATGAAGTGCTGTTGGAATGACCTGCAACTGGGAATGCTGGCCAAGTCTGACTGGGGGGTCAGCCAGGAGCACATGACTGCAGGTGCTTGGAGGCAGAGCAGGGGGCAGATGGAGAGGGAGGTTGAGTTGGGTGCGTGTCTAGGGGCTCAGTAGCATGGTGGGAGGTAGGAAGGGACAGAAGGATTAGGCATTACCAGAGGGTCGGTGTCCTTTGGGAGAAGGAATGACAAGTGGGCACCAGAAGTGAATGTACTTGTCCCAGGGACCTGTGTGGAGGATCTGAAGACTGAGCTGACTTGTGCTTGGAGCTCTAAGGGCAAAACAATAAATCTGACCACACCAGTAACAGCAGGTGCTGCTGTTCCTGGCCAGGTGTTGGGGCAAAAGTGCTCCACCAAGAGGCCATCCAGGTAGTAGCTGCTGGTACAGTGCCTCCTGCCCCATGCAGCTGCCAGCTGGGCTATTCTCTAATCCCATTGCGTGCGGCAGAGAAGGGACCGGTGAACGCTGGGTTCTATATAGTGTTTTACTTGGGCTGAATTTGTGCATCACACTGGGGAGAAATGAAGCCGTGCTAATTTATGCAAATGACAGATGTGCACTGGTTGCTCAGGGCCCCAGAGACAGGTCTCCTCTTTAACTGAGACCCCATTGAAAGCCCATCACTGGGAGCCCCTCCGCTGACTTTAACGGACACGGGACTGAGCTCCAGATGTTTTATTTGGCTAGGTTAGATCATGTCCAAATCCCACCGCCATTTGTCCTGCCTGCTGTGTAATGTTCTCTGGCTGGTCCCATAAAGGTTCACAGGTGACTCTACCCATTCTTCTCCGGGCTGTTTGCGTCACCAATTCCTCATTGTCTTCCTGCCCAGGTTCTCTCTTCCCTGTAACGTTCCCATGGGCTAGAAACAAGGCATTCTATGTTGAACAGCGGCTTGACCTCAGTGTTGCAGCAGGACCCCTGTGGAGATCTGGCTGGATGTGATGAGTGAGCTCTCAGTGGAAGGCAGCAGAAAACCCAACAACCCCTCAGCTATCGATAACAGACTGCCCCGAACATGAAAAGTAGGGCATGGTCTATTAACCACCAATTAACCACCAATCTTCTCAGAGGCTGCTGGTGGTGGGAGAGGTGTGGAACCTCTGTCAGACCCAGCTCACCCCATGGCTGGAAGGAAAAGCCATGCTGAAGAGCACCTGACTGCTTACGGAGTGGTAGGGGCTGTACTAAGGACCACATCAGATCAGTGTCTGGTGACATAACCCCTTGGAAAAGGAGGTCCCTGAATCTGGGGGTGTTTAGGGCCAGGCTGAAGTCTTTATACGGAGGTAGGCCTCAAACAGACAGGAAAAGAAACGTCGGGTTTCTAGAGCTTGGTGAACTCATGGGGAAAGGGGACAATAAGTGGGTGTAGATGGTAAATAAACACGACTGCACTCCTGTGTAACAGAATTGCTACATTCTCTGGCTTCCTTGCCACTCCCCCTTGCCCCCCATAAATAAATCCTGTGATGGTCAAGTCACCCTGGCCCACCAGGCAATCACCGGTGACGCTGGGAATTTTTCCCCACAAAAAACTTTGCTGAAAAGTTTTCGTTCCTGCTAAGATTTCTGTTTCTGAAACTTTTTTTAAATGGACACTCTGAAAAAGTTCCCATTTTGTCAAACAAGCAGAGTGTGATTGACCTTTGTCTTACGTTGCTGAAATGCTGCAAGCTGGAGAGATTGCAGTAGCCATGGGGATATTTTAACAGCGGCAGCCTTTAATTAGGTTAATGATTAATGTGATCGGTACAGGGTGCCCTGTGCTGCTGCGTTTTACTGTTTTTACGCTGTCTCCGTTTTTAACTGCGATTGTCCGGCAGAGTTTAGTATTAAAAATGGGAATTGTCTGGGGAAGTCTCACTGGTTTCACTTGTGAGATAAACGCATCGGCTGGCTGTTAAAATGATCCGCAATGAAATAGTTCGTGTCGCCGTTCACAATGTGGTACAGAGTTAACACGTCTGTTAGGATGCGCTGAGTAGTTCCCATCCCTGAGCTATTGTTTCTGCTGCCTGCAGGCTCAGGACGGGGTCTCTGCCGTAGGCAGGGCTCTTCTGACACCACAAAGGCCAGACACTTAGGCTGGGATTGTTAAAGGCATCGGCGGCGCTGTGGCAGTGCTGTGGTGGTGGTGGTGGTGCTGTGGTGGTGGTGGTGGCGCTGTGGTGGTGGCAGTGGCTGTGGCGCTATGGCGGTGGAGGTGGTGGCACTGTGGCGGTGGTGGTGGTGCTGTGGCGGTGGCTGTGGCGCTATGGCAGTGGTGGTGGCACTGTGGCAGTGCTGTGGCGGTGGCTGTGGCACAGTGGTGGTGGCTGTGACCCTGTGGTGGTGGTGGCTGTGGCGCTATGGCGGTGGTGGTGGTGCTGTGGCGGTGGCTGTGACCCTGTGGTGGTGGTGGCTGTGGCACTGTGGTGGTGGCTGTGGCGCTATGGCGGTGGTGGTGGTGCTGTGGCAGTGGCAGTGGTGGTGGTGCTGTGGTGGTGGCTGTGGCACTGTGGTGGCGGCGCTGTGGTGGTGGTGGTGGTGGCTGCACCACGGTGGCGGTGGTGGCACTGTGGCGACGATGTGCTGGCGTTGCTCAGTGCTGTGTGAAGTCAGCAGCTGGGCCAGAGTCAATCCCAGGCTGTGGAACAAAGGGCAGGAGGCAGCGGTGGCGCTGTGGTGGTGGCACTGTGGTGGCGCTATGGCAGTGGTGGTAGTGACACTGTGGTGGCGGTGGTGGCTGTGGCGCTGTGGTGGTGGTGGTGGTGCTGTGTGAAGTCAGCAGCTGGGCCAGAGTCAATCCCACGGATGTGGAACAAAGGGCAGGAGGCGGCGGTGGCGCTATGGCAGTGGTGGTAGTGACACTGTGGTGACGGTGGTGGCTGTGGCGCTGTGGTGGTGGTGGTGGTGGTGGCACTGTGGCGGTGGTGGTGGTGCTGTGGTGGTGGCTGTGGTGCTGTGGTGGTGGTGGTGGTGGTGCTGTGTGAAGTCAGCAGCTGGGCCAGAGTCAATCCCAGGCTGTGGAACAAAGGGCAGGAGGCGGCGGTGGCGCTGTGGTGGTGGCACTCAGGTGGTGCTATGGCAGTGGTGGTAGTGACACTGTGGTGGCGGCGGTGGCTGTGGCGCTATGGCGGTGGTGGTGATGCTGTGGCAGTGGCGGTGGTGGTGGTGCTGTGGCGGTGGCTGTGGCACTGTGGTGGTGGCTGTGGCGCTATGGCGGTGGTGGTGGTGCTGTGGCAGTGGCGGTGGTGGTGGTGCTGTGGCGGAGGCTGTGGCACTGTGGTGGTGGTGGTGGTGGCTGCACCGCGGTGGCGGTGGTGGCACTGTGGCGACGATGTGCTGGCGCTGTTCAGTGCTGTGTGAAGTCAGCAGCTGGGCCAGAGTCAACCCCGGGCTGTGGAACAAAGGGCAGGAGGCGACGGTGGCGCTGTGGTGGTGGCACTGTGGTGGCGCTATGGCAGTGGTGGTGGTGACATTGTGGCGGTGGCTGTGGCACTGTGGTGGTGGCGGTGTGGTGGTGGTGGCTGCACCATGGTGGCGGTGGCACTGTGGCAGTGCTGTGGCACTGTGGTGGTGGTGGTGGTGCTGTGGTGCCGGTGGCTGTGGCGCTATGGCGGTGGTGGTGGTGCTGTGGCAGTGGCGGTGGTGGTGGTGCTGTGGCGGTGGTGGCTGCACCGCGGTGGCGGTGGTGGCACTGTGGCGACGATGTGCTGGCGCTGTTCAGTGCTGTGTGAAGTCAGCAGCTGGGCCAGAGTCAATCCCAGGGCTGTGGAACAAAGGGCAGGAGGCGGCGGTGGTGCTGTGGTGGTGACACTGTGGTGGTGGCGGTGGCTGTGGCGGTGGTGGTGGTGCTGGCGCTGTGGTGGTGGTGGTGGTGCTGTGTGAAGTCAGCAGCTGGGCCAGACTCAACCCCGGGCTGTGGAACAAAGGGCAGGAGGCGGCTGTCAGGCTCACAGGGACCTTTTTCCCATTCCCCCTGGTGGATACTCCTTTGCTTTTCTCCCCACAGCTGCCCCTCACACGCCAGTGCGGTTCCTGGTTGTAACTCACCTGATTTCTCAGGCTCACCAAGGCTGCTTCTCCCGGGGGCCAGAGTGTGTAGCTGTCATTCCACTGCTGTGTCTCCTGTGGTGCGATATCAGGGGACAAGTGCTGCCATCCCAGGATTGAGTCGTTATTTCTTGGGACATGGTGGATCTGGGGCAGGAGGCTCCCCTCTGAAATCCCAGGTCCCAACAGGTGACTGACGTCAGGACAAGAAACACAAGAATCAAGGGAAGCAGGCAGGACCCTCTACTGGCTCGGACTCTGGGATCCCGTTCCTGGCTCTCGCTAGGGTCCTGTGGCTTCGGGCAAGTCACTGCTCCTTTCTGTGCCAGATTCTCCCATCTGTAAAATGGAGCTAATACTAGTGACTTAGCACGTTTTTCTGCTCTGGTGATAGGGCCTGGTGCTGGTGGGAGTGTCCCTGACAGGGTTCACCTGCGCTGGGACCTCACTGTGCTACGACCCCATGATCACTTCAAAGGGCCTCACGCATGGGCAGCTGGACATGGGGTGGGGCTTCTTTGAAACGGGTGGAGACCCTCTGGGAGGAGCAGTGACCCACCGAGCTGCCTTAAGGAGTCTGCAGTGGCTGGTCAAGCTGTGACCTCGGCTGCACGGCCCTTGCACCTGAGAACTTCCCTGGAGAGGGATTCCGAGGAAGGTCAGTTTGGGGAGAACCAAAGCAGAAACTTTCAGCTTCCAGGCTTCCCTCGGGGAGGGGTCTTGTCAATTCTTGTGAGCCCTCCCAGCGCTAGTGATCTCAGCTGTACTGGTGCTGTGTAAGGATCCTTCACCAGAGTTCACTTCCCTCTGCTGCAGCTTCAGCCACGATCCCCCTCAATCGCCTCTTGCCGGGAAGTCTCCTCAGTGCTACCTCTTTGCAAAGTCCTCGGTGGAGAGGGTGACAGGACCTCTGTGATGGAGCAGGGGCTGTCTGCATGGGGGATGGGAGAGCCGGGGAGGACTTTAGGGGATGGACAATACCTGAGCCTGTAACCGGAGCTAGGCAAGGGGGGTGGGAGGTCAACACTCTTGCCCGGGAAGCTGGACAAAGGAAGGGGCCGGCAGGAGGGGGTTAGTTCAGTTTCGTTTCGGGGCTGTGGGGGCGGAATTCAGGGTATCCTAGCTAGGATCCAAGTACCCTGAAACCCCAGCAGGACTCGATGGAGGGGTCCTGACTGTGCCTACAAGCTCTGCTGTAACCTGCGTTCCTGTTGTCCAATAAACCTTCTGTTTTACTGGCTGGCTGAGAGTCACTGTGGGTCCCAGGAAGAGGGGTGTAGGGCCTGACTCCCCCACACTCCGTGACAACCTCTGAGCGGAGTCTTGTCACCAGCTGGGAGCCTTGTCCCCCTCGGTCTTGTTCTCTCAGTTCAGTCCCATTATCTGACCAACTTGGAGCTCGTGTGCCATCCCGGTGAGGACCCAGAATGTCCTGGAGGATTTCAGGTGGAAAGCTCAGGCAGTGAGTGTCTAGCTGTACTTCCCCGGGTTGCTGACAGACGGTGGCAGAGTCTCTTTTCTGGACGGTTTCTGTCTGTGGAGGCCTGGGTAAGCAGCTGTTTGCTGAGCTGCGTAACATCTGTGTTTCAGGCTGCCAGGCGCACCCATTGCATGGGCTGGTAGCTGTGACCAGGTACCATGGTGACTGACACTCGTCAAACACAGACAAGGTGGGTCAGGCAGGTAATCGCTTAATGAACCTACTATTCTGGCTTTCAAGCCCCACAGAGCCCTTGAGGTCACAAGAAGCTGGAAGCTTGTATCGTCCACCCTCAGAACTTGGTCCAGTAAAAGATATGACCTCACACATCTTGTCTGTGTCTCCTCCTGGGACCAACACAGCTATGCCACCATCCTGAACCGGGTAAGTTACATTCTGTTCCAGTGGATGGATTGGTGCATACAGCCTGAAAGAAAATTGTACAGGGACTTTTGGGCTAGACCTAGCCAGAAAATGTTAGATATTTTCCACAAACCTTTGAAAGGAACAAATGAATATTTTTGTGAATTCTTTGGGTTTTTATTTAAAAACAAAAAAATTTTCCCTAAACTTTCCAGCTTTCAAAAACTGATTTTTTGTCTCTCTTGCAGTTTTTTTAAATGAAACATGTTATTGACATTGTTTCCAAAATAACTTTCATCAGAAACTAATTTTTGAACAAAAATTTTGACCAGCTCCACTGTAGATCAGCATATTTTCCCCTGCCTCATTTGAGTGCTGGGCCACTTGCAGCTTGGTGCTCGATCTATTGTGAGGTCACTGGACCACATCCTCCAAGATATTTAGACTCCTAATTCCCAGCGATTTCAACAGGAGTTCAGGGCCTAAATACCTTGTGAGGATACCGAATACTGTCTGTGACGACCTGGGAAAGTTCTTAATGTTTTCTCTGAATACTGTGTTGGTGCCTCAGTGTCCCCATGGCAGTTCTTAAGTATCTGGCAGAGCAAAGGGCCAGTGCACCTAAATGCCTGACACTCTGTCTCCTAGCAACTGACGGCCTCGGCCCCTCCTCTGCAAAGGTACCAGCTGAAGGTGTTGGAGACAAAGGGATCAGGTGACCTCCTGGCCCGGGAAAGGGGCTGAGGAGAGAGGAGGGGCTGGGAGGGGTTGTTAGTCTGGAGCTGGCTAGGGTCGAGCAGTAAAGTGCAGACGTGGAGGTCTGGCTCACTGCCCCCCAGAATGGACCCGGCCGAGGGGTCCGGTTCGCTGTATCTACAAGCTCTGTTTTAGACCCTGTTCCTGTCATCGAATAAACCTCTGTGTTACTGGCTGGGTGAGAGTCACGTCTGACTGTGAAGTGGGGGTGCAGGACCCTGTGGCTCCCCCAGGACCCCGCCTGGGTGGGCTCGCTGTGGGAAACGCACGGAGGGGCAGAGGATGCTGAATGCTCCAAGGAGAGACCCAGGAGGTGAAGACGTGTGAGCTTCTTGCCCTGAACAAGTCTGCTCCAAGGGAGAGGAGTCCTGACTGGCTTGGTGGGGAGCTGTTCCAGAGCATCGCCCGGTGACTCCGTGACAACTGATGGCAGCGGTGGGATATACTGCACCCCGTGAATGGCGCTGCTTGCAGTAAGTGACTGGGGAGCAGTAAAACAAAGAAGGGATAATGAGGACCAGGTGTGCTGAAGGCTCAGAGTGGGAAGGTTTCAGGGGGTGGTTAACCTCTGGGAGTGTGTGACCAGCGAGAAGGACTGTTGGAGTAACGGGGTCCCCCTGAGGATTGCAGCGAGCAGTCTCAGGGGTGGAGGAGCTTGCTGCTCGACTCTGGGAGAGAGAAGGATTTTGCAGTAGCAGGGTTCCCCTGGCGATTGCAGGAGCAGTCCCAGGGGCGGAGGAGTCTGCAGCTCGACCCTGGCAAAGAGGTGGTGATCACAAGAAGGGCTGGCACACCAGGGGTTCTTCCTGGAAACCATGGGGGAGCCAAGAGCACACAGGCCTGTGAGTCCAGAGCCACTTGGGAACGGTGAAGTGATGGCCTATCACCATCTCCTTAAGAATGACGTTGTGATCCTGTGCACAAAGAGAGGGTTACGCATGGGGAAATTCACCAAGGCACAGTTAATCGTGCAGTTGGAGGAAGAGGACTGCTCTGAGGAGCAGATTCCTGGCCCAGATGGGGCTACAAGAGGATCTGAGAGCAGCTGGAGCATCAGCCAGGCATCCCCAAGAGTCTGGTCCCCAATCAGATGAGGGTCTTCACGATTGGGTTCCCCACCAGGAGATTGGAGACGGATGGGATGGGAGCAGAGCCCGAGAGAGCGAGAGGACCGTGTGAGAGAGCAAGAGCCTGAGGAAAAGCTGCAGGAGAAGCAGCAGCAGCGTGGACTGGTGATGGTGGAGCAGAGAGACATAGGGGGCTGCCCAGGGGTCAGTGGGGAAACATGCCTGCGGGGGCGAGACCCTGGGACAGAGAGAACTGTGGTGGTGCAGCCCCAGATGCTGAGGGACTGTGGGACCTGGGTGAAGGTCCCTGGGGTGAAGCCCCTTGCCCTGCCTATGGCCCAGATCCCTGTGCAGACCCAGGAGGGGTCAGGCTGGCTGATAGTTGGGGTTCTCCAAGATATCGGCTCAGAGGTCCTGTTGGCGGGTGACTGTCTCCCCATGGTCAGGATCCAGGCCCCGCTCCTGTAACGGCCGAGGGTTTGAATTCAAATCCAGGGAACCAATTGGCTAGGATGGAAATGGTCAGTGAAAATGCAAATGACCCGGCTGGCAGGGGGGAGGGGCTGCTGGGCTCAGGATACCTGCCTACCTGTAACCAGCCCCCTGGGGCTGAGTGGGAGGGAGAGATGCTCCCCGCCCCCCTGCACACTGGAGAGGGGGCTCACGCTGGCTCTGATGCTGGGACCAGAGCAGAGAGCTCGCTGCCTGCCCCCACTGGGACAGCAAGGGCAGCGCTGAGCACAGGGGGAGCTGAGACCCCAGCTGAGTGGGGGGGACACCCAGGCAGGGCAGGTCAGCTGCCAAACAGGTTTGCCTGGTCCAGACGTGCTGCTGAGAAGTGATTACACAGCAGGGAGGGAGCTACCAGGGACAGGGCTCAGGGGGGCTGTGACCCCAGGCCCAGCCAGCGAGAGGGAGCAGGTCCCACTCCCTGCCCCAGCAGCTGAATCCCAGACCGAGCTGCAGAGGGATCCCTCCTTGGAGAAGCTGAGGGAACTTGCTGGCCACAGCGCTGCAAACCCCCTTGGGGAAGGCTGCAGGGACACAGTCCTGCAGGAGAAGGGAGTCCTGTACCGGGAATGGGCTCCCCAAGGGGAAGTAGAATTAGGGGGAATCGGGAGGCAGCTGGTGGTGCCCCAGGAATCCACAGGGTTCTTCCCATTTGTGCTGCTGGATGGGAGGAGAGTGAGGGGACCCCTGGACCTGAAGGGGGAGGATTGGATGGAGAAGGGGGAAGACCCCCTGGGGGATCTCTTCCCTGAGGTGGGAGCCAATCTCCCCATCAGGTGTTCCCCGTTCAGAGTCACTGGGAAAGCAGCCCAGAACCTGGAGAGAGAGGTCAGGGACATGCTGGCTTTAGATGGGATCCAGCCGTTTTACAGCCCATGGGCCTCACCCGTGGGGCTGATCCCCAAGGGAGACAGGATGATCTGGTTTTATGGGGGCTATCAGAAGCTTAAAGCCATCACAGTGTCCGATGCCGACCCCATGCCTAGGCCTGGGGAGATTCTAGACAAGCTGAGGGGGATGGAGAACTTGGCCCTGGCAGACACTGATAACATGTGCACCTTTAGCCAGACCCGGGAGGAACAGGTGTCCCAGGTGAAGAGGGGGCTGGGCTGCCTCAAGGAGGTGGGACTGACGGTAAAAGCTGGAAAGTGTAAGGGGGGACGGCAGAGGTGTTGTGTCTGGGCCACAAAGTGGGAAGCGGCTGCCCAAGCCCAGAGCTGGCAAAGGCCAAGATGGGGGCTCTTAACCTAGGGAGCCCGAATCACAGACCAGAGGGCTGGGAAAAGACCCAATCCCAGCTTGAACCCCAGGGGTACTGGTGTGGCAAAGGGTGTGGGCTGCATAAACCTTCCCACATGCGGCCTGCAAGTGCCATCAAGCACACCCGGCCTAAGGGAGGGCGTGAGACTGGACTGTCCTGGTGTAACTCACACCGAGGAATGGGAGAGATGCTGGGGCATCCATGGGAACGTTGGTGGGTTTGAACTTCCCCAGGTCACTGGCTGGAGTGACCTCGCTCAGTTCGGTCTCGAAGGGGGGAGAGATGTGACGAACTGGGAATGTTCTTAATGTTTTCTCTGAATACTGTGTTGGTGCCTCAGTGTCCCCATGGCAGTTCTTAAGTATCTGGCAGAGCAAAGGGCCAGTGCACCTAAATGTCTGACACTCTGTCTCTCAGCAACTGACGGCCTGGGCCCCTCCTCTGCAAAGGTGCCAGCTGAAGGTGTTGGAGACAAAGGGATCAGGTGACCTCCTGGCCCGGGAAAGGGGCTGAGGAGAGAGGAGGGGCTGGGAGGGGTTGTTAGTCTGGAGCTGGTGGGGTCGAGGAGTGAAGTGCAGACGTGGGGGGTCTGGTTCACTGCCCCAGAATGGACCCGGCCGAGGGGTCCGGTTCGCTGTATCTACAAGCTCTGTTTTAGACCCTGTTCCTGTCATCGAATAAACCTCTGTTTTACTGGCTGGCTGAGAGTCACGTCTGACTGCGAAGTGGGGGTGCAGGACTCGGTGGCTTCCCCAGGACCCCACTGAGGCGGGCTCGCTGTGGGAAGCGCACGGAGGGGCAGAGGATGCTGAATGCTCCAAGGAGAGACCCAGGAGGTGAAGACGTGTGAGCTTCTTGCCCTGAACAAGTCTGCTCCAAGGGAGAGGAGGCTCCCCAAAGTCCTGCCTGGCTTTGTGGGGTGCAGTTCCAGAGCATCGCCCGGTGACTCCGTGACACTGTCCCATTCTGATTCTCCAGTCCTCCAAAGTGCTCTGCCAAAACCAGGGTAGGAAAAATCTGCGATTTCAGGAGTGAAATGCAAGCAAGAAAAACCTTGTCCCAGGTCACACACTCTATGATGTTTCCTTTTCAAGTGAGCTCGCAGTGCCCTAGCGATGTAGGAAAGTGCAGTTAATCCGAGGTACCAGGCTGGGAAATGGAGAAAACATTCAGGCTGCTGGGAGAAAAGAACATTGTATCTCTAGTAACTTACCAGTGTTTTAAGTGCAGGAGACAGGTTCCAGTGTCAGACATGGGAGGCCGTGATCTGCCAGCGATAATTCTGCCTGTGGTCAAAGCAGACGGCTATTAAATGCCCAGTGACATTAGGGGCTGAAGTGTCACCATGTTGAACGTGGAAACTGCTCCCCTACGCCGTGGTCATGTTACCTCCCAGCAGCCATCCCAGGCCCGGGGGTAACGGACTCGGGCTCTAAGGGTGGCTGACCGGAGGGTGACGTGACTCTCTCCTGAAGCTATAGCAGGGGGGCTGACACAGCCCGTGCAGAAGGAGAGTTTTAGCCACAAGCAGGCTGTGAAGAGGGGACCCTGGAGGACTCTGTAGCACAAATGGCATTTGTAACCGCTGCTGTTGGTACCTCCTGTGCGGGGCGGGGGGAGAAGTGATGGACTTTCCCTGTGCTCAATTCAGGAAGGAGCAGTGACTGGCCAGTTAGAAGAGCCATTAGCTGAATTTCCCAAATAATGTCTCTGAAAAACCAGCTCTGTCCTGTCTCCCGAGCACCCTGCTTAATACTTCTGAAGTTTATTTAGGGTTCATGAAAAGGGGCTCCCTGACCCAGGTGGAGCTCAGGGCTCTGGGGGGTGGGGGCATGGGGACCCAGATGGAGCCTCCAGGGCCAAGGTGAAGGCAGTGATCCTTTGCAGAAGGGGAAATGGGACACCTGTTTTATGGTTCCCCTCCTGAGGATGAGAGGTGCCCCAGAATGACTGGAGGCTGCAAGATGGAGTTATGGATGGTTCAGCGACAGAAGGAGTAGCTGTCTGCAGAACATTAGGCCTGGGGAGGAGAGGGGTGGCCTGATCCTGATGGTCTGCGTGCAGAGACCCCGAAACCATGGAGATGATAGAATTCTATAAGCTGGCGTTAAGGTGTGTGGGCACCTGGGGAAAGCGGCTATAGGTGATGCTCTGAGGAGTCTGTTCTGGATTCGGGGTGAGAGCAGTCCAGAAGGGGCCTCCCAAGGAAGGGGAAAGGCAGGTTTTTCTGAAGGGGGGAGGTGTCACTCAGTGGCTGGCACCTGGAACTGAGGTAGGTCCTGCCCCCCTGCTGGGCCATGACTGGGGGTGGGGTGGCAGCACCTGGGGCGATAAGGGGCAGAGGGCATTTCCTGAGGGGGGGGCTGTGGGGAGGAACTGGCAGGAAGCGTCTGCCAGAGCCCCCGGAGATGCCGAAAGTGAGCTGAGTTTGGGACTAAACTGCGTCGGAGCCAGGGTGTGGCAGTGAGCGCTTGGCAAGCTGGGGAGAAGCCTGGCCATGCGACGGTTCCCGCTCTGCTCTTTGGAAGGAGTCTCATGCAGCCCTCGGCTGTGACTGACACCTGCCTTCACCCCCATCTCCCCTCCCCTGCCGGGGTCTCTTAATCGCTCTCCCGACTTGTGTGTCTCTGTCCCTCGGTCACTGGCCACATGCTGAGCTCCTGTGTCCTCCTCGGAAACCAGGGGGAGCTGCGGGAGTCTGTCCTGTGCCTTTGTGCCCTCAGCGCCGCTCTCTGCTGTGTGCCCCTGGCTAGCGCTCGGGGCTGCAGTGGGTATGGCAGCTGGATGCGCAGTTACGCTCTGCCCTTCCCCGTACAGGGAGACAGCAGCTCTCTGTGCTGCAGGACGGGCTGTGATCACCGGCCCTGCAGAATGTGTCACCTGTTGGGAGCTGGGTTTTCACTGGTGGTTTTCCACCCCTGCAGCAGCTGCTTCTGGGCAGGGCATGTACAGACCTGGTGTGGTGCTAGGCCAGGCTGAGACGGGCCGGAACCATCTCTGGGGGCTACAATAAAATAACCCCTAATCTGACCATCCTCCCCCTCAGGTTTGGGTTCGTTTTGTTTAATAGAAGCTCAGATGCGGAGATTGTTGCAAGACCAAGACCCTCCCCCGACTTCACTCTTCTCTCGTGTTTGGTCCCCTCCTGCCCCACTGTTTGTGAGTGACCCCTACAGGTCACGTGGTATCTTTGCACAGGTATCCGATTCTCCCCCAACCACCTTGCCAAGGTACTGCTTCCTCCTATTAACGTCCCCTTGGAGATGCTTCCTCCCTGCAGGGAGAATCGGGCCCCGATGGCTTTCAGGAGGCTGGTTTCTAGAGGTTTGAGTCTCCACAACATCATTTTCTGCACTGCCCTGCGGTTTGGGTTACCAGTGTGCAGCCGGGAAGGGGCAGGAAGTGGCTGCAGGGGCTGTGAGAGGCAGGCAGCAGGAACTGGAGGTGAGGGAGGTGCGCAATTGAAGTAACATGTTGCCAGCCCCTCTCCCTCTTCTCATCCCCTCCAACCGTGTGCTACCAATACTAACTGACCCTGTCCCCTGGCCGGTGCTGACCGTATAACCAAAGCCACTGATGTCACTCGGAAGTGACAAGTGGGTTCATCACCTCCTAATAACGATGAATCCCCTGACATCTGCCATCCCCCTCAGCTCCTCCTAGCTCATGGGATGTGTGATCAGCTGTAACGAGCCCTTTGACACAGCATAGGTTGGCAATGTTGTGGAGTTAATCATATGCTCATTTGTTAGACTTACCAAATGCTTCTTACCTCTCCTCATAGCCAATTCTGTTGCTTTATTGAATGAAGGGTCTTTTTCCTGGTTTCATATTTTGAGATCCAAGTGTCCTTTCAGATGTTGGACCCGTTCAGCTCCATTCCTGTACTTTTGTACTCAGATCCTGAGCATCTGAAACTCTTCTCTCCTGAACAGACAATTCAGCATCACAAACTGGTTCCCCGAAGGCACCGCCCTGGCTGTAGAGATCAGCATTTGTTTGCTTATTATCAGTTGTACAGGCCCATAAAGGTACAGGATGCTTCACGATCTGTTCCATTTGGCAATAAGAATCCAAAACACTCACCTCCTTGTCAGTGGTGGTTGTCTGCATTGTGGGTTTGAAACTGGACGGTGATAAGTGATTGTCTCCCCATGCTAGTCAAGGAAGGCAACTTTTGCCCCCTTCTCTGCAGGTCTGGCACCATATAGTCCTTAGTCCCTAGGAGATCAATCAGCTGCATTTCTGTCACCTGAAGGGAAACCAGATCCATTAATTTCTCGTTCCTTACCTCTTGGCAGCAGTGATGAGTTTCGCTCGTTTCCTTTCTGTAGAGTTCACAGATCTTCTCGGAACTTCCTGAAGTTTTCACACCCTCCAAGTTCAGATCAGCTGCATTTCTCTCTTCTGAAAGTATAGGAGGATCTGTGCATTTCCACTGGAATGTTAAAGAAATGTGCTCTTGTTCTTACCAACTCATGAGCCTGGTTCAGCTGGTTGCATTTGCATTAATCCCTTCTAGAGCACAACAGCCTCTGGTCTCCTTCCGTCTGGAGATGTGCGATGTGGGACTTGTTTATTCGCTCTGTAAGTGCTGCTTTAGCACCAGATTCATCTGCCACCCAGGGCAATGTAAATGCTTCCTCCATGTCTGTGATGTGCTGCTCACTTGCTTCAGATTCACATGTGCAACTAGCTGAACGATTTGAAGTGACTGGTTTTGGTTTCTGTTTTGTTTTATGTCCTTGAAATAGCAGCATCTTGTCACTGGAGTCCTCAGTGGACTGAGTAGCTGGCAAGTCCATGTTGCTTTGTCTTGCGTCTGCTTTTCACTCTCTGTGACAAAGTGGGAATGTTCTTGCTGTCTTCTGTGAATAGTGAGTGGGGAGTGTTGGCCTGGGAAGGTTTCAGGGGAGTTTGGCTGGGACTGGCTGCATTGGGGAAGGGAGACTTTCCTTGAGGGAGGAGACCTGAGCATGTAACATGAGAACCAGGAGGGGGGTTGGAGGCCAGGTGACACCTCTGCCCGGGACACTGGACAAAGGGTGGGGGAGGAGTCGGGGGGTGGCTGAGTGAGAGGCTGGTGGGAGTTTCAGTTTGGAGCTGGTTGGGAAATGGAGAGGGGCTCCCCGATGGGGCTTGGGCTTCCCAATGGGGTTCTGGCCTCCCTGGGCCCCCCCAAGATGGACCTGACTGAGGGGTCCTATTGTCTGTACCAGCAAGACCTGTCCGGTCCTGTGTTCCTGTTGTCTGAATAAACCTTCTGTTCTCCTGGCTGGCTGAGAGTCCTGGTGAATGACAGGAAGCAGGGGGTGCAGGGCCCCAACTCCCCCACACTCTGTGACACTCTCCCCATGACTAGTAAGTCAAGCACCGTTCTTCTCCCTGAAAGTAAAATCTGCACCACTTGATATACACATGGCTGTTTGGAGACGGGTATTTCTTACCTCCTTACCGGGACCGCCACTTACCCTCACTTCTCCCTGGTAGCAATGGCCACCTGGTCGGTTCACATCTTGAATTTGCCAAACCTGCAATCAATGTTTGAGAAAATTATTTATTATCATTACTCATGACCAGCTGTGAAGAGTCATCAGTGGAGGAGGTTCTTTAGCATCCAGATCATTCGGCTTCTAGAGACTTTTCAATGCTCACTGACTTGTCAGGGATGTTCCACCGCCAGGTTTTGCCCGGCTGAGGGTGGAGCTGCCCCTCATCCTGCGCTTGGGATAGGGGCAGCAAACGGGGGGGCCTCGCCCCAGCTGCTCTCGGCAAACTGAGGGAGGCTCGATTGGGTGGCTGAACTTGCTGGTGTGTTTTTGACAAGCGGCTGTTCGGTGTTTTCCCCAGGAATTAGGGGAATCAGCAGCCCTGGGCAGGGATCCCTGGCCCTGGTGTGGCACCCACCCGGGATGGGGGAGGCCCAGGCAGTGTTTCCCCCAGGAATTGATGTGGGGGGTTGAATTTTTACGGGGGTGTCAGGGATGATGGGAGGTGAGACCGCGAGGGTGAAGAGGGGGCTGTATGTGTCACAGACTCACAGATCGTGCCCACGCATGGCCCCGTGCGGTCTGTGGGGGGTGCCCCTTTCAGTGCAACAGCCCTTCTCAGGGGTCCACTCTCTCCCGGGGTCAGGCCCCTCCACCTCCTGAAGCCGCACCTCTCTGAGCCTCAGCACGTCTGTCTCTGCCGTGGGCCCCTCGGGGAGTCCCCTCGCTTTGGACTCCTCAGGGCCTCCACCCCCGAAGGGGTTGATGCAACCCTATTCTCTAGCCTGGAGCGACTCTCAGCCAGCGTAACACAGGAGGTTTATTGAGAGTTGAACCCAGCACAGGAAACTCTCAGGGCCTCAGGCCTGGCCTCCCTCAGCCCAGCACATCCCAGTCCCCCTGCAGCCAGGGGGGCTCTGCCTGCTCCCCCTCCAGCCCAGACCCCCCTGCTTCCCAGCTGGGCCTCCGATATCCTCAGCCCCAAGCCCCCTCTTTCCATAGTCTTCTCTCCAGGTAAGCAGGGTTGTAAACAGGCAGGCCTGGGTCTCCTCTCTCTCAGCCCTCCTCTGGCCCCTCTGGCTGGAGCGGGCTGGTCAGGTCACCGGGGTCCTCTCCCCGCAGCCCATTGTCCTCCCACTGGCCAGAACCGGTGGCGACTCCTGAGCTGGGTCTCCAGGTCACCAGTTGCTGGGGTCTCCATCCTCCAGGCCATCGGCCAGGGTCCCAAGTTTCCTCTCCAGTCCTCTGTAACAACAAACTCCCTCTCCCCTCACCTCGTTAACCAGTAACACCCAGGGACACTGAGTCCCACCCCCCGCATGCAACCCCCTGGAAAATACAGAAAACACAAGAAACCCCCCACACACACACACTTCATCACAGTATGGCACCACAGTAAGAACTGAGAAATGTTTCAAGACCATTTTTTAGACGTAATTCGTGTTTTACAATCATTGCACACATTAAAGTTGGCTACTTGAGCCTACTAGGAAGCATGACATCTACTTCCTCCTTGGTTTCTTCTGGTAATTTTCCACAGCTCCATCAATGAACTTCTCGAATGAAACACGTTCTTCTCTGGTGGCTTCTCATGTGTCCAGTACTTCCAGTATTTCATGAAATGCTCATGAGCACAGAAGGCAACTCCTTTCAGTACACAAAACCCTATTCAATGAGGGAAAAGATGGCTCAGCTGTAGCTGTTGTGACGGGAGTAGCAAGAGAGGAATTCCTACTTCTTTCACCCCAGGAAACAACACAAAGGTCGGGGCGAGTCACCAGTAGTGATGAAGAAGAAGTTGTTGAAATTCATCGTATGATATTCCACTCTGTGTTCAAAATTCTCTGTTCTGTCCTGAGCTCATGACAGCCCCATTGCTGGCAGTGCCTCACCACACTCACTGTCGTGTTGTATAGGACAGGGGTCTGTAAAAGCTACGTGGAGGTTGAGTAGAATCCAGAAATCACTATTGTAGATTTGCAAGAATCAAGTCTGTGCTTTTTCAGCTGGCTTAACAAACACTTCTTGTGCTTGAAAAAGGGAAATAAAAACAACCCAGGAAACTACAGAGCAGTTAGTTTAACTTCTGTGCCAGGGAAGATAATGGAGCAGGTAATCAAAGAAATCATCTCCAAACACTTGGAAGGTGGTAAGATGATAGGGAATAGCCAGCATGGATTTGTAAAGAACAAATCGTGTCAAACTAATCTGATAACATTCTTTGATAGGATAACGAGCCTTGTGGATAAGGGAGAAGCGGTGGATGTGATATATCTAGACTTCAGTAAGGCATTTGATACAGTCTCGCATGATATTCTTATAGATAAGCTAGGAAAGTACAATTTAGATGGGGCTACTATAAGGTGGGTGCATAACTGGCTGGATAACCGTACTCAGAGAGTAGTTGTTAATGGCTCCCAATCCTGCTGGAAAGGTATAACAAGTGGGGTTCCGCAGGGTTCTGTTTTGGGACCGGTTCTGTTCAATATCTTCATCAACGATTTAGATGTTGGCATAGAAAGTACGCTTATTAAGTTTGCAGATGATACCAAACTGGGAGGGATTGCAACTGCTTTGGAAGACAGGGTCAAAATTCAAAATGATCTGGACAAGTTGGAGAAATGGTCTGAGGTAAAGAGGATGAAGTTCAATAAAGATAAATGCAAAGTGCTCCACTTAGGAAGGAACAATCAGTTTCACACATACAGAATGGGAGGAGACTGTCTAGGAAGGAGTATGGCAGAAAGAGATCTAGGGGTCATAGTGGACCACAAGCTAAATATGAGTCAACAGTGTGATACTGTTGCAAAAAAAGCAAACGTGATTCTGGGATGCATTAACAGGTGTGTTGTAAACAAGACACGAGAAGTCATTCTTCCGCTTTACTCTGCGCTGGTTAGGCCTCAACTGGAGTATTGTGTCCAGTTCTGGGCACCGCATTTCAAGAAAGATGTGGAGAAATTGGAGAGGGTCCAGAGAAGAGCAACAAGAATGATTAAAGGTCTTGAGAACATGACCTATGAAGGAAGGCTGAAGGAATTGGGTTTGTTTAGTTTGGAAAAGAGAAGACTGAGAGGGGACATGATAGCAGTTTTCAGGTATCTAAAAGGGTGTCATCAGGAGGAGGGAGAAAACTTGTTCACCTTAGCCTCCAATGATAGAACAAGAAGCAATGGGCTTAAACTGCAGCAAGGGAGATTTAGGTTGGACATTAAGAAAAAGTTCCTAACTGTCAGGGTAGTTAAACACTGGAATAGATTGCCTAGGGAAGTTGTGGAATCTCCATCTCTGGAGATATTTAAGAGTAGGTTAGATAAATGTCTATTAGGGATGGTCTAGACAGTATTTGGTCCTGCCATGAGGGCAGGGGACTGGACTCGATGACCTCTCGAGGTCCCTTCCAGTCCTAGAGTCTATGAGTCTATGAGTCTTCGTGTAAGGAGTCATACAAGTACCTTCATTTGTCAACTTCTGGGCTGAAGGCTTTGTGCTTCCAGTACATTTTCAATGGGTATCTCTGATTGATCCAAGGATAGCTTCTATTCATAGACTATCAGGGTTAGAAGGGACCTCAGGGGGTCATCTAGTCCAACCTCGTGCTCAAAGCAGGACCAACCCCAACTAAATCATCCCAGCCAGGCCTTTGTCAAGCCTGACCTTAAAAACCTCTAAGGCAGGAGATTCCACTACCTCCCTAGGTAACCCATTCCAGGGCTTCACCACCCTCCTAGTGAAATAGTGTTTCCCAATATCCAACCTAGACCTCCCTCACTGCAACTTGAGACCTTTGCTCCTTGTTCTGTCATCTGCCACCGCTCAGAACAGTCTAGATCCATCCTCTTTGGAACCCCCTTTCAAGTAGTTGAAAGCAGCTATCAAATCCTCCCTCATTCTTCTCTTCTGCAGACTAAACGATCCCAGTTCCCTCAGCCTCTCCTCATAAGTCGTGTGCCCCAGTCTTCCTCGCACTCTCTGGCCAGGTCTAGCCGGGTGGCTGCTCTTCCCTAGCCGGACACTTGCTGGTTGACTCCCCCGCACCCTGGCCCCTCGCTGCCCAGCTGAGACTCTCCTTCCCTCACAGTCTGTGTCCTGGGCTTCTGCCTCCACCCAGCGCTGGGCCAGACCCCAGTGACCATCACCCCGCCAAGCCCCGCGCTGGGAGGGGGCGTCAGCCTGGCCCTGGAGAACCTGCCACAGGATGTACTGGCCTGCAGCTGGTACCAAGCAGCGACTGCTAATGAAGACAGCAGGATCCTCACTCACTGCCCACAAACACCCCCTGATTCAGACCCCTGGCCTGGCCTGCACATCGTGGGGTTAAAGCTCACAGACACTGGGAGCTACACGGTACAGATACAGAGCCCGACTAACCCTCCCCACGGTGGGTCTGCGCATCTCTGGTAAGTGCCACCCCCGGGCCCTGCCCCGCCCTAGCAATGGGACTTTGGGCATCTCCTCCTTGAGTGGAGCCTGTCTGGGTCACGGGGGGGAACCTGCCCCAAAACACAAACACTGTGGGGCAACATGAAACTCCTTGTCCCCTGAGCTGGGAGTCAGGACCTGCCCCATCCCATACGGACCTGAACAAGTGATCTCCACCCCACAGCCCCAGATATTGCTATGATTCCCTGCACCCTATTGCACATAGACTCCCAGCCCCGATCTCACTCTACCCCCTCTCAGAAGTCCTGGCTCCCAGTCCCATCCCCACACCCGCTCTCATCACTGGACCCCACTCCTCTCCCAGAGCCTGGATAGAACCCAGGCGTCCTGGTTCCCAGAAGCCCATTGTTTCCCCTGCAGCTGTGTAGCTCTACTACAAAGGTTGTTTCTGGATAACAGCTCACTACTGCCGCCAGGGAGCTGGGTCTGAATCCCCCACAGGGCTCTGGGGCAGAAGCTCTGTGGGACAAAGTCTTCCCCTGGGGACAGGTTCCAGCCGCTCCCCACAATGAGACTCTCTGTTCCCAGAAATTCTGCCCAAGCCCACGGTGACGCTCGGCCAAACCCAGGTTCTGGAGGACGGGACCATCACCCTCTTTTGTATCAGCTCCCCCGGTGTTGACACTGAGCTCTGGCTTCCGGACGGGGCGTCCCTCGTGCCCAGTGAGCAGCTGGGGCTGTCCCCTGACAACCGGACCCTCATGATGCTGGGTGTCACCCAGGATGATGCCGGTGCCTACCAGGGCGAGGTCGGGAACCCCATCAGCACCAACCGCAGTGAGCTCAGCACCGTGATGCTGGCCTGTGAGTAACTGCAGCCCTGTCCCCCGGCCGCACTGCCCCTGCCCTGCCGGCATCGCCCAGCCACGGAGATGCGGCTGCCTCTGGGGGGTGGTGGCTGCTTCTACGGGGATCCCAGCGCTGGCCCTGAGTGGCACTAGGGGAGCGGCTGGGGGGGGATTGTGGCTGAACTGTCTGAATCTCCCCCTCCCTTGTCTCTCCTCCAGGTCTCTCTGCTGGAGCCGAGTCACTGGTGGGGCCGATGCTGGTCAGAGTTAGGGTCTAGTTCCCTCTGTGAGTAACGCCCCCATCCCCAGAAATCCAGAACTCTTGGGTTCTATCTTCAGCTCTGGGAAGGGTGTGGGGGGGCAGAAGCTGTCCTGCGTATAGGCCCCCTGGCTGAAAATGGGGCTGGTTATCACCTCCCCAAAGCAGAAGGGACAGAATTGGCCAAGGGGTGGGGAGACCCCCTCAAGGGAAGAGCTGGGATCCCCAAGGCTGGCAGAGGGGCTATGGGGGTCCCCAGCTGGGGATGTGAGAGGGATGGGCCCTGAGGGGGGGCTACAGGGTCCCAGGGGTGGAACATGGGGAGATGGGCCCACAGGGCAGGGAGAGGCTGTTGGGGCCCTGTGGGGTTTCGGGGGTGTGGGATGCTGTGGTGGGGAGGGGCTGTCAGGGCCAAGTAGGGCTGGGGGTCTGGGTCCCTAGGGTGGGGGTGTCCCCAGCACCCCCTGGGGCATCTCTGGCTGACACCTCCCCATTTCCCCAGAGGCTGCAGCCTGGACAGAGGGATGTATACGACTGGCTGCAGAGATGATGCCCCCCTCCCCTCTGATGCGCTGGTGCATGCTGGGAAGACTCTTATATCGCGGGGTGGGGGTCTCTGCTGGAGGGAGGGTCAGACCCACCTGCTCTTTTACAGCCGCTTTGCTAAAATCAATAACCTCCCCCTGCTGTCTGCAGTGGAGAGAGGTGGGGGGAGCTGAGGGTAAAACTGGACCCCAGAGCAGCCAGTGGGGAGGGGGGGAGCTTAGGAACTGGCTGGCATCCATCCCAGGTGTGTGTGTGGGGGTCAGTTCTGGTTACTCCTGGGGTAATTCTGCACCAAAACATTAAACATTCTGGGCACAATATTTTAAAATTCTGCAAAATTCTGTTTGATTTGTCTAAGTAACACAATATAATCACACCAGTTCCAGTTCTTTTGTTAATTTATTTCATAAAGATTCAGGAAAGGTTTTTGGACAAGTAAATTCCTTACTGGGCATATCAACACAGAGCTCTGAGTAGTAACTCATTGAAACTATAATCCAGAGCTGTATTCCCACCCTCCCCACAAGCACCCTGAGCGGCAAGAGGGGAGGGAGACGCTATGATCCCTGGGGAGGGAGGAAGCTCCGTAGGATTGCCAGGAGTCGGGAAGTGCAGCCAATGGGAACTGCGGGGGCAGTGCCGGCAGGTGTGGGGAGTGCGCACCTCACAGAGCCCCCTGGCCGTGTCTCTGCCTGGGAGCCGGACATGCCGGCTGCTTCCAGGAGCAGCGCAGAGCCAGGACAGGCAGGGAGTCCGCACCCTGAATCCCCTGTCCCAGGTCAGAACCCCCTCCTGCACCCTAACTCCATCCCAGACCCTGCACCTGGCACCCCAACCCCCTTCCCCAGCCCGTAGCCCCTCCCGAAGCCCGCACCCGACACCCCCTCCTGCACCCCAATGCCCTTCCCCAGCCCGTAGCCCCTCCCGAAGCCCGCACCCGACACCCCCTCCTGCACCCCAACCCGGTGCCCCAGACCTGAGCCCCTCCCGAAGCCCACACCCGACACCCCCTCCTGCACCCCAACCCCCTTCCCCAGCCCGTAGCCCCTCCCAAAGCCCACACCCAACACACCCTCCTGCACCTCAACCCCCTTCCCCAGCCCGTAGCCCCTCCCGAAGCCCGCACCCGACACCCCCTCCTGCACCCCAACCCCCTTCCCCAGCCCATAGCCCTCCCAAAGCCCACACCCAACACACCCTCCTGCACCCCAACCCCCTTCCCCAGCCCGTAGCCCCTCCTGAAGCCCACACCTGACACCCCCTCCTGCACCCCAACCCCCTTCCCCAGACCTTAGCCCCTCCCGAAGCCCACACCTGACACCCCGTCCTGCACCCCAACCCGCTGCCCCAGACCTGAGCCCCTCCCAGAGCCCACACCCGACACCCCGTCCTGCACCCCAACCCCCTTCCCCAGCCCGTAGCCCCTCCCAAAGCCCACACCCAACACACCCTCCTGCACCCCAACTCCCTTCCCCAGCCCGTAGCCCCTCCCGAAGCCCGCACCAGACACCCCCTCCTGCACCCCAAACCCCTTCCCCAGCCCCTAGCCCCTCCCAAAGCCCACACCAGACACCCCCTCCTGCACCCCAACCCCCTTCCCCAGCCCGTAGCCCCTCCCGAAGCCCGCACCAGACACCCCCTCCTGCACCCCAAACCCCTTCCCCAGCCCCTAGCCCCTCCCAAAGCCCACACCCAACACACCCTCCTGCACCCCAACTCGCTGCCCCAGCCCGTAGCCCCTCCTGGAGCCCACATCTGACACCCCGTCTTGCACCCCAACCCGCTGCCCTAGACCTTAGCTCCTCCCGAAGCCCACACCTGACACCCCCTCCAGCACCCCAACCCATTGCCCCAGACCTGAGCCCCTCCCAGAGCCCACACCCGACACCCCGTCCTGCACCCCAACCTGCTGCCCCAGACCTGAGCCCCTCCCGAAGCCCACACCTGAGACCCCCTCCTGCACCCCAACCCCCTTCCCCAGCCCTTAGCCCCCCCCAAGCCCACACCCGACACCCCCTCCTGCACCCCAACCCCCAACCCCCTTCCCCAGACCTGAGCCCCTCCCGAAGCCCACACCCGACACCCCGTCCTGCACCCCAACCCGCTGCCCCAGCCTGTAGCCCCTCCCAGAGCCCACACCCGACAACCCCTCCTGCACCCCAACCTGCTGCCCCAGACCTGAGCCCCTCCCGAAGCCCACACCCGACACCCCCTCCTGCACCCCAACCCCCTTCCCCAGCCCGTAGCCCCTCCCAGAGCCCATACCCAACACCCCCTCCTGCACCCCAACCCGCTTCCCCAGACCTGAGCCCCTCCCGAAGCCCGCACCTGACACCCCGTCCTGCACCCCAACCCGCTGCCCCAGACCTGAGCCCCTCCCAGAGCCCACACCTGACACCCCGTCCTGCACGGTGCTGCACCCCAACCCCCTGCCCCAGCCCGTAGCCCTCTCCCACACCCTGAAGCCTCATTTCTGGCCTCACCCAGAGCCCAGAACCCCAGCTGGAGGCTTCACTTCCTCCCACATCCCAGCTGACTCCCCCTTCCTCCCCCCAGTGAGCGTAGGGGAAGTTGGCGGCTGCGTGTGAAGGGAAGGAGGGGCCCCGGGGGGCTGTTCTGCCTGTGGAACCTGGTCCCAGTGCAGATGCCCCCTGCCCGGTTCAAGGCAGGTCGTGGTGCTGCACAAGGAGATGGCACAAATCCCCGCCAGGCCGGGCGGGCCCTGTAGAGGGATTCTCTTGGCAGGTGAGAAAGGGGGACCCAGGTGTCCGGGACACACAGGCATCCAATAGACAACAGCAGAAACGAAGGTAGAGGGTCTGTGGGTCGGGAGTGAGGGGCTCTGGCTGAGCTCGGGGTGGAGGGAGACCAGGGCTGGGAAAGCAGGGGGCTGTGGGTCGGGATTGAGGGTTCGGATCGGACCGCAGATGGGGGGGCCTATAGTGTTGTGGTGCACAGACCCCGACTCATATCAGGGACCTTTCTTGCTCTTGCTCATCTCCGTCTGTCCCGTCGCTGTGGGATGGGGGCACCAGCCCACTTGTGTCCCTCGCTCTGACCCGCCCTGTGTCCAGGGGTCTCAGACCCGGTGGGGCGGGAGGAGTTCATGACTTTGAATCCCCCAGCAGCTTTGGAGACAGCCCCCGTCTCCACCAGCAGAACCTGCCCCCACCCTGCCCTCTGCTCTGTGACTGGGGAGTGACAGCCTGTCATGGAGTCCCCGGGCGATGCTCTGGAACTGCTCCCCACCAAGCCAGGCAGGACTCTGGGAGCCTCCTCTCCCTTGGAGCAGACTTGTTCAGGGCAAGAAGCTCCCACGGCCTCACCTCCTGGGTCTCTCCTTGGAGCATTCAGCATCCTCTGCCCCTCCGTGCGCTTCCCACAGCGAGTTCACTCAGGCGGGGTTCTGGGGGGGGGCAGAGGGTCCTGCACCCCCACTTTGCAGTCAGATGTGACTCTCACCCAGCCAGTAACACAGAGGTTTATTCGATGACAGGAACAGGGTCTAACACAGAGCTTGTAGGTACAGCGAACCAGACCCCTCGGCCGGGTCCATTCTGGGGGGCAGTGAGCCAGACCCCCACGTTTGCACTTCACTCCTCGTCCCCAGCCAGCTCCAGACTGAAACCCCCTCCAGCCCCTCCTCTCTGGGCTTTGTCTCTTTCCCGGGCCAGGAGGCCACCTGACCTCCAACACCTTTAGCATCCCCTTGCAGGGAAGAAGGGCCCCAGCCATTAGTTGCCAGGAGCCAGAATGTTGGCCATTTATGTGAACTGGCCCTTTGCTCTGCAACAATCTCACCCCCTAGAGACTTAAGAAATGCATAGGGGAAACTGAGGTACTTACACAGTATTCAGAGGAAACATTAAGAACAGTCCCACTTCATCACACAGCCAGAGTTGGGTCCCTAGAGACCCGCACCACCCCATGGCATGGAGATGCTAGACACACACGTGTGCACAGGGACACAGGCAGATATGTTACACCAACACAGACATGACTGTCGCCTGGACACAGACACCTGCAGACACCTGCAGCGACACACTGTGCACATACAGTGCACAGACACACACACACACTGCGCGGACACAGCTGTGCTCTCACACACTGATACACACAGCCACAGAGATACCGCTGTGCGCGCACACAGAGAATGCACACACACAGCTAAACACACACACACACACACACACACACACACACACACCCTGCCCGGGCTGGGGTCCTTAGGGAAGGTGTTTGGAATGATGCTGTTGCCAGCTGACATCGCTGTCTGTGTCCCTGTTGCAGTCCCAGCCTGGGGGTCCCGTTCCCCAGGGGCCCGAGGCAGGTTTCCCCAGTTGGGAGCCGAGCTCTGGAAGGCCAGACAGGGACCGGCCCAGGCAGGTTCATTCTTAGGATTGATGGGGCCCTGTGCAGTAGTATTAAACGGGTGCCCTGTGCTCGACGGCAGCCCGGGCTCACATGCGTATTATAGATAAGTCGTGGCGGGGGGAGTCTTTTGAAGGATTTATTAGGAAAACTGTATGTCTGAAGATCCACGCGTCTAAGGCCAACGGCGAATACTCAGATTGTGCATCTAAAAATCTCTACAAGGATTTGTTAGAGATGTGATTTTATAATCTTCTGCAACACACGAACAAAATCTCTTTAAAGCCCATTTTAACCTCAAGTCCTGCAGAGTGACATGCGGAGTAACTATGACGGTGACGCACAGCTGGTTTTGTCAGTAAATTCAGAACCTGTCAGTGTATCCCTGGGGGTCGGCAAACCCCTGTGAAATGGCTTTGTTACCCCGCACTGGGTCTTTAGCAGTTTCACTGTTGTGCTGCTGGGCCTGGCAGACTGGAGGCTTTTTCACTTTCAGTTCCTAGATCCCCACAGAGGAACCTCACCAGGCCACAGCAGCCAGGGGTGGTGGGAGCCTGCGGGAAGGATCAGAGCAGGGATAGGAAGAGGCAGGGGGGTGGACATTAAGATCTGGGGTGCCCTATGCAGCCCTGTAGGCTGCTTATGCTGAAGGATGCCCCTGGGCCCAGGGTCTGTCCCGCACCCCGCACTCTCTGGCCAGGTGTAGCCGGGCGGCTGGTCCGCCCTGGCCAGGCGCTCGCTGGTCTCATCCCCCCAGGCCCCAACTGACTTCCCGCGCCCCAGCCCCTCGCTGCCCAGCTGAGACTCTCCTTCCCTTGCAGCCTCCGTCCTGGGCTCCTTCCTCCAGCCGGCGCCGGCCCAGACCCCAGTGACCATCGTCCTCACCCCGCCGAGCCCTGTGGAGGGAGGGGGCGTCAGCTTGGTCCCGCAGCCACCACCACAGGACTTCGTGCTCTGCAGCTGGTACCGATCAGCGACCGCTGCTGAAACCAGCCGGATCCTCACCTGCTTCCCACACACCCCCCTGGTTCAGCAGAACGGCCCGGCCCACACTGGGCTGGAGACAGCGGGGCCGGGCTGCGCCCTGCACATCGCGGGGTTAACGCTCAATGACACCGGGAGCTACACGGTGCAGATACAGAGCCCGACTAGCCCCGGCCTCGGTACAGTGGTTCTGCGCGTCTATGGTAAGTGCCACCCCGGGAGCTGCGCTGATCCCAGGCCCTGCCCCGCTCTGCCATCCCCGCCCCAGCGATGGGGCTCTGGGCGTCTCCCCCGGGGATGAGCCCGGCAGGTGAGGGGCTGTTAGGGGCCTGTAAGGGGGGTCTGACCCCCCCAGGGCAGGGGTGTCCCCAGATCCTCAGGGTGTTCCTGACCCCTCCATTTCCCCGGAGCTGCAGGCTGTGCAGCCGGGTGCGTACGACCAGCTGTGGAGATGAGGCCCCCCAGGTGCCCTGGTACATGCTGGGAAGACCCCTGTATCACGGGGTGGGGGGTAGGTGTCTTTGCTGGGGGGAGGTCAGACCCACTTGCTCTTTTACAGCTGCTTTGCTCAGTTAACAAACCACTCCCCCCCATCGGCCTGGCGTTCCGGAGCCTACGTGGGAGGGGGGTTCATGATGTCACTGTGGGGCCCTTTGCACCAGTACTCCCCAGATCCAGCCCCCCCCACTCCCGGGCTGTCTGCATCAGGTGGGGGAGCCGGGCGCTGTTGGGGGTCACACTCGGCGGTCCCTGAAGGTGAAACTGGACCCACAGCACCCAGTGGGGGGCAGGGGGCTGCCCTGGCGGCTCAGGGGGGGCACTGGGGGCTGACATCCAGCCCAGGTGGGGGGTCAGCGCTTGTCCTGGGGACTGTGGGAGCTGGGCCAGGATGCCACTTCTAGAGCAGGAACTGGGCGCCAGAGCCAGAGCCGGGGTTGGCACGGTCCCAGGGAGCTGGCGAATGCCTGGGCACTGCATGCGGGTCCTGACCCAGCTGGCTGGTGAGGCCCAGCGGGCGCAGCTCATTGTGGGGGCGAAGGGGGGGCTCTGCCTGTCAATGTCTCCCAGGCCTTGGTGGGCTTAGCTCTGGCTCTGGGGTGGGGCGTCCCTCGCACCCAGAGAGTGGCTGAGGCATCCCCTGACATCCAGCCACTCCCTGCAGTGACTCTCTCTGGTCCCAGAAATGCTGCCCAGGCCCACGGTGACACCGAACTAAACGCTAGTGCTGGAGAACGGGACCTTCACCCTCAGGTGTAACAGCTCCCCCAGTGCTGACACCGTGCTCTGGCTCCGGGACGGGGCGTCCCTCGCGCCCAGTGACCGGCTGGTGCTCTCCCCTGACAACCGGACCCTCACAGTGCTGGGTGTCAGCCGGGATGATGCCAGCACCTACCAGTGCGAGGTCAGGAACCCCATCAGCACCAAACGCAGCGAGCCCAACACCGTGACAGTGGCCTGTGAGTAACTGCAGCCCCATCCCCCGGCCCCTCTGGCCCTGCCGGCATCGCCCAGCCACGGAGATGCGGCTGCCTCTGGGGGGCAGTGGCTGTGTATACAGGGATCCCAGTGCTGGTCTCAGAGCCTCCGAGTGGTGCTAGTGCCTGTGCAGTGGGGAGTGGGGGCTCAGTAGGGGGCGCTCTCCCTCTGTGGGCCCCAGTGCAGGCACTAGGGGCCCTGGGCTGCAGGGAGCGGGGTGGGGGCATTGTGGCTCAACCATCTGATACAACACTCCCCCCCCCGCCCACGTCTCTCCTCCAGACACCCCTCGTCCAGGTCTCTCTACTGGGGCCGTTGCCGGGATCATCATCGGGGCACTGGCCGGGGCGGTGCTGGTCAAAGCCGGGGTCTATTTCCTCTGTGAGTAACAGCCCCCCGCCTCCCCCCCCCCCCCCCGCCAGAGAGCCAGGACTCCTGGGTTCTATCCCTAGCTCCAGGAGGGAAAGGTGGTCTGGTGGGTTAGAGTGGGGGGGCTGGGAGCCAGCACCCCAATTCCAGCACCTTTGATGATTCCTCCCCCCCTCAGGTTCAGGCCACCAGAGCAAGACTCCCAGGCAGAGCGAGACGCCCCCCCCAGAGTATGAGAACCTGCTCCCTGCAGCCTGGGCGGGCCCAGTGGTGAGTGACAGGTGATCACGTCTCCTGCTGTCCCAGCCCTGGGGTCCCCCCTTCCCAGACCTCGGCCAGAGTGTCACAGCTCTGCAGCTCCGATGCCCTCGACCAGCTCTGGGACATTCCCTGGGGACCCCGTCAGCCTGTCAACCCTCCTTGGGATCCCACTGTCCCCGGGGTAGACCCTTGGAGCCTGCAGCCCCCTGGGTCATGCCGGGAGCCCCACAGCAAGTCCTGTGGGTAGGACACAGTGGTGCTGGAATAGTTTTTGGAGTGAGGGTGCTGAGCTGTATCCCCCTCACCCCATCCGTGCCCCTCACGACCCCCTGGAGCCGGGGTTGGGAGCAGGGCTGTGGCTTGGGGAGTTGGGGGGGACACAGACAGGTGTGAGGCGGCAGAGACGGGGGCCCCAGGCATGGGGCTGGCAGCCAGGACCCCACATGCAGGCCCAGTGGCTGAGTGGGACCCGGGACCGGCAGCAGAACCCCAAGGCAGCAGCAGGGCCAGTGGCCGGGACACAGGACGGCAGGGGCACAGGGCGACAGGGCGCGGAGCCGGTGGCTGGGATGCTGGGCGTAAAGTCTGGTGGTGCTGCAGCACCCCCGGCATCCCCACTTCCCGCCCCTATGGTCGGACACCTCAGGGAGACTCTCACCCCCAACGGGAGCCGCCTCCCGACTCTGCAGTGACTCAGCCAGCGGATGAACGCAAGGGAGTTATTGGGGTCCAGACCAAGCGTCAAACGTCCTGAATTAGCATCGAGAACAGACAGTTACAGTCTGGGCCCTGGGGTCAGGCTGGAGCCCAGAGCCCCCCAACCCCTCTGCAGTCCCAGGCCTGCCGCCTCCTCCTTCCAGCAGCTGCCACTTAACGACCCCCTGGCCCCTCCTGCTCCTGCCTCTCCCCCAAAGGCCTCCTAAGGGGGGCCAGGGCAATGGGAGGGGCCGTTGTCTTCTGGGCTCTCTGTGGGCCCAGGCCCCAGGCTGCCTGGCATGTGGGGCAGGCTGGTCTCTGCAAGGAGAGAAGAACCCTTCCCCCACCTCGTTAACCAGGCACCACCTACGGGAACCTAAGGCACACGTAATTGTCATCCAAAATGTTACAATAAATTCCTGCTCTGTCACATGGGGCCCTCACTCCCAACCTGCAGCCCTGGGATCCCCCCACAGCTCTGCCGGTGCCCCTCAGTCCCGACCCGCAGCCCCTGCCATCCCAGCCCTGGGCTCCCCTCAGCGCTGCCGGTGCCCCTCATTCCCGAACCGCAGCCCCTGCTAGCCCGGCCCTGGACCCCCAGCTCTGCCGGTGCCCCTCACTCCCGACCCGCAGCCGTCTGTTAGCCAAGCCCTGGGCTCCCCCCAGCTCTGCCAGTGCCCCTCACTCCTGACCTGCAGCCCTCTCCCTCTTCCACTCTCTCTTCGTGGGGATCAGGAGTGTCCCAGTTTTCTGGGGCTCATCAGCTCCCCTCCCCCTTGGGCTCGGCTCAGGGCGTCTCTCAGGTCCAGTGACCCACCTGCCTCATTCTCTTCCGTAGGCCCCGCCTGGGAGCCCCCGCAACACCAGCCCCACGTATGAGGTAGATGCCAGCCCAGGGGGTCTGAACTCAATGTGTGGAGAGGGGAGCTGCCCCCCCACAGGCCCTGTGGGAAGGAGGGGGCCCCATGTTCGGGGGAGGCTATAGGGTACCAGGGGAAGGAAGGTGGGGAGAGGGGCCCCCGGGGCTGTTGAGGCCTGGGGGGGGGCTCCATGGGGGAAGGGTCCCCAGCTCCCCCTATAACATTCTCTGACCCCTCCCCATTGCCCCAGATGCTGCAGCCTGGACAGCGGGACGTGTACGACCAGCTGCAGAGATAAGTCCCCCCCCCAGTGCCCTGGTGCATGCTGGGAAGACCCCTGTATCGTGGGGAGGAGTCTCTGCCGGGGGTGGGGGTGTCAGACCCACCAGCTGTTTTACAGCCATTTTGCGAAGTTCACTAACCCCCCCCCCGCTCTTGGGGGGTCACTAGTCCTAGGGGGCTCTGGGACAGGCTGGCATCCAGCCTGGGGCCCCCTCTTAGCCTTCAGGCCCAGCCAGGGGCCAAGGAAGCGGCTGGAGGAGAGAGACGCTGGGATCCCACTGCAGGGAGGCGGGGGGCCCTGGCTGACCCCAGCGCGGTTACAGTGTCACAGGAACCCAGAGCAGCCCTGGCCATGTGCCCCCATGGGGGGGGGGCTGAGTGCAGCCGTGGGGTCTGGGACCGCCGGAGAGGGGGGGGTGAGCCAGGGGCTCTGCTGTCAGTGACCCAGGCTGGATGGGACCAGCCCCTCAGTCTGAGCTCATGTGTCCCCCCAGCCCCTGCCTGCTCCACCCAGCACCCGAAGTCAGATCAAAGTGTCACCCAGAGGGACCAGGTGCCACAGGGCAGGGGATGGAGTGACAGAGACCCAGAGACCCCCAGCCAGTGACCCGCCCCACGCTGCAGAGGGAGGGGAATCCCCCACGGGCCCTGCCAGTCTGAGCCGGGGAAAAACCTTCCTGAGCCCAGACGTGGCGACCAGCTCGACAATGGGGTGTGAGGAAGGACCAGCGAATCCAGCACCTGCGAGAGAGAGAAACGCTCAGTGCCACGCAGAGCCCAGCCTCCCCGGTGCCCAGCCCCAGGCCAGGCCACCTCCATGCTTCGCAAGAAGATAACCCCCCCCCCCCCCGGAATGTATATGCGTGTGTGTGTGCGTGTGCGTGTGTGTGCGCGAGCGCGCGCGCCCTGGATCATGAGCATTAGCCGCCTGACCCCGGAGCTGCTGAGCCCGGCCCCTGCCCTTGCCCGTCCCGGCCCCATCACAAGCGCCCCTCCTCGGCAGTTTGTCCAGCTCTCTGGTAACACTAATTATCGCCCTCTCCCCTCTGATGGGTAGAAACCGTCTAGTGTCCAGGCTGGTCTGTGCCCCCAGGGTTCTTTGGCTGAACTATCCCCACCCCGGGTCCGCCTGGGTAAGGGTCCCGCCCCCAACCGCAGTGCCGCTGCCCCCAGCTTTGTGTCACCAGCAAATGTCGGGTGCCCCTGCCCACTTCGTGCGCCATGGTCCTTAATGAACTAGTGACTGAGCCTGGCCCCCAGACCGAGCCGCCCGGACGCCTTTGGCAACCTCCCTCCTGGCCAGCGGGTCTCCGCTTAGCACCCCCTTCGCCCCTTGCCGGCTCCTGACCCAGCACTCGCAGTGTGTGGGGGGGTCCCGAGCGCCCCAGCGCCGGCTCCTGACCCAGAGCACGCAGTGTGTGGGGGACCCCAGTGCCCCGACCGCAGCTCCTGACCCAGCGCACGCAGCGTGTGTGGGGGGGTCCCCAGTGCCCTGTCGCCGGCTCCTGACCCAGCGCACACAGTGTGTGGGGGGTCCCCATCTCCCCATCGCAGGCTCCTGACCCAGCGCACGCAGTGTGGGGGCGGTCGGCCCCATCGCCGGCTCTTGACCCAGCGCACGCAGCCTGGAGGGGTCCCCAGCGCCCCGTCGCCGCCTCCTGACCCAGCGCCCGCAGCGTGGGGGGGTCCCCAGCGCCCCTCACTAGCTCCTGACCCAGCGCACTCAGCGTGTGGGGGTCCCCAGCGCCCCTTACTAGCTCCTGACCCAGCACCCGCAGCGTGTGGGGGTCCCAGCACCCCGTCGGCAGCTCCTGACCCAGCGCACACAGTGTGGGGGGGTCCCCAGCCCCCCATTGCCGGCTCCTGACCCAGCGCACACAGTGTGGGGGGGTCCCCAGCCCCCCATTGCCGGCTCCTGACCCAGCGCACACAGTGTGGGGGGGTCCCCAGCCCCCCATTGCCGGCTCCTGACCCAGCGCACACAGTGTGTGGGGGGGGTCCTCAGCGGCCCATTGCAGGCTCCTGACCAGCGCACACAGTGTGTGGGGGGGTCCCCAGCGCCCCGTGGCAGCTCCTGACCCAACGCACGCAGCAGGGGGGAGGGTCCTCAGCGCCCCTCATTAGCTCCTGACCCAGCGCACGCGGCGTGGGGGGGGAATCCCCAGTGTCCTGTCCCCGGCTCCTGACCCAGCGCCCGCAGCGTGGGGGGGGGTCCCCAGCGCCCCGTTGGCAGCTCCTGACCCAGCGCCCGCAGCGTGGGCAGGTCCCGAGCGCCCAGACAGCGGCGGGAAATTCCCCACGGGGCTCGGTGGCAGACACTTTGCTGAACGCTGAGTGTGTGAGCTCCGCGGCTCGTCCCTTCGCCGACCAGTCAGTTATTGGCCCAAAGCAGAACCCGGGTGAGTCTGGGCGTCCGCGTCGAGTTACGGCCCCGTTCCCAGGTACCGTCAGGACTGCGATGACTCTGCTGTACACGGTGCTGGGGCAGCCCGGCGGCTCGGTACCGGCCAGAGCCCGATTTCCCCTTTCTGCGCCGGGAGCGTGTGTGCTGGGAGCTCCGACTCGGCAAGTACCCAGGGGCCCAACGCCAGCCTGGGGCGTGTCCCCCCGGCTGTGACGGGCGTTGTGGGAGCGCGACAAGAGAGCCTGGGGCATGCGGGGAGGCCTCACAGAACACCCTGAAACAGAGGGTTTAGGCAGAGGGAGCTGGGGCACGGGGGGCGCGGGGAGGGCCGCCTGCAGCAAGTGAGGGGGGGCAGGATTGGAATGAAAAAGTGGGGGCTGGGGGCCCAGAGCCCCACAGCTTGAGGGGGGTCACCGTCTCTCAGGTGCTGGGGTACCTGGGTTGCCCCACGGTGTCTGAGTTTGGGGGAAAGTTCCCCCTGTGACCTAGCCGGGTTCTTCCCAAGGGGGAGACGCCCAGAGCCCCACCGCTGGGGGGGGGGAATCGGGAAGGGGCAGGGCCTGGGGTCAGCACAGCTCCCGAGGTGACACTTAGCAGAGCCGCCCAGAACCACCATGGCGAGGACACGGCTAGTCGGGCTCCATATCTGCACCGTGCCGGAGGGGTGGTGGTCACTGCGGTCTGGGCCAGGGCCAGCTGGAGGCAGGAGCCCAGGACAGAGGCTGCCAGGGGAGACCAGAGAGACTGATACTAACTGGTGCCCCTCACTCCCGACCTGCAGCCCCTCTGCTTTCATTTGCCCTGTCCCCTGTTACAGCCCTGTGTGCTCCCCCCTCCCGTCCCCGGTCTCTCAGGGATTTGCCCCATTGCTCTTTGCTGCAGTGGGACCCGCCTGGGTCTGTGCATGAGGCTGGATCTGGTGGGAGGGAGTTGTGGGAGGAGCTGGGTGTGTCCCTCCCGCCCTCAGTGCTCTGGGACAGAGAGACACAAACAAACAGCTGATCCCTGCTAATCCCCTCATACAAAGCGGGGTCTGTGGGAACAATGCAGCATTTGACAGGTCCCACCGCAGGGCTGTGGGGCGCAGCCTCGGGGGAGCCCAGGGATAGAACCAGCCTGGGGCAGGAAGCATTGGACTCTGCTCCTGCTAGCCAAACCCTGGTCTCCCCCCCAGCTCTGCAAGTGCTCCTCCATCCTAACCCACAGACCCTTGCTAGCCTCGCTGCCCCCAGTTTTGCCGGTGTCCCTCACTCCTGACCTGCAGCCCCTTTACTTTCATTTGAAATGGTGCCTGTTGGAGGCCTTTGTGTCCCAGACACCTGGGTCCCACGTTCTCCCCCTCTGACCTGCCAGGAGTATCCCTGTCCAAGGGCTGCCCAGTCTGTGGGGGATTCACCCCATCGCCCGTCGCTGCTGCGGGACCCGCTGGGAGCTGCCGGGACAGCAGAGATGCCTGGCTTCCAGCTGGGGGCAAAGGGCAGAGACAGGGGGAGTGGAGCTGGCACGAAGCACCTCCCTTGTCCGGCCCAGCGCAGGGGGTGTGGCCCCTTTGGCACTGTGCCCCCCTTTTTCTCGACAGCTCTGCCTGCCTCCACTGCTGGGTGGGGGGGAGATGTGTCTCATCTTCCCCCCAGCTCACATGGGGAGGCATAAATCCAGTCCCCACCCTGGGATGTGAACCTGATATGGGCTCTCCGGGGCAACTGCTCCCGTCCCCAGGGATGAGGCTGGTCCTGGAAGGTGCGGAGGGGGGTTTCACACTGGTGGGGGAATTGTCCCTGGGGAGTTAATGCCTGGCACAGGATAGGCCCCCCAGCCCCTGGGGATCTGCACCTCCCACCCTGGGTCTCCCCAGGTACCCCCCAGTAGGGGGAGTGTTGATGGAGGAACCAACCCTGGAGACCCCCAAGGAGGGGGGGCAGAGAGAGACACCCCCTGGGGGGGAGAGAGACACCCCTGGGGGGCAGAGAGAGACACCCCCTGAGGAGGAGGGGCAGAGAGTGACATCCCCGGAGGGGGAGAGAAAGAGACACCCCCTGCGGGGGGCAGAGCACAGACAGACAGGGATCTGGGACAGCTGGGAGGTAAAGTCACCCCAGCTCCCTGCAGCCGGGATGGGACGGACCCGCTCCAGGGTGGGGCAAGGTGCAGGACACAGAGAATAAGGCACCTGCGCCGACAGATGCACAGAGGTGGGGGCAAGGGAAATAGCCTCCCTCTGCAACCTGGGGTGTGTGCGTGTCACACAGACACACACAGAGCAGGGCTCATCCCCTGCAGCAGGGGCGCAGGGACCCCCCACACACACCCCGGCTCCCTGCACCCTTCGGTTCGTCTCTCGAGGAGTTCACCCCAAGGCTGTACATGGGGATGGAGCGGCTCACACACCCCCAGCACCTTCGGGACCCCATCTTGCCCTCCGCCCCGATCAGGCACAGAAGCATTGGGGGAGGGGGAGCCCCAAATCCCGAGTCAGTGTGTGTGTGTCCCCCAATCACCAGAGTGGCTCAGCAGATCCCGAGATCTCACCCCGCAGCTCCGACCAGCGCTGGGGATTCAGCTCCACGTGTCCCGGATCCCCCGATGTGCTGTGATTTGTCCCTGAGCGCAGGGAGTCCCTGCATTCCCTGCCCCCTTCCCAGTGTGGTGAGAGTTGGGACTGGGGTGAGCAGGCGGCCAGTGGCCAGAGGCTGGATGGAGCCAGTGTCCTGGATGCTGCTGCCATGCATGGGAACCTGCCAAACCTGTGGAGATTGTCCCTGGATTATCGGCTGGTATCCCCCCCATCACAGGTTCTCGCAGCCTCCAGCCGGTGCTGGCCCAGCCCCCAACACCCAGAACCCCAAGCTGGATGGGACGCGGCCCCCTGGCCCAGCCCCCTGGGCTGCAGCCGGTACCGCTCAGCGACCACTGCTGAAAACAGGAGCCTCAGTTACTCCCCCCTGCAAGTCACCCTGCTCAGACCCGCGGCCCCTGCGCATGGCAGGATTAATGCGCCCCGACCAGGCCCCCCGCCCCGGATGGATCAGCCTGTCTATGGTGGGTGCCTCCCCCTCCTCCGCTGCCCCATTGTTCTTACGCCTGTCCCGGGGCCCATTCTGCCAGGCGCTGCACACAGGACAGAGCCTGCACCGAGGAGCTAAGGGGGACCGGGGGAATCCAGGACGCCAGGTCCCTTCCCACAGAAACATCGGTGAGTGCTGACTCCAATGCCCCAGTGTGACACTAGGGGGCGCTGAGCTACAAGGAATGGGGGCACAGAGAGAACCCAGGAGTCCTGGCTCCCAGCCCTCCCCAGCTCTAACCCACTGGATAGATGTCTTCAAGTCACCAGGGCCTGATGAAATGCATCCTAGAATAGTCAAGGAGCTGACTGAGGAGATATTTGAGCCATTAGCAATTGTCTTTGAAAAGTCATGGAAGACGGGAGAGATTCCAGAAGACTGGAAAAGAGCAAATCTAGTGCTCATTTATAACAAGGGAAATAAGGACAACCCGGGGAATTACAGATCACTCAGCTTAACTTCTATACCCAGAAAGATAATGGAGCAAATAATTAAGCAATCAATTTGCAAACACCTAGAAGATAATAAGGTGATAAGCAACAGTCAGGATGGATTTGTCCAGAACAAATCATGCCAAACCAACCTGAGAGCTTTCCTTGACAGGGTAACAAGCCTTGTGGATGAGGGGAAGTGGTACATGTGATATATCTTGACTCTGTGTCGCATGACCTTCTCCTAAACAAACTAGGGAAATGCAACCTAGATGGGACTACTATAAGATGGGTGCAAAACTGGTTGGAAAACTGTTCCCAGAGAGTAGCTATCAGTGGTTCACAGTTGTGCTGGAAGGGAATAACGTGTGGGGTCCCTCAGGGACTGGTTCTGGGTCCAGTTCTGTTCAATATCTTCATCAATGATTTAGACAAGGGCATAGAGAATACAGTACACTTATAAAGTTTGTGGATGATACCAAGCTGGGTGGGAGGGGTTGCAAGTGCTTTGGAGGATAGGATTAAAATTCAAAATGATCTGGACAAAGTGGAGAAATGGTCTGAAGTCAATAGGATAAAATTCAACAAGGACAAATGCAAAGTGCTCCACGTAGGAAGGAACAATCAGTTGCACACGTACAAAATGGGAAATGACTGCTCAGGAAGGAGCACTGCGGAAAGGGACCCGGGGGTCATAGTGGATCACAAACTAAAGATGAGTCAACAGTGTAACGCTGTTGCAAAAAAAGCCAACGTCATTCTGGGATGTATCAGCAGGAGTGTTGTAAGCAAGAGACGAGCAGTAATTCTTTCACTCTCCTCTGCGCTGATTAGGCCTCAGCTGGAGTATCGTGTCCAGTTCTGGGCCCCACATTTCAGGAAAGATGTGGACAAATTGGAGAAAGTCCAGAGAAGAGCAACAAAAATGATGAAAGGTCTAGAACACATGACCTATGAGGGGAGGTTGAAAAAATTGGGTTTGTTTAGTCTGGAGAAGAGAAGACTGAGGGGGACATGATTACAGTTTTCAAATGTGTAAAAGGCTGTTACAAGGAGGAGGAAGAAAAATTGTTTTTCTTAATCTCTGAGGACAGGACAAGAAGCAATGGGCTTAAATTGCAGCAAGGGCAGGTTAGGTTGGACATTAGAAAAGACTTTCTACCTGGCAGCCCCATCGATCAGCGCCTCCCCCTCCCACCCTGCACCTCCTGATCATCTGTTTGAGGTGTGCAGGAGGCTGAGGGGGGAGGAGCGAGGGCATGGCAGGCTCAGGGGAGGGGGGGCAAGGGGTGGAGGGGGGGCAAGGCCTGTGGCTGAGCCAGGGGTTGAGCTGTGAGCCCCCCCCCCCCCCCCCCGGCACATTGGAAAGTTGGCGCCTGTAGCTCCAGCCCCTACAAGGAGCCGCATATTAACTTCTGAAGAGTTGCCACACGTTGGCTACCCTGGCCTAGATAATCCTTAGTCCTGCCACGAGGGCAGGGGACTGGACTGATGACTCTCAAGGTCCCTTCCCGTCCTGTGATTCTATGACCCCCCGGCCTGAGCCGGGGATGGAACCCAGGCCCCCGGGTGTGGGGCAGTATTTGGGGCTGGGTCCCCCCAGCACTGGGTCTGGGGGACCCCAGCTCCTAGAGGTGTCACTAGGCCCCAGCTCCTCTCTCACCCCCCAGCTCCCTGGCAGGGCCCACTGGCCACTGGGGAAGTTTCCCAAGAGCAAGTGGGGGAGGAGCGGCAAGTTGGGTAAGAAACCTACTGAGCAACAGCCCGGGGGGGTGGGGGGCGGATTTTGGAGCCCTGAATCCTGGGGGGAGGAGGGGGCAACACTGAGCCCTGAACTCAGGGGCGGTTGGGGGCGGGGGACTGTTTCCATCTCCTGCCCCATCCCTTTTGCTGTCACATTCCTAACCCCTCTCCCCTGCTGGGTGCGGGGTCTGGGGGGCAGGAGTGGCAGGTGCTGGGGGGCAGGAGCAGCAAGGAGCCTGGGCGTGTTTGCAGTGGGGGCTGTGGGGACAGAGGCGGGGTACAGAGTATGGAGGGGCGCAGAGAGAAGCCTGGGCGTGTTTGCAGTGGGAGCTGTGGGGACGGGGGCAGGGTACAGAGTGGGGGGGGCAGTGAGGAGTCTAGGCATGTTTGCAGTGGGGGCTGTGGGGACGCGGGCGGAGTATAGAGTGGGGGGGGCAGGAGCCTGGGTGTGTTTGCAGAGGGGGCTGTGGGGATGGGAGCAGGGTACAGAGTATGAGGGGGCAGAGAGGAGCCTGGGTTTGTTTGCAGAGGGGGCTGTGGGGACGGGGGCGGGGTACAGAGTATGGGGGGGCAGGAGCCTGGGTGTGTTTGCAGTGGGGGCTGTGGGGACGGAGGCGGGGTACAGAGTATGGGGGGGCAGAGAGAAGCCTGGGTGTGTTTGCAGTGGGGGCTGTGGGGACGGGGGGGTACAGAGTATGGGGGGGCAGAAAGAAGCCTGGCGTGTTTGCAGTGGGGGCTGTGGGGACAGGGGCGGGGTACAGAGTATGGGGGGGCAGAGAGAAGCCTGGGCATGTTTGCAGTGGGGGCTGTGGGGACAGGGGCAGGGTACAGAGTATGGGGGGGCAGAGACAAGCCTGGGTGTGTTTGCAGTGGGGGCTGTGGGGATGGGGGTGGAGTACAGAGTGGGGGGACAGGAGCCTGGGCGTGTTTGCAGTGGGGGCTGTGGGGACAGGGGTGGGGTACAGAGTATGGGGGGGCAGAAAGGAGCCTGGGCGTGTTTTAGTGGGGGCTGTGGGGACAGGGGCGGGGTACAGAGTATGGGGGGACAGAGAGAAGCCTGGGTGTGTTTGCAGTGGGGGCTGTGGGGACGGGGGGGTACAGAGTATGGGGGGGCAGAGAGAAGCCTGGCGTGTTTGCAGTGGGGGCTGTGGGGACAGGGGCGGGGTACAGAGTATGGGGGGGCAGAGAGAAGCCTGGGCATGTTTGCAGTGGGGGCTGTGGGGACAGGGGCGGGGTACAGAGTATGGGGGGGGCAGAGACAAGCCGGGGTGTGTTTGCAGTGGGGGTTGTGGGGATGGGGGTGGAGTACAGAGTGGGAGGACAGGAGCCTGGGTGTGTTTGCAGTGGGGGCTGTGGGGATGGGGGTGGAGTACAGAGTGGGGGGACAGGAGCCTGGGCGTGTTTGCAGTGAGGGCTGTGGGGACAGGGGTGGGGTACAGAGTATGGGGGGGCAGAGAGGAGCCTGGGTGTGTTTGCAGTGGGGGCTGTGGGGACAAGGGCGGGGTACAGAGTATGGGGGGGCAGAGAGAAGCCTGGCGTGTTTGCAGTGGGGGCTGTGGGGACAGGGGTGGGGTACAGAGTATGGGGGGGCAGGAGCCTGGGTGTGTTTGCAGTGGAGGCTGTGGGGACAGGTGGGGTACAGAGTATGGGGGGGCAGAGAGAAGCCTGGTGTGTTTGCAATGGGGGCTGTGGGGACAGGGGTGGGGTACAGAGTATGGGGGGCAGAGAGAAGCCTGGCATGTTTGCAGTGGGGGCTGTGGGGACAGGAGCGGGGTACAGAGTATGGGGGGCAGAGAGAAGCCTGGCGTGTTTGCAATGGAGGCTGTGGGGACAGGGGCGGGGTACAGAGTATGGGGGGCAGAGAGAAGCCTGGCGTGTTTGCAGTGGAGGATGTGGGGACAGGGGCAGGGTACAGAGTATGGGGGGCAGAGAGAAGCCTGGCGTGTTTGCAGTGGGGGCTGTGGGGACAGGGGCGGGGTACAGAGTATGGGGGGACAGGAGCCTGGGTGTGTTTGCAATGGAGGCTGTGGGGACGGGGGGGTACAGAGTATGGGGGGGCAGAGAGAAGCCTGGGCATGTTTGCAGTGGGGGCTGTGGGGACAGGGGCGGGGTACAGAGTATGGGGGGGCAGAGACAAGCCTGGGTGTGTTTGCAGTGGGGGCTGTGGGGATGGGGGTGGAGTACAGAGTGGGGGGACAGGAGCCTGGGCGTGTTTGCAGTGGGGGCTGTGGGGACAGGGGTGGGGTACAGAGTATGGGGGGGCAGAGAGGAGCCTGGGTGTGTTTGCAGTGGGGGCTGTGGGGACAGGGGCGGGGTACAGAGTATGGGGGGCAGAGAGTAGCCTGGCGTGTTTGCAGTGGAGGCTGTGGGGACGGGCGGGGTACAGAGTATGGGGGGGCAGAGAGAAGCCTGGTGTGTTTGCAGTGGGGGCTGTGGGGACAGGGGCGGGGTACAGAGTATGGGGAGACAGGAGCCTGGGTGTGTTTGCAATGGGGGCTGTGGGGACAGGGGCGGGGTACAGAGTATGGGGGGCAGAGAGAAGCCTGGCATGTTTGCAGTGGGGGCTGTGGGGAGAGGGGCGGGGTACAGAGTATGGGGGGACAGGAGCCTGGGCGTATTTGCAATGGGGGCTGTGGGGACAGGGGCGGGGTACAGAGTGGGAGGACAGGAGCCTGGGTGTGTTTGTAGTGGGGGCTGTGGGGACAGGGGCGGGGTACAGAGTATGGGGGGCAGAGAGAAGCCTGGCATGTTTGCAGTGGGGGCTGTGGGGACAGGGGCGGGGTACAGAGTATGGGGGGACAGGAGCCTGGGCGTATTTGCAATGGGGGCTGTGGGGACAGGGGCGGGGTACAGAGTGGGAGGACAGGAGCCTGGGTGTGTTTGTAGTGGGGGCTGTGGGGACAGGGGCGGGGTATGGCGTATCGGGGGGGCAGAGAGAAGCCTGGGTGTGTTTGCAGTGGGGGTTGTGGGGATGGGGGTGGAGTACAGAGTGGGGGGACAGGAGCCTGGGTGTGTTTGCAGTAGGGGCTGTGGGGACAGGGGCGGGGTACCGAGTATGGGGGGGCAGAGAGAAGCCTGGCATGTTTGCAGTGGGGGCTGTGGGGACAGGGGCGGGGTACAGAGTATGGGGGGACAGGAGCCTGGGCGTATTTGCAATGGGGGCTGTGGGGACAGGGGCGGGGTACAGCGTGGGAGGACAGGAGCCTGGGTGTGTTTGTAGTGGGGGCTGTGGGGACAGGGGCGGGGTATGGCGTATCGGGGGGGCAGAGAGAAGCCTGGGTGTGTTTGCAGTGGGGGTTGTGGGGATGGGGGTGGAGTACAGAGTGGGGGGACAGGAGCCTGGGTGTGTTTGCAGTAGGGGCTGTGGGGACAGGGGCGGGGTACCGAGTATGGGGGGGCAGAGAGAAGCCTGGCGTGTTTGCAGTGGGGGCTGTGGGGATAGGGCAGGGTACAGAGTGCGGGGGCGGGGAGCAGAACTCCGTTGCTCTGTGGGTTTCTTTCTTACCCAACAATCCCTCCCCTGGGGCCTGTTGGGCAACCCCCGCCCATCCCTGCCCTTCCCCCACCCCCGGATTCACCAGCTGGGCACCCTCACCCCAACCCAGCCTGTTCAGCCCCAGCACAGACTGGACATGGGGTATCTCCCAGGCACCCTCCACGCCCACACTTGGGCCAGCTCCTGGACAGGCCCAATTTTGGCAGGTGAGTGGGGGGGCAGAACTGGGATAGGAAGGGGCTGTGGGTCAGGAGTGAGGGGCACCAACAGAGCTGGGGGGGCGGGAAGCCCACGGTTGGAATAGCCAGGGGCTGCGAGTCAGGAGTGAGGGGCACCAGCAGAGCTGGGGGTTTTCCATTTCTGACGTCCTCCCCTCTCCCACAGTCTGTTTCCTGTTCTCCTGCCTCCCACTGGCCAGCGCTGTTGATTTTGGGGTAGCAGTGGTGCCTCCCCACCCCACTGTGGGGCAGACGGTGACCCTGCTGGTGGGGGGGGCCCGGGGAGTCGCCCAGAGCTGCACCTGGTACCGTAGAACCTCCACAGCCGAGTCCGCTCGGATCCTGACCTTCACCTCCCCGGACACGCGGAACCAGGGACCGGCGTCCACGGGGCGCGAGACCCTGGGGAGTGACTGCTCCCTGCGCATCGCGGGGTTAACGCCCCAGGACGACGGGAGCTTCACCCTCGTTGTTCGCGCCAGGGGCCGGTCCCACGTGCTCTTTGTGCGCCTGCAGCTCGCTGGTAAGAGCAAGAAGGGGCGTTGTGGGGTGGGGGGCTCAGCAGGGGGCGCTGTGGGGTGGCGGGCTCAGCAGGGGGCGCTGTGGGACAGGGTAGGGGTTCAGCAGGGGGCACCATGGGGCAGGGAGCAGGGTGGGGGGCACCGTGGTGTGGGGAGCTCAGCAGAGGGCACCGTGGGGCGGGGAGCTCAGCAGGGGGCGCTGTGGGACAAGGTGGGGGTTCAGCAGGGGGCGCCATGGGGCAGGGAGCGGGGTGGGGGCGCTGAGGGGTAGGGGGCTCAGCAGGGAGCACCGTGGGGGGGGGAGCTCAGCAGGGGGCACTGTGGGGTAGAGGGCTCAGCAGGGGGCGCTGTGGGACAGGGCGGGGGCTCAGCAGGGGGCACCATGGGGCAGGGAGCGGGGTGGGGGCGTTGTGTGGTAGGGGGCTCAGCAGAGGGCACTGTGGGGCGGGGGCTCAGCAGGGGGCGCTGCAGGTCAGGGTAGGGGGCTCAGCAGGGGGCGCTGTGGGACAGGGTAGGGGTTCAGCAGGGGGCGCCATGAGGCAGGGAGCGGGGTGGGGGCGCTGTGTGGTAGGGGGCTCAGCAGAGGGCACTGTGGGGCGGGGGCTCAGCAGGGGGCGCTGCAGGTCAGGGTTGGGGGGCTCAGCAGAGGGCACCGTGGGGCGGGGGCTCAGCAGGGGGCGCTGTGGGACAGGGCGGGGGCTCAGCAGGGGGCACCATGGGGCAGGGTGGAGGTTCAGCAGGGGGCGCCATGGGGCAGGGAGCGGGGTGGGGGGCACCGTGGGGCGGGGAACTCAGCAGGGGGCACCGTGGGACAAGGTGGGGGTTCAGCAGGGGGCGCCGTGGGGCAGGGAGCAGGGTGGGGGGCACCGTGGGGTAGAGGGCTCAGCAGGGGGCGCTGCAGGTCAGGGTTGGAGGGCTCAGCAGAGGGCACCGTGGGGCGGGGGCTCAGCAGGGGGCGCTGTGGGACAGGGCGGGGGCTCAGCAGGGGGCACCATGGGGCAGGGTGGAGGTTCAGCAGGGGGCGCCATGGGGCAGGGAGCGGGGTGGGGGGCACCGTGGGGCGGGGAGCTCAGCAGAGGGCACCGTGGGGTAGGGGGCTGAGCAGGGGGCGCTGTGGGACAAGGTGGGGGTTCAGCAGGGGGCGCCATGGGGCAGGGAGCAGGGTGGGGGGCACCGTGGGGTAGAGGGCTCAGCAGGGGGCGCTGTGGGACAAGGTAGGGGTTCAGCAGGGGGCGCCATGGGGCAGGGAGCGGGGGGGGCACCGTGGGGCGGGGAGCTCAGCAGGGGGCATTGTGGGACAAGGTGGGGGTTCAGCAGGGGGCGCCGTGGGGCAGGGAGCGGGATGGGGGGCACCGTGGGGCGGGGAGCTCAGCAGGGGGCGCTGTGGGACAAGGTGGGGGTTCAGCAGGGGGCGCCATGGGGCAGGGGGCGGGGTGGGGGCGTTGCAGGTCAGGGCGGGGGGCTCAGCAGGGGGCGCCATGGGGCAGGGAGCGGGGTGGGGGTGCTGTGGGGTAGGGGGCTCAGCAGGTGCTGTGGGACGGGGCAGAGGGCTCAGCAGGGGGCACTGCAGGTCAGGGTAGGGGGCTCAGCAGGGGGCGCTGTGGGACAAGGTGGGGGTTCAGCAGGGGGCGCCATGGGGCAGGGAGCGGGGTGGGGGGCACCGTGGGGCGGGGAGCTCAGCAGGAGGCGCTGTGGGACAAGGTGGGGGTTCAGCAGGGGGCGCCATGGGGCAGGGAGCGGGGTGGGGGCGTTGCAGGTCAGGGCGGGGGGCTCAGCAGGGGGCGCTGTGGGACAAGGTGGGGGTTCAGCAGAGGGCGCCATGGGGCAGGGAGCGGCGTGGGGGCGTTGCAGGTCAGGGCGGGGGGCTCAGCAGGGGGCGCTGTGGAACAAGGTGGGGGTTCAGCAGGGGGCGCCATGGGGCAGGGAGCGGCGTGGGGGCGTTGCAGGTCAGGGCGGGGGGCTCAGCAGGGGGCGCCGTGGGGCAGCGGGTTGCTCCATGAAGGGGGGGCTGTCTCCCACCTATGCTCTCTTTGTTCGCAGGGTGACCGGACGGTGTCTGGATTTGCTGCCCCCTACCAGGTTCTGGGGCTGGTACCGGATCCCAGACCCCTCCCCCACATCCCCCAAGTGCCCCTTCCCCCACCCCAGCCCCTTTCTCCCCTCCCCCCTTCCCCAGACCCCTCCCAAATCTCCCTTCCCCCCAATAACCTCAATAAAAGCCTGTGAACTGAGCCACAGCCTGGAGTTTGTGTCGAGGGGGAGGAGTAAATGGGGGTCGGGGGCAGGCCCCAGCTGTAGACGGGCCGGGTACATGGGGGAGGCGGGGGGGGGCTGTATGATGGAGGGTCCCGGGTCTCTCTTCCCCCGCCGTCGCCGGGTGCCTCTTGGCCCCCGACAGGGAGTGGGTGACCCCCCCCCCACCGCTCCAGGGGCGCCGCGGGACCAGAGCGAAGGAGCCGCGGAGCTGGAGACCCCCAAAGGGGAACCTCCCCTATCGCCCCCTCCCACCGGCAGACAAGGTCAGGAAGGGGGGGTCCTCCTAGCGGCCCCAGTTCCCAGCCTCGCGCCTCTGCACAAACTCTAGCCTGGGGGGGGACAGCGTTAACCCCAGAACATCCCCCCCCCGGCTACACACAGACTGCGGGGGAGGGGGACTCATTCTGCGTCCCGGCTCCGGCCCCACACAATCCACTGTGTGCGCGGAACCGGGGGAGGAGCCCACTGCCCCCACCCCCAGCTCACCTGCCAGTCCCCGCCCCTTTTACGAGCTGCCTCGTTGTGGCTCATTTCCTGGGGGGGCATATGGGGGAGGGGGTTAAGTAGGGAACCCGCAGATTGAGGGATTCCCGGCGGGGGGGGGGCATGGGGGAGGAGGGGCAGGCTGTGCTGCAGAGGTGGGGGTCAGACAGCCTAGCATGGGGGGCAGAGGCAGGCTGCCCACAGTGGGACAGGGTGAGGGGCAGCAAGGGGCAAGGTGCAGGGTCTCTGGGGTGGGGGAGAGAAGAGGGGACAGCAGGTGGAGGGGGAGAAAGGGGGCAGGATTCCCAGGGCAGAGGGGGAAGGGCCGGGGGGGGGTCACGGGGTCTGGCCTATGCCCCAGCTTGCAACCGGCCTCTTGGGTGTGACCCCTCACTGGGCCAGGGACCCCAGGGTTGGACAGGGGCCCGTGGGCTCCAGGATTGGGCCCCCAGCAACAGCCCCCCCTTCCCCTGAGGGTCCCTGCGGGGGCTGGACCCTGCAAGCATGAGGCCCCTGAGGTATTGGCAGCAACCCAGCTCCTGTGCAGAGCCAGGGGCCCCACTCAGCCTGGAGAGGCAGCCGTTAGCCATGGCCCGACCGAGCCATGATCAAGTCCATGGCTGGCTTGTTCTGGCCCCTCACGCGGCCCCTCTCTCAGGGGCATCCTGCTGCCAGGGAGGGGGGGCTTGGCCAGTCCTCAGGGCAGCGCTTTGCTGCCTGGACCAGCCCATTCCCCACAGACATCCCACCTCCTGCACGGCTCTAGCAGGAGACTGAGCCCTTTTTCCAGTCCCGAGGGAAACTGAGGCACAGGTAGGGTGACCAAATGTCTCGATTTTATAGGGACAGTCCTGATTTTGGGGTCTTTTTCTTATATGGGCAGGGCTGGCAGGGGGCTGTGGGTCAGGACTGAGGGGCACTGGCAGAGCTGGGCGGGATCCCATGGTTTGGCTGGCAGGGGCTGCGGTTCGGGAGTGAGGGGCATCAGCAGAGCTGGGCATGTCCCACTTCTGACGTACACTCCCCCCTGTCCCCAGTCTGTGTCTTGTTCTCCAGCCTCCTGCCAGCCGGGGCTGGTCCCTGTGAGAGCTGCGCTGGGGTCCGGCCTTCACTGGGGGAGATGCCAGCCCACGACTGCTCCCTGTGCATCACAGGGGTAACCCCCCAGGACAGTGGGGGCTACACCCTCGTCTGCCAGGCCGGCGGGCGCTGCGCCGAGGCCCTCGGGCACCTGCAGATCTCTGGTAAGAGCAACGGGGGCACCCTGGAAGCAAGAACGGGGCAGGGGTCTCAGCAGGGGGCGCCCTGGGGCGGGGGGGCTCAGTAGGGGATGGAGGGGGGTCTGTGACCCTTCCCCCGATGAAGTCTCGTCTTTTCCAGGTTGACCAGATGGGGCCGGGATCCACTCCGAATGGGGCCAGCAAGAACTGGGGTGGGAGTGACCAGTCTCCCCATCCCATCCCAGTCACCAGCGACAGGGCCGGCTCCAGTTTTTTTGCCGCCCCAAGTGGCAAAGTGGGAAAAAAAAGATAAAGCCGCGATCGGCGGCACTTCGGCGGCACCTCTACCGCGTGCCTCGTTCTTCGGTGGCAATTCGGCGGCGGGTCCTTCGCTCCAAGGGACTGAGGAACCTGCCACCAAAGACCTTGACGCGCTGCCCCAAGCGCCTGCTGCCTGCACTGGTGCCTGGAGCTGACCCTGACCAGCGCCCCCACCGAACCTCAATGAAAGTCTTCGGCAGCTGAGCTCGGCCTGGCACTGGGGTGGGGTGGGGTGTCTCTGTGGAATGGCAGCCCCCTAAGTCTCCATCCCACCACTCCAAGCCAGAGCAGAGAAGAAGGGAGACTGTCTCAGAGGAACAAGGTTTAATACTGGGGCTGGGGGTGCCCCCCATCTGCTCCCAATACCGGCCTCCAGCTCTTCCTCCAGCGATTTGATCCAGGCTCCGGCATCAGAGGGAGCCCAGACAGGGCCCTGGGAGGCTGGGTTTGGGGGTGGGGGGGTTCCCTGGAGATGCTGATGGGGGGGTATCATAAACAGATAGTTAAGGGTTAATGTCTCTTTTACCTGTAAAGGGTTAACAAACAGGGAACCAAACACCTGACTAGGGGACCAATCAGGAGACAAGATATTTTCAAATCTCGGTAGAGGGAAGCCTTGGTTCGTGTTTTTTGGGTTGGGCTTTGTTCTCTCTGGGTCCTGGAAGGGACTGGACGTGCAACCAGGTTTCTTGCCAACCTCCCTGCTACAGTCTCTTATATATTCAGAATAGTGAGTATCTAATAAGGATCAGGCGGTTACAGTCTTTTTAATTGGTTTTCCTTTATTTGCAAATGTGTATCTGGCTGGTAGAAATTAAATGTGTATTTGGCTGAAAATATTTTAAATTGTATTTCTGCTGGAGGAGGCTTTTTCTTCAGTTTCTAGAAGCTGACAGACCCTGTAATATTCCATCTTAAATTTACAGTGATTTTCTTTATTCTTTTATTAAAAGTTTTGCTGTTAAGACCGGTCTGATTTTTCCCCCTTGGTGAGTCTCAAGGGAATTGAGTCTGTACTTAGCAGGGAAGGAGAAGGGAGGGGAAGGGTGGAATCCCTTTGTTTTAGATTCACGCTCCGTGAATCTGTCTCTCTCTCCAGGAGACCTAATTTCTCTGTGTTGTGATTCAAGGAGTTTGAATCACAATAATCTTCCAGGGTAACCCAGGGAGGGGAAGCCTGGGAGAGGCAACGGTGAGGAAAGGGGTTTACTTTCCTTGTGTTAAGAGCCAGGGGGTCTGGGTCTTGCTGGTCCCCAGGGAAGGTTTAGGGGGGACCAGAGTGTATCAGGCGCTGGAATTCCTGATTGGTGGCAGCTTATCAGATCTAAGCTGGTAATTAAGCTTAGGGGAATTCATGCTAGTACCCCAATTTTTGGACTCTAAGGTTCAGATTGGGGAAAGATACTATGACAGGGGGATCCCAGGGTGCGAGGTCTGTCCTGGAGGCTGAGGGTGGGAGTTCTCCTGGGGGATTATCACTGCTGGGGGGCATTCCCCACGGACAATGGGGGGAGTCTCTAGGGGTTTCCATGGATGCTGAGAGGGGATCCCTTTGGGAGGGCCAAGGATGTTGTGGATGGTTCCCAGGTTTGCTGAAGGGTACCCCACTGGGGGGAGCTCAGGCTCTGCCCATTGGGGTCCCTGGAAGAGTACCCTACCCCAGTTTTTCTCTGGGTGTTCCCCATGGTAGGGGGTTCCCCATGGGTGGGGTCCTTGTGGTCAGGGACCCCAATTGTGGAGACCCTCAGGGAGTTCCCCATGGCAGGGGGTGTCCCTGGGTGATTCCTTGTTGGGGGGATTCCCCATGGCGGGGGGCATCCCTGGGCGGTGCCCTGTAAGGGGGGGTTCCCCCCTGTGGCCTCTGCGGCTGGCGTCACCTCTGGATCTGGGCATATACGGACTCGGCTCGCTGCAGCAACTCCTGCCAGGGGAGAGGGGCTGTTAGAGACAGACAGACATGGGAGAGGATCCCTGACACACTGACCCTCCCAGCCCCTCCTACCCCACCCCCAGGAGGCTGAACTGGGGGGACTCACCGTGTAGTTGGGGTCTGGCTGGGGAGGCAAGGGGATAGCCTGCAAGACAGACAGACAGACAGACATGGGGGAGAGGAGAGAGATTCGTTATAACCGGCCTTTGATCCCAACCCTCTCCAGGATCTTCCCTGCCCCCCAGCAGGGAACAGACCCCAGGGAGAAGCTCTGACCCAGGAGCTTGTGGGGAACGGGGGCAGGGGGATGGGGAGGGTGGTACCTGGCAATGACCAGGGGGCAGCATCCCAGGAGTTCAAGGGGTCAGTGCTATGGGGTCCCCAGGGGGGCAGTGCCTGGCCCAGCCTCACTCACCGGGGGAACTTGGGGGTTAATTTCAGGGTTTCTTCCCTCCGGTTGGGGCAACTCCAAGGAAGACTCCATCACCTCGTAAATCGGCTCCATGTCATCTGGAGAGAGAATGGGAGATAGAACCCAGGCGTCCGGGCTCTCAGCCCCACCACCAAGCCCTACATCAGGGCTGTGACTCACCCCTGGCAGATCTTTGTGGTTTCTTCCCTTTGGGATCCAGTTTTCCTGTGGAGCTAAACAGAGCCGGGAGCTGACATGATAATCCCAAGGGAATCCCCACCCCACCTCACCAGGAGAAAACAACCCAGATGTCCTGGCTCCCAGCCCCCCTCCTCCCTCCCCCTCTAACCCACTACACCCCACTCCCCTCCCAGAGCCAGGGAGAGAACCCAGGCATCCTGGTTTCCTGCCTCACACCCCGCAACTGTAACCACTAGACCCCACTCCCCTCTCAGATCTGGGGATAGGACCCAGGAGTCCTGGCTCCTAGCCCCCCCAACCCACTAGACCCCGCACCCCTCTCAGATCTGGGGATAGGACCCAGGAGTCCTGGCTCCTAGCCCCCCCAACCCACTAGACCCCGCACCCCTCTCAGATCTGGGGATAGGACCCAGGAGTCCTGGCTCCTAGCCCCCCAACCCACTAGACCCCACTCCCCTCCCAGAGCCAAAGAGAGAACCCAGGCATCCTACCCCCTCCCCTCCCCCGCGCTTACCCTCTGGCCAGGTCCGAGCTGCGCAGGATGAAGTGGTAGATGACCACGGCTCCCAGAGCTCCGGTCAGCAAAATCCCAACCACGACCCCCGCCACCACCCAGCCCAGGACCTGCGGGGTGCTGGGGGCTGCTGTGGCCAGGGGAGGCCCTGTGCCTGAGCCCGGGGGGAGCAATGTCCTTGGACCCAGGGTGGTCGCTGGGGCTGCAAGGAAGAGAATTGGGGAGAAGTGAGTGTTGGGGGGAGCTGGGGCTTGGGGGGGATCCCAGGGGGTCCCTGTGGACAGAGCAGAGTCCTGGGCTGGGGGAACGAGCGGGGCTAATGGGGTTTGGGGAGGGATCACCCTCTGGCTCCCCCTGAGGGCTGAAGGGTTGGGGGTCCCTGGGGCAGTCCATGTGGGGGATGGGGGGGTCCTCCAAGACTGTCCCTGGGAGGTAGGGGAGTTTATGGGGGAGTCCCTGGAGGGATGGAGGCCATGGGGGGTATGGAGAGGGGGAAGGGGTGATGGGGGGGCTTTGAGGAGTCCCCGGGGGGGGGTCTCTAACCAGCCTGCAGTCAACACCCTCCCATGGACCAGGCCTCTCGGCTGCTCTCCGGAGCAGGACTCCGGGGAATGACCAGTGGCCGGGCCAGGCCCCACCGCCACCACCAGCCGAGTACCTCGTGTCTGTGCTTTGGGCCTGGACGCGGAGCAGACCCAGCGGCTGATGCTGCCCCACGCTCCAGCGCTGCCACTGGGTACAAGTGACTGAGCCAGTGCAGCTAGGGTTGAAGATCCGGAACCGGGACCTGTCCCCAGCATTTGCCAACAGCCCCATCGGCTTGAGGCTCTATCGCTGCCTAGAGCGCCTGTCCGCAAGGGGCTGTGGACAGCTCCGAGCGCGCCGCCTGCCTGCAGCCATGATCTGTGGGGGGCCCACGGGGCTCTCGGCTGGCCCAGGGTTCTCTAGACAGGGGCTTGCTCCTGTGAGGAGAGTCTGACGCCTTAAACCAGCCCGCCCAGCTCTGTGAATTTCACACCCCAAGCCAGGACAAGAGGCCGCATCTGCACGTGGCTATGGCCATGGAAGAATTCTTCCCCTGACTCCATGGCTGCCGCTCTGGGGGCTGGACTGACCAGGCTGACAGGAGCGTCTCTGCTACACAGGCAGGGCCTAGCCGTGAGCTGGAGCACAGACCTGCCAAGGAGCCAGTGTTTAAGGCTCACCCGATCCTGGTGTGACCCGTTCAGCACAGGCCACCAGCACGCTGCGCTTTTCTCAGCTTTACAGTCCTAGCCACAGAAACATCCCAGATAAACGGTTACACGCCCCACCCGGACAATGCCGGATGAGCTGGGGAACGGGCTGTTAACGAAGGCTACATACGACCAGCGTGTTCTGGGCCAGAGGAGCTAACACGTTCAGTGGTGCCTTACGAAGCCATTGGGACGCATAGCTGTGCTGTGCGTGTCACCCCTAGGGTGACCCAGCAACTGGTCCAGAACCCAACGAAGCCACAGCCCAGAATTAAGCCAACCCAACCCCTAGGACAGGCGCACTGAGCTAGCCACTGGAGCTTGGAGAGGTGGGTTGTGAACACGGATGGACCAGCCCCTTTTGGCACTGCAGGACACGTCCGCACAATGGTGCCACATCGCTCAGGTGACCCAGCCGTGTGGCACGAGTGGCAGCTGCACACGGAGACCCTCACGTACGAAGTTCCTACTGGGCGTCTCGCAGCGGTGCTGGGATAACCCAGCGTGGGGACGGAGCCACGGGCAGCTGAGTTCCTTGGTTGCTGTCTCAGGCTGGCGACAAAGCCAGCGAGTGAGTCGAACGGGTTTATATCATAGCAGTGCGACGAGCCACTAACCGAGGCCGGAGCCCTGCGCGAGGGGAAGGGACGTGCCAGAGAGACTCTGCAGAGAGCGTGGCCTGCTGGTGAGGCAAGCACAGGCTGGGCAGAGAGAGGGCCATGGGAAGTCACTGCCCCAGCTCGCTGCAGCCTGAAACAGAGCCAGTGGGTGGCCAGTGCCTGGTCCCTTGTGCCCCACACAAAATGCGATGGCTCATTGTGGCCCACCCCAGCCAGGAGGTTTTGCACCAAAACTCTGGAGTTTCCCACTATTGCAAGATGCCACAGAGAAGACAACTTGTTTCCTGTCTGGCTGAGGAGAAGGCACAGCTCACATCCTGGCTGGATGCTTCCAACCTGGCTTTCCAGCTGCCCCAGACGCTGGGCTGGGCAGGGCAGGGACCAGGCCAGACTGCCGAGCAGTGCTCGATCGTATCTCACCCCCTGTGCCTCATTCCCCCGCGACAGAGCATCTCCTGGAGAGCCTGGCCCAGGAGACACCCCCCAAGGGTCACTCCCTGACAGCACCAGTTCGCTCTGCTGGGCAGGGCCCTGGGTAGAGACAGCAGCGAAATCCAGAGACGAGAAAGGATCCAGCTGTTCTATACACAGCGCCCTGAGCGAGTCACCTAGTGACCGTCCATCCGTCTATCGCCCCGGCGCTCTCCGGTCATTGCAGGAGCGAGGGCAGAACCCACCCATGCCAGGTCCAGCTGACCTGCGGCACAGGCTCAGGTCCGGAATGTGTGAAAGCTCCTCGCTCCCAGTGATCAGGCAACGTTTACTCTGGTACTGTCCCCCGCGAGGGCTGCCTGGCTTTCATGCCTCCAGCCAGGCGCGCCTGAGAGAAACCCTCTGAAGGGCTGAGCTCCGTGGGGGCTGTTGGCATGGCGTCAGCGAGTTTAGTCGTAGTGGTGTAGACGTGACTCTGCGTCAGTGAGTACCCGAGAGTGCCGAGGCTGGACAAGCTCAGCCCAGGCTGAGTCCGACAGGCAAAGCCACTGCAAGAATCCCAGCGTTTAACAGAACTGAACCTACCACGTACACACAGACTCTGCAGCTCCAGACGAAAGGTCCAAATTGGTTTGTGAGCTGCAGGTTGCGCCACCAAGTGCACCAGCCCTGGAGGCCTGGGGCCTCCCGCCCTGCCCGTTTCCTGGGGTTTCATGCGCAATAGCCCTGACGTGCACAACTGGCCCCCTGGCTCTGGTAACGGCCGACAGCGCCATGCAGTAACGTGGCTCCACTTCCAAATGCCACCGGAGCACTGGCTGGCTGACTTGCCCCTGGCAGACAAGCTGCTTTGGCTCAGGGGCTAGGTTGGTATCAAGTCTCAGCCCAGACCAGGGTAGTGGGAGAGCAGCTGCCTCTGACTGAACGGAAGGGACTGATTGTCCCTGATCTTTGTAACACCTCTGCTGGGGCGCAGTACAGGCCGTCCTGAATGCTTGCCGCCAGCTCTCCTTTGCTTTCAGAGTTTTGCTGCTAAACTCGTCCGCTTCTAGTAATTTTCTGGCCGAAGGGGACGGACGGAGCCAAAGCCCAGCAGGAAAATAAGCTGAGGTAACCGGCTCACTCTTTAGCCCATGTGAGTTTTAGAACCTAGCCTGCCCACCGGGTCTTGGAGGGGCTGTGGTGCTGGGTACCCTGGGGGACGGATGGATCCCTGCAGAGGGTCCCAGAGGGTGTGGTGTCTCTGAGATGTGATTTACCAACCACCTGCAGCCCCACCCTGTTCCTCTCACACCCCGGGGGCATGGGAGATTGGAGGTGTCTGGGGGAAGGCGCAGGCTGTAGGGGGGCCACTCACCGCTCACCCGCAGCTCCACGGTGCCCTTCTCGCTGCCCTGCGGCACCAGCTGCAGAGCGACCTGGTAGGTGCCACTGTCATTGGCCTGGGCGCCCTGAAGGAGCAGAGACCCGTTGGGAAAGCCAACCTCGCGGCCTGTGAACTGCACCCCATTGCGCTGGGGGCGCTCCTGCCCCGGGAAGTAGCTGAAGATGCGGGTGCTGCCATCAGCCAGCCGCCCCCGGTACCAGTCGAAGTGACGCAGGGGCTCCAGGCCGCCTTCCACGGACAGAGTGACGTTCTGCCCCACGGATGGAGCCTCCGGGATCCTGCGCACCACAACAGTACAAACCACAGCGCGGGGACCCCAGCACAACAGGAGACAGCCTGGCGGGACAGGGAGAGGAAGAGAGATAGTGAAAGTGACCCTCACTCCTGAACCGCAGCCCCTGCTAGCCCAGCCCTGGGCTCCTCCGGCCGCAGCTCTGCCAGTGCCCCTCACTCCGGACCCACAGCCCCTGCTAGCCCAGCCCTGGGCTCCTCCGGCCGCAGCTCTGCCAGTGCCCCTCACTCCGGACCCACAGCCCCTGCTAGCCCAGCCCTGGGCTTCTCCCCGCACAGCTCTGCCAGTGCCCCTCACTCCGGACCCACAGCCCCTGCTAGCCCAGCCCTGGGCTCCCCCCCCACAGCTCTGCCAGTGCCCCTCACTTCCGACCCACAACCCCTGCTAGCCCAGCCCTGGGCTCCTCCCCCCACAGCTCTGCCAGTGCCCCTCACTCCCGACCCATAGCTCCTGCTAGCCCAGCCCCGGGCTCCTCCCCCCACAGCTCTGCCAGTGCCCCTCACTTCCGACCCACAGCCCCTGCTAGCCCAGCCCTGGGCTCCCCCCCACAGCTCTGCCAGTGCCCCTCACTCCCGACCCACAGCCCCTGCTAGCCCAGCCCTGAGCTGCCCCCACAGCTCTGCCAGTGCCCCTCACTCCCGATCCACAGCTCCTGCTAGGCCAGCCCTGAGCTCCTCCCCCCACAGCTCTGCCAGTGCCCCTCACTCCCGACCCACAGCCCCTGCTAGCCCAGCCCTGAGCTGCCCCCACAGCTCTGCCAGTGCCCCTCACTCCCGACCCACAGCCCCTGCTAGCCCAGCCCTGGGCTCCCCCCAGCTCTGCCAGTGCCCCTCACTCCAGACCCACAGCCCCTGCTAGCCCAGCCTTGAGCTGCCCCCACAGCTCTGCCGCTGCCCCGACCCACAGCCCCTGCTAGCCCAGCCCTGGGCTCCCCCCAGCTCTGCCAGTGCCCCTCACTCCAGACCCACAGCCCCTGCTAGCCCAGCCCTGAGCTCCTCCCCCCACAGCTTTGCTTGTGCCCCTCACTCCCGACCCACAGCCCCTGCTAGCCCAGCCCTGAGCTCCTCCCCCCACAGCTTTGCTTGTGCCCCTCACTCCCGACCCACAGCCCCTGCTAGCCCAGCCCTGAGCTGCCCCCACAGTTCTGCCAGTGCCCCTCACTCCCGACCCACAGCCCCTGCTAGCCCAGCCCTGGGCTCCCCTTACACATTTCTCCGTGGCTCACCTGCAAACAGAACCCCCTTATACGGGGTGTTCCGGAAACAAGGCCCTCCCATCCTTCCCGGAGGCAGGAGCAGAGGGGAGGGTCACAGTCTGTGGAGAGAGGAGAAGGCACCTGAGAGAGGGTCCCAGTCGGATGCCTGGGTCCCTTTGCTGAAGTGCATTTACCAAGGGTCCCAGGCTCAGCTCCTCTGATGGGCTTTGGATGTGGGATCTCTGCGGGCCACCCGCGGGGGCGGCGGCACCACTCGAGAGCTGCTCAACCCGTCTGGCCCTGAGTCACCCAGAGCCTGGAACGTGGGATGGAGAGGCGGGTGCCCTGGTGCGGAGCCCAGGAAGGTGCCTGGGAAACAGACGGGGGGTGGGGAGGGAGCGCCCTGCGCATCAAAAACAAGGGGAGAGAACCCAGGAGTCCTGGCTCCCAGCTCCCATCAGACCCCCTTCTTTCCCGGGGGAGGGGCAGAACCCAGGAGTCCTGTCCTGGCCCCCATCAGACCCCCTTTCTTTCCTCGGGGGGGGGGGGGGGAAGAACCCAGGAGTCCTGTCCTGGCCCCAGGCCCCCACCACCAGACCCCCTTCTTTACCGGGGGCAGGAGAAGAGCCCAGGAGTCCTGGCCCCCAGGGGTAGGTCCCCGTGTCTTACCAAGTGCTGAGCCCACCCCCTCGGGGGCCGGTGGGGCTGGCGGTAGGTCGGTCGGTCGGTCCCTCTGTCCGTCTCCTCCCGGCTCTGACTCCCTCCCGCGTGGGGCCGGGCTAGGGCCGGACCTGTACCCTTCGCCTGTTCGCGGCGGCTCTGCGCTGCTCCGGGGGGTCGGTGCAATCGGACCCCCCCGCCCGCATAACACGGACACGCCCCACCCTTAGTGTCCGGTCCAACCGCCCCCCTCCGAGTTCAGTCTGGGGAGCAGGGAGCAGAAATCTCGGGGGTGGGGGGCGGGCTCCAGTCACACCCCGGGGCCCCGCCCCCAACCCCGCTGGGGAATCCCGGCCCCTCCGGGCAGCCAAGAAACTGGGGGGCCTCCCCCCTCTCCATCCTACTGACTCAAGGCCCTCCCCACGGAACAGCGCCCCCCGCCGAGCCCGCAACCCACAGCACAGCGCCCCCTACCGAGCCCCCAACCCCTCCCCACGACACAGCGCCCCACGCCGAGCTCCCCACCCCATGCCCACAGCGCCCCCTGCTGAGCCCCCCACAGCACAGCGCCCCCTACAGAGCCCCCAACTCACAGCACAGCGCCCCCTACCGAGCCCCCAACCCCTCCCCACGACACAGCGCCCCACGCCGAGCTCCCCACCCCATGCCCACAGCGCCCCCTGCTGAGCCCCCCACAGCACAGCGCCCCCTACCGAGCCCCCAACCCCTCCCCACGACACAGCGCCCCACGCCGAGCTCCCCACCCCATGCCCACAGCGCCCCCTGCTGAGCCCCCCACAGCACAGCGCCCCCTACCGAGCCCCCAACCCCTCCCCACGACACAGCGCCCCACGCCGAGCTCCCCACCCCATGCCCACAGTACAGCGCCCCCTACCGAGCCCACAACTCACAGCACAGCGCCCCCTACCGAGCCCCCAACCCCTCCCCACGACACAGCGCCCCACGCCGAGCTCCCCACCCCCTGCCCACAGCTCCCCCTGCTGAGCCCCCCCACAGCACAGCGCCCCCTACCGAGCCCCCAACCCCTCCCCACGACACAGCGCCCCACGCCGAGCTCCCCACCCCCTGCCCACAGCTCCCCCTGCTGAGCCCCCCACAGAACACCGCCCCCTGCCGAGCCCCCAACTCACAGCACAGCGCCCCCTACCGAGCCCCAAACCCCTCCCCACAGCACAGTGCCCCCTGCTGAGCCCCCAACTCACAGCACAGCGCCCCCTACCGAGCCCCAAACCCCTCCCCACAGCACAGCGCCCCTTGCCGAGCCCCCAACTCACAACACAGCGCCCCCTACCGAGCCCCAAACCCCTCCCCACAGCACAGTGCCCCCTGCTGAGCTCCCAACTCACAGCACAGCGCCCCCTACCGAGCCCCAAACCCCTCCCCACAGCACAGCGCCCTCTACCGAGCCCCAAACCCCACCCCACAGCACAGTGCCCCTTGCCGAGCCCCCAACTCACAGCACAGCGCCCCCTGCTGAGCCCCCTCCCCACAGCACAGCGCCCCCCGCCGAGCTCCCCACCCCCTACCCACAGTGCCCCTTGCTGAGCCCTCAAGCACAGAGCCCCCTGCTGAGCCCCTCACAGCATAGCGCCCCCTGCTGAGCCCCCTCCCCACAGCACAGTGCCCCCTGCTGAGCCCCCTCCCCACAGCACAGCGCCCCCCACCGAGCTCCGCGCCCCCTGCCCACAGTGCCCCTCGCCGAGCCCCCAACTCACAGCACAGCGCCCCTGCTGAGCCCCCCACAGCGCCCTCTGCAGAGCCCCCAACCCACAGCACAGCACCCCTACCAAGTCCCCAACCCCTCCCCAGAGCACAGTGCCCCCTAACTAGTCCCCAACCCCCTGCCCGCAGCACCCCTACCGAGCCCCCTCCCCACAGCACAGTGTCCCCTGCCGAGCCCTCACCCCACCGTGCCCCCTGCTGAGCCCCCAGCACAGCGCCCCCACCTCACAACACAGAGCCCCCCGCAGAGCCCCCACCCCCTCTCCACAGCACAGCACCTCGTGCTGAGCCCCCACCCCCTCCCCATAGCACAGCACCCCCCACTGAGCCCCCTCCCCACAGCACAGCATCCCCTGCCAAGCCCCCTTCCCACAGCGCCCCCTGCTGAGCCCCCAACCCCCTCCCCACAGCACATCACCCCTCCCCCCCGCCGTAGACCCATTCCCAGCCAGGGCCGGCTTTAGGAAATGTGGGGCCCAATTCAAACATTTTCCGCGAGGCCCCAACAGAGATGACTAAAAAACAAAAATGTAAAAAAATAGCCTTTCATTTCTTAGCAACCAGTTCCCTATAAAAAGTTCTGATTTAAGGGATGTGCCACAGTACTTATTTTTTGTCCCAATAGGGTTACCATACATCCGGATGGCGATTTAAGAACCAAAAAGCCTGACATGTCCAGGAAAATACAGATGTATGTTAACCCTCCCTAAAGTTCTTTTTTTAAAAAGATGGGCCTGAACTAGAAATGGGCTCCATTTCACGTGTGGGTCCCCGCCACTCCCTGGGGGTGTGCTAGGGTGATCAGCAGCAAAGAGTCCTGTGGCACCTTACAGACTAACAGACGTTTTGGAGCATGAGCTTTCCTGGGTGAATACCCACTTCGTCGGATAGTCTGTTAGTCTATAAGGTGCCACGGGATTCTTTGCTGCTTTTACAGATCCAGACTAACATGGCTACCCCTCTGATACTAGGGTGATCAGATGTCCTGATTTTATAGGGACAGTCCCAGTTTTTGGGTCTTTTTCTTATATAGGATCCTATTACCCCCCCACCCCGTTCCAATTTTTCACACTTGCTGTCTGGTCACCCTAGGGTGTGCACATGTGTGGGTCCCAGCTGCTCCCTGCCCCCCTCATTGAAGCAGGTGTGCAGGGTTACTGCCCTGGGAACTGCAGAGCACCAGTGGACATGGAGCTGGCTGCAGGCAGGGCAAGGGGCTGACTGGAGGTAGGGGCTGGCTGCAGGCAGGGCAGAGGGTGTGGGGCTGGCTGGAGATAGGGGCTGGTGCGGGCAGGGCAGGGGGTGAAGGGCTGGCTGGAGACAGGGGCTGGCTGGAGACAGGCTGGCTGCGGACAGGAGGCGCAGGTCTGGCTGCAGGCAGGGGCTGGTGCGGGCAGGGCAGGAGGTGCAGCAGGGGCTGGCTGCGGGCAGGGGGTGCAGGTACAGGGGGTACAGCCCACCCGGTACAGTAAATGACCCCTTCTCCTTCCTCCCCCACCAGGGTAGCAGCAGCAGCTTGGGGCTCAGGGGCTATTGAAAAGGCCTGGGGCTCCCCTGCTTCCACCCGCAGGCCCTGTAAATAGCCAGGGAGCCCTGGGGAAGCGATGGGGCTCCCATGACTATTTAAAGGGCCAGCGCGGTAGAAGCAACAGGAGCCCCAGAGTTTTTAAATAGCCCCCAGAGCCCCGCAGCCCTACCCCAGGGCTCCAGCAGTGGGGCTCTGGTGGCAATTTAAAGGGTCCCAGCTGGGAGCCCCAGGCCCTTTAAATTGCCCCCTGGGGAAGATGGGTCACCCCGGTACAGTGCACCGACTCTTGCCAGTATGCAGTACCAGGGCTTGGGCATGGGGCTGGAGCCAGGGCAGAGGGTGCAGGGCTGGCTGCAGGCAGGGGCTGGTGCGGGCAGGGCAGGGCAGGAGGTGTGGTGCTGGCTGGAGACAGGGGCTGGTGCGGGCAGGGCAGGGGGTGTGGGGCTGGAGACAGGGCAGAGGGTGTGGGCTGGAGACGGGCTGGCTATGGGCAGAGGGTGCAGGGCTGGCTGCAGGCAGGGGCTGGTGCAGGCAGGGCAGGGGGTGCAGGGCTGGCTGGAGACAGGGGCTGGTGCGGGCAGGGCAGGGGGTGCAGGGCTGGCTGGAGACAGGGGCTGGTGCGGGAAGGGCAGGGGGTGCAGGGCTGGCTGGAGACAGGGGCTGGTGCGGGAAGGGCAGGGGGCGTGGGGCTGGAGACAGGGCAGAGGGTGCGGGCTGGAGACAGGGGCTGGCTGCGGGCAGAGGGTGCAGGGCTGGCTGAAGGCAGGGGCTGGTGCAGGCAGGGCAGGGGGTGGGGGCCTGGCTGGAGATGGGCTGGTGTGGGCAGGGGGTGGGGGGCCACCCCGGTACAGCACACCGACTCTTGCCCGTATGCAGTACCAGGGCTTGGGCGCGGGGCTGGTGCCAGGGCAGAGGGTGCACGGCTGGCTGGAGACAGGGGCTGGTGCAGGCAGGGCAGGGGGTAGGGGGCCACTCCGGTACAGCACACTGACTCTTGCCAGTGTGCAGTACCAGGGCTTGGGCGCGGGTCCTGATTCAGGGGAATTGGTTGAACTGGCCTAAAGCTGTCCTGTCTCAGCAGCACAGAAGCCCCCGCCGAGACCCCTGCTCACTGCCCCCGACTTCTGAGCACCCCCCCCCGACACTGCTGCAGCCTGGCTCCACCTGCGACAAACAGGAGCCCCCTGTGGGCACCCCCCTCCCGCCAGTGCGGGGGGAGTGGTCAGGCTGCACCTTATCCCGCCTCCATCCAACCAGCCGCCCCGCCCGCTCCCACACGGGCCCTCTATAGACCTGGACGAATGCGCGTTTCCCCATTCACCACCAGGGGACCTCACGGGTCCATGGAGGAACTCGCCCCCGCCATCCCCCAAGCTCGTCTGCATCCCCCGAGGCTGGGGCCGGCCGGAGAAGAGGGGGCGTGACGGCCCAAGCGGCCAGGGCCCCTGGGTTCTATCCCAGCTATAGGCAGCGAGTGGAGATATATGGGGCTGGGAGCCAGGACTCCTGGGTTCTCTCCTAGCTCTAAGAGGGGAGTGGGGACTGGTAGTTAGAGCAGGGGGGGAGCCAGGACTCCTGGGTTCAGGCCCTGGCTCCAGAAGGAGAGTGGCAGTGGGGACTAGTGGTTAGAGCAAGTGGGGCTGGGAGCCAGGACTCCTGGGTTCTCTCCTGGCTCTGGGAGGGGAGTGGGGGTTGGTGGTTAGAGCAAGGTGGGGCAGGAAGCCAGGACTCCTGGGTTCTCTCCCAGCTCTGGGCGGGGAGTGGGGTCTAGTGGTTAGAGCAAGTGGAGCTGGGAGCCAGGACTCCTGGGTTCTTTCCTGGCTCTAGGAGGGAAGTGGCAGTGAGAACTGGGAATCAGGACACTCCTAGCTGCCTTTTTGCATTCTCACCCAACAGGTCTTTGCACACTCACCACCATTCTCCTGTGATCACACTCACCCTCCAGCACTCACCACCAATTTCTGTCAGCTGTCTGTCCTTGCACACACACACCCTTGTACCCTCACCACTGATCTTTGCACACTCATGCAAGGATGCACTCTCTGACCCTTCTTGCACTCACACATACCCTGACACATCCACCACCCACTCCTTGCACACATACCCACAGTGGTGCACTCACTGCACAGCTGTGTGCACTGTCACCCCCCTTTGACACTGGTGCCTGCTCACACACTCATCTTTGTGCTCCCCTGCAGAACACAGCCTCTCAGGGGATGGGTGGGGGGTCACTGCTCACCCAACCTGACACCCCCTCCCAGCTCCTCCCCCGCCGCCCAGTGGGGGATGCAGGATGCTGAGCAGGGACTTTCCAAACCCATCGCTTCTGGTAAATCGGATCCTGCTTCCAGGGGCGGAGCTGGGGAGAAGGAGGGGGCTGTTTGAAGGAGTTATGGGTGGGGGGGTACATGGACAGGGGGAAGCAGGGCAGAGGTGCACAGAGAGCTGAAAGATTGGTGGTTGGGCCCTCTCCGTCTGTGCTGGGCTGGGAACAGCCAGCTGTTCTCTCTGTTTGCAAGGTTTTCTGTGTTCTGCACCCCCACAGCCTGGCACTTCTCACTCACATGCATCCGTGGGACAAGGACCTGGCTGGGGGGACAACAGTGTCACTGCAGGGGTGCAGTGAGAGTGGGGGCAGGGGTCACTGAAGGGGGAGTAGGGAGGGGTCACTGTAGGGGGAGCAGTGGGAATGCAGGAAGGAGTCACTGCAGTGGGGATGCAGAGCAGGTGTCACTGCAGGGGTGCCATGGGAGTGGGGGAATGGGTCGCTGCAGGGGGGAGCACTGGAGATGCAGGGCAAGGGTCACTTCAGGAGAAGCAGTGGGGTTGGGGCAGGGTCACTGCACTGGGGAGTAGTGGAGATGCAGGGCAGGAGTCACTGTATGCAGGGGGAACAGTGGGGAGGTCACTGCAGGAGGAGCAGTGGGGGTGGGGCAGGGTCACTTTACTGGGGAGCAGTGGAGATGCAGGGCAGGGGTCATTGCAGGGGTGCAGGGGGGATGCAGGGAGGGGTCACTGCAATGGGGAGCAGTGGGGGTGGGCAGGGTCACTGCAGGGGTGCAGTGGGAGTCGGGACAGAGGTCACTGCAGGGGGATCAGGGGAGATGCAGGGCAGGGTCACTGCAGGGGGAGCAGTGGGGATGCAGGGAGAGGTCACTGGAATGGGGATGCAGGCAGGGGTCACTGCAGGGGGAGCAGTAGGGGTGGGGCAGGGTCACTTTACTGGGGAGCAGTAGGGGTGGACCATGGTCACTGCACTGGGGAGCAGTGGAGATGCAGGGCAGGGGTCACTGCTGGGGGGAGTGGTGGAGCTGGGGGGGAGTAGGTAAATTATCTACATCCCCACCCCAGGAAATTCCCTACTGGATCAACAGGGCAAAGTCTTCCATGGGCCATCCCACCCCCGCCCCCATATACCCAACCACTGCTCCTAGAATGCCCTGCTTCCCCATCCCCCCAGCCATGGGGTCCCCATGTTTCTGTTCTCTCCCCAGCCTCAGTGACTCAGCCCTTTGCAGTGGGCTTGGGACCCATCCCTGCCACTGGGGCAGGAGCAACACGGATGTGACAGAGTCCTTGGGGGAGGGGTGGGAGCCAGGACTCCTGGGTTCCATTCTCAGCTGTGCTGGTGACTTGCTGTGAGTTGTAGCTGAGTCACTCCCTCGGTTTCCCCAGCTGTGTTTGGGGTCACAGCCTGAGCCAGGGGCTGGCAGTGGTGGGGGCCTGGCTGGGCCCAGGACATGGTCCCTCACACCCTGGTCATTTCTCAGGCGCTGGGAGGGGAGGCAGGGAGGGATGGGGGGCACAAAGGGATGGATACATAGAGGGGCCTGGAGGAGTGTGGGGGAGGGATTGAAGGAGGGAGGGTGCATGAGGGAGGTATGGAGGTGAGTGGAGATGCGGGAGGGGTGGAAGGAGGGAGGGATGGGGCGTGAGGGGAGCTGGAGAAGGTTGAGTGGAGATGCGGGAGGGGTAGACAAAGGGGTGTGGGGGAGGGGTGGAAGGAGGTTGGAATGGGGGTGTGGGGGCGCTGGAGGGGGCGAGTGGAGATGGGGACGGATGGAAGAGAAGTGTGTTGGGGGAAGGTGGGGGAGGGCGGACTGAGAGGCATCCACCCACAGCTCCCTGGGGCTCTACAGTGACTCTGGATTCACCCCCGGGTGACTCAGACCTGCTCCTGCATCTACCCCGGGAGCTTGTGTTCCTGGCCCTGCTGCTGCCCCCCTACCATGGTCCCAGAGGGAGAATCCTCCCCAGCTTCCCAGGGAGCCATGAGACCCCCCTGGCTCCCATCCCCTCAAACTAATCAAGGGGGCTGCTTAATCTGCTAATGGCTGGCGCAGGCCCTGGTTCCCTGGCCCTGCTGCCCCCAGCCGGACCCCCGGACCAAGGCCGGGGGCAGACGGGCGCGCTTTGCGGGGGTGCCAGGGAGCCCCCTTCACTGACAGCCCCCGTCTCTCCGTGCCAGGGGCGGGGGGTGGAAGGGGTTAATCGTGTCCGGAACGGGACCTCCCCGCTCCACCCTCCTCCGCCGAGCCCGGGGCGTTCCCTGTCGCCCCCCTTCCGGGGCGTTTCCGGTGGGGAGGGGAGAGTCCGGGAAGCGGGCGGTGCGCCCTGGGCGCACACTTGGCACGGGGCCCTGGGCGCACCGGGGCTCCCCTGCTGCCGCTGCCGCTCCTGGGGGGCGGGCGAGGGGCGGGGCGGGGGCCGTAATTCTCCACCCCAAGCCCGGGGGGAGGCGGCTCTGAAAGTCCCTAGCGTTCAGCTGAGCGGGCGGGGAAGTCCCGGTGGCCCTTCCTCTACCCTGGCTGCCTGCTGCAGCCTTCCTGGCTTCAGTTGGGGGCTGTGGGCACCCACGGGGCAGCCAGGCCGCCCCCTCCCTGCGCGCCCGCTCCCTGGAGGTGCCCGGCTCTGCAGGGGGCACCTGCTGAGGCCATGAGCTCGCAAAAGGGCAGAACGGGGTTTGGCTGGTGACCCCTCGCCCACACAAGGGGCAAAGGACCCAGGAGACCGAGCGACGTTTGGCTGGTGACTCCCCCTCACGCCCACCCCGGGGGCACAGGACCCAGGAGACCGAGCCGGTTTGGCTGGCGACCCCTCCCCCACTCTGGGGGCAAAGGACCCCGGCGCCTGAGGAATGGCGGAGGAGATGCCCGTGGACCTGAGGACGTGGCGGAAGGGGGACAGCCCCGAGTGCCAGGGGAGCAGGGTTCCCCGTACCAAAGACCCCGGGGGGCAGCGGGCTCCTCAGGGCAGCCGGCCATTCCCTGCACCCTGGCCCGGCGCGTCAGGGGGGCCAAAGACTCCTCCCACCCACCCCGGGGCATCGAGCCCGGGGCCCCCCGACGAGGGGGGCAGGAAAGCGGAGACCTCGCTGCCCCTGCGCAAACGCCGCTACGCAGTGCAGGGGCCGGGCTGGGAGCGGCCCGGGCCCCCGGCCGGGAAAGTGCCCAAGACGGAGAGCGACGGGGGGCAGGAGGGCGCCTCTGGGGGGCAGCATCCCCCCTTTTGCAACGGCTACTGCCCCCCCTACGTGGCTGTGGAGTACTCCCGCCTGCCAGCTCCCTACCTCATAGGTGGGTGACCCCGCCCCACATCGCCCCCGCGGGGGCCCCCCGGCTCCTTCCTTTCCCCGCAGACAGCCGGTGTCTCCCCAGGTGCTGGCGGGTGGCCAGGACAGGTCCCACGGGCTGGAGACCCTCCCTCGCTCATACGCCGCGGGCCCGGGAAATGGGCTGGGGGCGGCGGAGGAGAGTCCTCAGGGGCCGGGTGAGGATTTCAGTAAAGCGATTGCTCAAACGTAGCCCTGGCCCCTACTCCTGGGTCCCTTGTGGGATGGGTTATGGGGGAGACCCCAGTAGGTGCTGGTCCTGGACTCCTGGGTCCCTAGGGACGGGTTATGGGGGAGACCCCAGGAGGTGCTGGCCCCGGACTCCTGGGTCTCTAGGGACCGGTTATGGGGGACACCACAAGAGGTGCTGGCCCCGGACTCCTGGGTCCCTTGCGATGTATAAGGGGGGTCCCTTCTTTCGCTCACGCACCCCCCATTCTTCTCCCCCCACCAGGTCTGACCGGACCCTTCCTGGTCCCGGAGCGGGCCCCATTCTTCCACCCCGTGGCCCCCCACCCCCTACTGCCGGCCCCTCTGCTGGGGCGCCCCGCCACTCCCTACCCCCTTCTCTGCCCCCTGCAGACACAGATGGCTGCTGACATCGCTACGGCGACCAAGCAGGACGAGGATGGAGACACGTAAGTGTGTGTGTGTGTGTGGAGGTTTGAAATGAGGGGTGAGTTTAAATAGCCCTGGGCCCCCAGTACGGACATGGGGGGCAAGGGGCCCATCTGCGAGCCCAGACAGAGCGAGCCAGCCCGGCTGGGAAGGGGAATCCCCGGCCCGTCTGTGTAGCCCTCCTCCCATCCCGGTCCCACCCCCTGCCGACGTTTTCTTCCTGCGTAATGGTCCCGTGGCTCAAACTTCTTACTGGAAGGGGAGGGGGATAGATTTCCTCCCCGGCTTCCTCTTCCTCCACCCTCCGCACCCACCCCCCCCGCGCCTGGCTGGGCACTGCTGCAGGGAAGATCACAGCGCTGGGTTCTTGTCTTGGCAGTGACAGGGCACTGTTCCTAGGGAAGCTTCCAGCACTGGATGCCTGGCTGGGCAGTGACAGGGCACTGTCATGGGGAAGCTTGCAGCACTGGGTTCCCAGCTGGGCAGTGACAGGGCACTATTCCTGGGGAAGCTCGCAGCACTGGATTCCTGTCAGGGCAGTGACAGGGTACTGTTCCTGGTGAAGCTCGCAGCTCTGGGTTCCCAGCTGGGCAATGACATGGCACTGTTCCTGGTGAAGCTTGCAGCTCTGGGTTCCCGACAGGGCACTGTGGCGGATAAGCTTTCAGCACTGGGTTCTTGGCTGGGCAGTGACAGGGCACTGTTCCTGGGGAAGCTCGCAGCTCTGTGTTCCCGACAGGGCACTGTAGTGGAGGAAACTCACAGCACTCGGTTCCCAGCTGGGCAGAAACAGGGCACTGTCATGGAAAACCTCGCAGCGCTGGGTTCCTGACAGGGCAGTGACAGGGCACTGTTCCTGGGGAAGCTCGCAGCGCTGGGTGCCTGGCTGGGAAGTGACAGGGCACTGTTCCTGGGGAAGCTCACAGCACTGGGTTCCCGACAGGGCACTGTGGTGAGGGAAGCTCACAGCACTGGGTTCCTGGCTTGGCAGTCAGGGCACGGTTCCTGGGGCAGCTCACAGCGCTGCAGCCTCCCAAGCCTGAGCTGCCAGTGGATATCGAAAGTGGCCTGTTTAAGACAGGAAGTGGAGGTCAGCGGGCGGCTGGGAGCTCTTACTGGAAGCCCATAGTCGAGGACCCCCGCCCCCGTTTGGACCGCGCTGATAAGAGGTTTCCTTTTATCGTAATTCACTGCTGGAGCGATTCTCTGAAATCACCTGCGACTTTGGGCCGGGGAGGGGGGGGGCAGCAGAGAGGCGGCCAGGGCTAGGGGGCAGCAGAGCTGGGGACCAGAGCAGGGAGCAGAGGGAGGGGTGAGCTGGGGTGACAGGACTCTGGGGGGCAGGACATGGGAGGGAGAGGGGGAGCTGGGCGAAGGGAGCCAAGGGGCCGTCGGGAGGGTGAAGTGGAAGATGAGGAGGTCTCAGACCCAGTGGGGACGATGTGGGGCAGGACGGGGACCTCGCTTACATTGCAACGCTTGTTCTAAGCAGCACCAGTGTCGCTAACAGATCAGAAAGGGCAGCATCTCTGGGGGGGGCACTCCAGTAACTTGCTGCACCCGCTGTTCTAGCTGGCATCTGCCCAGGGGTTACTAGGGAGCTGCTGGTGAAGGGGAGCTCTCGTGGGGCACTGCCCAGGGCGGTGAGCTCCCAGCTGGGGATTCCCGTGACACCTGGGACTTTCTGTGGCTGGAGGAGGGGAGAGGAACTTTCTGTGGAGCGGGGGGGGGGACCCTGAGGAGGTTCTACCCCCACTCCCCCACCCCAGTGATGGTCTCTCCTCCCCCTGCTCACAGGGCTCTGCACATCGCTGTGGCCCAGGGGAACCTGCCCATTGCCCAGCGCCTGGTCAGCCTCTTCCTGCAGGGTCAGCGGGACCTGGACATCTACAACAACCTGCGGCAGGTCAGTCCGGGGGCCGGGGTCCCAGCGGGGCAGGATGGGGGGGGCGGTCTGTGGGCTCTGATACCAGACTGGTCCCTGCCAGATGGGGGGAGCTGGGTATCGGAGGAGGGGTGTGATGCCGACCTGCCCCTGTCAGGTGGCACCAGGCTGATGGGGGGCGGGGCGGGGGGGGACCCGGGCACGGCGTTCCCAGAACCCACGTGCCCAGCCCCGCCCAGCCCCAGCGCAGACGGGACTTTCCCCGACAACTTCCTCCCCCGTTGCCTGGGCGACGCCCCAGGGTCAGAGCCTGAGTCACGGGGGAGGGGACGCAGCCAGATGGACAAACAGGCGCACCTGGCACCTGGAGCACTTACAGGTCGCCCTGCAGTGATGAGACACAAAGTGGGTCATGGGCAAACCCTGCAGCGCTCTCCCCTCTCCCTCTGGCTCCTTGCACATTCCCAGAGCACTGAGGCACGCCGCGTTGCACACTCACCATGCACGGCTGAGACACACACTCAGACACTCCCACTCCCCGGATACCTGTATTCCCGGAGCACTGCACACTCATGCACCAGGGCATGCTGCATTCCACACTTACGATGCACTGGTGTGACACGCACACTGACACACGCTCAGACACACTTGCTCCCTGCAACGAGCGTGTTCATGGACTTCCACAAGCATCGCACACTCCCACTGCGATAGCCTCACGCACCAGTCACACACACACGCACACTCGCTGCGGTGCACTTGCTGGCTCTCACAGAGACACAGCTTGCTGGGACATGCTCACTCACACCATGGCACCTGTGCACACTCTTACACGCTCATGCCCCCACCCCATCCCCGGAGCCCAGAAGGAGCCGCCAGCTCCATCCTATGGACAGGTGCCCCTCACTCTTGACCTGCAGCCCACAGATCCCCCAGTCCTGGGCTCCCCCCAGCTCTGCTGGTGTCCCTCACTCCTGACCTGCAGTCCCCAGTTACCCAAGCCCTGGGCTCCCCCCAGCTTTGCTTGGGTCCTGGATGGGGGTCTCTAAGCAGGGAACAGCCATCCTCAGTCCCATGTTGTGTGCCCCATTTCCTGTAAACCAGCACCTGAGCCAGCTCCAGCCCCTTCTCAGAAGTGTCTGCGTCAACATGGCTGGCGCCAGGGGCTGTGGTTAGCACCGTCGGGACCGGGCAGCTTCCTCTGGTTACAGGGTGTGCACCAGCTGCTCACAGCTTGCATGTCTCGGTGCTGTAAGCTTTGCTGTGGCAATGCCCTGCCTGAGTCCCCAGCTGGGAAACCCCCTGGTGCTGCGAGCTTCCTTGTGTGTGCCTCCAGCTGGGACCCGCTGCCCGGCATTGTGAGCTTCCCTGCAGCAGTGCCTTGTGCCTCTCCCCCCTCAGACCCCCTTGCACCTGGCGGTGATCACCACCCAGCCATCCCTGGTGAAGCTGCTGCTCTCGCATGGGGCATCCCCGATGGCACTGGACCGGCACGGACAAACGTCGGTGCACCTGGCCTGCGAGCACGGCAGCCCTCGATGCCTGCGTGAGCTGCTGGAGTGGGGCAGCAGCCGACCTGACCTGGAGGCCCGGAACTACGAGGGTGAGCAGGGCGGAAGAGGATGGGAGGGGGACTGGGGTTGGGAGGGGTGGATGTGGGGATGGGGGCTACTGGGGTCAGGAGGGGGTGAGGGAGGGAGCTTGTGGTTTTGAAAATTTTTCCAAACAGCTGACACTGGGACCAGACTCTCTGGAAAAGCCCAAAGGTCCCCCCCACAAGCCAGGCCAGCCCCCCCCACCATCCCTCCTCCTTGTGCCTCTCACCCCCCCCCCGTTTTCTCCCCCCAGGTCTCACCCCCCTGCATATCTCTGTGGCCACCTCGAACCGGGACATGGTGCTGCTGCTGCTGGAGCACGGGGCGGATATCGATGCTGTGGTGAGCATGGGGGGGCACCTACCCCCACCCCACAGACATGGTGTACGGGGGGCTGGGTACGGGGAAGCCCATCCCCTCCAACCCCCCCCCACACACACAAGGGGGTTGGGTACAGTGGTGGGGAAGGGGATGCAGAGCTGGGAGAGAACTGTGCGAACTGAGGGGGGATTTCCGGGGGGGAAGATGTGTGACTGTGGGGGGCAGGCTGTCTGTACCTGACGGGTCAGACCCTGCTGTGCACCCTATACAGGACATCAAGAGTGGCCGCTCCCCCTTGCTCCATGCCGTGGAGAACAACAGCCTGGACATGGTGGAGCTGCTAATACAGGTGAGGGTCAGCCCCCCTCTCCCCTCACACACCTGGCCCCTCTCCCTCCCTTCAGCTCTCCCAAATGTCCCCTTGCCCCAAAGAGGTTCCTGTCACTGTCCCCCCAAACCCTGCCCCCTCCCAGCCACCTCACCTGGTGCCCTGCCCTCCCCTGGACAGGACGCTCCGGGCAGGGGGGCGTTGTCTGTCCTGTCTCACCGCCTGTCTCTTCTCTCCCCCGCCCTGGCAGAATGGGGCGAATGTGAACGCACAGTCATATGCGGGGTGCACGGCGCTGCATGTGGCCAGTGGGCGGGGGCTGCTGGACGCCCTACGGCTGCTGGTGCGGAACGGGGCTGACTGCGGGATCAAGAACTATCACAACGACACGGCGCTCATGGTGGCCAAGAACCGGCGGGTGAGTGGAGGGGACACTAGGGGGCTGAGCAGGGGACTGGGGAGGGTTGGCAGGATGCAGGGGGGGACCCTGGGGGGTGAGCTGGGGGCTGGGGTAGGTCGGCAGGACATGGGGGGAATGCTGGGAAGATGAGAAGGGGGCTGGGGAGGGTTGGCAGGAAGACAAGGGGGGACCCTGGGGAGTGAGTAGGGGGCTGGGGAGGGTCAGCAGGAGGACATGGGGGGCTGCACAAAGAGGCCCCGGGGGGATTATGGGGAGGGAAAGGCTGGGGGTATAGAAGCTTGGAGGGAGGGAGAGTGGGGGCCATGGGGGTGAAGGGAAGCAGGGATGGGAGGGGCCACTGCTGCCATGTGGGAATTGGGGAAGTTATGGGGTCTTGGGGTGGGCCTGGGGGGCCTCCCAGCAGTACAGGGTAACACCTTTCATCCCCTGGTTCCCAGGTGATTGACATCCTGAGGGGAAAGGCCTCCCGGCCTCCCCCAGCCTCCGACTGCACCCGGGACGGGGCCTCCCCGGCACCCAGTTCAGCCAGCTCCCCTGGCGCCCGCCTGACTCCCAATGGTGAGTGCTGCCCCCCCAATGCCCCTGGCGCCCACCTGACCCCCAGCGGTAACACCCTACTGGCCCCCTTGGCCCATGTGCCCCCCCTAGAGCTCCCGAAGCCCCTTGGGGAGTGCCCCGTCTGAAAGTCACGCTCTGCTCTGCCTGCCCATGACCCCTGGAGCCAGCCCCATGGGGAGACGCACCAACCCCCTCACAACTCCGGGCTCCCTGGGGAGGGCAAAGCGTTTCCCAGGGGGCAGTGGGAGGACCCAAGGGTTCTGGGGGGAGGAGTTGGGATCTTGGGAAGGGGAGGGTTCCAGGTTCCCCTTTCGGGGGTGGGGTTCTGGGGCTGATTCCTGATGTCCCCTTTCTCCTCCCTGCAGGTCTGCCCAGTGCCTCCCCTGGCTCCCCACCGTCTGCCCCAAGCCCTCCTCACACCCCAGGAGCCTGCAGAACTGCCCCAACCAATCAGAGACCAGAAACTGCTGAGCCAGCCAATGGGTCATCAATGCCTGGCCCCCTCCATGGGGTGAAGCTGGAGGGAAACATGCTCACGCCCACCCTGAGGCAGCCAATGGGCTCTGCCACTGCCCCCAAACCCTTTCTGCGATTGGCCGAAAGCCTGCTGGAGCCTGCACTCCATGGTTCCATCTACCCAACTGCGTCTCCTGGCCTGGACACCTCAACCAATCACCTCTCGCTGGTGCCTGGCGCCTTTCACCCGTCCATTGTCCAGGGGCTGCCACCCAATCGGATTCACCTGAGAGGTGCTGGGCTGGACCAATCACGGACTCTGTGTGGGGCAGGGAGCCCACCTGTGGGTGCGGCCGAGGGGCAGTGGCTTTGCAGCAGGGACAGCGGGGGCAGCTGACAGCGGAGTCCTGGGGGCAGGCGCCCCTTCCAACCCAGGGACCCCAGGGGACTCGCCTGGGGATGTAGCACTGGGGTGACCGGCTCCTGGAGGACGCTGCGTCTCTGTGCACCGGACCTCATCTGTTCCTGAGGGACCCAGGCATCCGGGCCTCCTGGGGGGACCCTCACTGCCAGCGACAGCTGCCTACTCTCCTACAGGACCCAGGAGTCCGGGCATCTCCACGTGTTCCTGTGAGAGCCAGGTGTCTGGCTGTCTCCATGGAGGGGGGACCCATATGCTCCTATGGGGCCAAGGTCCCAGCCCCGGTGAAGTCCTGAAGAGAGGAGTGTCCGACAGGCCCCCTTGCATTCGCCTCCCCCTTCCTGGGATGGGGGCAGGGGGCAGTGTGTCTTCTTTCTGCCCTCCCCTCCCCCAGGAGCCAGCACAGAGTGGCCCTGCCAGGACCCCTGCCCCAAAACGGGGCCAGAGCCTGAGTGAAACCACAGCAGCCCCTGGGCAGGTCGCAGCTAACGCCCGGGATGGAGTCAGCAGCACTCAGCTGGGGGGAACCCTGGAGGGTGATTGGCTGCACTGAGACTGGACTCGCAGGGGCCCTCTATGCCTCCCCAAAAGGCTGCTGGGAGCTAGGCCCAGCCCCCACCCCCCATTCACTAGCATTAACCTTTCTGCTCCCAGGCTGCCCCCTCGGTGCTCTCCTGGATGCAGAAGCAGGTGGGTGGGGGATCCTGCCCCCCCACCTCAGAGTTGCTGCCAGTCACTGATACTTGAATCTCCTGGGGGGGAGGGGATGTTGTGGTTTGGGGGTAACTTATGAGGGTCTTTTCTAAGCCGTAATAAAATATTTTTTGTATTTTTTATCCTGAGACTGAAAGACTTAGGGGGCACTATGGGGCTGATGGGGGGGCGCTATGGGGCTGGACAGGTGCATGGGGCTGATGGTGGTGGCTGGACAGGCCCGTGGGGCTAATGGGAGGTGCTGTGGGGTTGGATGGGGCCCTAGGGATGTTAGGGGGGTGCTATGTGGCTGGATGGACCCATGGGGCTGATAGGGGTTCTCTGTGGGGCTGATGGAGGGTGCTATGGGGCTGGGGGGGCGCTATGTGGCTGGATGGGCCCGTGGGGCTAGTGGGAGATGCTGTGGAGCTGGATGGGCCCCTGGGGCTGTTGGGGGGGGGTGCTGTGGGGCTGGATGGACCTGTGAGGCTGATGTGGGGGTGCTATGGGGCTGGATGGGCCCCTGGGATGGGATGGGCCCCTGGGGCTGATGGGGGGGTGCTATGGGGCTGGATGGGCCCCTGGGATGGGATGGGCCCCTGGGGCTGATGGGGGGGTGCTATGGGGCTGGGCGGGCCCATGGGGCTAATGGGTGTGCTATGGGGCTGGACGGGCTCGTGGGGCTGATTCGTAGACTCTAGGACTGGAAGGGACCTTGAGAGGTCATCGAGTCCAGTCCCCTGCCCTCATGGCAGGACCAAATACTGTCTAGACCATCCCTAATAGACATTTATCTAACCTACTCTTAAATATCTCCAGAGATGGAGATTCCACAACTTCCCTAGGCAATCTATTCCAGTGTTTAACTACCCTGACAGTTAGGAACTTTTTCCTAATGTCCAACCTAAATCTCCCTTGCTGCAGTTTAAGCCCATTGCTTCTTGTTCTATCACTGGAGGCTAAGGTGAACAAGTTTTCTCCCTCCTCCTGATGACACCCTTTTAGATACCTGAAAATTGCTATCATGTCCCCTCTCAGTCTTCTCTTTTCCAAACTAAACAAACCCAATTCCTTCAGCCTTCCTTCATAGGTCATGTTCTCAAGACCTTTCATCATTCTTGTTGCTCTTCTCTGGACCCTCTCCAATTTCTCCACATCTTTCTTGAAATGCGGTGCCCAGAACTGGACACACTACTCCAGTTGAGGCCTAACCAGCGCAGAGTAAAGCGGAAGAATGACTTCTCGTGTCTTGTTTACAACACACCTGTTAATGCATCCCAGAATCACGTTTGCTTTTTTTGCAACAGTATCACACTGTTGACTCATTTAGCTTGTGGTCCACTATGACCCCTAGATCTCTTTCTTCCATACTCCTTCCTAGACAGTCTCTTCCCATTCTGTATGTGTGAAACTGATTGTTCCTTCCTAAGTGGAGCACTTTGCATTTGTCTTTATTGAACTTCATCTGGTTTACCTCAGACCATTTCTCCAATTTGTCCAGATCATTTTGAATTTTGACCCTGTCCTCCAAAGCAGTTGCAATACCTCCCAGTTTGGTATCATCCACAAACTTAATAAGCGTACTTTCTATGCCAACATCTAAGTCGTTGATGAAGATATTGAAGAGAGCCGGTCCCAAAACAGACCCCTGCAGAATCCCACTTGTTATACCTTTCCAGCAGGATTAGGAGCCATTAATAACTACTCTCTGAGTATGGTTATCCAGCCAGTTATGCACCCACCTTATAGTAGCCCCATCTAAATTGTATTTGCCTAGTTTATCGATAAGGATATCATGCGAGACCGTATCAGATGCCTTACTAAAATCTAGGTATAGCACATCCACCGCTTATCCCTTATCCACAAGACTCGTTATCCTATCAAAGAAAGCTATCAGATTGGTTTGACACGATTTGTTCTTTACAAATCCATGCTGGCTATTCCCTATCACCTTACCACCTTCCAAGTGTTTGCAGATGATTCCTTTAATTATTTGCTCCATTATCTTCCCTGGCACAGAAGTTAAATTAACTGGTCTGTAGCTTCCTGGGTTGTTTTTATTTCCCTTTTTATAGATGGGCACTATATTTGCCCTTTTCCAGTCTTCTGGAATCTCCCCCGTCTGCCATGACTTTCCAAAGATAATAGCTAGAGGCTCAGATACCTCCTCTATTAACTCCTTGAGTATTCTAGGATGCATTTCATCAGGCCCTGGTGACTTGCAGGCATCTAACTTTTCTAAGTGATTTTTAACTTGCTCTTTTTTATTTTATCTTCTAAACCTACCCCCTTCCCATGAGCATTCACTATGTTAGACATTCCTTCAGATTTCTCAGTGAAGACCGAAACAAAGAAGTCATTAAGCATCTCTGCCATTTCCAAGTTTCCTGTTACTGTTTCTCCCTCCTCACTGAGCAGTGGGCCTGCCCTGTCCTTGGTCTTCCTCTTGCTTCTAATGTATTGACAAAAAGTCTTGGGGGCGTTATGGGGCTGGATGGGCCTGTGGGGCGGATGGGAGGTGCTGTGGGGCTGGATGGGCCTGTGGGGTGGATGGGAGGTGCTGTGGGGCTGGATGGGGCCCTGAGGATGATGGGGGGGTGCTATAGGGCTGATGGGCACCTGAGACAGGACGGGCCAGTGGGGCTAATGGGGGGGTGCTATGGGTCTGTATGGGCCCGTGGGGCTAATGGGGGTGCTATGGGGCTGGACAGGCCCATGGGGCTGATGGGGGGTGCTATGGGGCTGGATGGGCCTGTGAGGCTAATGGGGGTGCTATGGGGCTGGACAGGCCCGTGGGGCTGATGAGGGGTGCTATGGGGCTGATGGGGGGCGCTGTGGGGCTGGACAGACCCGTGGGGCTGGTACAATTGTTCCCCGAGGATCATCCAGGCAGCTGCGCCACCTGGTGGCCGCAGGGAGAATTGCGGGCGGGTTCCAGCCTCGCCTCCGGGGCAGGGGCAGGCGAGGCCACAGGTGAGTCAGCGGCACCTGGAATTACAGGTAGGTTCAGGCCCGGGGCGGGTTCCCGGCTGCTCCCCCCCCCCCAGAGAGCTGCACAGGGTGTGACAGAACTGACAGCCAGTGCCCCTCACCCCCGACCCGCAGCCCCCTGGCTACCCAGCCCTGCCCCCCCCAGCTCTGCTGGTGCCCCTCACCCCCGACCCGCAGCCCCCTGCCAGCCCAGCCCTGCCCCCCCCAGATCTGCTGGTGCCCCTCACCCCCGACCCGCAGCCCCCTGGCTACCCATGGCTCCTCCTTCCCCAGCTCTGCCGGTGCCCCTCACCCCCGACCCACAGCCCCCTGGCTACCCAGCCCTGCCCCCCCCAGCTCTGCTGGTGCCCCTCACCCCCGACCCGCAGCCCCCTGCCAGCCCAGCCCTGCTTCCCCCAGCTCTGCTGGTGCCCCTCACCCCCGAACCGCAGCCCCCTGGCTACCCAGGGCTCCTCCCTCCCCAGCTCTGCCGGTGCCCCTCACCCCCCACCCACAGCCCCCTGGCTACCCAGGGCTCCTCCCTCCCCAGCTCTGCCGGTGCCCCTCACCCCCCACCCACAGCCCCCTGGCTACCCATGGCTCCTCCCTCCTCAGCTCTGCCGGTGCCCCTCACCCCCCACCCACAGCCACCTGGCTACCCAGGGCTCCTCCTTCCCCAGCTCTGCTGGTGCCCCTCACCCCCGACCCGCAGTCCCCTGGCTACCCAGGGCTCCTCCCTCCCCAGCTCTGCCGGTGCCCCTCACCCCCCACCCCCCACCCACAGCCACCTGGCTACCCAGAGCTTCTCCCTCCCCAGCTCTGCCGGTGCCCCTTACCCCCCACCCACAGCCACCTGGCTACCCAGGGCTCCTCCCTCCCCAGCTCTGCCAGTGCCCCGACTCCTAGATCCAAATGCCCCAGAGCTGCCGGTTCACACTTGCTCTGACAGGTGCATAGTGTGTAAAAACGCCCCCATGCTCCCTCCTATCTCCTCAGTGTGGGGGAGGGGAGTGACCTGTCCGGATGTGACCGGGGGGGGGCTCAAGGCCTTGCCTGTGGCCTTCTTGTGAAGCTGCTTGTTTGTGTCGCTTCCTCTATGTTTTTCTCTCGCTTTGTCTTGTTCTTTTCTTCGTTCCCTCCTTCCCTCCCTCTCGGTCAGACCCGCCCTGCCCAACCCTGGGTGCAGGAAGCACCGTCTCTCCCCTCCGGCCTTTCGCCAGCTGCCATGGCTGCTGCAGGGGGACCAGGTGCCCGGCGGGGCCCCTTCGCCCTGAGTGCAGCAGCTCGGCACTCGCTGGACAAGGCCCTACAGGGGCTGGAGAAGTTGCAGCGGCTGGTGGAGCAGCCGGGGCTGGGGCTGAGGAACAGCCCCCCCTGCCTGCTCCAGCTGCTGCCCCAGATGCGCCAGCACCTGCTGCTGATCCGGGGCCAGCCTGGGGCCAGCCTGAGCTGCCTCTGGGAGGCCGGCTACTTCCCTGTCTTCATCAACAACCTGCAGCGCAAGGTCAAGCAGGCCACCAAGCTCTTCAAGGGAGACCCGGCTGGAATTTTCCAGGAGGGGTCGGCCTCCAGGTACAGGCCCCAAGGGGGCACCATGGGGCAAGGAGGCAGGGAGAGATGGGAAGCCCAGGGCTGGGCTAGCAGGGACTGCAGGTCGGGAGTGAGGGGCACCGGCAGAGGTGTAGGGAAGTGGGGAGCCCAGAGCTGGGCTAGCGGGGGGCTGCGGGTCAGGAGTGAGGGGCACTGGCAGAGGTGTAGGGATGTGGGGAGCCCAGGGCTGGGATAGCAGGGTGAGGGGAAATGGCAGACCTGAGGGAGGGACCCCAGAGCTGGGCTAGCGGGGTGCTGAGGGTTGGGAGTGAGGGGCACCTGCCCATAGAGAGAGGCTGTCCACACCTGTTGGACTCTGGTGAAAGGGTGCAGCCCCGAGTTACTGAGTAACCAGCTCCTATCGCAGCAGAAGGAGAAACAGAACCAACAACAGAAAACGCCCAGATCCAGGGGTCTGGCTCCCCGCACTCCCAACGTCCATCCTCCCCATCCCAGCCTGGGTTCCCACCCCCCAAGCTCTGCTGGTGCCCCTCACTCCTGATCCGCAGCCCCTGCATCCCAGCCTGGGTTTCCCCCCAGCTCTGCTGGTGCCTCTCACTTCCGACCTCTCCCCAACGTACAAACTATCTTTCCTTCCCAGTGTCTGTTTCTGGGTGCCTGGAACTGACATTGTGGGATGGGGCAGGTGTCTGTCCATCTTCCCCCCGCAAGCCTGGGGTTGTTCAGTTCCAGCAGCGTCTCTGGGCCTCTTTGATGCTGCAGAGAAACTGCCCCTTTCCCCTTCCCATCCTGCCGCACCCCAAGTGTTTCCTGTTGACTGTGGTGGGGGAGGGGAGAGTGGACCTCATTCTCCCCCCTGCTCCCATCTCTTCCCCCAGGAGGATGCTGACCAAGCTGTCCCTGATCTTCAGCCACATGCTGGGGGAGCTCCGAGCACTGATCCCCAACGGGCAGGACCAGGGGCACCAGTACCAGCCCAGCCAGCCTCCCGCCAAGGCCTTCTGGAGAGGGACATGGGGGGCACGGTGAGATCCCTGTTACCTCCATTCCCCATTTACCCACCACTATTCCCCTCCCAGATCCATGCTGAAACATGGACTCCCTGGTATCCTTGCCCCACTGTCCTCCTCCCCCCTGCTTGCCCCCCAGGTATCCCCTTCACCTCTCCCACCTGGATACCCCCCTTCTTCCCCAGGGTCTCCCAACCTGCTACTTCCAATCCCCCATCAGCCCCATGGGCTCATCCCCCTCACTGCCCCTTGCCCCCACAGGAGCCTGGTGTCGTGGAGCGAGTTCCAGGCGGGGCTGCAGCGGGTTCACCCCATGGTGCCCGGCCCCATGGCGGCAGCCCTGAGAGCCACCATGGACCTGACCTGCAGCGACCACGTGTCCATCTTTGAGTTCGACATCTTCACTCGCCTCTTCCAGGTACAGGTGGGGGGAGGCAGGGCTGGACATGGGGGGCCAAGCTGTGGAGATGAGGGCTAGGAGGGGTAGTCATCACCCGCACACCTGCTCCCTCCATCCTTCCCCTCCCCAGCACATCCTCCCCTCATGGGCCCAGATTGCGGAGAGCGGGGGCAGCTGCTGTGGCCAATGCCTCTCCAGCTGGCTTCGCTCTAGTCTCTGCCCCCACCCACCTTCGAGCAGGGCCCAGGCGCTGGCCTTGATCCCCAGCAGGATGTGGCGTGTCTATCCCCGCTCAAGCTGAGCTGACCCGTGGGCGGGGGGGTTTCCGGCTCAGCAGCAGCAGAGCTGCAGCTGGGTGGGGGTGAGGGGAGAGACGCAGGGCAGATGGGATAGGGGAGGTGCCCCCTGGCAGCACAGAAAGGCAATGGGGGTCTCGAGGGGGTGTGTGTGTGCAAGACCTCAGCATCCAGCGTGACCCTTGTGCCCCTGCAGCCCTGGCCCACACTACTGAAGAACTGGACGCACCTGGCAGTGACGCACCCGGGCTACGTGGCCTTCCTGACCTACGACGAAGTGAGGGCGCGGCTGCAAACCTACTCCAACAAGCCGGGCAGGTAGGGACCCCTGGGCAGGGGGAGTGGGGAGTGCCCCCTGCTGGTCCCTGCCCCACTCCCTGCAGCCCAGACCCCCTAGTGCCCATTGGGGCCAGCACTAATTGCCAGGGGACAGCACTCCCCCCACTGACCCCCTGCCCCATTCCCTGCAGCCCAGACCTCCTAGTGCCCATTGGGGCCAGGACTGACTGCCGGAGGAGAGCGCCCCCCGCTGACCCCCACCCCACTCCCTGCAGCCCAGACCCCCTAGTGCTGCTCTGGTGCCAGCACTGACTGCCGGGAGAGAGCACCCCTTGCTAGTCCCTGCCCCACTCCCTACAGCCCAGACCCCCTAGTGCCCATTAGGGCCAGCACTGACTGCTGGGGGAAAGCGAGTCCCACTGACCCCCTGTACCACTCCCTGCAGCCCAGACCCCCTAGTGCCCATTGGGGCCAGGACTGACTGCCGGGGGAGAGCGCCTCCAGCTGGCCCCCACCCCACTCCCTGCAGTCCAGACCCCCTAGTGCCCATTGGGGCCAGCACTGACTGCCAGGGGAGAGCGCCCCCTGCTGGCCCCCACTCCACTCTCTGCAGCCTCTACCCACTTGTGCCCCCCTGAGGCTTTGGGATCACCCCCTGCCACTGACCCAATTTTCCCCCCAGCTATGTGTTTCGGCTCAGCTGCACGCGGCTGGGGCAGTGGGCCATCGGCTACGTGAGCCAGGACGGGAGCATCCTGCAGACCATCCCCCAGGACAGACCCCTCTTCCAGGCTCTGATCGAGGGGCACAAGGAGGGCTTGTGAGTGGGGGTCTGGCAGGGAGTGGGGTGGCCGAGGGTGTGACGGAGTGAGGCACAGCTCAGGGCCCTGCTGGGCAGATCAGCGCAGGGACCTGGGGGGCAGAATCCAGTTATGTGCCCGGAGTCTGGTGTGGTCTGGAACTTGGGCCCGGGTCATTGTTTCTGCATCGGGCAGGATGGGTCTGAATTTGGTGGGTCAGTTCTGGCTGGGCTGAGTTGGGTTGGTTGGAGTCGGCTCTGGCCAAGGTTGGTTCTAGTCAGGGCCGTGTGGGTTTCATTCTGTGTCGGTTGGGCTCAGGTTACTCGGATTTAGAGAGCATTGATTCCGACCCACTGGGTCCTGGTGTGGATCTGTGGGGGTTCTGGTCAGACCAGGCTGGTTCTGACAGTTTCCGCCCTCCCAGTTACCTGTATCCAGATGGGAAGAACGTGAATCCGGACCTGACGGAGCTGACAGAATCGACGGCTCAGAGCCGGATCGAGGTCTCACCGGTCAGTACCGGGGCTGCTTCACCCCAACCTTGCCCCCACCCCGAGCCCCCTGTCCTGGTGTCCTCCCAGCCCCCTGAGCCAAGCCCAGCCTCACCCTCCTTCTCCCCTAGGACCAAGCCCAGCTCTACTCCCAGATGGGATCCACCTTCCAGCTCTGTAAAATCTGCGCCGAGAACGACAAGGACGTTCGGCTCCAGCCATGTGGGCACCTGCTGTGCAGGGACTGCCTGAACGCCTGGCAGGTGAGTCTGACCTCTGACTCCTGACCCCTGCTGGGCAGGGACTGCCCGACTGCCTGGCAGGTGAGTCTGACCTCTGACCCCTGCTGGGCAGGGACTGCCTGAACACCTGACAGGTGAATCTGACCTCTGACCCCTGACCCTGCAGTGTGGTGACTGCATGAGAATCAGGATGGTCAGCCTGACCTCTGACCCCTACCCCACCGTATCACCCCTGACCTCTGACCCTGCTGTGCCTGAGCCCCCGGCCGGTCGCTGGGACCCCAGCCCCATTGCGGGGTGCCTGGGAGCCTGGCAGTTGTGAAAGCCGGCCAGGCCTGTGACCCCTGACCCCAGCCCCCCACCCTCTGCCCCTGACACCCCCGTCTCCTTCCAGCAAGTGCAGGCCCCGACCTGCCCCTTCTGCCGCCGGGAGATCCAGGGGCACGAGGAGATTCGCATCGACCCCGTCGGTGTGCAGGGGGCGGGGGCGGCTCCCGATGAGGATGACGACCACCTGGAGGATGTGGAGTCGGTGCTGCGGGAGCTGGCAGCCCTGAGGAAGGTGGGGGGCTGGGGATACCAGGGGGGTGAGAGGGGCAGCGGGAGGCAGGGGATGGGGGGAGGGAAGATGGGAGGCATGGAGCAGGGGTGGGGAGGGGGCAGAGAGACAGAAGGGGGATGTAGGGGATGGAGGAAGAGCTGGAGCGACCCTCACTTCTGTCTCCCACCCACAGGCAGGGCATCCTGCATTCCCCCCCTGCCTGGACCCTGAGGTGCCTGGTCCTCCTGTTCCCCCCCGGCTGGATCTGCTCCAGCCCAGGGACCCGGACCCCACACCCCAGGTGAGCGACGCTGGCTGGGAGGCAACCGGAGTGAACGCACAAGGGCCATGGGCAAGCCAGTGCAACGGTGGGCAAGGGAATATGGGTGAGTGTGCGAGAGTGAGTGTGCAAGGTGCCTCCCCTCTAGTGTAACCGTGTCCCCCTCTATCTCCAGGACCTCCCACTGCCCCCCTTGGGCCACCCCAGCCAGAACCCCAGTGACTGGATCCGGCATCGGCCACTGCCCCCCCACCCCAGGCCCCGGGGGGCCCCTGCCCCACCCCTCTCCCAGGGGCCTGAGGAGCCCAGCTGACGGGGGGACAGCAGGGGGGGTTGACAGCACCGGAGACACAGTGAGTCATGGGGGGGGGGACAGATGGACATGGGAGGCAGAGGGATGGGAAAGGGGAAGGGGGTGGGACAGCTTCCTTTCTCCCTTCCTCGAACCACAGCTCTATCTTCAAGCCCACTGACTCAGGTGACCAGAGAACCCAGGAGTCCGGGTAACTCCAGCTCAGCTCCCCGCACAGCACAGCCAGGGTGAGTCTGTCCTACTGCCCCGCAGGCCCCCCACCACTTGCTCCAGCCCGCTGGTTCCCGCACTGACCCCCCTCACTGTCCATCTGTCTGTCCCTGACGTGTGTGTCTCTCTCTCATTCTAGGTCACCTCCCCAGGACTCCCAACCAGACCCTTGCAGACCGCCCCAGGACCCACGGCCAGCGAGGGGGAGGGGTGACCCTGTACTGACCCTGGGGCCTCAACCCATGGCCCCCTATGGACGGCTGAGTCCCAGCCCCCAGTCAGCACCGCACAGAGACCCCCCGACCGATGACCCAGAGACCAGCCAGACCCCAGAAAGCCATGATGCTTGTGGGATCCGAGGCTGGGGGGATTCAGCGGCACCGGGGTGGGGGCTGGGGAGTTGTTTAATTGAGGGTGTCTGGATTCCTGTAACTCAAAGAGAAGCAATAAAACGGGTGAAAGGACGGGATGGCCCATCCATCTGTCCCCTCTGGGTCTGTCTGCCCCCCAGCCCCCCTATCTGCGCCACAGCCCTCCCCAGGAATATGGGGGGAAACGGCTGAGGTGTGATGCCAGTGCGGCCACCAGGTGTCACCAACACCCCATGGCAGACCAGCTGCAGGGCGAGGGACAGACAGACAGACCCTGCAGACCCCCGACCCCTCTCTGCCCTTTCAACCCTCCCCCTCCTTCCCCATGGCTCCCCCGCACCAACCTCTGCCCCAGCCCCCCATGTGGCCCCGTGCTACTGCCCCTCTGCAGGAGGGGGTTAACCTTGGGGCTCCACATCTGGGGGTGGCCCTAGAACAGGGGGAGGGAAGGCAGGTGACGCCCTCTCCTTGAGGGGGAGCAGGGGCCATGCACAGCAGCTGGGGATAGGGGCATCGCTGTGCAAGGCAGGGGGCGTTGAGCAGCTGAGGAGGGGTGAAGGCGGGTGCAGCTGGGCCCATGGGGAGCTGGCCCCTTCTGAGCTCCCAGCCCTGCCCCCAAGCAGGGACCCACCCCCCTGGGATGTGAACCCATCTCAGTTCCAGGAACAGCTTGATCAATGAGCAGTGGAGCTGGAGGCTAGGTCGGGGAGGGGCCCCTGTGGGGCACAGATGGAGGATTCTGGGTTGCAGGTGGGAGATTTGGGGAGGCAGAAGTGGGGAGAACCCAACTGCTGGAGGATGGGTCCCTGCAGGGCTGGGGTGTGTGTGTGCCATGGGACCCTAGGGCCAGAGCTATGGGGCTAAGACCCTCACTTTTCTTCCCCCTCCCCCATGAGGGTTCACCCCCTACCCAGGCTCAGCCCCTCTCTGACTTGCTTGGAGGGACTGGTCCATGCTCTGCCCCACCCCCGTTTCCCACAGCATACCCCTCAAGCCCCATTTATCAGTCAGCCCCCTCCCCAGCTTCCCCAGAGCAGCCTCAGCTGGGTCCCCCCATCCTACTCAGAGCAGCTGGGAGGAAGCTGCACCCTGAAAGGAACAACCCAGCCACTGCTGTTCCCCAATATACTTCTCTCTTCCCCCTGCAGCATCTCTCCATTCTGCTCTCCCTCCCCCCCTTCTCTCCCCCACTGGGAGCCCCAGATTTCATCAGCATTTATAGCTGCAGCCGCTCTCCATTTCCCCCACCTCACCCACGCCCTGGCTGGGGAGAGCAGAGCCCATCCCCTTGTGCCCCCCTTAGGAGCTGTGAAGGAGCCTCAGGAGGAAGGGGGAGGTTTTTGCAGGGAGCCTGGATGGTTCATCCAGAGCAAGCCTCCCCATTGCTATAAGCGGGGCAGGGGGGTCCCCAGGGCAGCAGGAGGCTGTTTCCCTGGGGTTGGCAGGAAGCAACTGGGCCAACCCATTGATTGTGGGGGAGGTAACATTGTTGGGGGGTGGGAGTGGTAAAGCAATGAGTGACCAAGCCTGGGCTCCCCTCCCACAGCTCTGGCCGGTGCCCCTCACTCCTGACCCGCAGCCCCCTGCTAGCCCAGCCCTGGGCTCCCCCTGCAGCTCTGCCAGTGCCCCTCACTCCCGACCCACAGCGCTCCCCCTGCTCCAGTTTTGTGGGGCTGGTGCTTGACTGGGTTTATGAGCCTGTTAATGACTTTGCTCTGTTTGTTGCTGACGGCAGCCTCCTGGCAGCCCATTAAACCTACCTGGCTCATTAGCCAGCCCTGTGCCCACGTGCCCATACCCCCATCTCCCGCCGTTCCCACAGGTTGCTTTGGCTCTATGCCGGGGGGCTGCAGTGTGGGGGTGTCTGTGCTGTATATTGGTGAGGGAGCCAGGCCAGCTGGTGGGGCATGTGCCCTGTGCTGGGATTGGGGGGGAAATACTAGGTGGGTACCCTGTGGGGGTGGGGAGGGGATGCTGGGTGTCTCATGGACTTGTCAGCAGGGGCTGGATGAGCTCGCCCCTAGCTGGGGGAGCAGGGTCAGGCCCTACCCATGTTTGCACTGACGCTGGCTCTGCCTGGTGAGCCCACACGTTGGCCAAAGGGTCTTGCAGGTTACAAGTCGCGCTGTGTTTCAGAGTGGAGCCATGTTAATCTGTAGCAGCAACAACAACAAGGAGCCCTTGTGGCACCTTAGAGACTAACACATTTATTTGGGCAGAAGCTTTCGTGGGCTAAAACCCACTTCATCAGATGCATAGAGTGAAAAATTCAGTAGGCAGGTATGAATACACAGCACATGAACAGATGGGCATTGCCTTACCAAGTGGGGGTCAGTGCTAACGAGGGTGGATGTGGCCCAATCCCAACAGCTGGCAAGGTGTGAGTATCAACAGAGTGGGAAAAGTCCCACTAGGAGGCTGTGCCAGGGTCATGGCATGGTGTTATCCTGATTGTACAGCACAGAGCAGCAGACCTGTGCTTAGCCTGCCCGACTGTGGGGAAGGGGTCACCCTAGATCAATGGTCCCCAACTGTGGGGCGTGCCCACCTAGGGGGTGCGGAGGAACATTCAATGGGCACAGCAGGGCCAGGGCCAGCCTCCACAGGAGTCAGAGAAGGGGAGCCACCCAGCTGTGCTCAGGCCCCACCCCCTGCCGAGGCCTCAGCCCCCCAGCCCTGGCTCCTAGGGGAGCATAGGCAGATTACATTACAGGTAAGGGGCTGTTTGGGGACCACTGCTCTAGTCTGAGCCCCACTCACTAGTCGGCGGGGTTGGGGGCAGGGATAGTGGCCTGGCTAAAGCTGTCTAGGTGGTTTGAGTTTCTCCTCGCTGGTGTCCCAAGGCCAGAGCTGGCTAGAGGCCATGGAGATCTGTTGTTTCTGGCTGGCGATTGCTAGAGGTGAGTCGCTGACGCTGACCAGGCCTGGGGTCGGACAGGTAGGGATTAGCCCTGGTGTGCGGCCAGCGCTGACACAAAGGCCGATGCCCAGGTTGTGCTGGCAGTAAGGTTCCTGCCAGCCGGTGTGGGCGCTGAGCTGAAATCCCTGCAGACCTGGGATCAACGGTACACCCTCTGAACGTGGCATCGCAGAGGCCATGAGCACCCCGGCAGCAGGGAAATGCAGCAGAGGGAGTTGCAAACAGGTGGGTGAGGAGGTGCACAGCGACCAGAGACACTGTGTGATGCCTCCCGCTTTCTGGGATCACAGGTGCACCCCTGTGAACACCCCCCTGACCTCTGGGTTTCTCCGCTAGCCAAGGACAGCAGTGGTGAGTGTGTGTGTGTGTGTTGGGGGGGAGTGACGTGTTAAAGGGGCAAACGTTCATCAGCCTTACCCACCACAAGGTGGGAAACTGAGGCACAGGACCCTGCCCAACACACTGCGGGACTGAGTTTGTGTAGTGACGCCTGCTTTTCACCCGCAGGTGTGGAGTTTTCCCTAACGCTGGGGTCCCGGCACTTTTGAATGGAAGTTCTTTGTTGTGCATGTGAGGAAACGTGCGGCCGCAGCGCTGCCAGTGGGGTGTGTCCATGTCCTAGGTTCCTGGCTGGGGGCTTGAGCTGGGTCTGTGCTGGATGGATAAGAGGAGCCCTAGTTACTGACCTGGCCCCTGTTGCTGCCAATGGCGCGTGGCATGAGGTTACAGAATTTTTATGGGGAATTCCCGCCCACTCTGGGCTTTGGGTGCCTGTTCCTGCCTCCTCTGCAGGGCCCCCCCTTCCAGGCACAGGGGCTGTCCTGTCCCCTGTTCCTCCAGGTGGAGACTGGCTGGCACAGGCGACAATCCAGGCCCATTTGTGGCGGCTGCATCCGGAGCCACACGAGGTCGAAGGGCAATCACTGAGCCAGCACAAGGAAATGAGCAGCCTCTCCCCCCTCCTTCCACCCCCACTAAACAACTTCAGCCCACTCCCCTCCTGGGAGGGGGTGTTAAACCCAGGAGTCCTGGCTCTCAGCCCCCCCTGCTCTAACCCACTAGTCCCCACTCCCCTCCCAGAGCCAGGGAGAGAATCCAGGAGTTCTGGCTTCCAGCCCCCCTGCTCTATCCCAGCAGCCCCCACTCCCCTCCCCGGGCTGGGGCAAGAATCCAGGATTCCTGGCTTTAGGGTGACCAGACAGAAAATGTGAAAAATTGGGATGGGGGTGGGAGGGTAATAGGAGCCTATGTAAGAAAAAGACCCAAAAATCAGGACTGTCACAACAAAATCCAGACATGTGGTCACCCTACCTGCCTCCCAGCCCCTCCTGCTCTAATCCACCAGCCCCCACTCCTCTCCCAGAGGTGGGGAGAGAACCCAGGAGTCCTGGCTCTCAGGCCTCCACTCCCCTCTTGAAGATGGGCAGGTAAAACAGAACCCAGGAGTCCTGATGCTTTTTCCAGTGCTGCTCCCCAGCTGTGCTGGCCGCTCCAAGCCTGTTGTGCTGATGCGGCACTAACTGGCAGCTTAATGCTTTAATTTCCTTCTCTGCCGTGGGAGGATGCGGCTGGGTGAAGCCTCCTCTGCATTCCCCACATCCCCCTGCCTCCCAGCTAACCCATGACATTGGTGCCCCAAGGGGGCCAGGCTCGCAGGCTGGGCAGCAGCTGGGGGTCGGGGGAACTGGGCTGCATCAAAAATAACCCAGGCGCTCAGGTGCCTGGCTCCAGCAGGATGCCTAGTGCCCTGCCCCATGCACTTCGCCCCCTGAGCTGTCAGACTAGGGGGTGACCACTCAGGAGCCCAGTTATCCAAAGCCCGAGACCGGCTTCGCAGACCTCCTGCCCCCGCCTTGGCCGAGATCGGAGCCCCCCGTCGCGCTGGGTGCTGCATAGCCCAGGGCCAGCGCCTTGCACAGAACGAGGGCACAGGCGTGTGGGACAGAAACTAGATTGGCCCAGCTGCCCCCTCAGCAGTTGGCAACTCCCTCCCACTAGTTCCTTGGGGCCCCCAGGACAGGTGAAGCTGGGTGTGCAGCTGGCATCAGCCAGCCCTGCCTCACTGACTTTTAGTGCCAGTCGCAGCAGGGGGACAACTGCCTGTGGGGAGGGGGACCTGGGCACAGAAAGGTCAGCCCTAGGGGCTGCAGCACAGATCAGACACACACATGCCAAGAGGGGCTGGGCCTAGTGGTTAGACCAGGGGAGGGGGTGTTGGGAGCCAGGACTCCTGGGTTCTATCGGGGCTCGGGGAGGGGAGTGGGGTCTAGTGGGTTAGAGCAGGGGAGCTGGGAGCCAGGACTCCTGGGTTCTCTCCCTGGCTGTACCAGTGGGGAGAAAGCCCAGCCCAGATGGTGCTGCCTGGTCCCTGCATGTAGCTGCTGAGGTTGCCGTAGGACAGGGGTTGGGGAGGAAATGCCTTTTCCAGCCCCTCTGCCAGGAAAACAGGGACTTGTACAGGACAAAATCTCACAGGCGCCCCTTAGCCAGCCTCCTTCCAGCACACACGCACGCAAGGTGGAAAGCCCCTGGCGCACGCCACACTCCCTGCCCAGATTAGCTGACTGGCTTTGGCCACAGCCCAACCTGCAGCCTTCTGTCCTCCTGACCCAGGCATCTCTCAGCCCTCAGGGGCCCCACTGCACCAGGGTGGGGGGCTGCAAACCTGCCCAGCAGGGCTACAAGAAGGGCCACGTCCCCCCTGCCAACAGCCATTGCCCCCCCCCTTGGCTCATGCTAGATGGTGCTGGTCTAAACAATGGCAGCAAGTTTACATGCGCCCTGCATCCATGCAGAGGTTAGCACAGGTTTGTAGTGGGGTGTGTATTGGCATGTCCTTGCACCTGCCTCAGGCCATTCCCACTCCCCTGCCCCCCCCCCCACAAGCCCACTCCCCTCATGCCCCCCTCATGCCGTTCCCACTCATTTCGTGCCAGTCTCACTCCTGCGTTGCTGGCCTCGCACCGTTCCCACGTCCTGTGCACTGGTTTAAATGGTGTCGCTTTTCACCGGTTCTGCAACTGCAAACAACCCCCCAGCACCCATGAGACCCAGAGCCTAAAATCCCCCCCCAAATCCCCCCTCCTTGGGAAATCCCCCTCATTGGCCCAGGAGCAGCTTCCCAGCAGGAGCTAGGATAAGGGGGTGGGGGCAGAGGCATCCTCTGTTTACACAACCCCCCAAGCACAGGGAGTTCAAAGGGGCCCAGCACCGGGCTGGTGGGGGGTCAGGGGCAGGAAAGGAAGCACGGTACAGACAGGAGCCAGGTGGGGGGAGGCGTTACAATCTTTAATACCTAGCCTCAGTGTAAAGTGGGGGGGGCAGCAGGCAACAGGCAGAACAATGGTGGGGGGGGCGCTGGAGCTGCAGGGGGGTAGGGTGACCAGCTGTCCTGATATTCGGGGCTTTGTCTTACATAGCTGCCTATGACCCCCTTCCCCGCCTTGCTTGCTGCTCACCCTATGTGGGGGGCTCAGGGACTAGACAGACCAGCCACAGGGGATGGGGAGAAATTCACCCCGCTGGAGTCCCCACCCCTAGGGCTCTTCCCAGGGGTGCAGGTGGCCCGTGTCAGGGGAGCAGGGGTTGCTCAGAGGATGCTGCCCCCTGCTGGTGGGCTGGGAAAAGGGGGGCCTAGGCTCCTAGCCCCATCCCCTTCTGGTGGAGCTGTGAGGGTGCCTCTGAGACAGGGGGCCAAGGGTGCTGGAATGGGGCATTGCCAGACCTGGAATGATGGGCGGGCTGGATAACCCTGGTGGGGGGAGGGCCTGTGCTCCCCCCATGGTGGCCCCTAGGGCTGGGGGCAGGAAAGAGCCATAAATAGCCCCCAGTTGGGTTCAATGGGGGAGGAGGGGTCAGCACAATGGACTGCAGCTCCGCAGGGTAGGGGGATGGGGCATGGCCCCCATGGCTGCAGCAGGGGCCCAGGTCTTTCATTGGGAGAGGGCCCCAAGCTCTGGGCACCATGAGAGCAGGAAGGTGGAGGTCTGGGGGATCCTATGAAGGGGTTAGTAGAGCTGGGCTCCTGGGGGGGAGGCACCCCTTCTCAGGGCTTCCCCAGTTCCCCCCCCCACCAGCTCCACTGCCCCCAACAGACATTGCCGTAAAATAAACACCAGTGTCACGACTAGAGAAGGTCCTGGAGGGGGCACAGATAGGAACAGAGCCCTTGGGGGGCAGCAGAACCACCCCCAAAATGCTGCTAAACAAACAGGTCTTGTATAAAAAACATTCACAACCAGTGACAAATACCATTTGGGGAGGGGGAGGTGCTGGGGGACACAGGGAAGGGCAGAGATGGGGGGAGGGATGTATGTTCTGGGGTACCAATGCTGGAGGTGGGGGAGGGAAGGCGATGGGGGGCTGCTACCATGAGGGGCATGTGCTGTGGGTAAGGGGGGGCCCTGGTGCTAGGGTGGGTAAAGCCTGAGGGTACCAGTGCTGGGGATTGCAGGGGATGTGGGTCAGGGGGTGCTGTGGGAGGGTTGGATGGAATATGCCCGCCTGACCCCCATAACAGGGGACAGGGGAGGGTCTCCCCTTTCTCCAGATGCTGTGGGGAGCAGGGAATCCATGAGGGTGGAGCCCATAGGGGGACAGTGTGCTGGAGGGCAGGGGAGTCCATGGGGAGCAGGAGGGAGCCCCCCTTGGCATCTGAAAAAGTCTCTTGATATAAACCAGGCATTGAAACAAAAAGAACTTGGGGGATGGAGTAAATGCCCCCCGCAGCCCCTGGGGGGGGAACGGGACAAAATCCATCTCTCCCAGCCGGCTGCCGTCCCAGCCTCCTCTTCCTCTGGGGGGGTTCCCAGTACAGCCATCTGCTGGGGCAGGGCTCAGCACTGGGGGAGGAGGGGAGAATCACACACTGCCTCCATGCCCCAAACCCATCCCCCACCGGCAGCCTCCACCCCACTCCAGCCAGTGACAACCCCACTCTCCTTCTCCGCCTCCCCCCCTTAGAGGACAGTGACACCCAACTCCACCAGGGTCTCCACCCCAGCGTCCCAAGGGAGGGTCTCCCCCATTCTCCCCTCCATCTCCAAAGCCACAGGCCCCCCACCTCAGGGCTCCAGTTCCCTCCCACTGCCCATCCAGGGCCCTCCACCTGTTTCACCTCATGCTGCCCCCAGCAGCGCCCCCCAGCTCACCTCGTGACCCCCGTCGACCCCCCCACAGCCCCCGCTCGGACCCAGCAGCCCTGTCTGCTCGTTCCGTTTGTCCGTCTTCATCTCCACAGCCGGGTCCTCTGCACCGCCCTCCTTGGGTGTCCTGCGGGATGGAGGGGGGGGTGAACCCCACGGGGTGCAAACAGACAGATGGGGGACAAGGGAAACAGAGGGGGTGGGCATAGGGGGGCCTCACACAGAGATTTCTGCCACCCCACAGGCAGGTGGAGGGGAGGGGGAGGAAAGTTCTTGACAATCTCTCCCCCTCCCCACCGGGCAGTATCCCTGCACTGCATGCAGTCGAGGGGGGAGGGGTGTTTTGGTGAGGGGAGGGCTGTGGGAGTTGGGGGAGTCACTCACAGTGATCTCTTCTCCCCTGCCCCACAGGGCAGGTGTCCCCGGCGCTGCATGCAGTAGAAGAAGCCGACGATGAGCAGAAGCAGCAGGACACAGACCACGACAGCCACAACCGCAGCGCCACTGCCACCCTGGGGCTCAGGACCCCCCGCTGCAGGGAGAGAGGGGGGCGGTGAGCCCGGACGCCTGGGTCCCTTACTCTCCCCCCCAGCACTGCTGCCTCCTGGGGCTCAGAACCCCCCACTGCGGAGAGAGAGGGGGTGGTGAGCCCGGACGCCTGGGTCCCTTATGCTCCCCCCTCCAGCACTGCTGCCCCTGGGGGCTTAGGACCCCCCACTGTGGGGAGGGGATTGAGCCCAGATGCCTGGGTCCCCTACATTCCCCACAAACCACTGCTGCCCCCTGGGGCTCAGAACCCCCCACTGGTGGAAAGGGGGTGAGCCCGGACGCCTGGATCCCTGTGATGGGGTGTCTAACCCAGGCTGGCAATGGCAGGGGAGCCCAATTAGCCCATTCTGACAGCAGGAGGGAGATGTGTGATTATGGATCAGACCCAGCTGCGGAGAAGCAGGCCAAGGAGGTTCCTACAGCAGGAAGGCCTGAGGTGGTGAGCAGGGGGCCGAAGGGTCTATGCAGCCCCAGGGGTCTATGCAGCCGAGGCCAGGCGAGCGCAGCCTGCGACGGACGCTGGGACCAGGCCAAGGTAGGAGTCGCAGGGAGATCTGACAGGCTGTGGCTGGAACACGAGTGCCAAGAGGGCCTGGGGCTCCCTGACCACGTGCATGAGGACGGTGGCTGGTGAGCCCAGATCAGGGTCACAGGCTTGGTCCTCGGGCGCCCTGACTTTGGGGTTTCATTTGGACTCTGTTCCTGGGGAAGGAGCCAGGCGCCGAGTGCCCTGGCTGGACGAGGGGTGATGGAGACGGACCAGGATGCCCAGGTGCACAGCAGTGACTAAACTGTCTAGAGCCCTCCCCCCAGGAATCAGAGACCTCCACTGCAGGGAGACAAAGGTGTCCCGCCTTTGCCCTACGCACACCTGGGCAGTTCTGGGCTTGGCACCCAATAGGGTTAATCCCCCACCCACATCCCACCAACACCCACCTGTGTGGAGTACGGGGTCCCCTGGGCAGCATGAACGAGAGAAGGAGGTTAGTGGGAGCAGGACCCCCAGAACACCCTGGGGCTCCAGCACTGGGACTCCACCCCCATGGTGCCAGACACTGCCTGGGGGGCACAGCTGCTCCAGGCATCATCCCCCCCACCCAGCCCCATGGGAAAGGGGCACTCACCTGCCGGGGGGGAAGAGGAGGGGGTAGCTGCTGGGGGTTCTTCCACGGGAGGAAAAGACAGACAGGTCAGTGCCCAGATGGAGTGATGCCCCCCACCTCCCAATTACCTCCTGCTCTGTTTCCCTGCTACCCCTTCCTGACCCCCACCCCGCTGCCCCACCCTGACCACCCCAGTCCCCCCACCTACCTGCCCCCACTCAGGACTCCCCCTGTAGCCCCAATCCCACCCCCGACTCACCGATCTCCAGGGTGAAGTGCTGCCTGGCCTCCCCGAACCGGTTCCTGGCCTGGCACCAGATTGTGGACTTGGCCAGCGCTGCCGTCACCTCTACTGTCACCTCACTCGTCACCCGGTTCCCTGTGCTGCTCACCACCGGCTGAGGGGAGACAGGGGTGGTGAGGGACCTTCTCCCAGCTCTGGACACGGCCCTGTGGGGTTCCTGCCCCTCTGGGGGTGTCTGTGCTGCTCGCTGGCACCGGACCTGTGGATTCGCTGTTTCCAAGCCCCGAGTGCAACAGCTGCGCAGCCCTTCTGCCTTGGGGCTGCAGCGTAACCTGCGTCCACACTATGGGGCTTGGACCCTCACAGCCCATGATGGGAGTTCTCCCCTGCTCCTAGCAGGGTCCTAGGACCTGGGTCCCGAGCACTCACTGGCCTGAGTCAGACCAGTTTATGTGTGGACAGAAGCAGGGGCTTGGGCTCAAACCTGAGTCACAGTCTGGGCTCAGTGGGCCATGTAGACACACATTTGGGGGCAGATACACATCCCCGCACCAGGGTGCCCAGATCCTCCCTGCTGCCCCCAAGCTCTATGCACCGCCCCCAACTCCTCTGCCCCCCAAGTGCCCCTCCCCTATGGGGCTCTTCCTGCCGTCTGGCTGTTCGGAGCCCGGGTGGTGTGGGGGAGGTGTCACTGGCAGTCATGCCAGGACAGAGCAGCAGATCAAGTCCCTGCCTCCAGTACATATGGCCAGGGGGGCCTCGAATCGTGCTGCCTCACACGGCTATGTGTGCAGCACAGCGGGTGTCACCTCCACACGTGCCCACTGCACACACCCCCCCCCACCAGGCCGAGAGCCGCTTCACAAGGCCTTTGCTGAGATGCAGCGGGGGCTGGGGGGGCTGCACTGCAGCAGTTAGACCCAGGTTCTGGGGGCGAGGGGGAAGGTCATGACCCCCATGTGGCCACCCAGTGCTGCCCCCCTCCCCCCCAGTTCCCAGTCCCAGCTCAGTCACAAGTGCCTGACTCCTCTGAAGCTGCCGACAGTGCAGCTGTCTCTGGAGCAGCTGGGCCTTGGGGGGAGAGGGGAGCTCCCTGCCAGGGCGGAGAGCAGCTCAGGCTGGGGGTGTGTGTGTGCAGTGGAGGCACGCAGGAGGGGGCTGCTCTACAGGAACCTCCCCATCCTGTGCCCCCATCCCCTCCCCACCACCCCGGGCCGTGTGCGAAGACACATCCCTGCAGCATCCAACTCTGCCCTCCCTAGGTACCAGCCCCCTGAACCCCCTGCTGCACCAGATCCCCTTCCCCTGCCCCCTCACCTTCACCCCAGGCAGGCTCCAGCTGAGCTCTGGCTCAGGGTGTCCCACAGCAGAGCAGGTCAGCTGGATGTGCTGCCCCTCGCCCGGGAGCCGGTGCTGGGTCGGACGCTCCTCCATCTCCGGCTTCCCTGGGGAAGGGGCAAAGTCAGAGAAGGGGTCATCCCCTGGGCCCCACATCAACTCTGTCCCCCCAGCTCCCTGCACTCAGGGACCCCCAGCTGGCCCCAGAGACATGCCCCCTGCTCCCCTGCCACTGCTCCTCCCCGGGTACCAGCCCCCAGCTGCCCTGGCACAGACCCCCTCCCATGCTGCCACTAGGCATCCCTCAACCCCAGTTCCTGGCCCAAGGGAGCCCCACCCTGCATCCCCATGTTCATGGACACCCCCCACCCTGGGCATCACTGCCCCCTGTTCCATAAGGGGACACCCCGGGCCCTGCATCCCCCTAGCCTGAAATACGGCCCCCCCCCCCCCCGCCATGGCACCCAGCCACTCCAGGGCTCCCCAGCCACAGCCCTCTGATGTATGGTTCTGAGCCAGGGCCTGTCCACCACCTCTGCCCTGTCACCCCCCGGGGGGATACAGGACATCCAGCTTTGTCCGGCACAGCAGGGCAGGTGGGGGGCGAGGAGAGGCTAGAACTGATAGGTCTGAATGGACGAGTCTGCACCCACAATGCTCCATGGCCAGACATAGAGGATCAGAGGTGGCGGAGATGCCGGAGAACATGTCTGGAAGGTGGATTCTTGGTCTGATGCTCCTGCCCACGTGGGCTCTGCCAATGCTCGATGGTACCAGGCAAATCTCCGCATGTTCTCTGATGCTGTCACCCCCTGGGCCCTATCCTGTCTGTCAGGGGCATGAAAAATCCAGCTCCTCAGTGCATGGCTTTGCTGGCAAACGCCCCCATCCCCTCGTGTAGACGCAGCTGCGCCAATGCCGGCATCACTAACGTCTTTGCAGGAGGTGGTGCGGCTCTGCCTTACGCTGCATCCACACTGGGGGCTCTGCCCAGAGAGCGACGCAGCGCTAGCTGCCCTGCTGGAGATAAGGCCTTGGGAATTCGACGTTGATTTCAGTAGGTTGTGCTGCGTACACCCTACAGATCTGCCACCCTAGCCCCTGTACTGCCACCCCATGCCCTGTCCCAGCTGGGGGGTACACCTCACATCTGTGCTCCGGGGAGAACTCCGTACCTTCCACGGTAACCTGGACAGTCTGGTCCCGCTGCAGCCCTGGCACGCTGGGCACAGAGGCCTCGCAGGTGTAAGTGCCAGCCACGTGGTATGAGACCGAGCGCAGGGTGTGGGTGCCACCGTGAGCCACTCGCTCCTTACCCTGCAATGAGAGAGGACACTAGGGGGCGCTGTGCTGCATGGAGCAGGATGGGAGCTCAGTAGGGGGCGCTCTGCCCTGGCAGTCAGCCCTGGCTCCAATGCCCCCATATGGAACTAGGGGGGGCTGCATGGCAGGGAGTGGGATGGGGGCCTAGTAGGAGCAGGTTCCCCAAAATCAGCTATTATCCAGAAAAATCAGTTTTGAGATTTCTGCCTCATTTCACCCCAGAGATAGCTGCATCTCAGTGCCAGGCAAGGGATCCCTGTATACACAGCCCCCGCACCCCACCCCAGAGGTGGCTGCTGGGGGGAGGGTCCTTGTATAAACAGGCCCCCCTGTAGGGTCTGCCGATGCCTAGTCAAGCCCCGGTGGATCTCACCTTCCTCCACACCAGTTTGGGGGGCTGGGAGCCCTGTCCGGAGCAGGTGAGTGTGACGTCTCCACCCAGGGGCACTGTCACTCGTCTGCCTGGGTGCAGGGTCAGGGGGTCCAGGTCTGTTGGTGGAGAGAGAGGGGCAGGGATACACTAAGCTGTATTGCAGAAGGCTCCTCAAAACATACCTGTGTGAGCATCCCAAGCCAGTTCCCTGGGGTACTCATGCCACCCCTCCCCTCTCACCCCCGGGGCACTCACCCCCCCCAACGTCAACTGTGTCTCCCAGCAGCCCCTGGGGCACTCACAGTGGGGTGGGGGGAGAGGAGGGGATGGCGTATCTCCCAGCATTGCCATGGGCACTCACAGTTGACGTGGATGGTCACCTCCTTCTCCAGCTGCACCTCAGGGGGGCTGTCAAAGTCCAGCACTTGGCACCGGTAGGTCCCGCTGTTGGCCCTGGAAACGCTGGGCAGGATCAGGACCCCGTCCTGCTTGGTGGCCAGTTCCATGACCTTGGAGGCCTGGGGGGATGGGGAGGTGTTCAGGGCAGTCCGGTAACCATCCCTGGGCTCAGCCCCACGGGGCCCGGGCACCCTCACCACCCCCACAGGGCTCAGCTGCCTGGGGAAGCCTGGTATCTCCCATCCCTGGGGCCTGGGCAGCCCGGTATGCCCCCGTCCGAGGCTGGGCACCACCAATACCTGCACTCGGTAGAAGATGTACTCCGGCTCCGGCTGCCCATCCCCCCGGCACTGCAGCCTCACGTCGTCCCCCTCCTTGATCACCAGGGGAGACTCCAGCATGAACTCCACGTTCTCCGTGAAATCTGGGGGCAAGGGGAGTCAAAGGTCATGAGATAACACCACTACCCCCAGTGTGTGTGTGGGGGGGTTACAGAGCAGTAGCAGGAGTGCAAGTGTGTGACCGAGTGCATGCAAGGAAGGGTCTCTGCACAGGCAATAGCCTCTTTCACAGACCCCAAGGCCAGACGGCGCCATTGTGACCATCTGGTCTGACCCCCAGCATAGTGCGGGCCAGAAGCCTGCTCCCGAATCATTCCTGTGGCTGATCTCCCAGGAAACAGCCTGTCTTGGTTTAAAAATCAGCAGTAACAGAGAATCCACCACGGCCCCTGGTAGGTTGTTCAATCCTGAACTCTGCAGATTTCTGTCTGAATTTGTCTAGCTGCAGCTTCCAGCTGCTGGGGCGTGTCAGACCTTCCTCTGCCTGACTGAAGAGCCCGCTAGCAAATATTTGTTCCCCAGGTAGAGACTTGGACTGGGATCACGTCACCCCTTTGCCTTCTCTCTGTGAGGCTAAATAGCCTTGAGTTCTGAGGCAATCACTACAAGGCAGGTTTTCTGAAATTACATCATTCTCTGGCTGTTCTCTGACCCCTCCAATCGACCAACATCCTCCTGGACCCAGGATCCCAGGAGTGGTTAGAGGGAAAATAACCTCTGTGCTCCTACTGGCGGTCTCCCCGTGTACGCCTCCCAGGACTGCAGGAGCTCTTTTGGCCACAGCTTCGCACCGGGAGCTCACGTTCAACTGCTTATCCGCCCCCAAAATCTTTTTCAGAGTTGTTGCTTCCCAGCACCCTCCCGTAAGGATGGCCGAGATTCCCAGATGTGTGCACTGACATTTCACCATAGTTAAATGCATATTGTTTGCTGGCACCCAGCTTACCGAGTGAGCCGGATTTCTCTGACTCAGTGACCCGTCCTCTTCAGTATTTACCACTCCCGCAATTTTTGTGTCATCAGCAAACTTTATCCGGCAGGATTTTGTTTTATTCCAGGTCACTGATAAAAATGTGAAATAGTGCAGACCTCTTCAGGCCTCACCGGAAACCCACCAGCTCAAGGGCAATTCCCTGTTTAGTTACGTTTTGTGATCAATCAGTTAGCCAGTTTTTAATTCAGCTAATGTGCGCTGTGTTCATTTTCTATCTTTCTAGATTTGTAATCAAAACGTCCTGTGGTACCAAGCCAAAATCCTTACAGAAGTCTAAGTCCATCACGTCAACACTGTTATCTTGAGCAATCAAACTTGTCATCTCATCAAAAACAGGTACCAAGTTAGCTTGACAGGATCTATATTCCATAGACCCCTGATTATTCATATTAACTACATCACCCTCCTTTAATTCCTTGTTAATCAAGTCCTCTATCAGCCACTCTGTTATCTTGCCCAGGATCAAGGTCAGGCTGACAGGCCTATAACTACCTGGATCGTCCTGTTTAAAAACTGGCACAACCTTTTCTTTCTTCCAGTCTTTTGGAACTTCCCCGGGGCTCCAGACTTCTTGAAAATCAACATTAACAGCAGCTCCTTTAAACTCTGGGATGAGACTTATCTGGTTCTGCTGACTTAAAAGGTCTAACCTTAGTAGCTTTTGTTTAACATCCTTCAGAGATACTAGTGGAATGGAAAGAATGTTATTACCATGTGATAAGATATAATCTGTTTTATCCTCAAATACAGAGCAGAAATGTCTACTGAGCATGTCTGCGTTTTCTGCATTATTAGTGATAATTCTACCTTTTCCATATAGTAACAGACCAATACCATTGCCAGGATTAGTTTTGTTCCTAATACGTTTTTTAAAACTCATAATTGTCCTTAACTCTACTGGCCACAGATGTCTCCTAGCATGCCTTTGCTTCCCCTATCAATTTCCTACAGTTCCTAACTTCTGATTAATATTCATTCCTATCAACTTCCTCTTTCTTCCATTTATATTTATATACATAAATTTTATAGTTGCCTTTCATTTTCCCTCTAAACGAGGTTGTTTTTTTGACCAGCACAGCTTTCTTCTTCAGTTGTGGAATTGTGGTTTTTGGGAATCACGTAAAGTGTTCTTAAATTATTCCTGTTTCTATGCAGCAGTTGCAAGACGCTTGTGCAAAGGCTTTTGCACAAGAACCCCATGATGCACATACACCAGGAAGAGCCAATGACGTGTGTGAGTGGAGAGACTGCAGGCCAGGGCTGCACTCACAGCACTATGTCAGGCTGAACATCTTACAGACGGTACTGGCTGAACTGGTGCTTGTGCACACAAGCGTGCGCAAGGTCTGTGTCCCTGCACATAGTTGTGCAAGGCCAAGGGAGGTTTCCAGTCTTGGTGCGTGTGTCAGGGTCAGTACCAATGGAAGCCTAATGTCCCTGTGCATGCACACAAACACACTCGTGCAAGGCTAGCATCCTCGTACACGTGCCATACCTGTGCCAGTGCACTTAATACTGCCAGTGTCCCGGGGGTGCGAGGGTTACTCACAGTGCAGTACGAGGCTGAAGCGCTCTGAGGTGGCGTTGCCCACCTTCCCCTGGGGCAGCGGGTACTGGACCAGGCACTGGAACTGGGCATCCTTGTCGGCCTTGCTGGGGCGCAGATAGAGGGTGCTGGACACAGACTGCAGCCCTGAGGCCTCCTTCACAGAGCGAGACACCACGTACATGTCTGAGGGGAGAGCAGAGAGGTCAGCACAGGAGTCAGTGCGGGGGGGGACAAGAACACAGTGCAAAGCACACAGGGGTCAGCATGTGGGGTGACCAGAGCACAGGGGTCGGTGCAGGAGGGGACGAGAACACAGGGGCCGGCGTGGGGCAGGAAGCGCAGATGTCAGGGCGGAGGGGACAAGAGTGTGTGGGGGGATGAGAACACAGGCGTCAGCGTGTGGGGGGGTGAGAGCACAGGGGCCGGCGTGGGCGCAGAGGTCAGGGCAGGGGGACATGGGAGCACAGGGGCCAGCATGGGGCAGGGAGCGCAGAGCTCAGGGCGAGGGGCAGCAGAGAGAGCAGGGGCAGCACAAGTAGGCATTTGGGGAACGCGGCTGTTGGGGAGGTGGGCGAGGGGCAAGCTGGGGAGGGTCCCGGCAATCAGGCAGGGGAGAGCCAGAAGGGCCCAGCAGCAGCGGGGAGGAGCCAGGGGCACAGGGGGCAGGAGGAGTTGTCTATGTTACCGTCATTGCGTTCAGTGGGCGCTTCCAGGCGGGCCCCATCCTTGAACCAGCTGATGGTGGGGGCGGGGTTGGCATTCCGGCTGCTGCAGGTGGCGATCTGGGCACAGGCACACTACATCACTCCCAGCACAGCCCCCCCACCCCCCTCACGCAGTGCAGGGACCCCCAGTCAGAGGGAGGTGCCAAGGGCTGGGGACCCCAGTTCCAGAGTGCTGAGTGCTGAGTGACCCTAATGAACTGTGGGACAAGACTCCCACCCAGGGAAGGGCCTCCGCGTCCCCAGCTTGGCACCACCCCGTCTGCTCGGTCGCCTCACCTCAGACACAGACCGCTCCATCACGGACAGGATCCCAGGGTTAGCTGTGAGCTCCGGGGGTTCGGGGGGTTCTGCGGGGAGCAGAGCGAGCAAGCGTGAAAACAGAAGCGAACCGCACCGGGCCAGGTTGCTGCACAGAACCAGGCCAGACCTGGCTAGGCGCAGCATGCCCAGGGGGGAGCAGTGCGGTGACAGTTACAGAGAACAGGTTCAGTGAGTGGGCGTGTGTGCACAGAACCCCACTGGGGAGGGGGCTGCAGGGCGAGGGTCAATCGACTCCTGCCCCATGGAGGCACGAGCAGCTTGGGCTGCAGGGTCACACATGCAGATGGACGTGCGAGGGACCGGCATGCAAGGCCCATTCCCTGTAGCATCCATGTCCCTGCACCCACACACAAGTGATGGGATCCCTGGGCCTGCCTCAGTGAGCTCGGCCAGAGGCAGCTGCATCCATGGAGCTAGCCCCAACCTTGCAAGCACAGGGCTTGCACAAGGAGGAGAGGCTGGCTGGGCTGGAGTGGGGGGCTGAGGGAAGGGGGTGCAGTCCCAAGGAAGGGGGAAGATTAGGGGTGTGGGGGACAGCAAAGGAGGTGCAGTGCCAGCAGGGGGGAGGGTGTCTACCACCAGCCTGGGAGGGGAAGCTGGGGGGTGCCAGGGCACATGGGGGGGTGTCTCTCACCGTACACCCGGAGCTGGGCCACCCCCTCGGCGCTGCCTGCGGCCCCTGCTGTCACTTGGCAGGAGAAGGCCCGCTCATCGCTCACGTCGGCCTTCGGCAGAACCAGGCTGAGATCGGGGTCCATGTAGACATGGCCTGAGTACTCGGTGCCCTGGTCCACCCCCCCGCGGCCTCCCTCGCTGTAAGCCACACGCCGCCTCTCCCCATCCCGGTCCGTCTGGGGGAAGAGGAACAAAGTTAGTGACTCCTCCCTTGCACAAGCATGTGTGGGATTCACCCCAACACCCCCTTGCACACGAGTGTGGGATTCACCCCAATGCCCTCTCCTCGCATACGTGTGAGTCACCCTCAATGCCCTCCCTTGCACACGTGTGGGATTCACCCCTAAGAGCTTCCTCGCACATGCATGTGTGGGACACCCCTGTCGCAGCCCTCTCTCTCTCTCTCTCTCACACACACACACACACACACACACACACACACACACACACACACACACACACACACACAGGATTCGTCCCTGCACTCATGTCACATCCATCCTCCCCCATGAGATTCTCACACCCCCTTTGAGCACAATTGGATTCACACCCACAGCTCCCCCAGGCAGTAGCATAACCCCCACCATGTACAACGAATCTCCGCCAGCCCCCCAGGTGAGGATTTACACCAGCCTCCCCCATGACACCCTCCCCCCACTGCTTCCACGTGTGTGCCAGGATACTCACGACGAACCATTCCACCAGGCGGCTGTCAGGTGACCCGGTGATACTGTGCGTGCAGGGGATGGTGACCTGGGATCCCAGCAGCACCTCGACCTGCGCTGGCACTGAGATCTGCACCACGGCCAGGCAGCCTGGGGGGCAGGATGGGGAGAACGAGTGAGATAGGGCCCATAGTTCCCACAGGACCAAGAGCACCCCTGGATGCTCCCTATGGCCCAGTATGGCCCCTCCCACCCCTGGGTCAACACCACCCCCCTGTGGCTCCTTATCCTCCTCCTCCAGTCCCAGAGAATCAATAACCTCCCTCTGGCTTGGTATCCCCACGCCCTCTTCCATCCTGCACAGGCCTGCCCCTACAGCTCTGCAGTTCTTAGGAGCTGGGGGATGGGTGAGGGGCAGGGGGAATGGGGTGAGAGAAGGGAGTGGGGGCAGAGGAAGCGGGAGATTGAAGGGGGCGAAGGGAGGTGGAGGTGGTGGAGAAAAAACCAAATCATAGAATCATAGAACTGGAAGGGACCTCGTGAGATCATCGAGTCCAGTCCCCTGCACTCATGGCAGGACTAAGTATTATCTAGACCATCCCTGACAGGGGTTTGTCCAACCTGCCTTAAACATCTCCAAGGATGAAGATTCCACAACCCCCCTGTGCTACATGTTCCAGTGCTTAACCACCCTGACAGGAAGTTTTCCCTAATGTCCAACCTAAACTGCCCTTGCTGCAATTTAAGCCCATTGCTTCTTATCCTGTCCTCAGAGGTTAAGAAGAACAATTTTTCTCCCTCCTCCTTGTAACAACCTTTTATGTACTTGAAAACTGTTATCGTGTCCCCTCTCAGTCTTCTCTTCTCCAAACTAAACAAAACCAATTTTTTCAATCTTCCCTCCTAGGTCATGTTTTCTAGATCTTCAATCATTTTTGTTGCTCTTCTCTGGACTTTCTCCAATTTGTCCACATCTTTCCTGAAATGTGGTGCCCACAACTGGACACACTACTCCAGCTGAGGCCTAATCAGCGCTGAGTAGAGCAGAAGAATAATTTCTCATGTCTTGCTTACAACACTTCTGCTAATACATCCCAAAACGATGTTTGCTTTTTTTGCAACAGTGTTATACTGTTGACTCATATTTAGCTTGTGGTCCACTATGACTCCCAAATCCCTTTCCGCAGTGCTCCTTCCTGAGCAGTCATTTCCCATTTTGTACATGTGCAACTGATTGTTCCTTCATAAGTGGAGGACTTTGCATTTGTCCTTATTGAATTTTATCCTATTGACTTCAGACCATTTCTCTGGGTTGTCCAGATCATTTTGAATTTTAATCCTATCCTCCAAAGCACTTGCAATCCCTCCCAGCTTGGTATCATCCACAAACTTTATAAGTGTACTGTATTCTCTATGCCATGATCTAAATCATTGATGAAGATATTGAACAGAACTGGACCAAGAACCCATCCCTATGGAACCTCAGTAGTTATGCCCCTTCAGCATGACTGCAAACCATCGATAACTACTCTCTGGGAATGGTTTTCCAGCTAGTTCTGCACCCACCTTGTAGTAGCTCCATCTAGATTGTATTTCCCTAGTTTGTTAATGAGAAGGTCACGTGAGACTGTATCAAAAGCCTGACTAAAGTCCAGATATAACACGTCTACCACTTCCCCCCATCCACAAGGCTTGTTACACTGTCAAAGAAAACTATCAGGTTGGTTTGATATGATTTGTTCTTGACAACTCCATGCTGACTGTTATTTATCACCTCATTATCTTCTACATGTTTGCAAACTGATTTCTGAATTATTTGCTCCATTATCTTTCCGGGTACAGAAGTTAAGCTGACAAGTCAGTAATTCCCCAGGTTGTACTTATTTCCCTCGTTATAAATGAGCACTAGATTTGCTCTTTTCCAGTCTTCTGGAATCTCTCCCGTCTTCCATGACTTTTCAAAGACAATTGCTAATGGCTCAAATATCTCCTCAGTCAGCTCCTTGACTATTCTAGGATGCATTTCATCAGGCCCTGGCAACTTGAAGACATCTAACTTGTCTAAGTAATTTTTGACTTGTTCTTTCTCTATTTTAGACTCTGATCCTACCTCATTTTCACTGGCATTCACTATGTTAGACATCCAATTGCCACCAACCTCCTTGGTGAAAACCAAAACAAAGACGTCATTAAGCACCTCTGCCATTTAAGCGTTTTCTGTTATTGTCTTTCCCCCCTCACTGAGTAACAGGCCCACCCTGTCCTTGATCTTCCTCTTGCTTCTAATGTATTTGTAGAGTTTTCTTGTTTCCTTTTATGTCCCTAGCTAGTTTGATCTTGTTTTGTGCCTTGGCCTTTCTAATTTTGTCCCTACATATGTGGTGTTTGTTTATATTCATCCTTTATCGTTTGACTGAGTTTCCACTTTTTGTAGGACTCTTTTTTGAGTTTTAGACCAGTGAAGATCTCCTGGTTAAGCAGGGGTGGTCTTTTGCCAGACTTCCTGTCTTTCCTACACAGTGGGGTAGTTTCCTCTTGTGCCCTTAATAATGTCTCTTTGAAAAACTGCCAATTGTCTTCACCTGTTTCTCCCCTCAGACTTGCTTCCCTCGGGATTTTACCTACCGACTCCCTGGGTTTGCTAAAGTCGCCTTCTTGAAATCCATTGTCTTCATTGTGCTGTTCTCCCTCTTACCATTCCTTAGAATCATGAACTCGACCATTTCGTGATCACTTTCACCCAAGTTGCCTTCCACTTTCAAATTCTCAACCAGTTCCTCATTATTTGTCAAAATCAAATCTAGAACAACCTCCCCTCAGTAGTTTTCTCCATCTTCTGAAATATGGCCTTCTGTTAATTCGTGTTCTGTAATTCGTATAGCTAAGAACCAGTGACGGACCTCCTTCAAAGTCATCCTGATTACCTTTTGTTCTGCAAGGAAATCCCAAGTTGTCAAAGAGGACATGAAATTGTATAAAAGATCCTTGGGTCCTGATTCTGCTTAAGCTTCATCGGGGAAGTTTGAGTCACAAGACTGAGGTCCCAGTTATGCTGGTACGCCTTGAATATGATATTTAGACATTGGACTATAACCTATTAACTGAATTCTAAAGGAATTCTGCAACTACAACGTTCACCATCTCTACCATGAACCTGAACCTCAGTGAATTGAACTCAGATCTGTATGTATATTGATCTTTTAGCCATACTCTCTCTCTCTTTTGTTTTTTAATAAATTTTAGTTTAGTTAATAAGAATTGGCTGTAGCGGGTATTTGGGTAAGATCTGAAACATTTGTTAACCTGGCAGGTGATGTGTCTGATCCTTTGGGATTGGTAGAACCTTTTCTTTTACATGATGAAATAAGATTTACAGAAATGTTCGTCATATTTGACGTGGGTACCTGGATGGAGGCCTGAGGCTGGGCGCTTTAAGGGAACTGTGTTGTTTGGACTCCTGAGTAACCAGTGAGGTGATAAAGAAGCTGTTTTATGCTGGTTGGTGAAGCTAAGTATTGGAATAGCCACCAGCTTTTTGGGGGTTTGGCTTCCCCATTCTTTGCAGTTCACCCTGAGTGACCACAGCTGGCCCCCACTGGGACCTTGATCACGAGGTGTAGTCATACTTGGATACACACTCCCACGGGTTAATTGGGTTTTTGGATAAGAACCATACACTTGTCAAAATTTAATTTTGATATTGGAGAGTTTAAGGGTTAAAAATCAGTTACAGTGAGTGATCCCTGATCAAGATCCTGACAGAAAAAGCCTGGAAGAATTGTGCTCACAGAGAGGAAGGAACTAAAAAATCTGTTACTAGCCAGTGATAAGGAATCAGACCCCGCGAAAATGCTTGCAGTGAGAAACCAGCACCTAGAACCTGAACATAAGCAAAAGATAGCTGGTACGGAAGGAGAAGCTGCTGAAAGTGAACGCCCGTGTTTTGAACATGAACAGAGAATGGCAGATATTCGATTGCGGGAACTAGAAGCTAAGGCGAAAGCGAACAGACAAACTGCAATTCAAGAGAATGAAGGAACAAGAGGAACTGTCTCATCCTGGAAAGCCAGCTCCTCTCAGCAGCAAAGATGGGGATAAAATCTCTCCAGTCTGTAGCAATGTTGGTAGGTTGTTTGACTCTAAGCAGTTGTCTGTGTGTAACCAATATACCCCAACACTGCCACCTTTTACTGTGAGCTCAGGCGAAGGTAACCCCATAACATGTGCAGAGAATGTAAAAGTCAAAGGGAAAAGCTGTTTGTACAGCTTCTAACATCACTCTTGTTAAAGCAGATCTTGTCAAAGAGGAAGATTATTTACCAAATCAGAGTGTGAATATTGTGATCCTCTATGAATGTATTGTACCTGTGCTGTAGCCAGAATCCATCGTGACTGGAATGGGGTGAAATGTGAAGTTATAGCTGGTGTAAGGAAGATAATGCCTATGGATCTTTTGACAGGGGATGATATTAACACTTTGTTCAGTCAAGTTGATGACATAAACCAGTCACAGGAAAGAAATAATCCTGAACCTGTGTCTACAAGGGGCAAGGATTTGCCTATCGAGGGTTTCTCCAAATGTTTGTCTGAGGAAGATGGCTGTTTATCTGAGCAAAGAAGCCGTGCATAGGTGGAAGAAATTTCGGAGTGCCTGTCTGGGATCTCAGAAGTGAATCTGACATTAGATAGGACTCAGGAAGATGGTTCTCTAGAACAAATTAAAGTTGGTGATCAGGTTAAAGCCGTAACTGAGGAAGGAAGGGGGACATGCTTGGTGAGCAATATATGGTTGACTAGTAAAGCTTGGGAAAGTCAGCCTGACCCAGGTAAACGTGATGTGCTTAAAGCAGCTCAGTGTAATAAGCCACTATTTGTGGAAAACAGCAGTTCATCTGTTAAGGGAAGGGAAGGCAAAGAGAGTTTAGATGAGCACAATTCTCCACACTGGTAACAGGTAAGGTGTAGGTATAGGGACACTCATCTTCCACTAACCTGGCCTTCCCAAACTGCTGGTTAGACAAAGCCATCAACTCAGAAGGCTGCCTCGGATCATCGAGGTGGCTCCCCACTGGGAGGGAGGGGGTGATGGGAATGGCGGGTTAGGGGGAGAAGGAAGATGTGTAGGGGGTTAGGGGGAGACGGGAGGAGGTGATGGGAATGGCGGGTTAGGGGGAGAAGGAAGGTGTGTAAGGGGGGTCAGGGGGTGAAGGGAGTGACGGGTTGGGGGAGAAGGGAGGTGTGTAGGGGGTTAGGGGGAGACGGGAGGGGGTGATGGGAATGGCGGGTTAGGGGGAGAAGGAAGGTGTGTAGGGGGGGTTAGGGGAGAAGGGAGGCGGTGAAAGGAGTGGTGGGTTGGGGGAGAAGAGAAGGGGGGCAGTGGGAGGCGTGGGGGGAGGTGGGGAAGGAGGTCAGCCGGCAGCAGCTGTTTGAGATTCCAGGCCGGTCTGGCTAAGATGGGTCTTTGTTTCAGGATAAACACACACCCGGGGGGGGGGGGGGGGTTCAACACACACAAGTGCCAGAAACACTCAGTGCCAGGGACACGCTAGGAGAGACCGACCCTGGGGGTGGGGGCGGGGAGGAGACAGAAAGACAGACCCTGGGGGCAGGACAGACAGAAGGAAGAGACCCGGGTGGGACAGAGGTATCACCACGATGCAGGGGAGATTATGGGCTGGAGAGGCAGGGAGCCTCCCCCTCACCCCAGCACTGAGGTGGGGGGGGCATGGGCAGGCACCTGGCACAGATGGGCAGAGAGGGGACATCATTGACTTGTTTTCCTTCCTGGAAGTAGCTGGGAGATGAGAGGCTTGCCTGGGGTGAGAGGCCATGCGACAGGGGCCTCGCACTGGGTGGGCGTGTAACACACACAGGAACGCTAACACACTTGCAGGTTTGCAGGCAGACACACACTGGCCTGCACACCCTGTGCCCTCCTAACCCTGTCACACACACAATTCAGCCGCACTTTGCTGGCAGGACACACTAGCCAAGCACTAGAGAGCCAGCTTCCCCCCCCCCCCACACACACACATACCGCATACTCAAGCATTCACACGCCCACTCACAGATTTGCACACACACACTCCCACGCACACCCCTCCAGCTGTAGACTCCCAGGTGTGTTTACACGCTCAGGCTTGCATAGGGAAACGCACCTGCATGCAGGCATTAAAACGACCCCTGCTCGGATACAATTGCATGCACTCTCCCCAACTCCTCCTAAGAGCCTCACTCTGCACCCCCATCTCCAGAGACCAGCCCAGCTGGGACCCAGGCTCCCGGATCAGTGCTCGGACCCTGCCCCTAGTGTGCAGCTAGAACAGTGGTAAGAGCAAATCCCAGGGCATGGATCTATGGGGGCGCAGAGCCCACGGCACTTGGGGCAGGGGGGCTAGGTGGACAAGACCTGGTTCTAGAGGCTAGGGGTATGAACCCATAACACTTGGGGGGACTGGATCTCAGTCCTAGTGCATGGGGGAGGGAAATGGGGGGCTGGGAGGTCATTTTTGCTGTGCTTGCAACGCACCTGAAGAGGAGCTGAGCCGAGCTGGGCTGGCGCTTCCGTGGTGTTGGTGACAAATGGGGGTGGGTGTTTTCCAGACACTTTATTTCTCTCCCCTTTGTTCCCCTCCTCTGTCTGTCTCATCCCCGCCCCCCCACCAGCTGAGACCCTACCTCCATCCGTCTGGGCTCAGGCTGGGCGGCTGCTGGCGATTGGGGGACCAGTGACAGATTAGCCTCGTTAGCAGAGCCCCCGCCAGGGGACAGGACGGTGACAGCTGGTACCATGGAGGCCATGAAGCAAAGCCCTGGCCAGTGCCAGACCCGAGCTATGGGGCCAGAGGAGGGCTATGAGGTAGGGGCAGGGACACACACACACCCCGCCCCTGCCCCACACAGTGAGGGGGTCTGAATAAATCCCAAACTTTGCCTTCCCTATAACAAAGGGCATCAGGGATGGGAACCCAGGAGACCTGGTTCCCTTCCCCTCCCACTCTAACCCACTAGACCACCCAGCCCGGAAAGAACCCAGGAGTCCTAACTCCACCTCCCCAGCTCTCATCCACTAGGCCTCTGCTCTTACAGACACTTTCCCCAGCTGGTTTCAGAGCCCACCCCTGGCGCGGTTCTTCCCTTTAATTCCCAGAGAAAGTGGGCTCCAGACACGTTCCATCTTGGCTCCAGACACTGGTGGATTAGGCCCCCTCCCAGGGGGACTACCCTGGGGCCCTGGTTGGGCCAATTGTTGGAGGGTCTATGGGCCCAGAGGATGGGACTCCAGACACCCCTGCCTATGGGGGCTCCCGTGTCTCCAGAGCACTGGGGAGGAAGGGGTTACAAGCCAGGCAGGAAGGAGCTGGGAGCAGATTAAACAGTAACAGGTGCTGCTGACCCAGGGAGCAGCTGTCACTGCCTGAACCCGAGCTGGGCAGCAGGAGCTGGGACCCTCCTGCCCCCTGCACACAGTGGGGCACATTCCCTCCACCACACCCAGCCAGGGGACTGGCATGGACGTCTACTCCTACACGTGTGCCAGGGGCCCAGCCAGCCTATCTGTGCACATGCAAAGGGGCACATTGGTGCATGTGTGCGCAAAGGGCCCAGCCAGCCTATTCACGTGTGTGCCAAGGGGAACAGAACACACTGGTGATTGTGTGTGCAAAGGGCGCAGCCAGCCTATTCAAGTGTGTGCCATGGGGATGTGTGTGCAAAGGGCCCAGCCAGTCCTATTCACGTGTGTGCCAAGGGGAACAGAACACACTGGTGCATGTGTGCGCGAAGGGCCCAGCCAGCCTATTCACGTGTGTGCCAAGGGGAACAGAACACACTGGTGCATGTGTGTGCGAAGGGCCCAGCCAGCCTATTCACGTGTGTGCCAAGGGGAACAGAACACACTGGTGATTGTGTGTGCAAAGGGCGCAGCCAGCCTATTCAAGTGTCTGCCATGGGGATGTGTGTGCAAAGGGTGCAGCCAGTCCTATTCACGTGTGTGCCAAGGGGAACAGAACACACTGGTGCATGTGGGTGCGAAGGGCCCAGCCAGCCTATTCACGTGTGTGCCAAGGGGAACAGAACACACTGGTGATTGTGTGTGCAAAGGGCGCAGCCAGCCTATTCAAGTGTGTGCCATGGGGATGTGTGTGCAAAGGGTGCAGCCAGTCCTATTCACGTGTGTGCCAAGGGGAACAGAACACACTGGTGCATGTGTGTGCAAAGGGCCCAGCCAGCCTATTCAAGTGTGTGCCATGGGGATGTGTGTGCAAAGGGCCCAGCCAGTCCTATTTATGTGTGTGCCAAGGGGAACAGAACACACTGGTGCATGTGTGTGCAAAGGGCCCAGCCAGTCCTATCCAGACATGCGCCAAGGGGCACAGGACATGCTCAGTGCTGCATGTGTGTGCACAGGACCCAGGGTGCACTCGACACGTCCATGTGCAAGGGGAGGGCTCGGGACACGCTCCTGTGAGTACATACAGCCAAGGGCACAGCCTGCCATCTGTGCAACCCACCCAGTGGTGCTGGCAACCTGGGAAGGATTCTCCGCTCCCTATTCTCCATGTCTGTTCATTGCACCAGCTCCACCCCCAGCCTGGGCTCTCCCCCCTACCCTGCTCCCCCACCCTCGGCCTGTGCTGCCGTGAGAAAGTCCAGGTCCAAGGCCTGGCTATGAATAGCATTGCCCAGCTCCGAAATCCCAGAGCAGCTAGAAATAACCCTGGTGAAGGACTTTCCTACTATCTGTCCGGCGGGGGTGTGCAGAGCGGGACTGGTTATCTGCTGCTCCCCAGACCATGGACTGCATGGCATGGCACACAGCCCTGCAGTCATGCCCAGCTCCCCTGGCTAATTAACGTGGGGAGCCCCAGGCGGGTGCCTCTGCCAGACAGAGCTCCAGACATCCAGACCCATGGGGACAGGCAGCAAAGAGCAGAGGGAGGGGCTGGGGGCCAGGACTCTTGGGTTTTCTCCCTGGCTCTGGGAGGGGAGTGGGGCTGGTGGTCAGAGCAGGGGGGCTGGGGCCAGGACTCCTGGGTTCTCTCCCTGGCTCTGAGAGGGGAGTGGGCTCTGGTGGGTTGGTGTGGGGCCAGGGCTGGGGACCGAGACTCTCCCCTACTGTTCAGAGGGGCTATGTCCTGCACTGCAAAGACAACCAGGGAAAGATGAGAGCTGGGGAGAGGGAGCCAGGTGGGTAGGAGGGCAGGTGCTGAGCAGTGAAAGGTATCCCTTGTGCAATGGGACCATGCTGGCAGGCACCTGAGACCCTGTCTCCTACCCTCCTCCACACCCCCCAGGCACAGAGCAGGGCAGGGAGGATGGCCCTGGGGGGCCTACAGCTGCCCCTGGGCAGTACAGTGGTGGGGGTGTGGAGGAGACCAGCCGGCTCCACTCAAGACACACCTGGGTGATGTTATCAGGGCGCAGGCTGGAATGTGCATGGCTGGGGGCGGGAAGCGCCAGCTGGGGCAGAGAGTCACCTGCCCCTGTCTGACAGCACTGAGCGGAACCAGTCTCACCCCCACCCCTGGCCAGGCTGATCTTGGTGCAGACCCCCTGTGGAGCCCACTGCGACACTGAACCATGCAGTGTGCCCCCCTTTTTGGGCCAATCTCTGGGTGCACAGGCCCCCTCACCCCACCATCTGCACCATGCAGCCACACTCCAATCCCTGCCCCAGCTCGGCCTGGCCAATCTCAGCATGCTTCCCCCACCCCCACCCCTGCCCGGCTGTGCCAAGGCACGAGCCCCGCCTGGCTGTGCCAAGACAGCCTTCTCTTTCCCCTGCTCCCCACCCAGAGGCCAGGTTGGTCTCCCTAGGCCACACTAAGTGTGGTTCTTCAGGGAGAGTCTCCCATTTTCTCAGTCCTGGGGCTGGGCTGGGACTCAACTGTTCTGTGCTGAGGCCAGGCTGGGGGAGAGGGGACCCCGTTTGTGCTTTGCCAGGGTGGGTGGAGTGGGGCTGCCAGATGCAGAGCTCAGGAGGTGGGAAAAGCTATCGCAGGGGCCAGGAATGCAGGCAGCAGGAGCAGAGCAATCAACGGGCTGGGGCATGTTTGGGTAGAGATGGGCGGGGAAGGCAGCTCCCAAACCCACCCCCCTCCAGGCATCCCTGCCTCATTCCAGTTCCCCCTCCCAGCATCCCACCCATCCACCTCCCTGACAGCTGCCAACACTCATATCTGCCCACCCGTGCCAGCCCCCAGTGCTGCCAGCATCCACAGAGCCCTGAGCTAGGGGGCGCGACCTCCAGCATTCCAGAAACCAGGGGGAGCTGGGCCAGGTGGGAGCCAGGATTGCTGGGTTCTACTCCCAGCTCTGGGAAGGGAGTGGGGTCTAGTGGTTAGAGGAGGCAGGGCTGGGAGCCAGGACTGCTGGGTTTTCTCCCAGCTCTGGTACAGGAGTTCATGGCGCATGCAGAGGAGAGAGCAGTACTCCCCCTCCCACCCCCCCGCCACACACAAATAATTTCAGTGGCTTTTCTCATCTTGTCACTTGGCTGGTGAGTGACTAAACACAAAGTCACAGATCCCCAGAAATGTGCCAGGTTGTGTGGGGGGTGCTAGAGGGCAAATGTTAACAGGGCAGGTGGGGAGAGGAGTGGGGAGGGGGTGAGGAAGGTTTGCAGTGGGAGAGGGGACAGGCTGAAGGGGCACAAGGGATAGGTGGGAGGGGGGAGATCACACTAAATTCCCTTTGACCTTCCCAGACCCCTTTAAATTCCCCACTGCTTTTAAACCATTAATTAAAGAGGGGGGTCTCTCTGAGGAGGGGCTCTGCCCCCTCATCCTGACCCAGCTACAAAGATAACGGGGGAGGAGGGGCTGAGCCATCAGTCCCCCAAACCCTCAACCTATACAGCTACCACACACACAGTTCCCCCATACACCTCTTCCCACCCCACCCCAGCCCCCACTCTACACAGCTACCCCTCCCCTGCCCTCCTCCCACACCTGTCTCCACCCAGACAGCTACCCCTCCCCCCCACATCCCCCACCCTACACAGCTACCATCCCCCTGCCCTCCTCATACTCCCAGCCCCCCAACCTACACAGCTACCCCTCCCCCTGCCTTCTCCCCACACCTGCCCCCACCCTACAGCTAACCCTACCCTTGTCCTCCCCCCACACCGCAGCCCCCACCCCTACACAGCTAGCCCTCCCCCTGACCTCCCCCCACACCAGCCCCGCATTCTTCAGCTACCCCTTCTCCCACACATCCCCCACCCTACACAGCCTCCCCTCCCCCTGCCCTCCCCATACTCCCAGCCCCCCAACCTACACAGCTACCCCTCCCCCTGCCCTCCCCACAAAGCTACCCCCCACCTTCTCCCCACACTTGCCCCCTACCCTACAGCTAACCCTGCCCTTGTCCTCCCCCCACACCGCAGCCCCCACCCTACACAGCTACCCCTCCCCCTGACCTCCCCCCACACCAGCCCCGCATTCTTCACAGCTACCCCTTCTCCCACACCAGCCCCCCACCCTACCCAGCTACCGCTCCCCTGCACCCCCACTCTACACAGCCCCGCCTCCCCTCCCCCTGCCCTCCCCCTCCCCCAGCCCCCCACTCTACACAGCCTCCCCTCCCCCTGTCCTCCCCATACTCTCAACCCCCAACCTACACAGCTACCTCTCCCCCTGCCCTCCCCACAAAGCTACCCCCTGCCTTCTCCCCACACTTGCCCCCTACCCTACAGCTATCCCTACCCTTGTCCTCCCCCCACACCGCAGCCCCCACCCTACACAGCTACCCCTCCCCCTGAACTCCCCCCACACCAGCCCCCCACTCTACACAGCTACTCCTCCCCCCAACCCAGCCCCCCACCCTACACAGCCTCCCCTTCCCCCGCACCGCCCCACACCAGCCCCACACCCTACACAGCTTCCCCTCCCCCTGCCCTCCCCAACCCCCGCTCCTCTAACCCAGCGTGGGGGAGAAGGGTCCTGCCAAGGGGGCTCAGCCTGGCAGGTGACTGTTCCAGGGATGGGGATTGTGCCCCCTGGCCCCGGCAGGGAGGGGCGGAGACGAGACCCGGGAAGACCCTACCAGGTGAGGCGGGAGCAGCCCAGGGCCGGGGAGGCAGAGGGGCTCGCAGATGCCCCCCCCAATTCGAGACTAAAGTTCACATTGCGGGGGGGGGGGGGGGCAGCGCCTGCCCTGGGGCACGGGCTGGGCGGCGGAGGGGCCTGAGGGTCCGGCGGCTGGGGCGCACGGTGAGGGGCGCCCGGTGCCTACCTGGGCGACCGATCAGAGCCAGAAGCAGGAGGCCCCGCAGCAGGCAGCCGGACTGGCCCATGGTGTCCGCGGCCGGGAGAAACTGTAAGTAACTCCCTGAGCCCGTCCCGGACTCCAGCCCCCCGAGCCCGACTCGCCCCGCCCCCGAGCCCGGCTTGCTCCGCCCCCGACCCCCAAACACCCACCTGCCCAGAGAGGGCGGGGACTGCGGGCTGGGCGAGCCGGGACCGAGACACCTCTGGAACCCCCACCCAGCAGGGACCCCCGCCCCTAAAGCACATTGGCTCCCCTTCTCCCCAGCCAGCCCCATTCCTCGCCCCCGCAAGGCCCTGCCCCCGTCCGGCTCCCCATCTAACCCCGCAGCGCCTCCTGCTGAGTCCCGGAGCCAGGGGTCCCTCCCGCTGATAGCCAAGAGTCCGGGTCTGCCCCGGGGGAACGGACCGGCCACTGGAGCCAGGACTTCTGGGCTCTTCCCATGCCCCTTGGGATCCGTTTACCACTCAGACAGGCCCGAGTAGGTCTGGTATCCAGATCCTGACGGGCCTGGGTAGAACCCAGGAGTCCTGGGTCCCACCCCCTGAGCCAGGGACAGAACCTGGGAGTCCTGGATCCCAGCCCCCACCTCACCCCACCCCACAGCCAGGGACAGAACCAGGAGTCCTGGGTCCCAGCCCCCACCCCACCCCCTGAGCCAGGGACAGAACCCGGGAGTCCTGGATCCCAGCTCCCACCTCACCTCACCCCACCCCACAGCCAGGGACAGAACCAGGAGTCGTGGGTCCCAGCCCCCACCCCACCCCCTGAGCCAGGGACAGAACCCGGGAGTCCTGGATCCCAGCTCCCACCTCACCTCACCTCACCCCACCCCACAGCCAGGGACAGAACCCGGGAGTCCTGGCTCCCAGTCCCCACCTCACCTCACCCCACAGCCAGGGACAGAACCAGGAGTCCTGGGTCCCAGCCCCCACCTCACCTCACCCCACAGCCAGGGACAGAACCAGGAGTCCTGGCTCCCCCCTCCCGTCCATCCAAGACCACTTCCAGCCCAGGGCCTGACCTCTCTTTGCTCTCAACATGCTGCCACCTGCCCCTCACCTTCCCCTTCCAGAGTCTGCATATTCCACATTCCTGTCTCAGGGTCTGCGGGCATCCCCCAAACCTGGGTCGAAGGTGACCCCTGACTGGAGAAAAGGCCAGGATTGGTGACAGTGAGCGCAAAGGGAGGGGATGGAGAATGGGACATGGGCCCTTTCCCCTCTAGGAGGCACAGGCATAGATCTGGCCCCAGGGTGCTGGGAGGATGGGGTCACTGGCTGGGCTGGGGAGCTGATCCTCTGTAGTGCTGCTTAGCTGGGCCTGGAAGTGTGTTTCCACCTCCCCTGCCTGCTCTCTGCAGCCCTGGGCCAGGGCCAGGGCCAGGGGGCGAGGGGGCTGGGCTGCCAGCCCGGAGCTGGGGATTAATGGCAGCCTTGCTGGCAGCAGCCCCACAGCACACTGCAAATCACGAGCCTGGTGCATCAGAGCCATCCCACCGGGCCCCCCAACCTGGGAAACTGAGCATCATGGGAGCGGCCCTCTAGGGTACCCCAGCCCACCCTGCCCCCCTTCCCTGGATCTGCCTCCTCTGGTCTGGGAGCCCTTTGTTTCAGGGAGGTTGTAATCTGAGCTGGCTGAAGCTGGCCGTCTGCGCTTTGCCTTGTAGGCTTGCCGGGTGTGTGCGTGTGTGTGACAGAGGGAGAGAGACACCAGGCAGGTAAGCATAAGGAATGGGTGAATGTGTGTGCATTCACAAATCCATGTGTGCAAGAAGCACACGCGCAAGTGTCCACAAAGAAGTGTGCATGAGTGTGTGAAGCTGTAGGGGGCTGTGTGACTGTGTACACAAGCTGGGGTAGTGTTCTGCACGGGGGTGTGCCCAGGAGGCTGGGTGTGTTGTGTAGCTGTGTATCAGGAACTAAGCTGCAGTCCAGTGGTTAGGCCGAGCCTGTGGGATGGAACCAGAGTTGGTCGTCAGGAACCATGGCCAGGGCCAGGACACAGGAATCAGGAACAAAGCGAGGAAGCAGGAGCCAGGCACAGACAGGCCTCAGGCACTCAGCCAGCTGAAAGGGGAAAGGCTGACGCAGGGGCCAAGCAGCGCTGGTGTGCCCATTAACTAACACACACACACACACACACACACACACACACACACACACACACACACACACACACACACAAGCTGGGCTGAGTCAGACCCGAGGCACAGCCAGACACTAGCAGACACATCAATTAACACCTATGTGTGCAAACACATGCACACACACAAACACACACACATTGGCCTGGGTCAGCCCCAGGGGCACAGCCAGACACTAGCACACACATCAATGAACACCTACGGCACACACACACACACACACACACACACAAATGTTGTACTCAAAATACTATACAGGATCTTTTCAGGGGGATTAAGGCAAAACGCCACATTTATTAGTAATACAGGTATCAATTAATACTCTATGATATGCATATGAGATATATATCACAGTCATGCATTCACACACGCACAGAGACACAAACACACTCCGTCTTGCTGTTGTTACCAACTAGTTGCTCCCCTTAACTGCACTAGCCAGGTGAGTTAGATGGGGGAGGGGTGGAGCCGGGCTTCTGCCGATGCAAATCTAGACCAGATTCAAAATCTGGGTCTGTGTCCGTTGGTCTGTGTCCATTGGTCTTTGTGCTGCTTTTCTTTGGGTGTTGTCCCAATGCTGCTCAAAGAGGGTGTTTTCTAAAGAAGGTGCTTGCTTCTAATCCCTGAGGCCGTCAATATGTCTGCTCTTCTTTATTGGGCCCTCTTGACAAGTTGTATTGTCCTTTGCTCTGGCTCCCATTCCCTCTTCAACTGTTGTAGCTGTCTGGAGGTGGGTGTCTTCCAAGCCTCACTCATTCACACCTCATTCAGTCAATAGGGCAATTGATTACAGAGTGGGGGGAAGATCTTATTCTACTTCTAGCAAAAAGGCACATGTTTCTTTTACTTTAACTATACTATCCTTAGGGGCTATAACATTTGATACAAAGTTTTCTACCAATTTTCTATATAGGGATCTAATACAAAGTTGTATGAAAATAAAGAGGCACAATGCCAAGTCATATGAAATACAAGATAACATCATGCCAGATGCAATGTCATAAAGATACTTAATACAGAAAGATACTTAATACAAAATAACACAATGCAACGTTATAAAGATTTATAGAGATAGTTAATACAGAGATTTCTCTACACACAGGGCTGGGTCAGACCCAGGGACACAGCCAGACACTAGCACACACATCAATGAACACCTACGGCACACACACACACTGGGCTGTCCCATCCAGACACTGGTGTGCACATAGCACATCCACACGTGCACACACTGCCCTGGCTCAGAGCCAAGGGCCCAACAGCACCCGCAGCTCTTGCAGGGCTGAGCTGGGATCCTGCCCCTCCGTTGGTTCATCACAGGCAGCAGCGTCACCGTGTGGCTAGTCCAAGAAATGCGCAGGGATGGAGCTGCTGGGAAAGTCCCCCTGTTCTCCTTTTCCCAAAGGGACTGGCGGGGGCAGCAGGAGCCAACCAGCGCTGCCCAGGGGCGAGGGGGCAAGTGGAGCAATTTCCCCAGGCCTAGGGCCCCACAGGGGCCCCCACTAGAATATAGTATTTTATAGTATTGCAACTTTTTTTTATGGAAGAGGGCCCCAAAATTGCTTTGCTCCAGGCCCCCTGAATCCTCTGGGCAGCCCTGGAGCCAAGCACCTCTGCAAGTTGTGCCCAGTATTGGGGTGAAGGCTCAGGACTGGGAGCCTCAAATCCTGGGTTCTATCCCTAGTACCATGTAGGGTGACCACATTGTACTTTGCCCAGGGTTTTTTTCAGTGGAGATAAGGCAAAGCTCCACTTTTACTGGTAATACATGTATTAATCCACACTGTGTCATATGCTTATGAGATATAACTTAGATAATGTTTTCACTCCTCTTAGGTCATAGAGCCAAGAAGCGATTACACTCACACTCACAAGCTCACTCCATCTTGTTGTTACCAAGTAGTTGCTCCCCTTAACTTCACTGGCCTCACCTGGCCAGTTAGATGTGGGAGAGGTGGAGCTGGGCTTCTGCCGATCCGGATCAATGCTCTGATGTTGGCGAGACCTGGGATCCTCTGCAAGACACTCAACATTTAGAGTGGCTTCCCTCATTCAAATCTGTGCCAGATTCAAAATCTGTGTCTGTGTCCATTGGTCATCTGTGGTGCTTCCTTCTGGGTGTTGTCTTAATGCTGCCACATTTATTTTCAAAGAGGGTGTTTTCAAAACAAGATGCTGGCTTCTAACCCCCAAGGCTGTCAGTATGTCTGCTCTTCTTTAGTGAGCCCACTGGGCAGGTTTTATTGTCCTTGGGTCTGGCTTCCATCCCCTCTCCAAGGGTTGCATCTGTCTGGAGATGCTGCCTTCCACACCTTGCTCAGTCACACCTCGTTCATTCCACAGGGCAATTGATTAAAATGGGAGGTGCTGAGGGGGAGATCTTATTCTACTCCGAGCAAAAAGACATTTTCCTTCTACCTTAACTATCCTTAGGGGCTATAATATTATACTAAGGCTCGATACAAAGTGTCTATATAAGGATTTGATACAAAGTTCCTATATCAAAGGACTTGATACAAAGTTGTTTGAAAATAGAGGTTACCTACGGAAAGACTTAATGCAAGGTTCTATGAAGAGGCACAATACAAAGTCATATGACAATGATACACAGTTCTGTGAAGATGCTTAATGCAGAGATTTATCTACAACCAGACAGCAAATGTGAAAAAATTGGGATGGGGGTGGGGGGTAATAGGAGCCTATATAAGAAAAAGACCCCAAAACAGGGGATGAGGGGTTCATGCTGTGGGGGGGGGGCTCAGAGTTGGGGCAGAGGATTAGGGTGCAGGGGGATGAGGGCTCTGGCTGGGAATGAGGGGTTTGGGGCATTGGAGAGGCTTAGGGCTAGGGCCAAAGGGCAGGGTAAGGGGAGCCTGCCCTGCCATTAACAGATGGCAGGCGCTAGGACCCAGGGACAGCAGACAGCAGTTCTGCCGGGAGCCGTTCCACTCTGGGAGCAGGAGCAGGAGCAGGCAGGGACTCCGGCGGGTGGGGGTCGGACGGGGGGGGGCGTGGCGGCGGAGGCCGGGATCCGTTCCAGGCAGAGACGCAGCAGCGCGGGGGGGGGGAGACCCGCAGGGGCCCGGGCCCGGGGCCCGATCCAGGCAGGGCCGGGGGAGAGACCCAGGTCCAAATATTGCTGGAGCAGGGCACCCGGCCCTGAATATTCCTGGTGCTCGGGCACCCCAAATATATATAACCTGCCGCCTATGACCATGTCCCCCTCCACAATCCCTCCCACAGACCCTGTGTCCCCCCAGCCCACTCTTCTCCCACCCCTACCCCATATATAAAAAGTTAAATTTCAGTGTCAGAAGGACCCAGGTCCTCAGCTGGTGTAAACTGGTGACAGCCCCTTGGGCTGGATGGTCGTTTAGTGACTGACCCCCAGCTGGGCTCTGGGCCCACTGACTCCAATGGAGCTAAGGCCGATTTACACCAGCTGGGCTCTGGCCCAGGACAGGAGCTCCACCTGCAGCACTCTGGAAGCAGACACACGCTCTGTGGTATCTCAGCTCATCCAGTGACGGGCCCACCAGCAAACTCTATGAACCTGAGACAAAGCAGTTAAGACTCGAAGCAGGAACTGGCTGTAATGGCATGGAAAAGGGGCACAGAGACGTGTATCCTGGAGCTGGAAGTTGGGGTCCTGGTGACTGCTGTGGTGGGAACAGACCCCAAGGACTCTAGCTGGAAGCAAACCCAACCTGAGTGAAAGGGGCAGGGGAGATTTTGCTGGTCAGTGAAAGGTCTCTCATAGCTGGTAGCTGTGAGCCCACAGCTGGATCAGGGTCTCTTTCCCTTTTGGGGTGTCTGCCCCAGAGGGGAACCCAGAGAGGAATTTCAGGTATCCTGCCTCCACCATGGGCAGTGTCCAAGGCTCTGGCAGTAAATTCAGGAGGTGGGTGGGACGTTGCAGCCCATATGGTTTTATAAAAATATACTAATGAGTGAATATAGTGTAACTGGAATACGCTTCATGCAAAAGGTCTCTTGTAAGTCATCATTACAAAGCTTATAATCCACTGAGTGTGATCATCCTGTTACCCTGCCCATTAAGGCAGGAATGTAGCTGAGGTGGGAACCTGGCATGTTTGTCTCTGACCCTGCCCATCCCTGGTGCTAGGCTCCCAAGGGGCCTTGCAGTGACCCCAACCCTAACTCTGCTCCTTTAACTGAGGTTAGGACATGGGGCAGGGACTCAGGACTCCTGGGTTCAATTCCCAGCTCTGCCAAGGACTCCTGGTATAGGCCAGTCCCTGCCTCTCCCCCAGCCTCAGGTCCCAACAGTAACATGGGGGAAAACATTCTTGCCTTTGAGCTCTGTGGGGCAGCGACCATCTCACCATCTCTGTGCAGTGCCCAGTATGATGGGGGCCCTGAACTTGGTGGGGGTAGGCTGGGTGCTGCTCAGACCACAGATGAGATGGGGGGCCCATCATATTGGGCTCTACACAGACCCCCCACTGAGATTGGGGGACCCCTGTTGTGATAGGGGCTGCACAGACACTCGCTAACAGGGTGGTCTGCCCCCTTTAAGGAGGCAGGATCCCTGGGGTCAGCCATCCCTTTAAGCAACAGGTGTTCAAGGGAGCAGCTACCCAGGTGAGGAATGGTGCCAGATATCATTAGGAGCCAGCCCGGGGCTGAGTGCAGGCAGATATCTGGGGAGGGTCCCTGTCTGCATCATGCCCAGCCCCATGGAGGAGGGCTGTGGACCCTGAACCACAGGATAGGGGTGTGAGTCCAGGCAGGAGGCCAGTAGGAAAATCTCTCCAGCGAGGTTGGGGGCTGGCTGAGCTCCCTGGTGCAGAGGGACCCGGGAGCTGGGAACCAGGGCAAAGCAGCAGCCCAAGAGGGTTGGCCTGGGACTGAGAGGCTGTGCTGGGCTGGGCTGGGCTGAACTGACAGAACAAATCAGCCCCCAGAAAGGGGGACGTTGTCCTAAGTGCTTCTGGCTATGAGGAACTGACTGCAGGGGCCCTGCAGGGTCCCCTTGTGCCACAAGGGGGCGTGCTCTGGCTCAGCGCTGCCACTCCCTGGCTGAGATGGGCATTTGTGTCGCGTTGATCCTTGCAGAGACCCCCTGGAGTTTGGGTGCCCCTTTGTGCTGGGGGCTGCACAGAACCCCTGAGATGGGGGTCCCCATGGTGCTCGGTGCTGCACAGACCAGCCCCCCGTTGCCCCGGGCGCTGCAGAGACACCATGGGATGGCCCCTGCCTTGACCAGCTCACAGTCTCAAAGCCAAAGGCAGGATCACGCTCCATCTGGGAGCAGAGGCCTGGACAGCAGCAGGGACTGGCGTGAGAGCACCCAGGGAGTCACCAGCGGAGCTGGGAATTGAACCCAGGATTCCGGGGGCCAGCCTGGAGCCTGAACCATCAGGGCAGCCTGGCCCTGCCTTGTATCCAGCCCAGGTGGGGCTTTCCCCCCAGACAGCATTGACTGATCTGGCCCTGGGGCAGGGCTGTGGGGAAGGAACATGGGTCTTTTCTCTATCACCCCCCTGTTCCCTAACTGCCTAGCAGGAATGGGGGAGTGGGCAAGTCACCCTGAGAGGGCTGCTGGCTCAGCAGGCACCTGATCAAGGGGCAGATGGGGGTCTGGGATATTGGGGTGTAGGTCTTCCAAGGAAGGTAACCAACCTGCATTCAGTGAGTTGTGCAAGGAGAGGCCATGCTCCTCCAGTCTTAGCTAGGGTGGGCACCATTCCCGGGGTTCCAGGACTCCTGGGTTCTATCCCTGGCTCTGGGAGGGGAAAGGTATGTCCTGGAGCCCAGACTCCTACGTTCTATCCCTGACTCTGGGAGGGGAGTGGGGTCTGGAGGGTTGAGGGGGGCATGCCCGGGAGCCAGGACTCCTGGGTTCTCTCCCTTAGCCTGACAGAGCCCCTTCCTGCTCAGCCCAACCCTTGGGGACCCAGCCCCCCCATCAGTAAACGCTAGTCCCGGCTGATACTTATCCTGGCCGGCAGGGGGCTCCTGGGCCTGCCTGACGCCAGCGGACTCGGGGGGGGACCCGAGAGGGGTGCGGGCAGGGCCCGGCTGCATCCGAGACGGGCGGGGGAGTGTTCTCTGCCCCTGCCGGGGGTCTGGAGTGCGGACCCCCCGCTGTGCCCTGGTCCGGCAGGCGCGTCTGGCACCGGCCCCTGAGCCGCGATTCCGCTGCGGGGGCCTTGGGTCCAGGTCTGACCGTGGAGGAGGGTTTAGGGGCAGGGAGGTGCCTGACCCCCGGGGTGTCCCCCGCCTGGGGATCCCCACGTGAAGGCTGGGGGAAGACAGGGGGAGGGTCCGTGCTGCTGGGTGCCAGGCTGGGGGGAGGGGGACTGCGCCCCGGTTCCTAAGGCCTGGGGGCGCGGGCCGGAGCCCCCCGACTCCCCAGGCTGGGTGGGGGCGGGGCGGGGCGGAGCTAGCGCTGGGGCCGGGCCGGGTTCATGACTGGGCTGGGCAGTGGCAGGAGGGCGCAGAGGAGAGCGACACCGGACGGACACAGCGGCGCCGGCAGGACACCGAGCCGAGCTCGAGCCCAGCGGGGCCCCCCTGCGTCCCATGGGCGCGCCCCGCAGCCTCGTCTTCTGGAGCCTGCTGAGCGGTAAGGGTTGGCTGCGGGGGGGGGGGGGGCGTTCTCCTTGGTCCCTCCTGTGTCTCCCATTCCTCCTGCACCCCCAGATCCCCCGAGCTCTCCGGCGTCCCCAGATCCTTCCTGTGTCTCCCATCCCTCGGCCCCCATCCCTCCTGCACCCCCAGATCCCCCGATCTCTCCGGCGTCCCCAGATCCCTCCTGCGTCTCTCATCCCTCGGCCCCCATCCCTCCTGCGCCCCCAGATCCCCCGATCTCCCCTGCACCCCCAGATCTCCCGGTCCCTCCTGCGTCCCCCCTCTACTCGCCCCGAGGCGCCCCAGTCCCTTCCCTGCATCTCCATCTCCAGGCTTTATGCCCCCCCCCTCCGAATTCTGCCGTCTCACCCCTGTCCCTCGGTCCTGCCCCAACCCCCGAACTCCGGCCCTTGGCCTCTGCCCTCTCCAGCTCCACCTACCCCCCGATAAACTTTCTCAGTTCCCAAGATGGCGAGGTTCAGGGAACCTGTTTCTCTGGCTGGGTGCCGGGGGCGTAGCCTTCGGACTCTGATCAACTGAGTGTGTGTGTGGGGGTGTCAGTGCCTATTATTCCCCTTCCGCCCTAAGGAATGTGGGGAATTTCAGCCCGAAACGGGGAAACCTCGTTTACCCCGGCAGCTCCCCCCCCGAAGCATGGGGGTGGGGTCCTGGTCCCCCCATTGTCCCGGGGTCTGTAGCTGATGGGGTGAGGGTGGCTTGTGTCTGTTCCAGACCTGGCTGTTGGGTGGTTGCTGGGATATCGCGTCCCCCCGTGAAAAGCGCTTTGCTCACAGCCATAGGGGCAGCACTGCGGCTGCTGGCGCAGGGGCCGGCTCCGCCTTGGCTCTGGGGGGGTGGGTCCTGCGGGAACAGCTGTGAGAAATCACCGGGTCCCAGGCCAGCCCGGGGCGTTGGTGCAAGAGAAAAACGGTATCACAGAAACTGTGGATCTAGGGAAAAGTGAACTACTGGAAGGAAAGCCTCTGAAACCGAAACTGGCCAACAGGGAGTGACTCCGCTAAGCTCACTCTTCTTTCATCTCCGTGTAAACACTGGGTTAGCAGGGCCCCTAAACCTGACACCGATCCCTCCCCCATGCTCCAGCTGGGATACCTGGGGTCGGTTGTTCTGCCCCTGTGACATAGGCCTTGTCCATACTAGTAGGTTTTGCCTCTGTGGCCAAACTGGTCTAGCTAACATGGCAACCAGGACTGGCAATTCCTTGGCCCCGTCCTTCACTGGGTGGGCCCCACATTCTGGGTAGAGCCCGGTCCCTGTTCTGCTGGGCAATGGGCCCCTGCAGTCCAGCTGTCTAGGACCCCAGAACCGGTCCCCCCGGAGCCTGCAGCTGTGTAAACAGGACCTGGGAATTCTGTTATGTGTGGTATCACCACTTCCTGTTCTGAGAAGCAGAATGAGCTGTGTGGGTGGCACCTTTATCCTGGTCTGTGTGCCTGCTAGGCCTTACCCTGGAGCAATTCACCAAGGAGTGTGCTGGATTTTTAAATCAAGGTGGCACTTTTAAAATCTAGATGGGTTTAAACAATGGCTGTCAAGTATCAGAGGGGTAGCCGTGTTAGTCTGGGTCTGTAAAAGTAGCAAAGAATCCTGTGGCACCTTATAGACTAACAGACGTTTTGGAGCATGAGCTTTCTTGGGTGAATACCCACTTCGTCAGATGCATGTTGCATGTTGTTAGTCTATAAGGTGCCACAGGATTCTTTGCTGCTTAAACAATGGCTGTACTTCAATTGGAGTTATTGTGGGGCAGGTCTCTGGCCTATGTCGGCCAGGAGGTCAGACCAGATGATCCCAAGGGCCTTTCTGGCCTTGGGCTCTATTGTACCACTGGCTTCTAGTGGAGACCAGGTATGGGCCAGCCTAGCCCTGCCACTCAGGGATGTGAATGGGTCACTGTCCTGGTCCAGCCCACGCTGCCGGTCGCTCAGTGAAAGCTCTGCCTGCGTGTGCTGCAGTCATGCCCAATTGCTGTGTAGACGCACCCCACGCCCACGTCTCGGTTCCCCACCTGTAATATGGGGATGTGCTCTTTTCCCCAGCTCATGGGGTGTGGGGGATAAACTTGACTAGGACAGCAAAGGAGGCCATATAATGGCATAGTGCAGCCCTGTCCTTGTTTCCTATAGGACTGCTCTGCCATTTTAGCTAGAAACAAATCTTGCCTCTGAAGTCTTTTTTTTCTTAGTCTAAACAGCCCCCCGGCTTTCCAAGGGAAACGGGAACTCCTGGGGACATTTCGTTTTCTTTGTGGGTTTTTGACAAAATGGATTGAAAATTTGCATTTTTTGGGGATTTTTCTGGGTTGACCTGGAGGGAAAACAGCAAAACAACACCCCCCCGCCCCCGCAAACCATAGACCCCAGGAAACTGGAATCTTAGCTTGGTTGGAAAATGCTTTGGAACATAAGAACCGCTGTATTGGGTCAGACCAAAAGTCCATCTAGCCCAGTGTCCTATCTTCTGACAGCAGCCAGTGCCAGGTGCCCCAGAGGGAATGAACAGAACAGGGAATCAGCAAGTGATCCATCCCCTGTTGCCCATTCCCAGCTTCCAGCAAACTGAGACTAGGGACACCATGGCTGCCCATCCTAGCATTGTGGAATGAAAAATCCTGACTGTTTTCCAGCACCCCCAGTTCCAGCACCTGCGCATTGGTCTGACCCTGCTTGGCCCCTCCGAGCACCCCAGCTATTCTTGTGGGAGACATGCAGTGCTGTGGGTCCTGGCGTCTGTGTGTCCCTCACTGCTGCTGGAAATGATGTCAGTCGCTGAAAGGGAGGGAAGGGAAGCCAAATTTAACAGACTTGGAGGCTGAATTGTGTGATGTACCCATCGCACTGCCTGCCCCTGTGTATACAGGGGAAGGACCCTGCACACTCACGGCTCCTGTCTGCAGCGACTGCATGTGCTCAGCGTCAGTCCAGTGTGATTGTTGGCCTGAGGCAGGTCTAGCAGAGAGAGGCCCTGTCACGGAGTGTGGGGGAGTCCGGCCCTGCACCCCTCTTCCTGGGACCCACAGTGACTCTCAGCCAGTCAGTAAAACAGAAGGTTTATTGGACAACAGGAACACAGGTTACAGCAGAGCTTGCAGGCACAGTCAGGACCCCTCCACCGAGTCCTTCTGGGCTTTCAGGGTGCTTGGATCCCAGCTAGGATACCCTGAATTCAGCCCATCCAGCCCCAAGCCCAAACTCCAACTGCTTCCCTCCTGCCACTCCCTTCCTTTGTCCCCTTCCCGGGCAAAGGTGTTGACCTTTCCCCTCCCTTACCTAGCTCAGGTTACAGGCTCTGGCATCGTCCATCTCCTAAAGTCCTCCCCTGCTCTCCCACTCCCCACACAGACAGTCCCTACTGCATCACATCTCTCCCCCCTTCGAGACTGAACTGAGCGGGGTCACTCTGCCCAGTGACCTGGGGAAGTTCAGGGTCCCCTCTCCGGGACAACGCATCCGCTGTCAGGTTGGCACTTCCCTTCACATGGACCACGTCCATGTCATAGTCCTGCAGGAGCAGGCTCCACCTCAGGAGCTTGGCGTTGGCTCCTTTCATCTGGTGCAGCCAGGTCAGGGGAGAGTGGTCGGTGTACACGGTGAAGTGTCGCCCAAAGAGATATGGCTCTAGCTTCTTAAGGGCCCACACCATGGCCAGGCATTCCTTCTCGATGGCCGCGTAGCTTTGTTCCCGGGGTATCAGCTTCTTACTCAGGTACACGATGGGGTGTCTCTCCCCCTTTTCATCCTCCTGCATTAACACCGCCCCCAGTCCCGTGTCTGAGGCATCGGTGAACACCATAAAGGGTTTGTCAAAATCTGGGTTTGCCAGAACTGGGTCGCTAACCAGAGCCTCCTTCAGCGCCCGGAAAGCCTCCTGGCACTGCTCAGTCCAGATCACCTTGTCTGGCTTCCCCTTTTTGCACAGTTCAGTGATGGGGCCGGCTATGGCACTGAAGTGGGGCACGAACCTTCGATAGTACCCCGCTATCCCAATAAAGGCCTGGACCTGCTTTTTGGTTTGGGGAGCAGGCCAGTCTCTGATCACCTCCACCTTGGCTGGTTCTGGCTTCAGGCAGCCGCTCCCCACCCGATGGCCCAGGTAAGATACTTCAGCCATCCCCACCTTGCACTTCTCAGCCTTTACTGTTAACCCAGCCTTTCGGAGTCGGTCCAGGACTTGTTTAACCTGGGACACGTGGTCCTCCCAGGTCTGGCTGAAGACGCAGATGTCGTCAATATACGCCACGGCAAAACTCTCCATCCCCCTCAGTAGCTGATCCACCAGGCGCTGGAAGGTGGCCGGCGCTCCCTTGAGGCCGAAGGGCAGGGTCAAAAACTCATAGAGCCCCAGAGGGGTGATAAAGGCCGATTTCAGCCTGGCATCTGCGTCCAGCGGCACTTGCCAGTAGCCTTTGGTAAGATCCATAGTGGTGAGGTACCGTGCACCTCCCAGCTTGTCTAGGAGCTCATCAGGCCTGGGCATAGGGTAGGCATCAGATACGGTGATGGCATTGAGCTTTCGATAGTCCACACAGAACCGGATTGACCCATCCTTCTTGGGAACCAGCACTACTGGCGAGGCCCAAGGGCTGGAAGACGGCTGGATCACCCCCAAAGCCAGCATGTCCCTGACCTCTCTTTCAAGATCCTGGGCAGTTTTACCAGTGACCCGAAAAGGGGAGCATCTTATAGGGGGGTGTGACCCGGTCTCCACCCGGTGGACAGTCAAATTAGTGCGTCCAGGCTGGTTGGAAAACAGCTGTCTGTACAGATGCAGCACCCCTCTGATCTCAGCGTGCTGGCCCGGGGTCAGCTGATCAGAGAGGGGAATCGCCTCCAGGGGGGAACCAGTTTTTGTCCCAGGGAATAGATCCACTAAGGGGTCATCTCCCTGCCCCTCCCAATGTCCACACACGGCCAACACCACATTCCCCCTGTCATAGTATGGTTTCATCATGTTCACGTGGTACACCCGACGGTGATGTGCCCGGTTTGACAGCTCCACCACATAGTTTACCTCATTCAGTTGCTTGATAACCTTGAAGGGCCCTTCCCAGGCGGCCTGGAGTTTGTTTCTCCTCACGGGGATAAGAACCATCACCTGATCCCCGGTGGCGAAGGCACGGGCTCGGGCTGTGCGGTCATACCAGACCTTCTGCCTCCTCTGGGCTCGGGCCAGTTTCTCCCTGGCCAGGCCCATGAGCTCGGCCAGTCTTTCCCGGAAGGTCAGGACATACTCCACCACTGACTCTCCCTCGGGAGAGGCCTTCCCCTCCCATTCGTCCCTCATCAGGTCTAGGGGCCCCCTCACCCGCCTTCCATACAACAGTTCGAAAGGTGAAAACCCAGTAGATTCCTGGGGTACCTCCCTGTACGCAAACAGCAGGTGAGGTAAGTACTTGTCCCAATCTTGCGGATGCTGGTTCATAAATGTTTTTAGCATCATCTTCAGCGTCCCGTTGAACCTTTCTACCAGCCCGTTGGACTGGGGGTGATACGCTGAGGCCCAGTTGTGCTGGACCCCACATTTCTGCCATAAGGACCGGAGCAGGGCCGACATGAAGTTGGACCCCTGGTCCGTTAAGACCTCCTTGGGGAACCCCACCCGGCTGAAAATTGTCAGCAGCGCATCTGCCACTGTGTCTGCTTCGATAGAGGACAAGGCCACCGCCTCGGGGTAGCGAGTGGCAAAATCCACCACCACCAGGATGTATTTCTTCCCTGACCGGGTCGTCTTGCTGAGAGGTCCCACTATGTCCATGGCCACCTTCTGGAAAGGTTCTTCTATGATGGGTAAAGGCCTCAAAGCTGCTTTCCCCTTGTCCCGGGCCTTCCCCACCCTCTGGCAGGGATCACAGGATTGGCAGTACTGTCGGACATGGGTAAAGACCCCAGGCCAGTAAAAGTTCTGTAGCAGCCTCTGCCTGGTGCGCCAGATTCCCTGGTGCCCTGCGAGAGGGATGTCATGGGCCAGGTACAACAGCTTGTGACGGAACTTCTGGGGAACCACCAACTGCCTCTTGATCCCCCATGACTCTACTTCCCCTGGGGGAGCCCATTCTCGGTACAGGAACCCCTTCTCCCACAGGAACCTCTCCTTGCAACCTCTCCTCATGGTCTGTACCGCACTAAGGTCAGCCCGGTCCCGGTGCTTCCGCAAGGAGGGATCTTTCTGCAACTCGGCCTGGAACTCAGCAGCTGGGACAGGAATGGGGACCGGCTCTCCCTTGCTGGCTGGGTCTGAGGCCGCAGCCTCTCTGCACCGTGCCCCTGGGCGTTCCCCGCTCCCTGAGTTAGGGTCCTGCACCTCAGGTCGAGTACCTTCCCCGTTTTCGGGGTGCAGTGCCATTTGCCGACTCTGACTACGAGTCACGACCAGGGCACTCTGGGTGTTAGTAGGCCAGTCCTCAAGGTCCCCTCCCATTAACACGTCAGTGGGCAAATATTGGTGTACCCCCACATCCTTGGGGCCCTCCTTGGCCCCCCATTTCAGGTGTACCCTTGCCACGGGTACCTTGAATGGGGTCCCGCCCACGCCCATCAGGGTCAGGTAGGTGTCGGGCACCATCCGATCTGAGGCCACCACCTCGGGCCGGGCCAGCGTCACCTCTGCGCCCGTGTCCCAGTACCCAGTGACCTTCCTCCCATCCACTTCCAGGGAAACAATGCACTCTTTCCGGAGGGGCAGCCCCGCGCCCACCCGGTAAACCAAAAACCCGGAACCGGGAGCATCCATAGGTGGTATGTTGCCAACCCCCCTTTCCTGGGAATGTAGCCCCTCCTCCGATTGGGTTTTTACCCAGTCCACCCTCTGCGGGTTGGGTCTGCTTGGTCTGTCCCTGAGCTTGGGGCACTGGGCCCGTATGTGACCTTGTTGGCCACAGCGATAGCAGCCCATATCTCGTGGGTCCCCTTGAGTGGGTCGGAGGGACCTGCTGCTGGATGTTCCCCTTTTGGGGGGGTTCTCCATAGGCCCCCTTTGGGAGGTCCCATGTTGACTCTCTCTCTGCGTTGAGGCAGGCCTGCTCCTTCGAGACTCCTCCCTGCCATCCCCTGCCCGACTGTCCACAAATTGGTCGGCCAGCTGGCCTGCATGCTGCGGGTTCTCCGGCTTCTGGTCCATCAACCACAGCCTCAGGTCGGACGGGCACTGCTCGTACAGGTGCTCCAGTATGAATAGGTCAAGCAGGTCCTCTTTAGTTTGGGCCCCAGCTGTCCACTTGCGGGCATACCCCTGCGCCCGGTTGACCAGTTGTAGGTATGTAACCTCACGGGTTTTACGCTGGCTCCGGAACTTTTTCCGGTACATCTCAGGAGTCAGCCCAAACTCGCGGAGCAGGGCCTGTTTGAACAGTTCGTAGTCCCCTGCCTCCGCCCCTTTCAGTCGGCTGTACACCTCCACGGCTGTGGAGTCCAGTAAGGGAGTGAGAACTGCGATCCTGTCTGCAGGGTCAACCCTGGGCAGCTCGCAGGCATTCTCAAAGGCCCTCAGGAAGGTATCTATGTCCTCCCCCTCCTTACGCCGGGGCAGCAAGTGCTTATCAAAGCTCTTTGTAGGCTTGGGTCCCCCCTCACTCACCGCAGCTGGGGCCTCACTGCTCCTCAGCTGGGCCAGGTCCAGCTCATGTTTACGCTGTTTCTCCTTCTCCTCCCGCTCATGTTTACGCTGGTTCTCCTTCTCCTCCTGCTCACGCTGGCGCTGGTTCTCCTCATGTTCACGCTGTTTCGCCTTCTCCTCCAGCTCTCGCCTCTTTAACTCGAGCTCCTCCCGTCTCAGCTCCCTTTCATATTCCAGCCGCATCCGCTCCACGGATGCCGAGCGTTGCCGGGAGGATCCCCTGCTGGGGGGTGGGCTTCGCCAGGCAGATCCCCTGCTGGCCGGGGGTGTCACGGTGCCCTCGGTATACACTGGGCTCCTCCCCGCCCTTCCTCTACGCCTAGGAAGGGGGGGTCTCGGGAAGCCCTCGTCCGCCGGCTGACCACTCCCAGCGGGGACAGACACTGGTGCCTGCGCTGCATCTGCTCGGCTGCTTCCCTCAGCGACAGGGCTCCGTTCATTCATGCGGTCTCCCTCCTCCAGCTGGGCAATCAGCTGGTCCTTGGTGCGTCTCCCTGGGTGCAGCCCCCTCTGCTTGCACAGCTCCACCAGGTCACACTTGCGCCGCTTGGCATACATCTTCCTGCTGGCCACTCACAGGCCGGGGTGCTCGCCGCTCCCCACGGTTTCCAGGGGACCCCTAGTGCACCAGCCCTTCTTGAGGTCACCACCTCTCTGCCAGGGTCGAGCTGCAGACTCCTCCGCCCCTGGGACCGCTCGCTGCAATCCCCCGGGGGACCCTGTTACTGCAAAGTCCTTCTCACTGGGCACACACTCCCAGGGGTTAACCACCCCTTCGTTTTACTGCTCCCCAGTCACTTACTGCAGGAAGCGCCGTCCACGGGGTGCAGTATATCCCACCGCTGCCACCAGTTGTCACGGAGTGTGGGGGAGTCCGGCCCTGCACCCCTCTTCCTGGGACCCACAGTGACTCTCAGCCAGTCAGTAAAACAGAAGGTTTATTGGACAACAGGAACACAGGTTACAGCAGAGCTTGCAGGCACAGTCAGGACCCCTCCACCGAGTCCTTCTGGGCTTTCAGGGTGCTTGGATCCCAGCTAGGATACCCTGAATTCAGCCCATCCAGCCCCAAGCCCAAACTCCAACTGCTTCCCTCCTGCCACTCCCTTCCTTTGTCCCCTTCCCGGGCAAAGGTGTTGACCTTTCCCCTCCCTTACCTAGCTCAGGTTACAGGCTCTGGCATCGTCCATCTCCTAAAGTCCTCCCCTGCTCTCCCACTCCCCACACAGACAGTCCCTACTGCATCACAGGCCCCCATCCCCCTGCTCAGTGAGAGCCGGGCACACCCTACCCTGGACTGACCCTCTGCCAGCTGGCTGCAAGTCTCCCTGTTCTGGTGGCAGGCTGCTGGGTTGGGGGCCAGTACGGGTGCTGTCTAGGGACACTGGGAACTCCCCCTGCACAGGGCACTTCTGCAGGAGGGTAGGGGGCTTTTGCAGTACACCCAGGTGCTGTAGATGTCAAATATTCTGCTGAGAGGAAGGCAGGGTGCGTGCAGTGTGTGTAGGGAACACTGCGGGCACAGGTCCTGCCAGTGACTTGCAGTCACTGTGTGTACAGCTGTGCTGTACGGATACAGGTTGTGGGGAGGAGGGTGTGTAGGAATGTAGGGTGTGTTCTGTTTGTATTGGGCACCGGGTGTGCCAGGGGTCACCCTGTGCTTAGGAAGTGCAGGTCTGCCTGCTCCAGGGGGGCCCAGTGCGCTCTAGCCCACAGGTTCCCACACTTCTTTTGCTGCGCTCTCTTTTGGAGTTTGGTGTCCCATGAAGGCCTCTGTCCCCCTGGGGAGGGAAACACAGCCCTTGTGTGGAGGGGACAGCTGGAAAAGGAGGACAGCCAGGTGGGGGCGGGGGGCGGAGAGTAAGTCCCCACACACCTGCTGCACTCACTAGGCAGCAGCTGCTCCAGTGGCCCACAGAGCTGGGCCCCACTGCTGGTCTGGGCTTTTGACCTGCTGGGCCCGGTTGCAGCACGGCAGGGGTTTGGCACCATGATGGGGGCAGCTGGGCCAAACCCGAGCCATGCTGAGCCCTGCGTGCTGGCTTGTCCTTTTTAACCCAGGGCTCTGCCCAGCCCCAGTCCGGTCCCTGGAAACCTCAGGTGTCTTGGTCATTGAAAACCCAGCAGCCCCACTCCCCTCCCCGTCCCCTCCCCCTGAGCCCAGCACAGCCTGCCTGAGCCAAACAGACAGGCCTGGCATTAGCATGAGAAAGGCAGGCTCAGGGCCCAGCCTGGGAGCATTAACCCCTTCCTCTCCTGCCAGCCACACTGGGAAACCCCTGGATGCTCAGGCAGTTGGAGCTCATGAAAAGCCCCTGGACTGCCCCTCTGGGCTCCTGTGACAGCACTCAGATTCATCCTGCTCCATGAATCACACCCCTCCGCCCCCTCTGTTGGGGGAGTGGGGGTGTCTGTGCATTGGTGCAAACACCAGAGCCTGTCCCAGAAGTAGCTGTTTTCCTTGGGAGATTAAAAAAAATAACCCCCCTCCAAATGTCTTATGAAAGTTTCCCCTGAAGAATGTTCAGGGTTTTGACAGAAAAATTAAATGTTTGGGAGGGATAGAGACTGGGATCTGGGGCAGGGTTATAGAGAATGGGGCTTCTTGAAAATATATATATATTTAATCTATTTTCACCAAAAGTGGAGAGGAATTGGTCAAACCCAGACATCGCACTGGGCAGCTCCTTATTTTCAGCAAAGCTGGGTTTGCAAAAATCATGTTTCAATGGGAGAAAACTGCAGCACTAGAGCCAGCTGCAAGGAATGGAGTGTCGACATCCCTGTCCCCAGTGCAGACTGAGTCAGAATCCCCATCGAGCAGCTCTGCACGTCTGCCCCCTTCTGCCTGGGGTTACGGGACCAATGTCTGCGGGGTGCTCAGGCTGTGGTCTCCTCGCTGAAGCTGCAGCTGGGCCGTAGAAGGGTCCATGTTGTCGCTGCTGCACAGCAGATTTCCGCCATGTTGAGCTGGAGTGAATCCTGGAGGTCCTGTCCACTGAGTGGGATTTGACATAAGAATGGCCACACTGGGTCAGACCAAAGGTCTATCAAGCCCAGTATCATGTCCTCTGACAGTGGCCAACGGCAGGTGCCCCAGAGAGAATGAACAGAACAGGTAACCATCCAGTGATCCATGCCCTGTCGCCCATTCCCACCTTCTGGCAAACACAGGCTAGGGACACCATCCCTGCCCATCCTGGCTAATAGCCATTGATGGACCTATCCTGCGTGCATCTATCTAGCTTAATGTTGAACCCCGTTATAGTATTGGCCTTCACAACACCCTCTGGCAAGGAGTTCCAGAGGTTGACAGTGTGTTGTGTGAAAAAATAGTGTTTGTTTTAAACCTGCTACCTATTAATTTCATTTGGTGGCCCCTTGTTCTTGTATTATGAGAAGAAGTAAATAACACTTCCTTATTTACTTTCTCTATACCACTCATGATTTTATAGGCCTCTGTCATATCTCCCCTTAGTTGCCTCATTTCCAAGCCAAAAATTTGAGTCTGGAGCATCCAGGAGCTTGCAAAGATCTGTGGACTTGACTGGCCTCCCTGCACCCCTGTGAGGTTGGGAACTGCCCCTATCCACAGATAGGGAAACAGAGGGATGGGGAGATTCAGTGACTTGTACTAGACTAGAACCCAGGCTTGGCACCTCGCCTACGGGCAGAACCGGTGAGCCTGGCGTCATTTGTATTGTGACAGCACCTGTCCACCCCCATTGTGTCGGGTGCTGCAGGGGCCCCAGGGGTGGTCTCTACCCAAAGAGCTCAGTCTGAATAGCCAGAGGGGATCACCCTCCCCTCGCTACCCCTGGGATCGGAGGCTCAGGAAGAGGCAGCGGCTGGCTGGTGACAGAGCTGGTATGTCATGGCCCAGACTGTACCAATAGTTAGAAGCCAGCCACCAAAAAGACCACTGGTGCCAGGGATGGTGTGGGAAGTTGCAGGGCCATGGTAGAGATGTTGCCTGCACTGGCCCCTTTGCGCTGGGGCCCTGCTGCATTGGGACAAGTAGCCAATGCAAAGCCCATTGACTTAGTTTGCACTGACGGAAGGAAGGGAGTGGGAGAGGCTGCAGGGAGCATCCCAGTACTGTCTGTCCCTGGATAGAGCCCACTCCATAGTTCCCCCTGCACTGCGCTGTGCAGTGCACACCCCTGCCCCCCTCCCACCCTCTGCCTTTCAGCAGCCACTCCCCGGCCTCCTTGTTCCAGCCCTAATCCTAGCTCTGCCCTGCCTTTGTCTCCAATGCACCAACATTCCTCAGATACCCTGGCCAGGGGACAGCATGCCCACCGCCTGCATTAGTGGGGAGTGGGGGCTGGGAGCCTGGGCTCCTGGGTTCTATCCCAGCCCTGGGAGGGGAGTAGGGTCTGGTGGGTTAGAGCGGGGGGCTGGGAGCCAGGACTCCTGGGTTCTCTCAGTAGGTTGGTGTTTAGAGTGGGGGTTGTGTTGTAGCTCTGTTTGCTGTGTCTGGCAGTGGCAGACTATAGGCCCTGGTGTGGGGGATGGAGAAGGAGCAGGAGCAGGCTCCTCGGTAATGAACTGAAGAGATGAGCTGTGAAGCGCTGTCTCTGCTCGTTGAGATCTCCCTGAACTGCATGGTCCCCCTGGGCCCTGCGGGACAGGGAGCGTAATCCTGGCGGACGTGCAACCCCCACCCCGCACCTCAGCTGCGATGCTGCCTTCCTGGAAGTGACTCTTGGACAGAGATGGGGGCTCGTTGCAGCGGCAAGGCAAGGGACATGGCATCCTAATGTGGGGAGAGACTGCTCTGTCCTCTGCAGCTACAGTCCTGAGCCAGGACTCGGGTTCTAACCCCAGCTTGTGGGGGGATGTCTAGTGGTTAGAATGGGGGGCTGAGAGCCAGGACTCCTGGGTTCTAACCCCAGCTTGGGGGTGGAGGAGTGTCTCATGGTTAGAGCGGGAGGGAGGGCTGAGCGCCAGGGCTCCTGGGTTCTAACCCCAGCTTGGGGGGGATGTCTAGTGGTTGAGTGGGGGGCTGAGAGCCAGGACTCCTGGGTTCTAACCCCAGCTCGGGGGTGGGGGAGTGTCATGGTTAGAGCGGGGGGAGGGCTGAGAGCCAAGACTCCTGGGTTCTAACCCCAGCTTGTGGGGGGATGTCTAGTGGTTAGAACGGGGGGCTGAGAGCCAGGACTTCTGGGTTCTAACCCCAGCTCGGGGGTGGAGGAGTGTCTCATGGTTAGAGCAGGGGGGAGGGCTGAGAGCCAGGACTCCTGGGTTCTATCTGTAAGGTTAGACAAGTGTCCTTCCTGCTTGTCCCTCGGTTTCCTGTCTGTAAAACGGGGATACCTGCTCCCCCTTGCCGTTGGGCACCTGCCTCTCTGAAGGGCAGAGTTGCGTCTCATTGATCCTTCAGTGCTGGCCTTGGAGTGGTAGGGCTGTGACTGGCTTCCCAGTGAAGGGACTCAGGGAGCAGGGACAGGTCTGCCAGGGTGGAGGGTGCAGTCCTGCGGAGATTGCAGGGACCCTCCCCCTTCTGTTACTCTCTCAAGGGCTCCTGTGTCCCCTTGCTGACCTGCGGGCAGCTCCACCTTCTCCCAGCCTATCACCTGCCCCACAACCTCTGGCCTGCCTTCCAGCAGGTTCGTTCTCTCCCCCACCCTGTCCGCAGTCTGGCACCAGGCAATTAGGTGAATGGATCAGCCCCGCTCCATTGAAACCGCTTTGTCTGCCTGCTGCAAGTACATCAAACAGCACTTCCCTCTGCTCTGGCTGCACTGCTCCACCCTCGCCATGCAGGGCTGCTTCCTGGTGGGTGACCTACTTCTCCCCTCCCCCATCATTTGCATGTATTTAAAAAAACCAGGAAGAATCAAAATCTCCCCATCCCAGGGGCCACTTGCTGCATCTTGTGGGTTATATTTTATTAGTCTGTATTGATTGGCCTTGGACACCTCCCTCCCCCGTTTCCCCCATCCGCTCCCTGGATTCCCCGGGGCTGCAGCCTCTTTTCCAGTCAATTGCACAGGACTGGATGGCCTTCATGGTTCAGATACTGGGTTCAGCAGGGTTCTCTCTGGGAGTGGAGTGGGGTCTAGTTAGGGTGACCAGATAGCAAGTGTGAAACATTGGGATGGGGTGGTAATAGATGCCTATGTAAGACAAAGCCCAGAATATCGAGACTGTCCCTATGAAATTGGGACATCTGATCGCCCTAGGTCTAGTGGTTAGGGGAGGGAGAGTCAGGAGCCAGGACTCCTGGTTTCTTTCCCAACTTTGGGCCATAGGGTGGCCATGGGCAAGTCACAATCCTCAGGTGTATAAATAGGGGAGCTGAGAGGAAGAGTCGGGAGGCGATTTTACCTCTGTCTTGGTGAGAGGGATCCTTGACTCCTGCGTCCCGTTCTGGGGGCGCATGTGGAAAAGCTGAAGAGGGGACAGAGAAGAGCCCCAGAAACGATCTGTGGCTGGAGAAAAAGGTCTGATGGGGAGAGATGGACCCAGTCCTGAGCTTCTCAGATTAGAAGGTTGAGAGCTGACTTGGTTCTGGGCTCTGAGTGCCGTCGCGGGGAGAAATCCTGCGAGCTGAAGCCTCTGAGCTAGTGAAGAAAGGCGGAGGAGCTGGTGCTGGGAGCTGCAGGCAGACAAATCCCAGCTGAGACAGGAGGCACCAGTCTGACTTTGAGGGGGAGTCACTAGGGGAACAAACTCCCGAGGGCCGTGGCTCCATCTCGGACCCAGAACGGGGCCCTTTCTGGAAGGGGCTTTCACCGAATGCGGTTATTGGGCTCAGTGCAGGGTCACTGGGTGAAACTCGCTGGCCTGCCATGTCCCCTCTGGGGACGGGGAATGGCCCCTCTGGCCTCAGAGTCTATAAAAACGACAGTTGCTTCCGCGCATGGTTTCCCCACCTGTTGGATGTAAAGAAGGTGGCTCAGGCTGGCAGCTTGTATCCTGGAAAGGTTTCGAGGGTCACCTGGACATGAGCTTCCGGCGCGATGCTTTAGCTAATCATAGAATCGTAAGACTGGAAGGGACTTTGAGGTCCTCTAGTCCAGTCCCCTGCACTCAAGGCAGGATGTGTTATTATCCAGACCATTCCTGACGGGTTTATCTAACCTCTTAAAAATCTCCAGTAATGGAGATTCCACAACCTCCCTAGGCAATTTATTCCAGTGCTTAAGCACCCTGACAGGTAGGAAGTTTTTTCTAATGTCCAACCTAACCCGCCCTTGCTGCGAGTCCATTGCTTCTTGTCCTAGCCTGAGAGGTTATGGACAATATCTTTTCTCTTTCCTCCTTGTAACAGCCCTTTATGTACTCAAAAACTGTTATCCTGTCCCCTCTCAGGCTTCTCTTCTCCAGACTAAACAAAACCATGTTTTCTAGACCTTTAATCATTTTTGTTGCTCTTCTCTGGGCTTTCTCCGGTTTGTCCAGATCTTTCCTGAAATGTGGGGCCCAGAACTGGACACGATACTCCAGTTGAGGCCTAATCAGTGCGGAGTAGAGCGGAAGAATTACTGCTTGAGTCTTGCTTACAACACTCCTGCTAAGACATCCCAGAATGATGTTTGCTTTTTATGCAACTGTTACATGGTTTACTCATATTTAGCTTGTGGTCCACTCTGACCCCCAGATCCCTTTTCGCAGGACTCCTTCCTGGGCAGTCATTTCCCATTTATTGAGTATGCAACTGATTGTTCCTTCCTAAGTGGAGAACTTTGCATTTGTCCTTGTTGAATTTCATCCTATTTACTTCAGACCTTTTCTCTTGTTTGTCCAGATCATTTTGAATTTTAATCCTGTCCTCCAAAGCACTTGCAACCCCTCCCAGCTTGGTATCGTCCACATACTTTGTAAGTGTACTCTCTGTGCCATTATCTAAATGATTGAGGAAGAATATTGAACAGAATCCGACCCAGGACCGATCCCTGTGGATAGCTGGCAGTAAACCTGTATTCATTAAGGATTAGCGTGTCCTTTGTATTGTCGTGGCTGCGAGGGGCATGCCCAGTGCCCATTGTGCTGGGAAATGCACAGACCAGTCTAAAGGCCATCTGAGCACAGTTGAGGCAGGGGAATGCGCTCAGGTCCCCAGAGCCCTTCGGGGTGACTCCATGCCCCCATCCCGATCGGAGATCACCCCGTTGAGGGAGTTGGTGGCCAGGGAACTGCCTCCTACCAGCCCACCGGACGCTGCAAGTCTCGTGTTTGGTTCCCTGCATCCTGACAGAGCTGGGAATGTGAAGGGCTTCTGTGTCGGGCCTGTGTGGGCTGCTCACCCTCTGCAGTAGTGCCGAGAGGCTGCATTTGGGGGGAGAGACACATGATGAGACAGTCCCTGCCCCACAGACCTGAGGGCCTCAGTGCGCATTAGTGTCATCCCTGTGTTAACGCTCGGCTGCAGAGGATGAGTCGCTGTGTGTCGTTCCATGGCCTGGGTTGTTCATAGATCGTCCAAGCCAGAAGGGACTGTTGTGAATATCTTGTCTGACTTGCTGTGTGAGGCCGTCTAGGAGGGCAAAGTAATTAACAGTGGGCCCCTATCCATTCATGTAGCTAGAGTTATTGGACCCCTGTGTCACAGAGTCCCCGGGCGATGCTCTGGAACTGCTCCCCACAAAGCCAGGCAGGACTCTGGGGAGCCTCCTCTCCCTTGGAGCAGACTTGTTCAGGGCAAGAAGCTCACACGTCTTCACCTCCTGGGTCTCTCCTTGGAGCATTCAGCATCCTCTGCCCCTCCATGCGCTTCCCACAGCGAGCCTGCCCCAGCGGGGTCCTGGGGAAGCCACAGGGTCCTGCACCCCCACTTTGCAGTCAGACCTGACTCTCAGCCAGCCAGTAACACAGAGGTTTATTAGATGACAGGAACAGGGTCTAAAACAGAGCTTGTAGATACAGCGAACCGGACCCCTCAGCCGGGTCCATTCTGGGGGGCAGTGAGCCAGACTCCCACGTCTGTCCTCAGCCAGCTCCAGACTAACAACCCCCCCAGCCCCTCCTCTCTGCTCAGCTCCTTTCCCGGGCCAGGAGGTCACCTGATCTCTTTGTCTCCAACACCTTCAGTTGGCACCTTTGCAGGGGAGGAGCCCAGGCCATCAGTTGCTGGGAGACAGAATGCCAGGCATTTAGGTGCACTGGCCCTTGCTCTGCCAGGTACTTAAGAACTGCCTAGGGGACACTGAGGCACCAACACAGTATTCAGAGAAAACATTAAGAACATTCCCAGTTCGTCACATCTCTCCCCCCTTCGAGACCGAACTGAGCGAGGTCACTCCAGCCAGTGACCTGGGGAAGTTCGAACCCACCAACGTTCCCATGGATGCCCCAGCATCTCTCCCATTCCTTGGTGTGAGTTACACCAGGACAGTCCAGTCTCACGCCCTCCCTTAGGTCGGGTGTGCTTGATGGCACTTGCAGGCCGCATGTGGGAAGGTTTATGTGGTTTGAACCCTTTTGCTATCCCCAATACCCCTGGGGTTCAAACTGGGACGGGGTCTTTTCCCAGCCCTCTGGGCTGCAATTCGGGCTCTCTAGGTTAAGAGCCCCCATCTTGGCCTTGGCCAGCTCTGGGCTTGGGCAGCCGCTTCCCACTTTGTGGCCCAGACACAACACCTCTGCCGTCCCCCTGTCAGGGACTTTACCCCAGACGGCAAAGTTCGTTGTCTGACCGCGAGAGAGACAGGCAACACCAGCAAGGTTCGATCAAAAGCTCTTTATTGACAAGTGCACGCATCAATAGAGAGCAGCTTGTTTTCCGAGAGAACCAGCCCCCTTTTTACATCTTAGTATAAGCCTATATAGACAGTTTTGTTGCGTCATAAATTATTTACTGGAGCAACCTACCCCCTTTTTCTAACAACTAGAAACTAGACACCTTTAGTATACATGTATGCCTAAAGTTAAAAATGTAGGGGAGTTAAAAATAAACAAAGAACAAAACCAGGGAGTAAAAACAAGGAGGCTGGGAAACTAGGGCTTTTATCAGTTTTTTGAAGAGCTGCCCGAACACAGCACATTTGGTACTATGCCAGGAATGCAGCTTTTTTTTTATCTTACTTTTTTCCAGCGCTTGTGAGACATGCTGCTGCTTTTCAGTGTTTTCCACTCAGGAATTACCCACAAACCTTTGTTAGCCTGACTTTGGTCAGGTTGGCATACCTGGTTTTGTTTGCTATATCTTTATTCAGGCCTAACACCCCCTTACACTTTCCAGCTTTTACCGTCAGTCCCACCTCCTTGAGGCAGCCCAGCCCCCTCTTCACCTGGGACACCTGTTCCTCCCAGGTCTGGCTAAAGGTGCACATGTTATCAGTGTCTGCCAGGGCCAAGTTCTCCATCCCCCTCAGCTTGTCTAGAATCTCCCCCGGCCTAGGCATGGGGTCTGCATCGGACACTGTGATGGCTTTAAGCTTCTGATAGCCCCCACAAAACCAGATCATCCTGTCTCCCTTGGGGATCAGCCCCACAGGTGAGGCCCATGGGCTGTAAAACGGCTGAATCCCATCTAAAGCCAGCATGTCCTTGACCTCTCTCTCCAGGTTCTGGGCTGCTTTCCCAGTGACTCTGAACGGGGAACACCTGATGGGGAGATTGGCTCCCACCTCAGGGAAGAGATCCCCCAGAGGGTCTTCCCCCTTCTCCATCCAATCCTCCCCCTTCAGGTCCAGGGGTCCCCTCACTCTCCTCCCATCCAGCAGCTCAAATGGGAAGAACCCTGTGGATTCCTGGGGCACCACCAGCTGCCTCCCGATTCCCCCTAATTCTACTTCCCCTTGGGGAGCCCATTCCCGGTACAGGACTCCCTTCTCCTGCAGGACTGTGTCCCTGCAGCCTTCCCCAAGGGGGTTTGCAGCGCTGTGGCCAGCAAGTTCCCTCAGCTTCTCCAAGGAGGGATCCCTCTGCAGCTCGGTCTGGGATTCAGCTGCTGGGGCAGGGAGTGGGACCTGCTCCCTCTCGCTGGCTGGGCCTGGGGTCACAGCCCCCCACCCCCCCCAAGCCCTGTCCCTGGTAGCTCCCTCCCTGCTGTGTAATCACTTCTCAGCAGCACGTCTGGACCAGGCAAACCTGGTTGGCAGCCAACCTGCCCAGCCTTGGTGTCCCCCCACTCAGCTGGGGTCTCAGCTCCCCCCTTGCTGTCCCAGTGGGGCCAGGCAGCGAGCTCTCTGCTCTGGTCACAGCATCAGAGCCAGCGTGAGCCCCCTCTCCGGTGTGCAGGGGGGCGGGGAGCGTCTCTCCCTCCCACTCAGCCTCAGGGGGCTGGTTACAGATAGGCAGGTATCCTGAGCCCAGCAGCCCCTCCCCCCTGCCAGCCAGGTCATTTGCGTTTTCACTGACCATTTCCATCCTCAAATTCAAACCCTCGGCCGTTACAGGAGCAGGGTCTGGATCCTCTCCCAAGGAGACACAGTCACCCCCCAACAGGACCTCACAGCCGATATCCTGGAGAACCCCAACTACCAGCCAGCCCGACCCCTCCTGGGTCTGTACAGGGATCCGGGACATAGGCAGGGCGAGGGGCTTCACCCAAGGGACCTTCATCCAGGTCCCACAGCCCCTCAGCATCTGCGACTGCACCACCACAGTTCCCTTTGTCCCAGGGTCTCACCACCCCAGGCATGTTTCCCCACTGACCCTTGGGCAGTCCCCTATGTCTCTCCGCTCCACCATTGCCAGTCCATGCTGCTGCTGCTTCTCCTGCAGCTTTTCCTCAGGCTCTTGCTCTTTCTCACGGTCCTCTCGCTCTCTTGGACTCTGCTCCCATCCCATCCGTCTCCGATCCCCTGATGGGGAACCCGATCGTGAAGACTCTTGTCTGGTTGGGGACCAGACTCTCGGGAATGCCTGGCTGCTGCTCCAGCTGCTCCCAGATCCTCTTGTAGCCCCATCTGGGCCAGGAATCTGCTCCTCAGAGCAGTCCTCCTCCTCCAGCTGCACGATTAACTGTGCCTTGGTGAACGTCCTCATGCGTAACCCTCTCTTTGTGCACAGGATCACAATGTCATTCTTAAGGAGATGGTGATAGGCCATCACTTCAGCGTTCCCAAGTGGCTCTGGACTCACAGGCCTGTGTGCTCTTGGCTCCCCCATGGTTTCCAGGAAGAACCTCTCTTGTGCCAGCCCTTCTCGTGGTCCCCACCTCTTTGCCAGGGTCGAGCTGCAGACTCCTCCGCCCCTGGGACTGCTCCTGCAATCCCCAGGGGAACCCTGCTACTGCAAAAATCCTTCTGTCTCCCAGGGTAGAGCGGCAAGCTCCTCCGCCCCTGAGACTGCTCGCTGCAGTCCTCAGGGGGACCCCGTTACTCCAACAGTCCTTCTCGCTGGTCACACACTCCCAGAGGTTAACTGCCCCCTGAAACCGTCCCTCTCTGAGCCTTCAGCACGCCTGGTCCTCATTATCCCTCCTTTGTTTTACTGCTCCCCAGTCACTTACTGCAAGAAGCGCCATTCACGGGGTGCAGTACATCCCACCACCGCCACCAGTTGTCACGGAGTCCCCGGGCGATGCTCTGGAACTGCTCCCCACAAAGCCAGTCAGGACTTTGGGGAGCCTCCTCTCCCTTGGAGCAGACTTGTTCAGGGCAAGAAGCTCCCACGGCTTCACCTCCTGGGTCTCTCCTTGGAGCATTCAGCATCCTCTGCCCCTCCGTGCGCTTCCCACAGTGAGTCCACCCAGGCGGGGTCCTAGGGGAGCCACAGGGTCCTGCACCCCCACTTTGCAGTCAGACATGACTCTCAGCCAGCCAGTAACACAGAGGTTTATTAGATGACAGGAACAGGATCTAAAACAGAACTTGTAGATACAGCGAACCGGACCCCTCAGCCGGGTCCATTCTGGGGGGCAGTGAGCCAGACTCCCACGTCTGTCCCCAGCCAGCTCCAGACTAACAACCCCCCCCCCAGCCCCTCCTCTCTGCTCAGCTCCTTTCCCGGGCCAGGAGGTCACCTGATCTCTTTGTCTCCAACACCTTCAGTTGGCACCTTTGCAGGGGAGGGGCCCAGGCCATCAGTTGCTAGGAGACAGAGTGTCAGGCATTTAGGGGCACTGGCCCTTGCTCTGCCAGATACTTAAGAACTGCCATGGGGACACTGAGGCACCAACACAGTATTCAGAGCAAACATTAAGAACATACTCAGTTCATCACACCCTGCTCCTCCCAGAGGCAGGGAGAGAACCCAGGAGTCCTAGCTCCCATCCCCCCAGCTCCAACCACTAGACCCCACTCCCCTCCCAGAGGTGGGGGTAGAAGCCAGGAGTCCTGGCTCCCAACCCTCCCTGTTCTAACCGACTAGACCCCACACCCCTCCTAGAGCTGGGATAGAACCCAGGAGTCCTGGCTCCCAGCCCCCCTGTTCTAAACCACTAAACCCTACTGCCCTCCCAGAGGTGGGGGTAGAACCCAGGAGTCTTGGCTCTCAGCCCTAACAATGGCTGGAGTGCTGCCTCCTCCATCTATGCATGGGTGTCTCTTGTCATCCTCTCTTCCCAATGCCTGTTTCCATCTGGCTGCTGTCCCACCTCACGCCCCTGTCTCACACTCGAGCACTCAGAACTTCAGAGCCTTGTCAGTCCCCCTCCCCCCCGGTGCCTGAACTGCCCAGTGGGAAGGGGCCTCTTATATGTAACCTGCCCCTTCCTGCTGCCAGAGCCAGTAGTGAGCCGTCCCCTGTCCCCGTGCTGTGGTGTGGAGCCAGCATTGTCCACAGAGCTCTGCAGCAGCATGGGCGGTGGCAGGGGTGCTGCTAGCCCCCTCCCTGGCTCACCCACTGTGGTGGGAATCTTATTGGGTGCATGCAGCTGCTGGGGGAATCGTGGTGGCTTCAGCTGCCCAACTGAGTCAACAGGATCAGATAGCATCAGCTGGAGGCCCCGTTCCTGCAGGGAGGGGGAAAATCAGAGACAGTCCTGGTCCCCCTTCTCTGTTCACTTCCCCTTCCCTACACCCTGCCCAAATGTTCCTAATGAGGAACAGGAGTCTCTTGCCACCACAGTTTGGGGGCGTGGGCCTAGCTGGCAATACCAGCTGCTTGCCTTTACCTTGTACCTGCTATGCTGAGATGCGGCTGCTTCTGGGGTGGGGCATGGGGGGCTGTTTATTCAGGGCCGTCTTGCCTGGCTCTGAGATGCACCTGGGGGTGGGGGCATTTAACAGCAACACAACAGTGCTATTTAGCAACCTAGATTTGAGAAGGAAAGAGAGGGAGGTTGGGGTTAGGGACTGTAATTATAAAGCCAGGAAAAAGGGGTTAACCAAGCCCCTACTAAGTCCAGGTTGATCTCAGCTCATTCGGGGTCTCTGGGAGCTTCCCTGAGCAGTGCAGGATATAATGCAGCTCTGCAATTACCCTCTGCCGCCTCCTTTTCGGTTTCAGGTTTTTGTTTTTCCCCTCATGTAAAACTGAATTTTTAATGCCCCCGCCTCACGCTTGATCTGGTTTTTTATTAAATTAGGGGCCGCTTCATTCACGCTCTTAGAATTAGACTGACTGTGGCGCACAGCTCGAGATGGTTCTGTCGCTTCCCATTACGGGCAGGGGGTCTGCGTGCCTGCCTCACTGGGATAATCGTCCTACAGAGGGGCGAATCCTAAGAGAGGGCTCTGAAAGCCGGGGCGGAGTGGAGAGGGGCTTGGAGGTGGGGGTGTTTGCCAGGCTAGTACCTCAGCAGCTATGGCTATTTTTAAACTATCTGTGTGTCTGTCCCATTGGCCGTGTGTCCTTCGTGTGCCTCTTTCTCTCTTGCAAAGATCCCTTAGCTGACTGGGAAGAAAAAAAAGCTTTTTCTTCTGCAGCAAAATCATCAGGCAAAAAATCTGCCTGGAGCCTTTTTCCTCTCTCATTTCTCTAACTGATCTAAGTGGAGCACAGAGATGGTGCAATTAGGGTTTGTTTTCCACAGGGCTAAGGGGCCCCACTCTCCCTGCTGCGCTGGGTGCTGCACAGACCTCACCCTCCCAGCTGAAATGCAGTGGAGGGACTGGGCATGATTCTGGTGGGGAGGGGGGGGTCCCAGCTATGTTGGGTGCTGTCCTGGCTCCCACCAGCCGAGATCAAAATGGGTCCCCCCCCATTGTGCTGGATGCTGTTCAGCCCCCCAAGCAGAGATCAGGGACCTCTATTGTGCTGGGTTTTGGCCCTCCTGGCTGAGGTTGAGGGCCCCCAATTGTGCCTGGTGCTGCCCCCCTTGGCAGAGATCGGTAGGGCCCCCTAGTGAGGCTTGGTGCTGGGCAGACACATAGCTAGTCGCAATCCTTGTCCCAAAATGCTTGCAGTCTAAGTGGCCCAAGGCAGAATTATCTCCCCAGGTTACAGCTGGGAAGTGAGGTTCTGGGAGCTGCAGGGACTGGCCCTGGTCACACGGGGAGCCAGCAGCAGGGCTGGGGAAGTGAACCCAGGTGTCCTGAGCCCCAGCCCACAATGCAGGTTTTCTTTGAAGGGGCTGAAGAGGGGAAATTGCAGCCAACAAGGTTATGGTTTGGCAGAGCTAGCGGAGGGAGGGAGCTGTGAGTGGATCCCAGAGCCAGCCTGAGAGAGGGATGCTGGGAGGGGGGTGGGTCTAGTGGTTAGAGCGGGGGGGGGGGGGAGGGAGGAGGCTGGGACTCAGGACTCCTGGGTTCTATCCAGGCTGTAGTGTGCTGAGTCAGGCCAGCCACAGTGATTAAAGTATGACTAATTCTTTTCCCATCCCTGTTCAGGGAGTGGGAGCTTCCCCAGCAATGATCTCTCTGTCCTTTACTCCCTGCTGACCCAGGCACGTTGCTTTCCCTTTTCTGCATTGGGTGTGTGTATCTCTGTGTGTGTGTGTGTGTGTGTGTGTGTGCGGAAACAAAGTGTCCCATGTCCTCCCAGCCAAACAGGAAGGCTGCTGTGGCAGGGACAATAGGTTACTGTCTGTGAAGCAGAGGAGCTGACACCTTACCCAGCAGCCTGGAAATGCTGGGAGAACTGGGCTGCAGGGGACATGTGGTCTGTGTGTGTGTGTATGTGTGTGTGGGATTTGCATCCATGTCCCCCAAATCCCTGCCCAGATACCACGCTGTGAGTGCCCCCAGCCTGGATGCACACAGGCTCCCCGCTCTACTGGAAGAGGAGAATGGGCCAGTCATTAAGGGGGCTGGACTGGGAATCAGGACTCCTGGGATCTGTCCCCAGTTCTGGGAGTGGAGTGGTGTCTAGTGGTTAGTGCAGGGGGGCTGGGAGCCAGGACTCCTGGGTTCTCTGTCCAGCTCTGGGAGAGGAGTGGTGTCTAGTGGTTAGAACGGGGCTGGGAGCTAGAACTCCTGAGTTCCATTCATAGCTTTGCTGCCAACTCACTATGTGATGGTGGTGAGTCATTTGCCAGCTGTGTCTGGTGAGTAACAGGTTTTCTGAGGTATGAAGCATTTATTAGCAGTTTGTTTCCTTCCCCCGGGGGCAGCAGGGAGCTGTTGCCACTGACAGCACCAGGCCTGGGACTGGCACAGGGCTGTAGTACAAGGTGTTGGTTAGTTCCCGTGAGGCTGTGGGCCCGGTTGGGGTAGTTGGGGTGGGAGCCGTGATCTCTCGGAGGATAGGTGGGGCTGTGTGTGAGTCATAGCAAGGGGGAATCCCCATCTGGGAGCAGCGGGGGTGGGGGCTGGCTCACAGTGGGGTGGGGAATGAGACGGGGTGGCTCAGGGCGGGAGGCATGGCTTTTCCTATCCATGGGGTATTCTAAGTCTTGTAGTGGTCTGGGACGGGGTGTGCGTGAGGGAGGTGGTGGCTGGCAGGCCCCGTACTGCTGTCTGCTCTGGGAACGGGTGTCAGGACTGGCGCAAGGAGATAAGCTGCATCTCTAGGGCAAACCCAAACCCGTCCCAGGACACCCACAGAGCTGGCACGACTTCAGCTGAAAGGAGGAAGCCTTTGTGTGAGAGCACTGGACAGGTGTGTATCTGTGCATGCAGGTGTGGGGATGTGGCTAGAACGTGTGTGTGTCTGTGTCGGAATACAACGGCACGTCGGACAGACAGACGGCCGAGGGAGCCAGGAGTCCTTGTTTCTGTCCCTGGGAGGGGAGTGGGGTCCAGTCGGTGAGATCAGGAGGGTCTGGGAGAGCAGACTCCTGGGTTCCATCCCAGCTCTGGGAGCGGCGTTTGGTCCAGCGGCTGGAGTAGGCCATTCCCCCACCCTTGCTAACTGGCTCTGTCTCTCCCCGCACAGTGGTCCTGACCCAGCGGGTGAAGGTCCGGAATGAGGTCACGGGCTACGTGGGCGATGAGGCCATGCTGCAGTGCCTCTTCCCTGCCACCAGCCCTGACATCAAGGTCAGCCAGGTTACCTGGATGAAGGAAATGGGGGGCAAGAAGCAGAACGTGGCTGTCTACCTCCCGGACCACAAGCCCAACTTCCCCTTGGACAACAGCGGCAGGATCCGGTTTCTGAACGTTTCCCTGCAGGACGCCACGCTGATCATCCAGCCCTTGCGCATGAGTGACGAGGGGACCTACGTCTGCGAATTTGCCACCTACCCTCATGGCAATGAGGACGGGATCACCACGCTCAGCATCCTGGGTGAGGGGGGCACGGGGTCTGTCCCTGGGGGCACCCAAGATGGGGAACTGGTTGGAAGGGGGAATGGCACATGGTGTGCCAATCCCGCGCCAGGCAGGGGACTGGCAGGGGGTGGGGGGGAGATGAGATACAGGCCTTCCCCTCTAGGGTGTGCCAATCCCACGCCAGGCAGGGGACTGGCAGGGGGTGCGGGGGAGATGAGATACAGGCCTTCCCCTCTAGGGTGTGCCAATCCCGCCCCAGGCAGGGGACTGGCGGGGGGTGGGGGGAGATGAGATACAGGCCTTCCCCTCTAGGGAGCACTGGCTCTGATCTGAGGAAGGGCGTATGGGGCTGACGGTTTGGCCTGCGGGTCCCTCTTCTTGGTGAATGGTCTGTGAGGATGCCCCTGGGATCAGCTGCAGCCTGTGCCGCACCCAGGGCAGGGGAAGTGGTGAAATCGGTGCCTCGGGGCTCCTCGTACCGGGTGTCTGACATGGGCAGAACTGCCTGTGCTAATTGCTTTGATTAACGATGGGGAAAGCATCATAAGGCATGGCTACCGAGGCACTCTTAGTGGGCAGCTGCTGGGAAAGGGATTTTCAGGGATGGGATCTTGGCTAGGAGGGTCCGGGGGGCTGGGACTCAGGACTCCTGGTTCAGCTCCCATGGAGCTTGCCCAAATCCAATCTCTGTGCAGTGCCCGGTGCGATGGGGCCCCTGATCTTGGCTGGAGGAGTCTGGGGAACCCCACTGGCTAACCCTGCCTTCTGGTCCCCTCAGCCAGGCCCACCAACACGGCGGAGTCGCGGAAGGTGGTGGTGGGTAACACCACGATCCCAGTGGCTGTTTGCACCTCAGCCAACGGCAAACCCCCCGCCCACATCAAGTGGCTCGCCACCCTCCCCGGCAGCTACAATGCCTCCGAGGTGACCAACGGAGATGGCACTGTCACCGTCACCAGCCAGTTCAACATGGTGCCCACGGCGGCAGCAGACCAGCAGCAGATCACCTGTGTCATCAGCCAGAGAACACTGGCTGCACCGGAGAACATCCCTGTCACGCTGTCTGTGCTGTGTGAGTGACGGGGCCAGGGCTCCCAGATCCCATCCGCAGCTCTGGGAGGGGAGTGGGGGCTGGTGGGTTGGGGGTGGAGGGGGGCTGGGAGCCAGCACTCCTTGGTTCTCTCCCCAAGACTTGGAGGGGAGTGGGGGCTAGTGGGTTAGAGTGGGGGGAGGGACTGGGAGCCAGGACTCCTGGGTTCTCTCCCTGTCCCTGTTGGGGGAGTGGTGTCTAGTGGGTTAGAGTGGGGGGAGTGACTGGGAGCCAGGACTCCTGGGTTCTGTCCATGGCTGTGGAGCAGGGATAGCTTGGGCCCCAAAAGCAGCTGGCAGAGTCTGACTGACCCCTCTGCTCTCTCCACAGACCCGCCACAAGTCACTATTGATGGCTATGATGACAACTGGTACGTGAGCCGGAGTGAGGCCACGCTGAGATGCACCGCCAAAGGGAACCCCAAACCCACCCATTACTCCTGGAGCACGTGAGTCCCTGCACAGGCTCATGGGGGAGGAGATGCTGCTGTTAGATTCCCTCTCCCCCGCCCCACCCCCCGACAAACACACTGGCTGACTCCTAGACTGGGGTCTGATGGTTAGAGCAGGGGGGCTGGGAGCCAGGACTCCTGGGTTCTATCCCTGGCTCTGGGAGGCATGTGGGGCCTAGCGCATTAGAGCAGGGGGACTGGAAGGCAGTGTTCCCTCTAATTTTTCCCACCCATGTGCGGAATGAATTTTGTTATGTACATACATATGGAGGTGATGTGTGACACATCACCTCCCTATTGGTGTATGGTACATAACAAAATTCGTGTGGGGGTGGGGCTGAGGGGTTCGGAGTATGGGAGTGGGCTCAGGGTTGGGGCAGAGGATTGAGGTGCTGGGGAAGGTGAAGGCTCCAGCTGGGGGTGCAGGCTCTGGGGTGGGGCTGAGGATGAGGGGTTTGGGGTGCAGGCTGCCCTGGGGCTATGGCAGGGAGAGAGGACTCCCCCCAGCCCTCTCTCCCTGCAGCAGCACCTGGGCTTCGGGGGGGAGGGGTGCCTTTCCCACAGCCATGGCACCTGCCAGGGCTAGGTTGGGACCCGGGGAGCGGTGCATCTCCCTTGGCCACAGCAGGTCTTTGACAGGGCTGGGTTGGGTCCAGGGCTGGAGGAGAGGAATATCTCCCCGCAGCAGCAGTGAGCACCTGCGCAGTGCTTAATAGGCTGCTGCGCGGCTGCACAGCTCAGAGGGAACTTAGGCTGGCAGCCAGGACTCCTGGGTTCTGTCCTTGGCTCTGGGAGGGGAGTGTGGTCTAGTGGGTTAGAGCAGAGGGGCTGGGAGCCAGGACTCCTGGGTTCTGTCGTTGGCTCTGGGAGAGGAGTGGGGTCTAGCGGGTTAGAGCAGGGGGGCTGGCAGCCAGGACTCCTGGGTTCTGTCCTTGGCTCTGGGAGGGGAGTGGGGTCTAGCGGGTTAGAGCAGGGGGGCTGGGAGCCAGGACTCCTGGGTTCTGCCCTTGGCTCTGGGAGAGGAGTGGGGTCTAGCGGGTTAGAGCAGGGGGGCTGGCAGCCAGGACTCCTGGGTTCTGTCCTTGGCTCTGGGAGAGGAGTGGGGTCTAGCGGGTTAGAGCAGGGGGGCTGGGAGCCAGGACTCCTGGGTTCTATCCCGGCTCTAGGAGGGGTGTGGGGTCTAGTCGGTTAGAACAGGGAGGACTGGGAGCCAGGACTCCTGGGTTCCGTCCTTGGCTCTGGGAGGGGAGTGGGGTCTAGTGGGTTAGAGCAGGGAGGCTGGGAGCCAGGACTCCTGGGTTCTGTCCTTGGCTGTGCGAGGGGAGTGGGGTCTAGCGGGTTAGAGCAGGGGGGCTGGCAGCCAGGACTCCTGGGTTCTGTCCTTGGCTCTGGGAGGGGAGTGGGGTCTAGTGGGTTAGAGCAGGGGGGCTGGCAGCCAGGACTCCTGGGTTCTGTCCTTGGCTCTGGGAGAGGAGTGGGGTCTAGCGGGTTAGAGCAGGGGGGCTGGGAGCCAGGACTCCTGGGATCTGTCCTTGGCTCTGGGAGGGGAGTGGGGTCTAGCGGGTTAGAGCAGGGGGCCTGGGAGCCAAGACTCCTGGGTTCTGTCCTTGGCTCTGGGAGAGGAGTGGGGTCTAGCGGGTTAGAGCAGGGGGGCTGGGAGCCAGGACTCCTGGGTTCTGTCCTTGGCTCTGGGAGGGGAATGGGGTCTAGTGGGTTAGAGTAAGGGGGCTGGCAGCCAGGACTCCTGGGTTCTGTCCTTGGCTCTGGGAGGGGAGTGTGGTCTAGTGGGTTAGAGCAGGGGGGCTGGGAGCCAGGACTCCTGGGTTCTGCCCGCATCATGGGAGAAGGGATGTTCCAGGGTCCAAAGGGATTAAATTTAAAGGAGGAGTGGCAGGGCCTGGGTCACGGTGCTGCTCCCATGGGGAGGAGGAAATGCAAACATAAACCAGCTCACAAACCTGTTTTTCTAGGTTGTGAAAGGCCTCAAGTCCTGTTCTGCTGGGTAGCGGGGCCCCAAACTCCCTAGAGCTAGGCTAGCAAGGGGCCCTGGCCAGTGTCTGTGGGCGGGCCCCTCACCCTGGGCTGGCCTGTCCCTGTGGAAGACTTGGCTGGCTGGGAGGGGGCTGTCTCTTTCTGTCCCTGCTTCTTCAAGGCCTGGGAGGCTGATGGGTCTGAACCAGTTCACCTGCCCCCGCCCCCCCCTGGAGGAACAGCTGCACCCGACCCCCCACCCCCAGCCACTGCTCGGTCAGGACAGCCAGCTGCTGGGTCACTCGGAGGCTGAGCTGAAAGGAGAGTGGCTGGGGGTGGGGGTCAGTGTATGGCAGCTGTGCTTACTTTGCACATCAGAGGGGTTATCTGGGGAGCCTCATCCAGCCCCTGGCACAGAGTTCGGAACTGTTGTGCCAGTGGCTGCCCACTGCTCCCCGGGTCTCCTGCTGCTCCCCGCTCCCCATGGTGTGACAGCAGCGAGTATCTTGGGGGTTGTTCTTGCTTTGAATGCACACCTGGAGGAGTCAAATGTCTAGAGCAGGGGGGAGGGGAGGCTGGGAGCCAGGACTCCTCGGTTCTATCTCCGGCTCTGGGAGGGGCGTGGGGTCTAGTGGGTTAGGTTAGAGCAGGGGGTTGAGGGGCTGGGAGCCAGGACTCCTGGGTTCTACCCAGCTCTGGGAGGGAAGTGGGGTCTAGTACGTAGAGCATTGGAGGGGGCTGGGAGCCAGGACAAACCCCAGGTCTGAGAAGGATGTGAGGTGGGTATGCTGGGAGTCAGACCCCACTGCCCTGGTCTCTAACCAGTCTCTCCCCTCCCCTTCCTTCCCCCAGCCCTAGTGGGCCGCTGCCCACCACGGTGCAGGTACAGGGCGACCGGCTGGTGGTGCAGTCAGTGGATGTGGCGGTGAACACGACCTTCATCTGCCATGTCACTAATAGCGTGGGGACGACACGGGTCGAGCAGACCGTCCTCGTGCGAGGTGAGTGCGCGGAGGTCCTTCCCCGGTGGCTGAGAACAGGCGGTGTCCCCTCCCCCAGCAGGTGACTGGTGTGTGATCTGGGTCCAGGGTCTGTTCAAAGGGCTGGAGGAGCTCAGGGTGAGGGTGGGAGGCTTGTTCAGGGCTGGGGGGTCTGTGTGCCAGGGAAGGTGGCGGGGTCTCATGCTGGGATATTGGGGAAGTTCCAGGGGGTGGGGCTCCCAGGGGTGCGGGAAGGGTGTCTCTGTCATGCCCTGGGAGGCGAAGGGGCCCATCCTGGGGGGGAGAAGGTGTCCCTGCAAATGCCCCCCCTTTCACCCCCTGCTTCGTCCCCTCTCCCCAAGACATTGCTCTGGTTCCTGCTTGAGCCCATGCCCTGTGAGCGAGGGAGGGTCTGCGAGGGGGTGCAAAGACCCTGTTTAGCTGGTGGAAGCTGCTTGGGGAATGTGTTACACCTCATTGTCTTTTCTGGGGGTGTGGTGAGCTCTCTCACACTCCTGCTGGAAGCTGCAGGCTCTTCCCTCCACTCCCTCACCTCCTCAGGGGTCCCACAGCCCAGGAGCTGGGGTAATCTCCCCCAGCTTCTCCTGATGAATCGGGGCGAGGCTGGCCTCAGGACTTCTGGGTTCTCTCTCTGGTTCCTAGAGGTGGGAGGCAGGGTCTAGTAGATTAAGCAGGGGGCTGGGCTGGCGTCAGGACTCCTGGGTCCTGTTCCTGGCCCCTCCCGCTGTTACTGCTCTGGTGGTGACTGGGCAGCATTGCGGGGATGGGGATGCTTGTGACTGTCCTGTGCCAAATAATTATCTGCCCTGAGGATTTACACCCAGGTGTGAGGCCCCTGCAGCAGCCAGGCTTTGTGGGCCATGCAGCATGTGTGAGCATTAGCATGGGGTCAAGGGGGGACAGTTAATACCCAAGTGCATTGTGGGAGGGCAGGGCAAACCAGGTGCATTGTAGGGGAGTGTGTGGGGCAGGGGATGGGGGATGTGCCATTAGCCAGATGCAGAGGGGGGCAGAAGGTGAGGCATGTGCCAACAGCCGGTTGCATTGTGGAGAGGGGGATGGGGGCTTGTTGTGTGCCAACAGCCAGGTGGGGTGGGGGTGGGGCATGTGCCAACAGCCAGGTGCATTGTGGGCTTGGGCAGGGTGTGAGTTTGTGAGCACTAGGCAGAGCGGGGAAGGGAGGGGAGACCCCGTCTTGGCCCCAGGAGGACCCGGCTCTGCATGGAAGCACCGCCTCGGATGACAAAGGGGTCACCACGGCCCTCCCCCTCGCCCCCAATGGCTCCATCCGCGGCTCTTCTGCCCAGCGGCACGTGGCGAGCAACGCCCCCTCCCCCCGAAGCTTGGAGAGTGACCCCCTGCCTCCATCTTTTCTCTACTCCAGAGCACCCCATGAGGCTGCAGAGCAGCGCCGGAGCTGTTGCCGGGGGTCTCGTCGGGGGCATCCTGGCCCTCGCCCTGCTCGGGGCTCTGGTATTCTTCCTGCTCCGCCGGCGCCACGCCCGACCCCCTGTCAAGGGTGCCTATGACCCCACCACCCGCATCTTTGGCAATGGGGCCGCTCCGCCCCCCAGCTTAATCTACCACCCCAACTTGGAGCTGGACCGGCCCCTCAGGGCCACGCCGGGTGAGGGGGCCCCCGGGGAGCAGTCCGGCCCCTACAGCTACCCCGGCCAGCGGCACGAGGAGGAAGAGGAGGAGGAGCGGCTTGACAAGGTGGGGCCCATGTCGCGGCTCAGTGCCCACCCCAGGCAGGGCGCGCCGAGCGGCTACGAGGACGACGACATGGAGTCACAGCATGACGGGTCCATCATCTCCAAGACGGCTGTCTACGTGTGACTGCCCTGCCCTGGGGGGAGCCGAGACAATGGCGGGTGAACCCCTCGCAGGCGAGGACGAGAGAGTCTGGGGAGCAGAGACGGATTAACTCAGGGGGCTGCGGAAACTCCCAGGGGGCGACAGGCTGCTGGGGGGCCATGGACGCTGGACTCCTGACTCATGATCCCGCCAGCCCCAGGCAGTAGGCGGGTCTCCGCTGCCTGGCCAGGTGGGGGGCGATGCACCCTTGTGTTGGGGGAAAGGGTCCGTTGACACCCATGTGCTGGGATGCGGACGCTGTGCTCTGGGTGAACACGTGGGGCGGGGGACCCTGGAGTGCCGGGGAGGGGGGCAGGAAGGTTCGTGCTGATGCCTTGGGTTTTGTACAACACAGTAGTTCCTGAGCCAGGCGTTGGGGGGTGGGGTGGGGGAACACAGACCCTCCCCCTTTAAAAGGTGACCCACGCCGCTCCCTGGATTGAGGATGTGATTTGCCTGATTCTGCGCCACCTGTAATGAAAGCAGGAGAGTTGGTGTGACTCCCTCCCCGTTTGGGGGGCTCCCCCGAGGTGCACCCTATGTCAGTGACCTGTCCTAGCGAGTGCCGTTGCTCCATTGTCTCCCAGTGTCTGTGACACACACTGTTTACACCCCTCCCCGCACTGTTCTCCCTGCCCCCCCGCTGTGTCTTACGGTGCCAGCTCCTCTGCCTCCCCCATGTAAATATCCTGAGCCCCCGAGAGCGGTTATTTTCGTAGTGTACTGGTTGCTATGGCACCGTCACCATCTTGTCTCCATTTTGTGTGTAATAAAGTCTCCTTGGAGCCCAGGCCCAGCTGTCTCTTCTCATTGCTGGGTGGGACTGGGGGCTGAAAAGAGTATTGATGGGGGCTTGAGCGGTGGTGCACAGCACCAAGTGCTGCGCAGATGGTGAGGGGAAGAGTCTGCATTATTTGGGGGGGCATGTGCATGAAGGCAGGTGTGTTTGGGAGGGCAGCTGTGTGTGGGGCCAAGGCGGGCATGCTGGGGGGGTGCAGTGGCAAGGCGGGCGTGCTAGGGGGGCGAGGTGCCAAGGCGGGCGTGCTGGGGGGGTGCAGTGGCAAGGCGGGCGTGCTGGGGGGGTGAGGTGCCAAGGCGGGCGTGCTAGGGGGGTGCGGTGCCAAGGCGGACGTGCTGGGGGAGTGCGGTGTCAAGGCGGGCTTGCTGGGGGCTTATAGAGGAAGTGAGTGGGGGAGGGCGTGTGCCTTACTGCAGAGTGGGCGTGGGAGGGAGCTGGCCGGGGGCACACTGGAAATGTATTGCTAGCAGGGTGAGGGGTGTCTATGGGGTATTGTGCTGGAGGCGTATAGAAGAGGGGGTGTATGGGGACAGCGAATCACCAACCATCTAGAAATGGCCAGAAATGATTTCTGTGGGCAGGAAAAAAACCCAAACTTTCCAACTGAAACAGCTGGTGCTTTTTGTTGTGCTGTCACAGAAATTTCCTTTTTAATCAACACAAAACAAAAAATCCCCCCCAGGAGGAGGGGTGGGAACATCAGACACCCCCCCCCCCCCCAGCTCACATGCAGTGTCTGGGGCGATGGAAAGTGTTAGTGGGGCCTGCTTCCCAAACGCAGCCTGCTGTGGGGCAGTTGGAAAACCTGGGACACGTCCATTTTATTGGTAGCAGGCAGGTCGGTGGCTGGCTTCGGGGGTCGGCCGGCTCTGTCAGCACCGCACTCATTCTGCTGTTTGTCTTGTGCCCGGCTCCCTGTTGTGCATTCCTAGAGTCTGGGCCGGGTGGGAGCTCGTCTGACGGGGGAAGGGTCGGCCTGGGGGCCCGTTGCCCCTGACTAGGAACTGGGCCCACCCTGGCGGACTGGGGAGGCCTGTGGGTGTTGCTGCAGGTGTCTGTGGTTTCAGGCCTGCGGCATCCGCTCAGGTGTGAAATGTGGTTTATGGTTCGTGCAGAGGCCATGTTGAGAGGAGCTGGGGCCAGATGTCTGGTGGGAGAGCCGAGACACCAGTAAGGGGACCCCAGACTGACTTGCTCTCCTGGGTTCTGTATTGGGGCTCCTCCCCCCACTCCTCCCTTTGAGGGTCCCTCCCTAATTCTCTGCTGCCCCCCCTCCCGCTGCCACAATTCCCTCCCCTCCCCTCTGCCACCCACCTCCCCCACTGCTGGGATCCCCCTAATGCTTTGTGACCTTGGCGGCGAGTGCCACCCCCCCAGGCTCGAGGAGCTGGGGAGACCCGGGCTCTGTGATCTGTTGTGGGACTTGTCCTCCCCACCCCCCATGCTGCTCTCGCATGGCTTCGCAGGCCTGGGGCAGCCCCCCTCCAGCCCCCATGTCCCTTGGGAGCTTGTGGTGTCAGTTCAGCAGTCCTGCGGTTGTTTTTTGGCTGACCTGGTCCTGACCCGGCAGCTCCAGCTTTGAAGAGAGAGTTTCCTAATCCTACCTCACAGCACTGGAAAGGCCTGGGACCTGCCCCCCAGCCCAGGGTCCGAGAAGCTGCCTTTGAGCTGAGGCTTGGAATCTAGCAGTTGCCAGGTGAGGGCCCATCTAGCCCAGCATCCTGTCTCCCATCTGGTGCTGTGTGTCAGAGGGGAGGTGTGAGACCCTGCCAATCCCCCCACCCCTCGCGCAGGTCTCATCCTGACCCTCCTAGAGATCAGTGTCACAGCCGTGCTGGGGTGTATAAGGGGGTTAGTACTTTGCTGGTGTTTTCCCTGGGTGACTCCCCATGTCTGGTAGCAGCGAGTTCCGAGTCGTTTCCTTTCATCCGTTGGGAATCTCCTGCCTGATGTTCTTGCTGAGCGTCCCCTTGGCTAAGCAAGGGGTTGGGGCTGACAGGCACCCCATCCCCCGCAGGAGCCTCAGTCTTGCTGACTTGCAGCAGGGAGCTGGGACACCTGTCTCCTCCGGCTGCAGCCACAAGGTAGCATGGGGCGGGGGGCTGAGGGCAGCTTTTGTAGGTGCCTAAAGACCAATTAACTGAAGCCCTCCCAAGGGCTGGGAGCTGAAGGGTAACAGCAGCCATACTGGGGCCATTCCCCTTTTACATGAGTGCAGCCCCCACATCCCTGCAGGGGACCAGTGCTGGGGAGCTGAGGTTGAAGCTGCCTGAGCTAAAAATAGCACCTGCCCCTCTCCCAGCCCTGGGCTGGGCTCTAGATCTGGGGGGATGGGCTGGTCACAGCCTGCGGGGTGGGTGCAGGCTGGGGGAGGGCATGCCAGGCAGGGTGCAAGGACAGAGCATATGCCAGGTAGGCGACTTTGTGTGGGATGAGGTCATGACAACAGGAGGGGTGCTTGCTAGGCAGGGGGTCTCTGTGGGGTTGGTAGGGTTCATGCTAGGCAGACGGTCTGTGTGGGGTTGGTAGGGTGCATGCTAGGCAGGGTGTCTCTGGGGTTGGTAGGGTGCATGCTAGGCAGGGGGTCTCGGGGGGGTGGAGGTGCATGCTAGGCAGGGGGTCTCTGTGGGGTTGGTAGGGTGCATGCTAGGCAGGGGGTCTCTGGGGGGTGGGGTGCATGCTAGGCAGGGGGTCTCTGGGGGGTTGGTAGGGTGCATGCTAGGCAGGGGGTCTCTGGGGGGTGGAGTGCATGCTAGGCAGAGGGTTGCTGTAGGGCAGAGGGAATGGCAGTCAGGTGCCGGGACTGTGCTAAGCTCCATACCTGCCGCTCTCTGCAGCCCAAGGGGAATCCCTTGGGGTGAAGGCAGAAGTGAAAGGGTGAGTCCTTAAGCACCGGTGGGTGACGCCATCCCTGTCTCTGCCCGTTCCTGGAAGTCCTGTCACTTCCTCTCTGCAGCTCTCCTGAGCTGCGGGCGCAGTTCTAAGTGACTGTGGTGTATAAATAGCCCATGTTTATTCCTGGCAGGGAAGTGGGACTGCAGGGAGAAGCGGGGATTTTCCCAGGGCTCAACAGCAAGGATGCCTGGAGGTTAGAGACACGTGTAGCCCATCTGTGTTTGTGCAGCGCCTGGCGCGGGGGGCTCCTGCTCTGTGACCTCTCTCTGGCGTCTGTCTGAGCCTGTAGGGGTCGCACTCCATGTCGTGTAGCTTTTCTCCCAAAAACCTGCAGGCTAGAACTTCCCTTTTGTAAAGTGCGCAAGCCAAGCCCCTCCCATCCCATCAGCCCATGACTCCGGGAGCTGGGGGGTTATGGGACATCCCCCCACCGTGCCCATCTCTCCCAGGGGTTGTGGAGTTAGCAGGGAGCTGTTGGATTCTGCAGCTGCCTGTAGCAATTGCTCAGCTGTTGAAGGATCAGCAGATGGTTCACTAATGTGTGGACCCTTTGGACCCACCTGTAGCAAGCACAGGTGGGGCTGACCAGGAACCTGTCCCGCTTGGGCTCTTCCCCAGTGGCTGTAACTGCGGAGTCACAGGGACAGGTTTGTTTTTCTGTTTATGCAAAAGGGGAAACACCAAGCCGAAGCCTGGTATCCTATTTTGGTTTCATCAAAACATTTCTAGGGAAACACCATTTCCCTCCCCTCACAGCCTGGCTGTTTCCTGCCAAGGGAGGAGAGGGTGGGAGAAACTGTTCAGCCAGTTCTTGCCTAGTGCTGCGCAGCCGGGGAGCTCAAGGTGCTTTGCTGTCCTGCTCCTCCCCCCAGGGGCTGTCCCCACACAAAGCGTGAGCCCCCTGGAGACTCACCCCTGCAGGGGCTTTGCCCCGTAGGCCCACCCTAAGGAACATGAAGGCTGGGGTCGGGGCGGGGGGGGGGGGAACAGGGGATGGAACTCAGGGCTCCTGAGTCCTAGGCAAGGGCCTAACCATTGGATCATCCTGCCTTCCCTTTGGGAGGGGGTCACTAGTCCGGCATCCTATCACCCTCCCTGCCCAGTGCCTGTGGCCTCTGGTAATGTGCCCCTCAAGGAAGTGTCCTCTGATCCCTGAATCTCAGGGTCAGGGAGCTGGGGGACTGGGGTTTGCAAAGTTGGGGGTCTCAGCTGGGGGAGTCTTGGGGCCCCACAGCCCAGGAGGGAGCTAGAGGACTGGGGATCTCAGCTAGGTGGGGTCTCTGAGCCCCAGAGCCTGGGAGATAGGAATGGGAGAGTTCACAGCTGGGGGAGTCTTGGGGCCCCACAGCCCAGGAGGGGACTGGGAGGGGTGTCCCAGCTGGGAGTGGGCTTGGCCCAAGAGCCCAGGAGGGAGATGGGGTCCCAGGCCCATGGCACCTGGGGGGGCAGGGGCTGAGGGGTGGATGAGAGCTGGGCACACCTCAAGGCTGAAGGTGAAACCTGAAGTTCACCAGTCCAGCTGCAGCTGCGCAGGGCCACGTAGGTGGGTGCTGAGTCTGGGGTCACATAAACACCAATCTGGAGCCCATGTGGGGTGGGGGGACGCACTGATGCTTGGGGGGAAGAACCAATGCTTGTCTGCAGGTGCTGGGGGGATGGGAGCTATGGGGGGGCTGGCTGCACGCCAAGGGAGTCGAGCTTTGTTCCCGGGGGGAGGCAGTGAGATAAGATAAGGGGCCCGCTGCATTCCCAGCCCTGCAGATGGGAGGAGGCGATGGGGGGCCCTGGGTGAGTGTTTCATTGCTTTGGTATTTCATCTGCACACAGTGAAACTTGGCTCCGATTTCTCCCCACGTCAGTGGCGGGGGAGGGGGAACGCTGAGACAGCCCCTCCCCCGGTGAGAGCTGATGGGTTTTGGATCCCATGAGTCACCTGCTGCCATCCCGGCACAGGCAGCAAAGGCCTCCCTCCCCCCCAGTGTCTCAGCAGAGCCCTGGCTGTGCCCTCAGGAGTGGGGCTAGTGGTTAGAGCCGGGAAGGGGGCTGGGAGCCAGGACTCCTGGGTTCTATTCTGGCTCTGGGAGGGGAGAGGTGGTAAGTACTGAGCATCTGCCCTGTGAAAAACCAGGCTCTCTTTTCAGGGGTGTTGAGGTGGGTGCCCAAAATTACCAGGCCCTTTTGGAAATCTTGGCCACTGTCTGTAATGTGGGGAGAGTGGTGTTCTTACTGACGTGTTGTGGGAGGCTCGAGAGGCCCAAGTGTGGGGGCCTCATGTGGTGCCAGGCACTGCACGGATCCCAGCTGAGGCGGGGGTGCCCCATCAGGCTGGGTACTGAATCATTCCTGGTCGAAGTCGGGAAGACAGCCAGAGCTCTTACCCCATTTCCCAGCTGAGAACTGGCTTCCGAGAGAGGCAGGGACTGGACCAAGCTTAGCCAGGGAGTCAGCGACAGCTGGGAACAGAACCCAGGAGTCCTGAGATCCAGCCCTGTTGCTTACGCTCTACCCACCCTCCCCGGCGGAGGAGGAGACTCCACTGACATAAACCGCCCTGGGCAGCCATAGGAGCTGGCAGAGTTCGAGTTACAAGTGCCTGTTAAACCTCTGCTTTGGGTCATGTGTCAGCTCTCACCTCTTGAGAATTGAGGGGCTTCCCCATGGCCAGGGACCCCCCATAACTGCAGGGTTTCCGGGGCAGCCTTTGGGTACGTCTCACTAAGGGAACCTGATGCAGGGTTGCTGGATGGGGCCAGGCCAGCCTGGCCCAGCTGGCTCTGAGATCTCTGGCTCCACGAGGGTTTCTGCAACATGGCAACTTGAAAGCCTTCCCCCACCTCCCCGCACCACCACACACACAAAATGAAATGGCCTGGCTGAGTTGCAGCAAAGCAGCCGGCGCTCCCAGCTTCTTGTGCATAATGCATGGGGCTGTGTGTAATTCTGGGAAGGGGAGTTTGCAGGCTGGAGAAATGGGAGGTGGGGGGGTTCTGTACCCCCCCTCCAAGCCTTGTGCTCAGGAACAGAACCCAGAGTCCTGGCTCCCAGCCCCCCCCCAACACACTAGACCCCAGAGCTGGGAATGGGACCCAGGAGTCCCCGTCACTCTCATGCAATGAACCCCCCTGCCCCCGGCAGCCACACTCCTTGTAGCGGGGCGGGTGGTGGTGGTGGGGAGCTGGGGTCAGCTTTGGTGGGGTCCCACCTGGTCCAGTGCCTGGTGCTGGGCCCACAGACTGGATTGTGTGGCCCGGCAGCGCCACCTGGTGGGCTCCTGAGGGCTGGGCCAGAGTGAGCAGCTGGGAGCCCAGGGGCTGGGGGTGCCTGGCCCAGTGGGTCAGGGGTTAGGGCTGGGAGAGGGACAGGGGCTGGCCTGAGGGAGGGGTAGAGGTTAGATTTCAGTGGGGGGCTGAGGGGCACTGGAGGGTGGGTGAGGTTAGGGGCAGGTCTGTGATGCTGGGGCTGTGGAGGGGATGCAGGATCCTGAGAAAGGTTCCTTCATGCCCATGGGACGCCCTGGGGGGGCCACATAGAGGCTAGGGGGGTGATAGCCCCTCCCCCCACTCACACCCCCTCTTCCTCTCTCTCCTAGCCCAGCCCAACATGGCTGGCGCGGGCACCACAGGGGGCATCATCGGCGGCATCATTGCTGCCATCGTGGCCGTGGCTGTGGTAGCCACTGGGGTCCTGATTTTCCGCCAGCAGCAGAAAAATCGCACAGAGCAGGACAACGAGGAGTGAGTGACTTGGGGCTCGGCGAGCAGGGCGGGTCTGGGGTGCAGGGGTTGGGGTTTGGGGAACAGGGCAGTGTTTAGGGGAGCAGGGGTTGGGGTTTGAGGGGAACATAGTGGTGTCTGGAGGTGCAGGGGTCAGGGTTTGGGGAACCAGGCAGTGTCTGGGGCTGCAGGGGTCAGGGTTTGAGGGTTTGGGGAACACGGTGGTGTCTGGGGCTGCAGGGGTCAGGGTTTGAGGGTTCGGGAAACATGGTGGTGTCTGGGGCTGCAGGGGTCAGGGTTTGAGGGTTCGGGAAACGTGGTGTCTGGGGCTGCAGGGGTCAGGGTTTGAGGGTTCGGGGAACAGGGCAGTGTCTGGGGCTGCAGGGGTCAGGGTTTGAGGGTTTGGGGAACACGGTGGTGTCTGGGGCTGCAGGGGTCAGGGTTTGAGGTTCGGGGAACATGGTGGTGTCTGGGGCTGCAGGGGTCAGGGTTTGAGGGTTCGGGGAACAGGGCGGTGTCTGGGGCTGCAGGGGTCAGGGTTTGAGGGTTCGGGGAACATGGTGGTGTCTGGGGCTGCAGGGGTCAGGGTTTGAGGGTTTGGGGAACACGGTGGTGTCTGGGGCTGCAGGGGTCAGGGTTTGAGGGTTCTGGAAACATGGTGGTGTCTGGGGCTGCAGGGGTCAGGGTTTGAGGGTTCTGGAAACATGGTGGTGTCTGGGGGTGCAGGGGTCAGGGTTTGAGGGTTCGGGGAACACGGTGGTGTCTGGGGGTGCAGGGGTCAGGGTTTGAGGAACACGGTGGTGTCTGGGGGTGCAGGGGTCAGGGTTTGAGGGTTCGGGGAACAGGGCAGTGTCTGGGGCTGCAGGGGTCAGGGTTTGAGGGTTCGGGGAACATGGTGGTGTCTGGGGCTGCAGGGGACAGGGTTTGAGGGTTTGGGGAACACGGTGGTGTCTGGGGGTGCAGGGGTCAGGGTTTGAGGGTTCGGGGAACATGGTGTCATCATCGGCGGCATCATTGCTGCCATCGTGCCTGTGGCTGTGGTGGCCACTGGGGTCCTGATTTTCCACCAGCAGCAGAAAAATCGCACAGAGCAGGACAACGAGGAGTGAGTGACTTGGGGCTCGGTGAGCAGGGCGGGTTTAGGGGGCAGGGGTTGGGGTTTGGGGAACAGGGCAGTGTCTGGGGCTGCAGGGATCAGGGTTTGGGGGTTCAGGGAACAGGGTGGTATCTGGGGTGCAGGGGTCAGGATTTGGGGGTTTAGGGAACCTGGTGTCTGGGGGTGCAGGGTTTGGGGAACAGGGCAGTATCCGTGGCCACAGGGGTTGGGGCTTGGCGAACAGGGTGGTGTCCGGGGGCATAGGGTTTGGGGAACAGGGCAGTGTCTGGGGCTGCAGGGATCAGGGTTTGGGGGTTCAGGGAACAGGGTGGTATCTGGGGTGCAGGGGTCAGGATTTGGGGGTTCAGGGAGCCTAGTGTCTGGGGGTGCAGGGTTTTGGGAACAGGGCAGTATCTGTGGACACAGGGGTTGGGGCTCGGCGAACAGGGTGGTGTCTGGGGGCATAGGGTTTGGGGAACAGGGTGGTGTCTGGGGGTGCTGGGGTCAGGGAACAGGGCAACATGGGGACCGAGGGGTTGGCGTTCGGAGAACAGAGGAGAGTCTGGGGTGCAGGGGTTGGGTTTCAGGGAACAGGGCAGTATCTGTGGGTGCAGGGGTCGGGGTTTGGGGAACAGGGCAGTGTCTGGGGGTGCAGGGGTTGGGGTTTGGGGAAAAGACTGGAGTCTGGGAGTACAGGAGTCGGGGTTTGGGCAGGAAGATCGGGGAGGGGGCTCAGAGAGCGTCCGAGAATCAGAGCTTGGAGGATGGAATCTAGGAGTCAGAGGTATAGAGGGGGGTTTGAGGGTTCTGAGGGGTGGAGGAGGAGAGGGAGTGGAAGTGAGGAAGAGGAGGGGGTCAGTGTGGGGGAAGAGTGATGAGGGTCAGGAAGGAAATTTGGGTAGGGATTCAGGTACATGCTTTCCCCTCCCTGCCCCCACCCACACTAACCTCTCTGCCTCCGTCTCCCCCACCTCCCAGCCTAGATGGGCCTCCAGCCTACAAGCCGCCCCCGCCCCAGAAGAAGATTGAGGACCCTGAGGTGGTAGGTGCCATATCTCTGCTACCTCCAGGGAGCAGAGGGGATGTATCTAGCGGGGAGCAGGGTGGGGGCTGGGAGGCAGGCCTCCTGGGTTCTCTCCCCGGCTCGGATGAGCAGCACACTGCTGGCTCTGGCCTGGTTCAATGTGTCTGGTTCATTCCAGGTCTCTAATCCCCCTGAGGCTGAGAACATCCCACTGAAAGCTGCCTACTTGGAGCCCAGCATTGCAGCGGATCCCACAGAGCCGGTAATTACTGGGACAGGGTGCAGGGTCTTGGGGAGAGGGATCAGGTGCCCAATCCTCTCAGATAGGATTACCCTTGACAAGAACAACCAGGTTGGATTGGAAACTCCTCTGGGAATCTCTGCCCCAGCTCTAACCAAAACATCCCTCTCCTCTTTCAGAGCTGGGGGCAGAACTCAGGAGTTTTGGCTCACAGCCCCCACTGCTCTGACCCACCAGACCCCACCGCCTCCCAGCGCCAGGGAGAGAATCCAGGAGTCCTGGATCCCAGACACCCTCCACCCCTGCTCTAATCACAAGACCCCACTCTCCTCCAAAAGTCAGGGATAGAACCCCAGAGTCCTAGCTTCTAGCCCCTCTATTCTAACCCACTAGACTCCACTTCCCTCCCATAGCTGAGCATAAAACCCAGGAGTCCTGGCACCCAGCGCCCACTGCTCTAACCCACTAAACACCACTCCTGTCCCACAGCTGGGCATAGAACCCAGGAGTCCTGGCTCCCAGCTCCCCTACTCTAATCCACTAGTTCATCCGTCTGCGAGCCCAGAGAATCCCTTGGGGTCAGTGACCCTGCTGCGCACCCCATCTGCCCATCCATCCATCTTGCAGGACCTACCGCGGTACCATGAGCTGCCTACGCTGGAGGACAAGGAGCCAGCGGCAACCAGGGGGCTCAGCCTGGAGGATGAATACCTGGACCAGATCAACCCAATCTATGATGCCCTGTCCTTCGCCTCCGGGGAGGGTGCCCGTGAGCAGGGATTCATTATGTCCCGGGCCTTGTACGTCTGACAGCCTGGTACAAATGGACATGTCTCTCCCTGGATAGACAGACAGCTCCCTTCCCCACTCCCTGCAGCTCCCCCGGCCCTGTACTTGAGACCCCAACCTAGGTGCTCCCTGGGGTTTTGGGGAAGTTCTCTGGCCTGTTATATGGGACATCAGGCTAGATGATCCCAATGGGCCTTCTGGCCTTGAAATCTATTAGTCCCCACTCCTTGGGATCCCCAGTCTCGGACAGACACATGGCTCTCCGGACAGCTGTACAGCTCCCTGCCTCACCCCCACTGCTCCCTGAGCCATGTATGTCTGAGATTGCCCCATCCAGTTGGACACAGGGAGCCCCCTTGAGACACCTGGCTCTGCCCACAGCTCCCTGGACTGACACTGGTGCCTGGCTGACCACCCCAACTGGGCTTCTGTCCTATCTGCTCCCAGTGGGGCTGCAGCCCTCAGCAGGTCTGGGGGGTCTGGCCTAAGGGGCAAAGCAGGGTGTTGGGGCCTGAGAGAGGGGTCTGGAGGCCTCAGTGCCAGAAGTCTGGATTTGCCAAAGGTCAGGACTCATCCTCCCCCTCTCCATGCCAGAGGAATGGTCTCTCCTTGCCTTGTGTCTGAGCCATGACGGGCAGGAGGCAGCATCTTCCCCTGGCCGGACATGAGGGTGACTGGAGCTACTGTAGGAGCAGCTCCCTGCTGCTGCTGCTGCTAGCGGGAGGGGATGGGGGAGTAGAGTTGCTGTGGGGCTGGTTCCCTGTCCACACACCGGTGGGTCAGTCCCTTCACTGCTGCGAGGAGCTGCCATCTATTGCAAGGAGCAAGTGTGGAGAGGATGCAACCCCAGCCTGGAGTCTACTTGAATTTCATCATTGGCCCAGACAGGATCCCTGCCTCAGGGACTCCCCAGCCCAGCTGGGTCAGGGGCCCTGCCAGCAGCTCCTCCTCCCTCCTGCTTCTGAGCCCTGTCCCGGTCCCTGCTGTACAGCCACCTTCCATGGGGGATCTGATAATGTGAAGGGTTTTTTGTGTTACTATCTTGATTGTCTCTAAATAAGGCTGCTGCTGCTTCTTTCTCCCTCCACACGGGTGTCAAATTAGAGATGGGGGGTTAGCAGCTTCTTTTTGTGCCTTTGCAGACACCCTGAGTGAACAGGGTGATTAGTGCCTTCGATACCACTACTGAGCGACTGGGTTTGGGGTTTTATTGTCTGCCCTGTTGCCTTCGGAACCACTACTGAACGACTGGGCCTGGGGCTTTAGCTGCTGCCCTGGTGCCTTCGGAACCACTACTGAGCAAATGGGTTTGGATTGGGATTTTGTTTTTGCTGTTTCTTAAAATAAATGTTTCTAAACCAGTGCTGCTGGCATTTCTCCCTCTTTGGCTGGGAACAGCCACAAGAGCTGCTGTCTTGGGGGGAGGGGGAGAGCAGCAGGGAAGGCCTTGAAACTGACATCCAAGGGAAGGGGTAGCTATGGGTGGCTGGATGCTGCTGGAGTGAGCCTAAAATCCAGTGTCCCTCTGGAGGACCCCCTATGAATATGATGTGGAGGGGCTGGACGCTGCCATGCTCTGGGGGGACAGGCTGCTGCACCTTGCCATTTTAGGGCTCTGAGGGGGAGCTTGGACACTGCCGTCATCTGGGGAGGGGGCCCTGCCATCTAGAGGAGGGCAGGGGCTGGACAATGACAGTCTCTAGGGGTCCCAGGGAGCTGAACACTGCTATCCTTGGGGGGAGTGGAGCTAGACATGGCTATTCCCTGGGGGAGCCTGGACACTGCCAGCGTCTGGGGGAAGTGCGGGCTGGACACTGTCAACATTGGGGGGGGGAGCCTTGACACTGCCATGAGCTGCGGAAGGGGCCCTGCCATCTGGGGGGCAGGGAGCTGGACAATGATAGTCTCTGGGGGCTCCAGGGGGCTGAACACTGCTATCCTTGGAAGGGGGGGCTAGACATGGCTATTCCCTGGGGGAGCCTGGACACTGCCAGCCTCTGGGGGAAGTGGGGGCTGGACACTGTCAACATTGGGGGGGGGAGCCTTGACACTGCCATGAGCTGCGGAAGGGGCCCTGCCATCTGGGGGGAGAGGGGGCAGGGAGCTGGACAATGATAGTCTCTGCGGGTCTCAGGGAGCTGAACACTGCTATCCTTGGGGGGAGGGGAGCTAGACATGGCTATTCCCTGGGGGAGCCTGGACACTGCCAATTTCCTGGGGGAAGGGGGGCCTAGACACTGCCATTCGGGGGGGAGGGGCTGGACACTGCCAGCCTCTGGGGAGGACAGTAGAATCCAGGCCCGGTGAGGTTCCCGTCACTCCCGCCCCGATACCTATTGGGGCCGGGGGCCCTGGAATCCGCTCCCTTTAGAGGGGCGGGGCTGGTATTTGGCTCCGCCTCCAAAATGGCGACGCCAGAGCCCGCCCTCCCCCGCGGACTCTATGGCTGCCGCGGTGCATGCTGGGACCATGCCGGCGCCCTGACCTTGCGGCCGCACCGTGCAACCGAACTTGCTGCCCTCGGGCCCCACCTCTGGTGGGGCGGCCAATCAGGGGCAGCTCCTGGCCTGGCCTCATCTCCTATGGACTCCAGCCAACGGGAAGGCGGCATGGGGAAGGGGCAAGGTACGGTGACACAGTGGCCAATAGAGATGTGATATCGCTGGGAGGGGCGGGACACACCGAGGTCCGTCCAATAGCAATAGCTCATGGGGGCGGGAACCGTAGAGGCTCTACCCAATGACGATCCATCATATGCCGGAACAGGCGGGACATGGAGGGGCAACAGTCCATGAGGTCAGGGAATCCCGGAAGAGGGAGGAGCTTTAGCTACCTTTAGCCAATGGATATACGCGATAGAGGCGACAGGGGCGGAGTCGAGGTCAGAGCTGGCCAATGGCGGCGTGGCGGAGGCGGGGCTTAGGCAGCGGCGCAGGCGGGTTCGGGTGTCTCCCGGCTCCGGCTGCTACTGCTGCCGCCTCGTGAGTCTGGGGCCAGACGGGAATCGGGCCAGGCGGGCGCTGGAGGGGCCGTGCCGGGGAGGCGGCGGGATAGGCGGCCCCCGGGCAGGTACTGGGGGATCGATGGGGGGGCAGGTGAACTGGGGGGGATCGAGGGGCGCGAGGCAGGTGAACTGGGGGGGATCGAGGGGCGCGAGGCAGGTGAACTGGGGGGGATCGAGGGGCGCGAGGCAGGTGAACCCGGGGGGGATCGAGGGGCGCGAGGCAGGTGAACTGGGGGGGATCGAGGGGCGCGAGGCAGGTGAAGTCGGGGGGGATCGATGGGGGGGCAGGTGAACTGGGGAGATCAAGGGGCACGGGGCTGGTGAACCCGGGGGGAAGGATCGATGGGCACGGGGCAGGTGAACTGAGGGTGTCAAAGGGTGCGGGGCAGGTGAACTTGGGGGGGATCGAGGGGCGCGAGGCAGGTGAACTCGGGGGGGGGGGATCGAGGGACGCGGGGCAGGTGAACTCGTGGGGGGGATCGAGGGACGTGGGGCAGGTGAACTTGGGGGGATTGAGGGGCGCGAAGCAGGTGAACTCGTGGGGGGATCGAGGGACACGGAGCAGGTGAAGTCGGGGGGGATCGAGGGGCGCAGGTCAGGTGAACTCAGGGGAGATCGAGGGGCGCGGGACAGGTGAACTCGAGGGGAATCAAGGGGCGCGAGGCAGGTGAACTGGGGAGCTCGAGGGGCACGGGGCTGGTGAACCCGGGGGGAAGGATCGATGGGCACGGGGCAGGTGAACTCGGGGGGGGGGGATCGAGGGACGCGGGGCAGGTGAACTGGAATGGGTCAAGGGGCGCGAGGCAGGTACATTCGGGGAGGGATTGAGGGGCCGGTGAACTCGGGGGGGTCGAGGGGCGCGGGGCAGGTGAACTCGGGGGGGGGGGATCGAGGGACGTGGGGCAGGTGAACTTGGGGGGGATTGAGGGGCGCGAAGCAGGTGAACTCGTGGGGGGATCGAGGGGCAGGTGAACTCGGGAGGGATCGAGGAACGCGGAGCAGGTGAAGTCGGGGGGGGGATCGAGGGGCGCAGGTCAGGTGAACTCAGGGGAGATCGAGGGGCGTGGGGCAGGTGAACTCGGGAGATCGAGGGGCGCGGGACAGGTGAACTCGAGGGGAATCAAGGGGCGCGAGGCAGGTGAACTGGGGAGCTCGAGGGGCACGGGGCTGGTGAACCCGGGGGGAAGGATCGATGGGCACGGGGCAGGTGAACTGAGGGTGTCAAAGGGTGCGGGGCAGGTGAACTTGGGGGGGATCGAGGGGCGCGAGGCAGGTGAACTCGGGGGGGGGATCGAGGGACGCGGGGCAGGTGAACTGGAATGGGTCAAGGGGCGCGAGGCAGGTACATTCGGGGAGGGATTGAGGGGCCGGTGAACTCGGGGGGGTCGAGGGGCGCGGGGCAGGTGAACTCGGGGGGGGGGGATCGAGGGACGTGGGGCAGGTGAACTTGGGGGGGATTGAGGGGCGCGAAGCAGGTGAACTCGTGGGGGGATCGAGGGGCAGGTGAACTCGGGAGGGATCGAGGGACGCGGAGCAGGTGAAGTCGGGGGGGGATCGAGGGGCGCAGGTCAGGTGAACTCAGGGGAGATCGAGGGGCGTGGGGCAGGTGAACTCGGGAGATCGAGGGGCGCGGGGCAGGTGAACTGGGGAGCTCGAGGGGCAGGTGAACTTGGAGGGGGTGTGTCGAGGGCCAGGTGGGGTCAATGTTGAGACAGGGGGACCCTGTCAGTGTCTGGGGAGCAGGAAGCTGTTGGAACACACCAGGGGGCATCGGACGGGATCGGCTGTTGGTGGGATAGATACACCCATGGGGGGAATTGGGGTGTTGCAATAGTCAGACCCCGATGGGGGCGAGGTGGGTGATGTGGGCCGTGGGCAGCCAGTGTCAAGAGGGATATTGTGGCAAATGTATCTGGAGCTTGTGGGTATTGTGGGCAGATGAACCCTGTTTGGGGAGAGGGTATTGAGGTTGACAGTCTCAGGAGGGAATATTGGAGGGTTGGGGGCAGATGGAGCTGGGGATACATGGAGACCAGTATCAGGGCAGACTGGGGGAGGTATCAGTTTGGGGTGCATATCCTGGACAGATGGGGTAGTATGGATTGGGGGGTATTCAGGGCATGGGGGGCATATTGAGAGGTATCTGGTGCTGCTCATCCGTTCTCAACACTGCTCTCTATTCTCTCCACAGCCCCCCACCATGGGTAACGTCCTGGCTGCCAGCTCCCCCACACCCTCCCCCACCATGCCGAGTCCTGGATCTGGGCTGGTGTCAGTGCCTCCTGGCTTCACCATGCCTCCCGTCAGCGGGCTGGGCCCTCCTGCGCAGGAGCGGCCAGAGGAGAAGGGGGATCGGCTGCCCAACCCGGGCACCTTTGAGGAATGTCACCGCAAGTGCAAAGGTGAAAGTTTAGCACCCATTGTCTACACACACGCACGCACACACACACACCCACCCACCCACCTCAGTCCTGGCACCTTCAAGGAATGTCACCCCAAGTGCAGAGGTGAAAGCCTAGCACCCATTGTCTACACACGTACACACACACACACATATCTACCTCAGTCCTGGCATCTTCAAGGAATGTGACCCCAAGTGCAGAGGTTGGGAGCACAACAACCTCAGCTAGGGTGGACAGGTCCCTAGGGGAGCAGGGAGGGTACCAGGCTGGACAGCCCAAGGGTCTGATTGGGGGAAGGGAGTTACCAGCAGGCTGGAGGGGCCCATGGGGTGAAGGCATGCTGGGCTGGATGGGCTCAGTTCTGACCCTTGCAGTCTCTTCCCCAGAATTGTTCCCCATCCAGATGGAAGGTGTGAAACTGACACTGAATAAAGGTCTTAGCAACCATTTCCAGGTAAGGGCTGTGCCCTCTGGTGAAGCAGGGTTTGGGGTGGAGGTTGAGGGGGGTGAGGCTGTAGCCCAGGAGGCTGTGGGAGCTGAGTGGGCTGGGCAGAGATATGCCTGCTGGGGGGGACAGGGGTGCAGATTGAGGGCAGCCAGCTTCAGCAATGTTACTGAGCATTCTCTGCAAGCCAAGCAGTAAATGTGGTGGGGGCACGTGACCCCAAATCTCCTGATCTCATGTGTTGCGTCTGGGGCTGGGTGAGGTTGTGGGTTGGTGCTTTCTGTGTGAGGTACTTATCTGGCACCCTTCATTGATGTATCTGACCCCTTGCAGTCTAATGCATTCATCTCCATGCGTCCTGGGAGGCAAGCAAGGTGACTATCCACATGTGAGATGGGAGCCAAGGCCCAGGGAGATGCAATCACTTTAGGGACCCAAACCCGAGTCTCCCATGCCAGCGTCCCTGGGCTGCCCTACCCTCTGGCTGCAGGCATAGAACCATGGGGCTAGAAGGGACCGCAAGGGTCGTCTAGTGCAGGAGTTCTCAACCTTTTTCTTTCTGAGGCCCCCACAACAGGCTATAAAAATTCCATGGCCTGTCTGTGTCACAACTGTTTTTCTGCATATAAAAGCCAGGGCCGGCGTTAGGGGGCAGCAAGCAGGGGAGTTGTCCTGGGTCTCATGCCACAGGGGGCCCCCTGAAGCTAAGTTGCTTGAGCTTCGGCTTTCTGTCCTCGGCCCCAACAAGTCTAATGCTGGCGCTGCTTGGTGGACAACCTGAAACCTGCTCGCGACCCCGCAGTGGGTCCTAGAGCCCTGGCTGAGAACCACTAGTCTAGTGTAAACCGTGCCAAGACGCAGGATGTGGTGGGCCCTGCTTACTCTGCCTGCTCTCCCCAGGTGAATCACAGCGTCGCCCTCAGCACTGTGGGCGACTCCAGCTACCACTTCGGGGTCACCTATGTGGGCACCAAGCAGCTCAGCCCCACAGAGGTGAGTGCGGGGGGTGGACTTAGCCGGCCGGGAGCCAGTGCTGGGGAGCGGGGGCAGTGTGTGTTTGGGGGGAGAGTTGTTAATCTGGATGTGGGGGTTGGGGATGTCGATTCAGACAGTGGGGAAGTTTGGGGCGAGGCAGGCGGCTCTGGGTGGGGCTGGGGCAGAGGGATGCTGTTGCCCTGATATGGGGTGGGGCTGTTACTCGACTATATTTCAGCCCCTTGTGCCCCTTCCAGGCCTTCCCAGTGATGGTGGGCGACATGGACAACAGTGGCAGCCTCAATGCCCAGATCATCCACCAGCTCTCGACCCGACTGCGCTCCAAGGTGGCCTTCCAGGTACACTGTGCAGCGCGGGTCCTTCTCTGAGCCCACTCCTTCATGTACACGTACGTGTGTGTGTGTGTGTGTGTGTGTGTGTGAGAGAGAGAGAGCGCATCTGGGTGCCCCCGCCCCCGCCCGTGGGGCCTTCTCTCAGCCCACCCCTTCACGTATACGTGTGTGTGTGTCAGTGTCAGAGCATCTGTGTGTTCCTCCCATGGGGCTTTCTGTGAGCCCTCCCCTTCACGGGGTGCGTGTGTATGTGTGTGTCAGTGTCGACTGTGTATTCCCTCCTCCCCCCTCCCCCCCATCGATCCTTATCTCAGCCTGCCCCTTTGCGGGGTGCATATGGATTTGTGAGTGTCAGAGCATTTGTGTATTCTACTCTTTCCCCAGCCCCCCCATGCAGGTCTTTCCTTCAGCCCTCCTGTTTGTGGGGCGGGTGGTGAGGGTGTCAGAGCGTCTGTGTATACTCCCTGTGGGTCCTTCTCTCAGCCTACCCCTTTGTGAGGTCTGGGGTGGTGGGGGTGTCAGAGCATCTCTGTATATCCCCCGCGGGTCCATCTCTCAGCCTGTCCCTTCGTGCGTGTGTCTGTGTGAGAGTGTCTGTGTATTCCCCCTCCCGCCGCGCCAGGAGTCCTTCTCTCAGCCTGTCCTTTTGCGGGGGGATCAGAGCACTTGTGTATACCCCTGCGAGAGTCCCAACTGTGGGGGGGAGTGAGTGCAGTGTGGCTGCTCCCTCTCAATTTAAGGCAGTGGTGTTACCTGGTCAAAGGTAGCGGGGATGTCAGAGGCGGATTGAGAGTTAGAGGGGCCCTGTGCACAGCTTCATTTGGAGGGGCCCCACCTCGAGACCCAGCCAAGAGAGAGAACATTCTCTCTTATGTCCCCCCTATTTTTCATTTATTTTTTTCTTCATCCTTCTCCTATATTATAACTAATAGGAAGTAAATGAAAATAAAGTGAGGTACCTTGATTGGGCCAGGAGGTTGGGGTGCAGGAGGGGGTGCGGGGATCTGGGAGAGAGTTTGGGTGGAGGCTTGAGGCAGGGGGTTGGTGTGCGGGAAGGGTCGGGGGGGCGGCGCTTACCTTGGGCAGGGCGGCTCCCAAAGCAACTGGCATACTCCTCTGGCAGCAGCTCCTAGGCAGGGGGTCCAGGGGAATCTCTGTGCACCACTGCCTGCTGGTGTGGCCCCTGCAGCTCCCATTGGCTGCAGTTCCTGGGAGCGGAGAGAGGGAGGCAGTGAGGGCAGGGAGCCACCTTAGCCCTGCTGCACTGCTGCTGGCATGTTTCTGTGTGCCCCTGGTTGGGGGGGCGGAGGCCGCAGGTATCTGTGAGCTGGCGGGGGCAGGAGGCAGAGGCGCCTCCCCCCCCACCCCCCCACCCCCCCAACCAGGGGCACGCAAAGACGTGCCAGCAGCCGGGCGCTTCCGGGAGCAGCGTGGGGCCACTGGCCACAGAAAGCAGGCAGCCTGGCTGCCTGAACTCTGCTGCGCTGCTGGCCAAGACTCGGGGGCAGGTTGTCAGAGGAGGTTTGTCCTGTATTGTGGGTACCCCCCATCATTGAGGGCCCCATGCCACCACACTGTTTCTTTCATGGTAAATCTGCTTCTGGGAGATGTGTGCCTCTTGGGGTTTGCCCCAGTCTCATCATGTCCCCCCACTCTCATTCCAGACACAGCAGTCCAAGTTCGTGAACTGGCAGGTGGATGGAGAGTATCGGGGGGAGGATTTCACGGCGGCAGTGACGCTGGGAAACCCCGACATCCTGGTGGGCTCAGGTGAGAGCCCCATTCCCACCTCTGAAGCCCCTGCTCTGAAATTCTACCCAGTCTCTGCAGTCCCCCACCAGCTTGGCTCCTGCCTCCCCTTCTCCATTCGCAGTCCCTGACACCTCCACTTCCCCTCCCTCCACCTCCCCAACCTGGCCCCTGCCTACCATTACTAGTCTGAACCCTGACCCTTGTAATCTCCTGGGCCCTGCCCCAGCTGACCAGTCTCTCTTCGCAGGGATCCTGGTAGCCCATTACCTACAGAGCATCACACCCTGCCTGGCGCTGGGCGGCGAGCTGGTCTATCACCGCCGGCCAGGAGAGGAGGGCACCGTCATGTCTCTGGCTGGGAAATACACAGGTACCTGGGGGACGGGGGCAGAATGCAGACAGCAGCCAGGACTCCTAGGTTATATCCCGAGCTCCAGCAGGGGAATGGGGTGTAGTGAGTTAGAGCAGGGGGACTGGGAGTTGAGACTCCTGGGTTCTCTTCTCTAGCTCAGGGCTTCGGTGGGGGCCCCACTCGGACACTCTACCACTCTTCTTTTCTCCCCACAGCACCGAACTGGATTGGGACCTTGACAGTGGGGCAAGCGGGGGCCCATGCAACCTACTACCATAAAGCCAATGACCAGGTATGTGGTGCTCAGAGGCTCCCATTCCCATCTGGCTCCCCCTTTGACGTGAGGGCGGGGCTTTGGCTCCCAGTCTGGGAGCATGGGGTGGAGGCAGGTGACGTGTGGAGCGCTATGTATAACTGAGCTGCTGGGGTGCACAGCTGAGAGCCTGGGCAGGCGAGGAAGTGAGGGGTGTCCTGCCCCAGGAACACTCGATGCTGCTCCAGATTGTCTGCAAGCCTGGAGGCTGCCATCCCATTGGGGAAGGCTGGGGGCTGAGATTACGTTGGGGGTGGGTGGTCCGGGATAGTGTTTGGGGAGGGTGGGGTCCCGTGGGGGAGGGGTGGAGGCCAGGGGGGTGGGGTCCTGTGGGGGAGGGCTGGGGTCCTACTGGGCGATTGGCAGCTCTGCTCGCTAGACTAATCCTGCTCCCCTCAGCTGCAGGTGGGCGTGGAGTTTGAGGCCAGCACACGCATGCAGGACACTAGCGTCTCCTTTGGCTACCAGCTTGACTTGCCCAAGGCCAACCTGCTCTTCAAAGGTATGGCAGCCCCAGGCTGCCCTTCCCCTCTGTGCCCCGCGCCCCAGCCTCTCCCAGTGCCACTAACTCTGCTCTCTGATGCAGGCTCTGTGGACAGTAATTGGATCGTGGGTGCGGTGCTGGAGAAGAAGCTGCTGCCGCTGCCCCTGACGCTGGCCATGGGGGCCTTCCTGAACCACCGCAAGAGCAAGTTCCAGTGCGGCTTCGGCCTCACCATTGGCTAGAGCCCTCTCCTCCTCTTCCACCAGCCGTCCTCCCCCCACCCAGTCTGCCATGCGGTTTGAGCTGCCCTGGGACCCTTTGCCCCACCCATCTGCGCTGGTGCTGCCCAGCTAAGCCCTGGAGTGTGGGGCTCCAGCCCCTTTACTGCCCCATGCAGGCACCTCCCCACAGGGCCACATCCTGACAGAGCCCAGGGGTCTGATCCCCAGGGCAAGCCCCTTAGTTTGGCGGTTCTGGCACTGTCCTGTTGCAGTCACCTTGTCTGCTCCTCGGGACAGGTCCCTGGGGGCTGCTCAGCCCCAAACACAAGGTTTGACCCTCTGGTGGGAGGGCAGGCACAACCCTCCCTGCCTCGGGGTGGGGACTCAGTGTCTTGGACTTGGGGCTGTGGGCTGTCTTGGGACACCTGGGACACCAGGTAAGGAGGGTGCGTGGGAACCCAGAGACAGGATAACCCCCCGCATCTGATTCCCTGTGCTGACATCCTTCCTCACCAGAGGGCACTGTGACCTCAGGAACGGTCCTGCCCCTGGAGCAGCGGGAAGGGGGCTGGCTCTATCCTGGGGCTGGGGTCGCTGGGCCTGTTGCACTGAGCGGGGATCGGGGCTGGGTGAGTCTCACCCTCAGCTGGTGGGGTACACTGACCCTGCAACTGTCCGCCAGGAGGGGTTGGATCCCTCCCCAAAGCCGCCCCCATCTCGGTGCAGCTGTGGGGAGATTCTCTTTGTGCCATTTATACCCCTCCCTTGTATCGCTGGGGTACCAGTGGCTCTGCAGCCTCTTACCTCACACCCAGGGAGCTATGGGGCAGACTCTGTGCCTGGGGTGATGGGGCCACAACCTCTCTGGCTGCTGCACCCCAGCTCACCTGCTCAATCCTACTCCGCCCCTCCCGGCCGACACTGATCCAAAGAGACACAAGGGACCTATGGAGTGCTCTCTGCACCCACCACGGATTGGGGGTCTGTGTCTGTGCCCCCCTGACAGGAGGAGCAGCAGTTTGGGGGGCCCTGCCTGCATCCCATCCCCACCCAGCAGCACTGAGGAATAGCAGCACTTTGAGGGAGGGTTCCTGTCAGCCCCCCAAGCAGCACCAGGAGGAGCAGCAGATGGGAGGGGGGGCGGTGTCCCAGCAGCACCTGGAGGAGCAGTGGATTGATGGGTCCCTCTTAGCCCCACCAGCAGCACCAAGAGGAGCAGCAGTTTGGGGCGGATCCCCAGCAGCACTAGGAGCAACAGCAGATTGGGGGGATCCCCAGCAGCCCCCCCCCCGACCCCCAGCCAGCACCAGGAGGAGCAGCGGATGGAGGGAGTGTCCCAGCAGCACCTGGACGAGCAGTGCACTGGGGCATCCTTCTTAGCCCCACCAGGAGGAGCAGCAGATTGGGGGGATCCCCAGCAGCACCAGGAGGAGCAGTGGATTGGTGGGTCCTTCTCAGCCCCCCCACCAGTACCAGGAGGAGCAACGGTTTGGGGAATCCCAGCAGCACCTGGAGGAGTGGATTGGTGGGTCCCTCTCAGCCCCCCCAGCAGCACCAGGAGGAGCAGCGGATCGGGGGATCCCACCAGTACCAGGAGAAGCGGTGGATTGGGTGTTCCTCCGCCTGCCGTTAGAGACTCTGCATGTAAATCATGTTTATAAGTTATGAGAACTGAAGGATCTTTTATAGAGAACCTCAAAACACTGCCCCCTCCCCCCAAGATGTTGGATATGTCCAGTCTGAATAAACCTCGCAGCACTGGGAACCATCTTCAACTACTTCTGTCTCACAAAGGGGGGGTGAAGCACTGCTGAAGACCTCCCCCTCCCATGGGGCCAGGAGGGGGGGTTGCTGAGTCTTGAGTATGACCCCCCCAAACTCCTTGAGAAATGGGCCCGAGGAGGGGCAGGGCGTGGATGTATCACTGAGTAGAGCTGAGGGGGAAGGGGGGGGGTTGATAAAGGGAGCCTGGACAAGGAGTGTGAAGGGGGAGGGTTGGGGAGGGGGGATTGAGATCTGGGGAGCAGTAGTAAGAGAGGAAGCCCAAGGAGGTGGGGACCAGCTCCAGTGTCCTTTTTTGGAGTCCCGAAGGCTGGTATTTCTGGCCCCAGTGCCCCATGGCAGGGATCCTCGTGGAAACCCGCCTGGGAGTGCGCACACCCTGGCTAATTACAGACGCAGGCATTGTGACGGGGTCCTGGTGAGTAGGTGCAGGGCATCGATGAGACTGATGCTGGCCACCATGTCCAGTTCTGGTGCTCATGCTGCCCATAGGGTGGGGCTGAAGCAGTGAGGGGTTGGAGAAGAACCCCCCCAACAAGCTGAGAGCTAAGCCAGCGGCCTCCAGCGAAGGGCTGGTGAGTTCTGCAAGGAGAAGGCTAGGCTAGAAGGGTCGAGCTGAGGCCAGGGGTTTGGCCAGCAGTGGGCTGACCAGGCTCGCTGGGCACTGGCCTGGAGCTGGGAGAAAAGGCTAGAGCAAGGGGAAACCTCCTGAGGAGAAGTCGTCACTGTGGGGGTTCTGAATCCAGATGGGAGCAGCGTGTGAGCAATCTGCTCTGGCTCAGCCAGATTCTGGCGTTGCTGGGGGGCAGCGCCTGCCTGGGTTGTGCAGGGGTTCTCACCCTGGTGGGTCAATGCGCCTGTCTGGACTGCCTGCTGTACAGTGAGGGCTGTGTGGCAATAGGGCTGGGGCACAGGAACACGGAGAGCAGAGAGGTCAGTGTGATGGGTCCGTGCACCCCAGTGGTGGGGCTGGGAGGCAGCATTGGCAGGGCAAGCGATTCACCTGTTGCTAGCAAGTGAAAAGTGCTGACACTTGGCTCCGTTGGGGCAGGTGAGAGACACCCTCTAGCAAGTGCTGCCATTTGGGATTGAGCCCTGGGTTTCTATCAGTCATGTCTGTAGCTGAGGCCAGGCTGCTCCATGGCACAGGGCTTTCTCGCCATCCCCTGGGGCTGCCGCGGTTCCTCATTAACTAGACATTGGCCCTGAGAGTGGTGAGGCTTGGAGAGGGGAAGGGTTGCAGGAGTGGGCAGCAGGTAGTGCTAGGAATGGAGTGGTGCCCAGGTTTAAAGGGGGGTCTGGTGGTGGAGGATTGAAGCACATGGAGACCAGGGCCCCTGCAGCCTGGGCTCCCAGCACAATGGGCTCAGGGGCAGGATTTGATTACAAGGAATTTTTTAAAATGTATTTAATCAAAGCCCCTTTTCCTGGCATGAGGTGCTTAGAATCCCCCACCCAGCTGTGGAAGGGAATGATTGGGGTGCTGCAATCCTGCCCCAGGAATGGTACAGGGATTATGGCCAGGTTGCTGCATGCAGCAGAGATTCACCCCCTTCTTCCCCCCTAGAATTGTGCAAGGAGCAGTGCAGAGCTGTTTTGCCATCAGAATGGTGAGGAAGCCGGTGCTGCTGCCTTGAACTTGCATGGCCCCAGTTTCCAGGCCGCCTCTCCCAAGTCCTGCCAGTAGCTCTCGGCAGCAGGGTACGTGGCAGCACAAGGGGCACGGCTTTGGTGTACGACTATTCCCAAGACCTGCACTAGTGCTCCGATGGCATCTCCTCCCATTGGCTTCCAACTCCGCTTCCTGTCACAAGGTGAGGCTGTGGCCTGTCCGCACCCCAGAATTGGGTGCAGAGGGGTGATGAGGCGGAGTCATGGTGTGTGAGTGGATGGCCCTGATCAATGCCAGGCTTGATTGTTGGTCACCCCAAGAGCCCCTCCACACACTCTCCCAGAGCAGTGCAGGTGCCAGTGTCTGACCGCTCCCCTGCTTTGTCAGGGAACAGTCAGCCCCGGGGTACAGAGCAGCCTGGGTGCTACACATCCCTGCCAGGCCCTGCAGCGACGACAAGCTGCATGAGGCAGGGCTAGGTCGAATGGGGGTTATGACTTTTTACTCGGGTGTCCCTCAGGGCCCAAGGACCGGCCAGACTTTTCAAAGGGCTCTCAGCATGTCGGGTGCTGCACACATAAAATCCAACCCTTTGCCTAGCAAAATGTGGGGATTCCCAGCTGTTGCAGCCAGAAAGGACTGGCTAACCCAGGCTGCAGAATCCCCACCCTGCAGCTGCTCTTGCAGCCAGCTCAGTGACTGGCGCCACCTCGCCATTTTAAAGACTCCAAGTACTGGAGAACCTAACCCTAACCCTAACCCTAAGCCCCACAAGAGCTATGTGGGATACTCAGCCCCCAGTGCAGGTATCATCCTGACCCCACTAGAAATCAGCTTGACCCTGGAATCAGGCAGATTTATATTCTTGCCAAAATGAAGGCAATAGCCCTATGGCACGCGTGTCGAACGTGGCATGTGAGCTGATTTTCAGTGGCACTCACACTACCCGCCTGGATCATGGCCACCGGTCCGGGGGGCTCTGCATTTTAATTTATTTTTAAATGAAGCTTCTTAAACATTTTAAAGACCTTATTTACTTAACAAACAATAGTTCAATTATATATTATAGACGTGTAGAAAGAGACCTAAAACATTAAAATGTATGACTGGCATGTGAAACCTTACATTAGAGTCAATAAATGACTTGGCACAGCACTTCTGAAAGGTTGCCGACCACTGCACTAGCCTAGCCCTGGCCAGCCCATCCATCTGGGGAGTGAGCCAAACTTTTGGCCTCAATCACTTCCTCTGGCAATGAGTTCCACAGTTAAACTAGGCGAAGCCACTTTTCCATTTCCCCCGCAACCCACCCCCCACACACACACTCCGGTCTATCAGTCCTAAGAATGACCACACTGGGTCAGACCAAAGGTCCATCTAGCCCAGTGTCCTGTCTTCCGACAGTGGCCAGTGCCAGGTGGCCCAGAGGGAATGAACAGAACAGGGAACATCAAGTGATCCATCCCTTGTCGCCCATTTACAGCTTCTGGCAAACACAGGCTAGGGACACCATCCCTGCCCATCCTGGCTAATAGCCATTGATGGACCTATTCTCCATGAACTTATCTAGTTCTGTTTTGAACTCTGTTCAAAAGCACTTGGGGTTTGCTGCAATCACAGCTGAGGGGCCTGGCCCTCAGGCCAAGCCCCTCATAGCGGCAGGCAAAGCCACAACTGGCACTAGCCCCCCGGCCCTGGTTCCATGCCAGGCTGAGCGCCTTGGTACAAATTGCAGCTGGGCTGTCCACCACAGACAGCAATGCCAAGGAGGCAGTGGGTGGGAGAACCTCTGGGAGGGCAGTGGAAACATGCTGCTGACAGGAGAGCAGTCACCCCACGCACCCATCCAGTAACCACATCCTGTCGCCGGTTGTGTAACCAGCCAGCCTTGCTCCTCTTGGTGGAGCCGGGAAAGGGAAGTTAGAGGGGCACAGGGCAGCTGTGCAGTCCGCCCCCCTCATGTCTGTATCTCTCCCTGCACTGCTGGCTCAGCCCAATTCCCCAGAGCCACCGGCATCACAGCTTGGCCTTGCTCCTCCCTGCTGCAGCACTTTGACCCACTGAGCCTGGAGAACATGGCCCAGCCATGACTCCCCTGTGACCTGAGTGGGCAGCACGGGGAGGTTACTGGTGGGTAAAGCCCTGTATCCCTGCTCCAGGCTGGGGGTGGCATGTGCTGAGCCCTGAGTGAGGGCAGCTGGGCCCTGGCCCCACTGGGGTCACTAAGTGAGACTCAGCGCTGGGTCAGACAGTCTGTGATAAGCCAGGGCCAGCGCTGCGGCAGGAGAGGGGTGGCCAGGGTTAATGGGGGAAGGAGGAGACACTTGTATCAGGGCCCTGAGCTTGGGGGACCCCAAAATGTCTGCAATCGAGTGAAATGTATGGGGCCTCAGCCCGCATGCTGTGCCTGGCCAGACAGACACAGGCCAGGAAAGTGGGGGACAGGATCAGCCATCCCTGCGCCTTGGTGCCTTGATGTTGCTATAATGCCGTAGCCTTGGCACTGCGCTGGCCCCTCCTGTGAGCTGGCAGAGCTGGGCCCGGTGGACTCTGGCCAGGCCAGGCAGTTTCAGTGCCACGTTGGAGGGTGATGTGGATGGGCCAGAAGGGAGCCAAAGGACACTTGGTGATAAGGTCCTCGGCAGGCAGGTGGGAGGGGCGGTGCAGCGAGGAAGGGGAGGGGTGGAGAGCTGGCTGTGGGGGGCGGGGGATACCAGGCCATGACAAGCTAATAGGAAAGGCTAGGAGTCTGTCCCCTGCAGTAGGGGCAGTGACAGATCCCCCCACCCAGGGCCGGCGCTTCCTTTTAGGCGACCTAGGCAGTCGTCTAGGGCGCCAGGATTTGAGAGGGTGGCAGACTGCTCCGGTGGACCTCCTGCAGTCATGCCTGCGGATGGTCCGCTGGTCCCGCGGCTCTGGTGGAGCATCCACAGGCATGCCTGCAGCAGGTCCACCGGAGCCGTGGGACCAGCAAACCGTCCGCAGGAACGCCTGTGGGAGGTCCACCGGAGCTGCAGGACTGGGGAGCCGGCCTTGCGCCTAGGGCGCCAAAAACCCTGGCACCGCTTCTGCCCCCACCCTGCAGCCCTGAGACCAGCTGATGGAATGGGGCGGGCTGGGAGCCAGGACTCGGGGGTTCTCGCCCTGGCTCTGGGCTGGGAGTGGGGACCAGTGGGTTTAAGCATAATGGTACTTTAAGATCTGTCATTCCCATTCGCTCCAGATGGACATTTGACCTCAGTAGAGCTGGGCCAGTTTACACCAGCAGAGAATCTGGCCCAGGATGAACTGGCTGGGGGCAGCTGCTCTACTCCCAAAGCCAGGCTAGGCTCAGTCTGGGGGGCAGGACGGGGCTCCAAGGATGTTGCCCTGGATGGATTACAAACCGAACAGAGGTATGCCCCAGGCCTTAGCGCTCTCCTCTGACTGGCTGCCCCTGCAGGCCTGTGTATCACTGCGGCTGGACGGGCCTTGAGAGGAGATAAGAGGGAATTATCTGTGGTTATTGCCTGTCCCTGGGTTATAAATACCGGGAGCAGTGCAGCAGGGCCTACTGGAGGAGACAGGGACCTGGCAGCCAGCAGAGCAAGGTAAGGCCAGGCAGGGCTTGGAAAGGGGCTAAGCAGCTTGTCTGCTTGGTGCAGGGATCATGGAGTCGCTGCTGGACTCAGGCAGGATATAAATGGTGTTGGTTTGTATGGAGAATGGCTCCTGGTGATGGGATGGGTCCCGCCAACCTCAGGCTGGGGCTCAGGCTGTCCGGGCAGAGCCACCCTGTTCTTCAGCACTGGCAATACAAGTGACTGCAGATCCCAAACTGCTCAGCCTCCCGCATGCTACGGGCCCTTCTGAAAAGCTAGACACTTATTTTGGTGCCTAATCAGGAGCTGCGCTTTCTGGGCATCCTGGCGCCCGAGGGCCCAATTCACCCCACGCTGTTTGCATCAGGGTAGAATGCTGCCATCCCAGGTTGCAGCATTTCCCCCTTTGCACAGGTATAAATGGTTTTGATTTTAAAATATCCCCCTGAAAACTCAAAACACAGTGGTGCCTGGTGACCAAGGCCAGCCGCAGCAGAGAGAGTTGCTTTCACCCACAGGCAGGGAGATGGTTCCCTCTGGGTCTTTGTGACCCCAGTTTTACAGGGAGCTACTGGGTGGGAGAAGGCCCCTGGAAAGATTTTAAAGCAACGCTCGTGTCTAAACCCAGCTATGATTGATTAACCTCCCCCTCCCCCCCAATGATTCTAATCAAGGCTGCACAGCTTTCAGTTCAATTATTCACTGTCCATCATCACCCCCTGGGACTGACTCTGTTCCCCCTCCTGCCTGAGCCCAGGGTCTGCAGCCAGGGGTTCCTCACAGTCGCCTCCCGCACTGGACTAGGATGGCAGAAAGAGCTTGTGATCAGGTACAAGGGTTAACGCGTGACAGGAGATGCTGCTGGCAGGGCCGTAAGAACTCCCATCCCAGTCTGCTCCCCCTCTGCTCTAACCTTCTTTCCTCCATTGCACCAGAGTCTCAGGGAAGCTCCCAGTATGAAGCTTTTTGCCCTCGTCCTGATGCTGGCCGTCCTGGCAGGTGAGTGCGTCTTGGTGCAGGCCTGCCCCTGCCCCACTGGGGAAGCCCCATGAGGGATCCTCTGCCTGGGACCCTACACTTAGTTAGACAGCGGTCTCGAGCCGCAGACACACCTAGGCACACATGCCCGCAGGTAGCGAATGGGCAGCATTACAAGGGGGAGCTGGGACGCGTGGTAAACACAGTGGGCTGGGGCTCAGGACTTCTTGGTTCAGTTCCCTGCTCTGCTGCAGACTCCCTGGGTAGCCCTGGAGACGCCCCTGAATGTCTGTGGGCCTCAGCTCCCATCTGTACAATATGGAGAATAATCCTGCCTTCCTCTATTAGGGCAGCTATTCAGGTGTGTGTGTGTGTGTGTGTGTGTGTGTGTGTGTGTGTGTGTGTGTGTGTGTGTGTGTGTGTGTGTGTGTGTGTGTGTGTGTGTGTGTGTGTGTGTGTGTGTGTGTGTGTTGCGCCCGGCACGGCGGGGAGCTCCAGGCTCGGTTGGGGTCTGGGCAGCGCCCAGCACAGTGAGGGCTCCTGATTTCCAACAAGAACCTGAAAATTTCCCAAAGTCACTGTCATAAAGCAACACAGGGAGTCGATTGCAGAGCCTGGAGTTGGCCACAGGAATCCTGAGCCCCAGAGCCCCTCCTTCCAGAGAAAGGTAGTCCTGTAGAGTCCCTTCTCTGAGTCTATCCAGGGTGGGTCTGCAGCCTCCAGTGACAGGGTCTTGCTGGGGATTTCTTTCACCCGACAGGCAGCCAGGCCTTTCTCCTCAGCGATGAGCCCACACCGAGGTTGGAACAGGTCCTGGAAGCCTTCTGGGAGTACGTGGCCAAAGCCACCAGTTCCACCGAGAAAACCATGGAGCTGATCCGTAAATCTGAGCTGGGCCAGGAGATCAAGTGAGAATCCTGCACTGACTTGTGGGGGGAGCCCTACCATGGGGGCTGGGAGCCTCCCATCCTCCCAATGGACCCAGAGAAGATGGGGGAGGTTAGTCGCCCCCCTGACTGCAGGCCTCACACCTCGGCTTCTGGGCTCAGGAAACCCCTGGCCCTCGCTGGGATCCAGCCTGGGTAGGAGATGCCCAGGACGCTGGGGATTCAGCAGCAGCTGCTCTGCTCTCTGAGTCAGAACTGAGCCCATGTCCAGGATGACAGGGCCCCGTGTCCCCACCTGGCCACCCATCTGAGCCAGCCAGTCCTCCTGACCCTGGGGCTGGATCAGAGCCAGAGCCCTATAGAGGGGAAAGGCCCCCATGTCTCATTCCCCACCCTCTGAGTCAACCAGACCCCCGGCCTGGAGCCAGATCAGAGCCAGAGCCCCATAGAGGGAGAGGCCCCATGTCCCCTATTCCCCTGGGCTAGCCAGTCCCCACGACCTTGGGGCTGGATCGGAGCCAGAGCCCCACAGAGGGGGAAGGCCCTGTCCCCCCATTCCCTTCTCATCCACTCACCCGTCCCCACAGTAGCCGCATCAGCCACAGCCTGGTGGCTGCCAACAGCTATGGCACAGAGCTGCAGATGCAGCTGCCTCCTGGGGCCCAGGAGCTGGTGGCCAAGCTGAGCAAGGACGCAGAAATGCTGGTGCAGAAGATTGCAGGGGACCTGCGGGAACTGACCCAGAAGGTGCAGCCATACACTGAGGAGCTGCAGGCTCGGCTGGCGCCCTATGCCGAGGAGCTGCTGGAGCAGGCAGAGCAGCGTGCTGAGACCCTGCGCCGCGGCTTGATGGCTGGCACCCAGGAGTTGAGCGAGAAGCTGCAGCAGAACGTGGAGGAGCTGCGCAGCCAGCTGGGTCCCTACGCCCAGGAGCTGAGCGGGCGGCTGCAGCAGCATGGGCAAGAGTTCCAGCAGGGGCTGGAGCCCTACGTGAAGAAGCTGCAGGGGAGCCTTAGCCAGGGCGTGCAGCACGTCCGTCGCAACCTGTACCCCTACGCCGAGGACCTGCCCCAGAAGCTCAACCCCTACGCCGAAGACCTGCAGGGGCGGCTAGGCTCCTTCTGGGCCTCCTTCCTGCAGCACTTCCAGTGAGGGGCCTGTGCTGGTGGGGAGATGAGAACACAGAGCCAGGTGGGCGGGGGGTGAGACACAGACCTCATCCATCCATGGAGCCCATGGGACTGGGGGATGGGAGCACAGACCCCGTCCGTGCACGGAGCCTTCAGGGGTCACAGGTGCTTGAGAGGGGGCAGCCTCTTCTCTAAGAGCCCCTGACATGCCCAGGGTCCCTGCCCCATCACCCCTAGTCACTCCCTGTGTCTGTAACAATCTCCCAGGGCTCAATAAACCACCCGCTGATTAATCACCCCGTGTGCTGCTGCTGTGGCTGCATCCCTGGGGGAGGGGAGCAGCTGTTATAATCCAGCTCTGGGCTCTGCCCCGGTCCGTGAGGGAGAACGGGCTGACGTGTGAGGCGCAAGCCAGGGGCATGATCATGGACATGTGACGGGGGGAAATAGGGCTGTCTCCTGGGGGGTGGAACTTTCCCCTTCGTAACTCTCCCCATGGTGATCCCCATAAACCTCTCCCCTAGGGCTTGCGCTATCTCTACCCTGCTGTGACCTCCCGATAAACAGCTCTGCCCCATGTTACTCACAAACTTTCCTCACCACGCTGTCTGCAGTGCAGGTCCACTGGCACTGCCTGTGAGTGGGGAGCTCCCCTCCACTGAGCCTCCTCACTGCTCTGCAGCACAGGCCCCCTGGCACTGCATTGGAGCCAGCACTGCCTGTTGGGGGAGCACCTCCTACTGCCCCCACATATACACCCCGCTCTGCAGCACACGCCCCCAGTACTGCATTGGAGCCAGCACTGCCTGTGAGGGGGAGCCCCTCTCCCACTGAGCCTCCCTACTGCTCTGGAGCACAGGCCCTCTGGCACTGCATTGGAGCCAGCACTGCCTGTGGGGGGAGCACCTCCTACTGCCCCCACACATACACCCCACTCTGCCGCACAGGCCCCCAGCACTGCATTGGAGCCAGCACTGCCTGTGGGGGGAGCGCCTCCTACTGCCCCCACACATACACCCCGCTCTGCAGCACAGGCCCCTGCCCCGCCCTGGATCTGGGCTGGGGTCGAGGGGTTCGGAGTGTGGATGGGGGCTCTGGGCTGAACCTGGGGCAGGAGTTTGGGGTGCAGGAGGGGGTATAGGGTGCAAGCTCTGGGAGGGAGTTTGGGTGCTGGAGGGGGCTCAGGGCTGGGGAAGGGGGTTGGGGATGCGGGGTGCAGGCTCAGGGCTGGGGCAGGGAATTGGGGTACAGGAGGGGTGTTTAGCTGCTGTTGGGAGGCTGGCTGAACAGAGAGGGCGTCTGGCTCTGTTTGGCTATTGGGCACATCAGACACCACAATATTTACCTGGCAGCGGGAGCGCCGGGTGCCGAGGGCTGTTGAGGCCTTTATTTAAGGCACCACCGTGACCATATGCTGTTGGCAGTCCTGCTCCGGGCCACGTGGGTGTGCGCAGCACCTTTTGCTGCCACAGGCGACAGTGTGGGGCTACTTTCTCATGACTTTTTTTTTTTTTTCTCTTTAACTTTGCAAATCTGAGGTTCTGTGGGTTGGGGGCCTGATTTCCCTGCTAACAGAGACTCTGCTATTTTGAGGCATCCTTGGGGGGGCGGCGGGACGGGGAGGAATCATTGCTGCCTGTGGCATAGGTGGGATGGGGAATGATGCACCAGCGAGGAATGGGACAAGGGGCAGCAAGGGCACTGAGCTGTCAGAAGGATGGGGACTGGCTGATGTGGGGGAGGGAATATTGCACCTTTTACATCCTGGAGGCTCCAGTGCTAAGCCTGCCCAAGGGTGGGGGATGGAGGCTGGGGAAGGGGGGGTGTCACAGGATGTGGCCCCTCTGTGGGACACTGCACGGACACCCAGGGTTGTGCCCTCCTCCATTTCTACAACAATCCCCATGTGTCAGCCCAGACAGCACCAAATGCGCATCTTGGCCCTCTCCCCCGGACCTGAGGGGAGCAGGACTCCTTCCCATGAGGCCTCTGTGTTACTGGATCAGCTAGCACTGATCCCGCTCGTGAGGCATCCTGCCTCCTCCTTGGCCCAGCCAGCCAGCCAGCCTGAGTGTCTAATTCCCGCCACCCCAGCCTTCTGGAGGGGAGCTAATTAACACTGGAATGAGCAGAGCAAGGCCTCACGTGTTCACACACCCTGTCCCAGGGGCTGTAGGGCCTTATTTTCCCTCTGAACGGCACCATCTCACCAGGAGGGGGGGGGAGGCACTTCAAAAGGGGCGGCGACAGGGCTGTTACTGAACTTGAGTGTCTCGGGAAGTGGGACTTGTTGCTACAGCTCTGTGCAGAACTCAACATGGTGGCCCGGGAACATTTTATACGGTGGGGGTGCTGAAAGCCCCCCTTTACCTCTGTCCATGTCCCCTCTCCCCAGCGCTGGGGCCAGGATCTGGCTGTGGCTCCGGGAAGGGCGGGGGGGCTGAGGCTGGGACCACAGCTGGGACTGGGAGAAGAGCCCCTGGTGTGGGTTCAGTGGCTGGGACCCCATGCAAAACCTGGGGGTGCTGTAGCATGCCCTGCATCCCTAGTTCCCATGCCTATGGGTCAGGGTGGGGCAGTGTAGGGGAAGAGATGGAGCGAGAGCAATTTAGAATATAAGCTGGGGGATGCACTGGGGTGGGGCAGTTTAAAGGGAGCACAGGGGTGGGGCATGTTTAAGGGGGGGATGGCTTAGGGGGAACATTGCGGGGGAGACTGAGCAGTTTGTGGGGAGTGGGTAATTGGGGCCATGCCCCTCTACAGGCCTGGTGACCTCCTGTGCTGTGGGGGGATTGACACCCCAAGCCCTCTTCCCCAGAGATGCAGCAGGACCACACATCACTGCATGATCAAACAGCTGGTTTATTGAGCAATGGACGGCCATATGGGGCAGGGAGCCTGCTGCAGGGTGCCTTACAGAGGAGCTGTCCCCCTTCAATCCTAGGGGATTGCCTTGGGCTCCAGGTATGGACGAGGCCTATGAGGCACTCCCACTGGTCTCTTCACTGAAACATTGCATGAGGGCATCCCAGCGGGAGTTCAGCCAGCCATGCAAGTCCTCGGCATAGGGGCTGAGCTTCTGGTGCAGGTCCCTGGCGTAGGCTGCCAGACCACGCTCGAACTCCTGCAGCCCCAGCTCCTGGGCATAGGAGCCCAGCTGCTCCTGCAGCTTCACCCTAGACGGGATGATGCTGTACACCTTGCTACCAAGCAGGGTCTTGCTATAGTGCTCCACCATCTCCAGCGGCCCCTCGGTGTAGGACACCAGGACAGCATGCAGCTGCGTCTCATAGGGCTGCATCTTCCTCTCCAGTTCCCACAGCTGTGACAAACTTTCTTCCACCGGCCTGCTCAGGTTCCTCAGCTGCTCCTTGGCCTTGGGGGGCACTTTACGGTCTAGGTCATCAAAGAAGTTAGAAATTTTCCCAGTGAGTCTCCATGCCCTGGAAAGAAAGGGAAGCAGCTTAGAGTGACACACCCTGTGGGCTGCTGGCTCTGTCTGACCCCAAGGCAGAAGGATTGGCTGGATTGGGAGGCATCAGGGAGGGGAATGTGGTCCCAGGGCAAGGGGACTGGCTGGCTCATGGGGGTTGGGAATGTGATATGAGTTCTCCCTACCCCTAGTGTTGCTGGCTTTGATCTGGCCCCAGCCCCCAGATCAAGGGCGCTGGTTGTCCCAGCGGCATTGGGCCCTGCCATGCCAAATAATGGACACAATTCTGCCTGAGAGAAAAAGCCCCCCTGCTGAATCGCCAGCGTCCCTGGGGTTGGCCCGGCTAATCCCTGCTGAGCTTGCGGGGCTTGCTGGGCCCAGAAGCAGAGGTGTGGGTCCTGCAGCCAGGGGTGTGACTCTAACCCCTCTGCTCTGGATCCCTGGCATGGATGCGGGGGCTCCCAAACCCTGCCTCCAAGTCAGGGCAGGCATCTCACTCGATCTCCTGGGCCAGCTCGGATTTCTGGATCAGCTCCGCAAGCGTTCTGAGAAGTTGCTCCAGGTAATGTTGGATGGCGTCTGCAATCTGGTCCAGCCTTGGACTGGGTTCCTCACCAAGGGGAGAGGCCTTGGCACCTGGGAAAAGAAAGGGATCCCCACTGAGACAGTGTCACTGCAGGCCCCAGGGCTGCCCTGGCCCGGAGAGACCCACTGAGCTACCGCTCCCTGGAAGAAGGGACACATGGCAACTGCACTAGGATGCGGCTCAGGACTCCTGAGTTCCAACCAGCTCTGGGAGGGGAATGGGATCTAGTGGTTACTGCAGAGGGGCTGGGAGCCCGGCCTCCTGGCTTCTATCCCAGCTTTGCCACAGACTCCTCATAAGGCATTGGGACACTGGGATTGGCAGACTGGATCAGCCCCATGGTTTGTCAAGGCCAGTATCTAGAAGCTGGCACCCAGTGGTTCAGGGGAATGTCCAAGAACCCCGCAGTAGCTGATGTGGGTATTTTTCCTCTTCACCCTAATAGTTAGCACTGGGGCAGCCAGGTTTATGCGCCTCCCAAATCTCTAAGTATGGTCATTCTGGATACTCCCATTATCCATAGAAACGCCTCTGTGAATCCTGTGAAGATCTTGGCATCAGCAACTTCCTGTGACAGTCGTTCTACTGGTTCTGAATTCATCACCTGCACTGCCATTGACTGTCCTCCCTGTCCTAATGGTAGGAGCTGGGGGAACAAAGTATTCTGATCCCCTGCAGTCGATCACAGACCTGCTTATTGGAGATGAGTTCCCTGAGCACCCTTCACCCTGCTGAGCACCTAGTGGATAATAGGCTTCTGTCATGGTACAATTCCCCACTCTGAACCTTAGCGTCCAAAAGATGGGGTACCAGCATGAATTCCTCTAAGCTCAATTACCAGCTTAGAACCTGTAGCACTGCCACCAACCAGGAATTCCAGTGCCTGGTACACTCTGGTCCCCACAAAACCTTGCCCGGGGACCCCCAAGACCCAGACCCTCTGGATCTTAACACAAGGAAAGTAAACCCTTTCCCTCACCGTTGCCTCTCCCAGGCTTCCTCTCCCTGGGTTACCCTGGAAGATCACTGTGTGATTCAAACTCCTTGAATCTTAAAACAGAGAGGACAATTCACCTTCCTCCCTCCTTCTCTTTCCCCCTCCCAGACTCTTCCTGAGAGAAAGTAATCCTGGCACAGAGAGAAATCAGCCTCTCTTTCCCTCTTCCCTCCTTTCTCCCCACCAATTCCCTGGTGAATCCAGACCCAGTCCCCTGGGATCTCACCAGAATAAAAAAACAATCAGGTTCTTAAACAAGAAAAGCTTTTAATTAAAGAAAGAAAAAACAGTAAAAATTATCTTTGTAAATTTTAAAAAAATGGAATAGGTACAGGGTCTTTCAGCTATAGGCACTGGGAACACCCTCCCAGCCTAAGTATACAAGTACAAATTAAAATCCTTTCAGCAAAATACCCATTTGAACTCCTCCCAGCCAAATACACATTTGCAAATAAAGAAAACAAACATAAGCCTAACTCGCCTTATCTACCTAGTACTCACTATTCTGGATCTATAAGAGCCTGTATCAGGGAGACTGGAGAGAAACCTGGTTGCACGTCTGGTCCCTCTGAGCCCCCAGAGTGAACAACAACCAAAAACTAACAGCACACAAAAACTTCCCTCCCTCAAGATTTGAAAGTCTCCTGTCCTCTGATTGCTCCTCTGGTCAGGTGGCAGCCAGGCTCACTGAACTTGTTAACCCTTTACAGTCAAAGAGATATAAAGTACTTCTGTGCTATTAACTTTTCTTATTGTTTATGACAGCTTCTAAGGCAGAGGTTCTCAAACTGTGGTCCGTGGACCATCAGTGATCCGCGAGCTCCACTAATTAGGTGCCTGGACCCTGGAGAAGACGCACATGTAAGGTGAGGGGGTGGCCTTGGGGGGAATGGGGGCTAGATGGGAGGGGGCAGTGGGGTCAGAAGATGGGGTGGGAGGAATTTGGGACATGCAGGGCTGCAGCGGCCAGAGAAAGAGGCGCCTTTCCCCAGCTCCAGGGCTGCGGCTGCCGGGGAGAGACCTCCGCCTTTTCCAACCTCAGCTTGGAGGCTGGTTTGATGGGAGAGATACCCCCTCTTCCCAGCCCCAGCTCAGAGGCTGTCGTGCCTCCTGAGCCCTCCCCACCCTTCCCAGCCCCAACTTGGGGGCTGCCACAGCAGGGCTGAGAGGGCACATCTATTGCCTTAGACAGGTAAGACTACTGATGTTAAAATATGAGTTGTGTGCTTTTATTTGTAGAACAAAAAAAATTATTTTTATTTTTACATAGTGCTTTTATCCAAAGCACTTTACAATAGTTAGCTAACGGTACAAACGACATTTGAAAAGAGCATTAAGTGGTCCGCTGAGACTCTCAGCAATTTTCAAGTGGTCAATGAAAAAAACCATTGTGAACCACTGTTCTAAGAAATAGCCAACAGAGATTTGTCAAGAAGAAATCCTGCCCAGACAGTTCCTTCTTTGTCAGGGTTACTGGGCTAGTGGCCAAAGGGGAAGCTGTAGCTGTGATTATAGCTTGATTTTTTTCATAAGGCTTTTGATACAGTCCCATGTGACATTCTCAGAAGCAAACCAGGGAAGTGTGGTCTAGAGGAAATTGCTATAAGGTGGGTGCAAAAGTGGCTGAAAGATCACCCTCAAAGGATGGTTATCAATGATGCGCTTGTCAAACTGGAGGGGGGTCCCATCGGGTCCCGTAGGGTCCCAAAGGGGTCTGTCCTGGGTTCAGTACTAGTCAATATTTTCATTAATGACTTGGAGAATGGAGTGGGTAATATGCTTAAACATTTGCAGATGACACCAAGCTGGGAGGGGTTGCAAGCACTTTGGAGGACAGGATTAAAATTCAAAACGACCTTGTTGATTTCTGTCCAATTGTCCAATTTATCATGATTAAATTCAATAAAGGCAAGTGCAAAGTACTTAATTTAGGAAGGAAAAGTGAAATGAACAACAACAAAATGGGGAATAACTGTCTAGGCAGTAGTACTACTGAAAAGGATCTGGGGGTTAGAGTGGATCACAAATTGAATATGAGCCAACAATGTGATGCAGCTGCAAAAAAGGTTGATATCATTCTGGGGTGTATTAATAGGAGTGTGCTTTGTCAAACATAGGCGGTAACTGTCCCACTCTATTTAGCACTGGTGAGCTCTAGGTTTACTTGGAGTTGCCTCGGAACAGGGGGCTGCACTAGATGAACTCCTGTGGTGCCTTCCAGGGTTCATTTCTCTGATTCATTGAGGCTGACGGAAAGAGCAATTAAATATCCCTTTTTGTAGTGAGAACTGATACCAGAGAAGCCACTGCCCAAAGTACTCACCAGACGGGCAAGGCCTGAGCAGACACTCAGCTGTGTGGGCCAAGGGGTTTCCCTAGTGACTGATTTCAAATGCAGGGGATGGTGCACTGGTTGGCAGCAGCTGTGTATGTCTGTGTGTATCAAAGGCACAAAGCTGGCAGACAGGGAGAGATGCTTGTTGAGAGCATTGGCCTGGGAGGGAACAGAGCTAGGGCTCCTTGGATTTCTGAAAAAGGAAATCGCCTGCTGTTGTATGTTCCTGCTGTGTTCAGGGAAAAGGAATTCTGTGCCCATTCTCTGTAAATCAAGAGGATTGTACCAAAAACGAGACCTGATTCTTACCACCAATTTGGGGCCTTGCCAGAGAGATATTGTCTGCCTGGTGTAGAAGGGGACAGTACGTTTAGCACATCCCCTTTTATCTGTCTCCTTTTTAGACAACATGCCCAGTGTTTTCATCCTCTCCTCCCAGACCCTGACTCCCTCTCATTGCCTGTCTTTGAGCCCCCACCGATTTGCCAATATCCTTTTTACACCAATGCAAAGTGTTAACACTGGGTGGGGGGGGGTGAATTTTTCCGCTGCCCTAACAGTGTTCTAGTCAACTAGCGTTCGCACCCGTGAGGCACACCACAGTTCTGATCTGGATGTGTCTTACACCAGATGCAAATTGTTTTACACATTAAAGGGTTAGACCAGTGCCAGAAACATCCAATGTAGACAAGTCCTGAGACTCCCCAGCGGGTGTTCTGCCTGATTGAATGGGTCGGGACTCAAACAGAGCGCCTCGCTGAATGCTTAGCAAAGCAGGGTCTTCCCAGAGCTGGGAAAGGCTCAGTTGGCTACACTGTTTCTAATTCATGTTTCCTGCTCCCCCTATATCCAAGCTGCATTCCCTCCGCCTTTCCCCCGCTCCTGTGACCGAGTCTCTATCAGGTACTTCAGTGGTTTCCACTTGGAAAGTCAAAGTTGATTCCTGTGGGAGAGGGTACCCAAAAGATCTGGCTTCCAGGCAGAGGGATCCCCACACATACTGTCAGCCAGCGCCCAATGGGGCAGGCGTGGGGCTGCACTGAGACACACTCACCTAGCACAGACAGGAACAGGACAGCAGCGAGAAGCTTCATGCTGGGAGTTTCCCGGAGAACCTGGCAGGATGGAGGAAAGAGACAAGTTAGAGCCAAGGGGGAGTGGATGGGGTAACAGCCCTGTCACTCATCCTCCTCCTGTCACTCATTAATCTTAGCACCATCCCCACATGACCTGGCCATGAGCTCTGTCTACAGTCCAGTGCTGGGGGTAGGGCTTTGGGCTCCCAGCCCCCAAAATGAAACTGCCTGGGCTGGTGCTGCCCAGAAAGCCCTGATCTGAGACTAAAAGAACAGGAGTACTTGTGGACCTTAGAGACTAACAAATTTATTTGAGCATAAGCTTTCGTGGGCTGAGACTGTTCTATCCATCCCCAGAGCTAAAGCTCTCATCACCTCACAGCCTTCTCTCTGGCCTGACAAATACGGTCTGGCCCCACTCATATCCATTCAGAATGCTGCCTGCTGCAAAGATCATGTTCTTTTGGCCAAAACAATGGGCTCTCTCTCCTCTCCTCTTCTCTAGGGTAGTGTTACACCTCTGACCCAAGCAGCTAATCCAAGTTTGGGGCACCGGCGATGTCCCAGCTGGGAATACAAATTCATGATGAAGTCCGATATTGTCTTGAATGCAGCCTTGTTTATTCACAGAGTGTACAAAGTCCTGCTTCTGCAAACTAGCACTAGCAGGAGGAATGAAAATCCCAAACAATACTCAGAGCTTGTCTGCACTTCAAGCACTGCAGCTGCACCCCTGAAGCATGTAGTGAAGACACTATGTATGTCAGCGGTAGCGCTTCTCCCACCTGTGCAGGTACTCCACCTCCCTGAGAGGCGGTAGCTATGTCCACAGGAGAAGCCCTCCCATCGACATAGGGCTGTGTACAGGGGGAGTTCGGTCAGTATAACTGCATCATTTGGGTTTTCCACACTCCTGAGTGATGTAATTAGACTAATGTAAGTTCAGCATGTAGACCAGGGCTCGGCCAAAGGCCCTTTCCCCATCCAGTTTAAAACTGTCCAGGGGGTTCACAACGCCATGGTTTTAGGTGTGAGGGCTTGTAATTAATGTACCCTGACAGTTATATTAATTGCAGGTGAGTTCACACCCAGTCTCAGAGGTCTGTGACCCGTGCAGTCCCCAGTTTCTCTCAGCATAACAATACCAAGCATAAGCTATTTATTTTCACTTCCATGGCCTTCCCGTCATATCTTCACCCTACCTGTCCAGTTTCATTCAGTAGCAGAACATGAGTCCCCACCTCCAAGGGCCTGTGCTATCCACTTCCATCACCCGCCTGTCCTAATCCTAAGCACGTCCGTGGTGCTTTCTGCCATGGGCCCCTCACATGGGGGAGACGTGCCCTATAAACAGTCACAAAGCAAGTCTCAACCTCAATCTCCACCTTCACATCCCTCCTCAGCACTCACCTTCCCAATGAGACCTACAGATGACACCAGCCAGGCCCAGACCACAGCCTGTCATGTTGATCCCTATTGTCTCCTTGTCTCCTTGTCCGGCTGTTTCCATTCGCTGTATTGTATTGTAAACTCTGCGGGGCAGGGACTGTCCTCCTGTGCTGTGTTTGTCCAGTGCTAGCACACGGGGTCCTGGTGCTACCGTAATACACCTAATGTACAGCGCTAGCACACTGTGGGCCTGGTGCTACCGTAATACACGTAAGGTACAGAGCTAGCACACAGTGGGCCTGGTGCTACCGTAATACACCTAATGTACAGCGCTAGCACATTGTGGGCCTGGTGCTACCGTAATACACCTAATGTACAGCGCTAGCACACTGTGAGCCTGGTGCTACCGTAATACACGTAATGTACAGCGCTAGCACACTGTGGGCCTGGTGCACGAGGATGCTCCTTGGCACTACCATAATTCACCTATTAAAAATAACAATAAGAGAGAGTCAAACACTGTCACTTGTATCAGCTGAATTCATTGCCCCCTCAGGGCTTCCTTGCGTCTTTCCATTCCTCCCCCCCATACCTCTAAGTGCCAGCCTTGCAGCCCCCCTCTATTTCAAGGACACCCTGTATATCTCCCCATTGCCCACCTGGCAGGGCTTCTGTGAGACCTCCATTCTCCCCTCCTCCCACCCCAGGGTCCCGCATTCTCCCCCAAGTGCAATGGCTGTGTGCTGCCACCCCTCCAGCTCCCCACCATCAGCATTTGTCTGGAAAATAATTCATCCAAGTGTCACCATGTTCCATGCTATTGGGATGCTGGGCGGGGGGGTTGTTATGCTGGAAGGAGTTAATGGTACCACCAACCAGCTGTTTAATCAACAGTCAGTTGCAGAGGCTTAAGCCTTGGCTTTGCTATTCAGATGGCAGGAGCTTCATGTCTTCCCCGTTTCTCCCCCCACCCCCCCTCACCCCACACGTGCGCGCTTTTCACTTTTCCAATTTTCCATCCATGCCAAGAAAAGCCCTGAAATTTTGGAAGTGATTGGGTGCAATGTTCAAAAGTTACCCTGTAAGAGACAGACATGGAAATACCACCAAGTCACGCATCAGGTCTTTGCAAGGTTGCTAGCTTTCTGTTGCCCCTCTTGCAGTCCCTTTTCACTGGCTCAGGGACTGTCCTTTTGTTCTGTGTCTGCACTGTAGTGCCTGCCACATGGCTGGGGTTCCTGCACTGCCAATAACACAGAAATATAAGGATAATAACATCAGGCAAACACTAACACAATGCACATGCTGCTGGCGGCCTCGCTGCAGGCCCATCTCCCTCCCATCTCTGATCAGGTCTCATGATCACTTGCTCACTATGAATCATCCTTGCTGACTTGTTTACTGGGACCGCTGATCTCAGCTACAGGGTTCTCCCAAACTGCCTCCAGCTTGGAACCCAGGGCAGAAATTAGTTGCTGCTGCCAGAACTGGGCTCAGGCCCCCATGAGTGTCTGGACTTTGGAACTGAGACCTCCAAAAATGTGGTATGGAGCCAGGAGAACTATTACCCAGCTTTGCCACTGACCTGCTAATCCTTTCACCTTCCTGGGCCTCAGTTTCGCCTCCTCCCACTGCTATTTTAAACTCTTTTAGGCAAGGCCCAGGGACCTTTGGTGTGTCTACGCTGCAGCTGGGAGGGTGCTTCGCAGCATGGGTACCCAGACACCTGCTAGCTGTGCTCAAGCTAACGCGCTAGCAGCACAAGGAGTGGCTCAGGCTAGCCACCAATGTAATGTGCCCAGGGGATCAGAGGCGGGTACTATCTGTGCTGCAGAGCCCACAAGGCTCTTTTTGGTGCACTAGCTCCAGCAGAGCTAGGGTTTGTCTGTTTGCTTGTACTGGGAAGCAGCCTCCGTCCCAGCTGCAGCGCAGAGTTACCCTGTGTGTCTCTGCAGAACCTGGCACAAGATGCTGAGACTTTAGCTCTGGGAAGGGATGGGGGCTAGTGGGTTAGAACAGGACCGCCCGGGGGGGAAGTGGGTCAATTTGCCCCGGGCCCCACAGGGGCCCCGCGAGCCCTGGCCAAGAATCCCTTCCCTGGCTAGAGGCACCTTTTAAATTTTTACTCACCCAGTGGTGGTCCGGGTCTTCGGCATCACTTCGGTGGCGGGTCCTTTAGTGCTGCCAAAGGACCCGCAGCCGCCGCTGCCGCTGCAGACTCGGAGCGCTGCCCGGTGAGGACAAGTGCCGCAGCAGGTGGTGCCTTTTTTCATGTCCACTCCCCCGCTTTGCCCTAGGCCCCCTGAATCCTCTGGGTAGCCCTGGGCTAGCATGAAGGCTGGTGACTGGCAGGCAGAACTCCTGGGTTCTCTCCCCAACTCAGGGATAGGAGTGGAGGCTGGCAGTCAGGACTCCTGGGTTCTCTCCCTGGCTCTGGGAGGGGCGTGGGGGCTGGTGGGTCAGAGCAGGGGGGCTGGGATTCAGGACTCCTGGGTTCTCTCCCCGGCTCTGGGAGGGGCGTGGGGGCTGGTGGGTCAGAGCATGGGGGGCTGGCAGTCAGGACTCCTGGGTTCTCTCCCCGGCTCTGGGAGGGGCGTGGGGGCTGGTGGGTCAGAGCATGGGGGGCTGGGATCCAGGACTCCTGGGTTCTGTCCCTGGCTCTGGGAGGGGCGTGGGGTCCAGTGGGTCAGAGCAGGGATAGGGATGGGAGCCAGGACTCCTGGGTTCTGCCTCTGGGAGGGAAGCAGGGGAGACTTGGGAATCTGGCTCTGTGTGACTGAGTGAGTCACATCTCCTGTCTGTCACTTGACAGCCCCACCCTTTGAAAATGGGGGTGGTGATGCCAACTGGAGTCCCCCCTCCCAAAGATCTGTGGGTGAAACATGCTACAAAACACATTCTCTGGTTATTTATTGTTTCCTTTCCACTTGGGCGCAGGGAAACCATGTTTCCGGGGAAGGGGGTTGTTGACACTAGCAGAGGATCTGCAGTCAGGTGGGGAAGCCGAAGAGAGATGCGGAATGTGGGAAGGAGATGAGGCTGCAACTGGATCGAAGAATGCAGTTTAACAAGGGGGGCTGGAAAGGTGTCAGGAGTTCAAGTGAAAGAGCTGCAGGGGCAGATACGGGCTGGAAATCCTGGCTCCACACCACAGAGGAATGTGCAGAGGTTGGAGCCCAGTGGTCTGTGATCAGAAGCAGAGTCCTCTGCTGACACAACAGTGCTGGGGCTCCGTGCAGAGGTCAACTGGCAGCAGATAAGGCCTAAGCCACAGGTCTGTACAGACAGCAAACTGCAGCCTCAGGGACCTTCCCTCCCACTTTGCAGCTGGAGATATTTACTGGCCAGTAGTTTTCTTCCCAGCAAACCGGGAGGATGCCTGACTTCGAACCGCCTGACACTGCATGTAATAATCCCTTATGGAAAGGAAGGGCAAGTTCAACCAGGCTCCTGCACAAACCTCTAACCCAGAAACCAACAGCATTTAATATAGAATCAGCCTTTGTTATGCAAATAAGTGTCTATTACATAATTACAGCCCCAGGGCAGGTCCCAGTCAGGTGGGTCTGGAAACCAATTTTCTGTTTATCTGTTTGGAAAAACAAACCCTGGAGACATTTTGCCAGTGTCACCATGGGTGACGGCATCACCCTGAACCTGGCTCACACTGCTACGCAGGGTTACCCTGGGTCAGCAGTTGGATAGGAGACACGCTCAGGGAGTGGGTCGCTCTTCCCAGGCAGTCAGTGTTGGTTCGGACACTCCAGTGTGGCGGCTCGGGGAGGGGGGGTGCTCTCCTGTCTCAGTCAGTGCTGACCCCAGTATGGCAGGCAGGGGTGGGGGGAAGGGCACTCTCTGTCACAGTGCAGGGCAATTGCAACTGGATGGAGACCCACCTCGCTCCCCTCTGAGCAGGAGATTCCCAGGGTGCACAGCTCCCTGCCTTCACCCCATTCCCCCGCAAAGCCAGCTGCCTAGCACACCTTGCTTTCCCTTCAGAGCCGGGTAGCACAGGGATTCCTACGGTGCCACTCAGCTCTTTGTAAGCAGCCAACATTCGTCTTAAGGTACAAGCATTACAGAAAAAACCCAAAGAACCTACACGCATGCTAATGAGCTGAGCAGGACCCCCACCCTCCAAGGAACTCTGGCAGGAGCAGTGCCTGTGGTGACCAGCTCAGTCTTATGGGGCCTCAGGTGGCCCAGTCCTTCCAACCTTTCCCAAAGGACTGGGGCCCCCCATGCGGAGCAGGGTCCCCTCTGTTTGCTGGATCATGAAGATGCACTGGGAAAGGAGCTCATCTCCCAAACAGCAGCCACACCCCAGTCTCTGGCTTTTTTTGAGATTTCATAAGTCACCCTCCTCTATCCAGCATGAAGTCTCAGTGCCCCCCCAATCCAGCATGAGGTCTTAGCACCCCCCAAACACAGAGCACGTGGTCTCAGCACCCCCCCACCTCCACACCCAGCATGAGGTCTCAGTACCCCCTACACATGGCACCACAGCACGAGGTCTCAGCACCCCACCCAGCTTCAGCCCCAGATCTCAGAGCCCCCTCCCAGCCCCAAGTCTCAGGCCCCCCCGCCCCAGCCTGTGCCACTTGGACACTTTGTATTCTCCTTTGCAAACAGGACAAAAATGCTGATGTGGGCTAGTGCCTTCGATGTCTGTCCCCAAGAGCGGGGGGGCCCTCTCTCCTCTCCCTCCTGCCCCCTCCCAGTGGGGGGGTCCGCTCCCCGGGGGAGATAAGAGTCCTAGACCTGGTGGGGTGGGGCAGACTGCGCAGGGAAAGGGGAAGAGATTGTGTCTGTCTGTCGGTCTGTCTCCCTCCTCCTCCCCAGCAAGTAGAGGGTTAACAGTTTCTCCAAAGGGGAAGCTATCCGGGCCCCATGCAGGGTGTGTGTGAGGGAGGGAGTAACCTTCGCCCCCTCCAGCTGCATTGGCGAGTTTGTGCTGGCTCTGTCCTCCCCCTACCCCGTGTATTTAAGGCAGCGAGTGGGGCTGGTGGCACTTTAGAGCCTAGGACTAGGAGCTTGTAGAGGTGAGGTCAGGAGGCAATGGAGATACACCCGAAGGAGTAATGGGGTGGTGCAGCCCAGAGGAGAAGGATGAGGGGCAGGGTGGTGCACCCCAGAGGAGAAGGGTGAGGGGTAGGTGGGGTGCAGCCCAGAGGAGAAGGGTGAGGGGCAGTGGTAGCGGTGAGAGGGGCTGGGGGTTGCAGCCTCAAGGAGGCTGGAAAGATACAGGCTTTGGGGCAGGCAGGGTTGAGCCCAGAGGAGTGGGAGGATGGATGGGGGGCAGCCCAGAGGTGAGGGCTGAGGGACAGGATTAGGGATAGAGTGGATGCAGTCCAGGGGGGCAAGGGCTTTCCCTGGGATGGGGTGGATGGCCTTGCAGATGGACCTGGCTTCCTACATGCTGTGCACCCTAGCTTGTATCCCTCGTGGAGGACTCATGAGGGGTGTTAGGTCCCACCCTCCCTGCCATCATTCACCCCAGCCCCTTCCTTCTTTCCCTGCAGGCAAAGCTGCAGCCATGAAGGTTTGGATTGTGCTGCTGGGGGCAACCCTGCTGACAGGTAAATGGCTCGTTCAGTCCGTCTCCACACCAGGGCAGGGCTGGAAACTCCCCTTTGGGTGTCGATCAGGAGTAACCCCATTGGAGTCATGGGAACTGGTTCCCTTTTCATGCACCACGGTGTAAATCAGCAGTGTGACCCAGTGGGTAGGGGTCCTGCCTGGGGACTGCTGGTTTCTTTCCCCAGCTCTGGGAGGGGAGTGGGGGCTGGTGAATTAGTGCTGGGAGCCAGGAGTCCTGGGTTCTAACCCTAACTCTGCTACTGACTTGCCCATGACCCTGGGTGAGTCACTTAGGCTTTGTCTTCATTGTCAAAAGCAGGTGTGTTTCCCAATGGGAGACCCGACCCATGTTAGTTGTTACTATCAACTGTTACCACCAGGCAGTAAAGGCCAAGCCAAGACTGTAATTTTACCATGAGATCAACCAGCAGCAGGGTGCAGTGCTGACCTGCCTAGCTACCTCCCGGTAAACAGTCTGGCACCTTGTCTCCAACAAGAGTGTCCAGCAGGCTGGTGATCCCTGTTGTGTGTTAGTTATTGCACTGTAAAAACACCACCTCTGGGAGGGAAGCAGGGGAAACTTGGGAATCTGGCTCTGTGTGACTGAGTGAGTCACATCTCCTGTCTGTCACTTGACAGCCCCACTCTTTGAAAATGGGGGTGGTGATGCCAACTGGAGTCCCCCCCCCCCAAGATCTGGGCCTCACACAGCTTGTCTGGTCTCTCTCGACTGGTGACCCCTTTCGGGGAGGTACTGTCTCCTACTGTGTGTTTTGTACAGTGCCTGGCACAATGAGGCCCCTGATCCCTGCCAGGATCTGCAGCGCCCGGCACGACGGGCCTCCCGATCCCTGTGGCGGCACCCAGCATGACGAGGCCCCCGATTGCCACAGGGGGTCTGGGTGGCGCCGGCACGACAGGGCCCCCAATCGCCGCGGGGGGTCTGGGCGGCGCCCGGCATGAGGGGGCCCCTGATCGTGGCGGGAGACCTGGGTGGCACCCGGCACAACAGGGCACCTGATCTCAGCGGGGGTTCTGGGCAGCGCCCAGCACAACGGGGCCCCTGATCTTGGCGGGGGGTCTCGGTGGCGCCCAGCAGGATAAGGCCCCCGATCTTGGCAGGGGGGTCTGGGCGGCGCCCGGCATGAGGGGGCCCCCGATCGTGGCCAGGGTCTGGGCGGTGCCCGGCACAACAGGGCCCCCGATCTTTGCGAGTGGTCTGGGTGATGCCCGGCGCCACAGGGCCTCCGATCTTGGCGAGGGGTCTGGGTGGCACCCGGCACGACGGGGCCCCTGATCTCAGTCAGTCTGTGCAGGGCCAGCAGGGATAAGGGGCTGGGTTACATGGACACCGGGTCTGACCCCCCGTGTGGCTCCAGAGCTGCAATGGCCTGGGTTACGCAGGAGGTCAGACCCGACTCTTTACCTGCAAACTCTGCCCCTCCAGGCTGCCAGGCCAACCTAATTGTCCAGGATGAACCCAAGACTAAGTGGGAAGAGGCCGTGACCGTCTTCTGGAACTACCTTTCCAAGGTGGGACACGCCGCAGAGAATGTGACCACCCAGATCAAGAGCTCCCAGCTCAGCAAGGAACTGGAGTGAGTAACCCTGTGGCTCAATCAGATGGGTGGGGCGAGGACACAAACCAGCAGGGGCCTGTGCCCCCTGGAGAGGATGATATTTCTGCTGGGACAATGCTGGGTTTTGGCTAAGTGCTGGGTGCCAGGCTGTGCTGAGAAGCACCGTGTTTGGCTGGTGCACACCACGCCTGTGGGTGTTGCTGCTTTTTGCCATAATGGCGGGTTGGGAGCATTCTTAGAAGAGCATATGGGGGGAATGCCCAGTCAAGGGCCACAACCTGGGGCACAGAGGGGGTGATGTGGGGATCTTTGAGGAGCCCTCAGTGCCCTGATGGAGAGTGGGGTTGGGATGAGTGTCACCATAGCCCTGCATGGGCTCATCACAGATACCATGGCCAGGGTGGGGATGGTGCAAGCCAAGACGCCCCAGCTCTGACTCCCCCGTCCCTCCCCAGCGGGCTGATCACCGACACCATGGCTGAAGTGGAGGTGTACAGAGAACAGCTGCGGGCCCAGTTCGGCCCCTATGCCCAGGAGGCTCAGCAGCGCCTGGGCAGCGAGGTGGCGGCGCTGACGGGGAAGCTGCGGGCTGACATGGAGGAGGCCAAGGGCCGGTTGGTGCAGTACACGGGTGACGTGCGCTTGATGTTCGACCAGAACCTGGAGGAGGTGCGGGCCCGAGTTGGCATGTACCTGCGCAAGCTGCGCAAGCGCCTGGGCAAAGACGCTGAGGAGCTGCGCCGCAAGATGGCCGCCTATGCCGGCGAGGTGCAGGCCCACACTGACCATCGGGTGGATGCCGTGCGCCAGGGCCTGCAGCCTCTAATCGACAGCATCCGTGACAAGGGACAGCAGCATCTGGAAGCCCTGAGCCAGGCCATGGGTGAGCAGAGCCAGAAGGTGCGCGATAGCCTGGGCACCCGGGCCCAGGAGCTGCATGGGCACCTGCAGGAGAAGGCTGAGGAGGTGCGGAGCTCCCTAGACCAGGCTGCTGAGCAAGTCCGCCAGTGGTTTGCACCCTTCCTACAGGACGTCCGTGCCCAGTTACAGACCGTGGTGGAGAAGCTGCAAGGGAAACTCCAGCTGTAACAGCCCCGGCTAACACCACACTGTGGCCCCCCGACAGCCCAGAGCCCTGGCAATCCAGGGGCGTGCATTCCCAGGCCCCCACAGTACAGCCATGCCCACTGACACCAAGCTAGCCACGGAGGTCTGTGACTCCCGCAGCTAACAGGCATGAGTCACTTCACTTGCTAAGCCCGCTCCAGACCTCCCGCAGGGGCCCAGTTCTTCCTTGCCCCATGCATGAACCCCAGTGAATAGCCATTGCCACTCCGACCCTGTACTCACACTTGGGACTGGTGGGACAACCATCGATCTGGTTCTGAGCTGCTTTTATGCATGCCCTGGAGAAATGAGAGGGGATAACCTCTGCCCATCCCATTCTCCCCTCTCTAACCACAGTTGAACGTGATGCCCCTATCCCATCCCTGCTGTTAGATCTCCTGTGTTCACCAGTGCTTCCACCTGCAACTAAATAAATTCCTGCTTTGGGCACAAGGTACCAGGGACCTTTTTCTTCTTTATGACCTAAATTTATGCGACACACACATTCAGATCCCCAGTTGCTGTCAATCAGCCGTAGCGCCATTGAAGTCAGTGGGGCCAGATCCTGGCCAACTGGCATCGTTCCATGGGTCACAGGTGCAAGAAGTCCTCCCATTGCTATCCCATATTGCATTGCTCCATTCAGCATTGACCAATCTGGCCCCCTTTGCTGCCGTCCACTCTCTAGGCTGGCGTATGGATGTGAGCATGGCAGCAAGAGTGTTTACCTCTGTATTTGGCACAGGTATGATCGCTGCTGGAATCCTGTGTGCAGTTCTGGGGCCTATAATGCAGGAAGGATACTGATAAACTGGGGGGTGTTCAGTCCAGAGAAGCACCATGAGAGTGATTAAAGAATTAGCAAACCTGCCTTGTAGTGACAGACTTAGAGAGCTCAAGCTATTTAGCATAACAAACAGAAGGTTAAGGGGTGACTTGATCCTGGTCTGTACTAATGGGCTCCTCAGGTCTCACACGCTCCAGTGGCTGGAAGTTGAAGCTAGATAACTTCAGACTGGAAATAAGGTGCAAATGTTTACTGCCGACAGTAATAAACCATTGGAACAATTTACCAAGGGTCATGCTGGATTCTCCGTCACTGGCAATTTTTAAACCAAGATGTTTTTCTAATAGCTCTGCTCCGGGAATCACTGTGGGACAGGCCAGTGGCGTGTGCTATGCAAGCGGTCAGACTAGATGAGCAGAATGGTCCCGTCTGGCCTCAGAATCGATGAATTCACTGTAAACATGGTATTGGTTCAACTAATCTGATGAGTTCAGCAGATACGGGTGCTGTAGCAGGGTGTGACCAAGCCCCCAGCCTACCTGCGAACACTCATTGCTGCTTTCCCCTGAATCCCCCCCTCAGCTATGTGTGGGATCCCAACAGATGCGCCCAACCCCCCATACACAGACACGGCCCTTAGCTTGGGGCCCTCTGGGTTCTGACTTGCCCCCGATGCTTATCTTCTAGCACCTTCAGTGGGAAATGCTGCTAACCAGCCCCACCCCGATCCCTCCCTAAACGGCCACAATCAAGTCTGTTGGGTAAGGTCTCTCACCATTGTCTCTAGGGGAGTTACATCAGCAGGAAATTTGGCCCATTGTGTTTCAAAGGACTTCCTCAGCTCTCCTCCAGCCCCACTGGCGAACACGCCCCCGCCCCCCCGGTATCCCCAGCGCAGCAGGTGTGTCTGCTCCATGGATGGTTTCTTTGGGGTGTCAGGTGGAAGTTAAAAAGGTTCCTTCTCCCTTCACCATAATAGCAAACAAACAAGCTGTTTTTGTGAAGCCAGAGGCCCAGAGAATGAGCACATATAGGCTATAAACATCCCACGCTGTGCCCTAGAACACAGCTGTTTGTGGGCCTCTCAAGCCAAACTGTGACTGTTCAACACACATTTATATTGGCTTCATCACAACCACAACTTTTCTAAGCACCAGGAAACTTCCGCAGGCAAAGCATTTCAACCCACACTTTCCCGGAGAGCAGTGGCCTCTTTATTAGCCTTGTTATTCCAGCTAAACTCATGTCATTTGAGATGCAAATGTGAGCCAGTGGGGTGCCGAGTGAGTTTTACATTTCAGCTGGGGTTAAGTTCACGTTGTCTCTCAAAGGGCTGGTGTTCTTAGCGTTAAACAGCCCCACGCCCCACCCCACAGGCAACTCAGCTCAGGGCAAGGGGCCCTTGTATAAAGATCCCCCCAATGCCCCACCCCAGAGGCAGCTGAATTTTAGTGCCCCAAGAGGCGACCCTGGATAAACAATCCCCATGCCCTAGGCTTCATCTCAGATTTGAATTGATTAATTTTCTTCTATCTGCCTAGCAATCTGTTTTCAGCAGACAAGTGGTAAAGTCTAAAAGTGCTACTATTGCTTCCTTTACAATTACTCATTTGCTCTCAAAGAAGAAAAAACCCTTTCAAGATGGTGAATTGAGAAGCATTTTTGATTGGTGCTGATTGCCTGTTTCAAGAATTTCCTAATAAGCGTGAGATTTTGTCAGCAATACAAGACTTGCAGTTATCAGACAACACAGTTACGAGGAGGATACATGCAATTTCAAGTGACATGAAAACTCAGCTAACGGATGACTTGGAAATCTGTGACTGGCTTTCACTGCAGTTCGATGAGTCGACAGATATATTGGATACAGCGCAGAGGATGGTATTTAGTGACTTCACCGTAAAAGAAGAGTTACTAAAAGTATTAGCTATGAAAGGGCGAACAAAGGGTGAGGACATCTATAATTTATTCAAATCATACACAACATCAATTAGTATGCCACTACACAAGCTGTCTGCGATCACCACTGATGGGGCACCAGCGATGATGGGCAGCCTCAATGGATTCATTGCACTCTGCAAGAAGAATGAATCATTTCTGAACTTTATGTCTTATCATTGCATTATCCACCAAGAAGCTTTGTGCGTCAAAGATCTTTCTTTTCAACACGTCATGAATGTTGTTATTAAAATAATTAACTCTATTCGAGCGAAACCTTTGCAACACCGACTTTTTAAGGCCTTGTTGGAAGATGTTGATGATAAACAATCTGATCTTATCTTGCACACAGAAGTACGATGGCTGAACAAAGGTAAAGTTCTTGCATGTTTTTTAAGCCTAATTGAAGAGATCAAAGAATTTCTGAAGTCCACAAATCAGAACTTCGAGCAACTAGAAGACTCCTGCTGGTTAATGGACTTGGCTTTTCTTGCCGACATCTCTGACAAATTGAACATTTTAAATCTTGAGCTCCAGGGAAAAGATAAACATGTGGCTCAGATGACAGGTTCTGTAAAATAATTCAAAGCAAAACTGATCTTGTGGATGTCACATGTGAAGACGAAGTCTCTCATACATTTCCCAAGCATGAAGAAAATGGTATGGGACAGTGATTTTAACCCTTCACCATTTGTTATCCACATCCAAACATGTCTGGAACAATTTGAAAAGAGATTTCAACAGTTCACAATCATTGAGCTTGTTGCCTTTCTTGTGAATCCTTTTACTTCCCAAATAGAGGTAACAGAAATGGCTACATCAATTGCGAGTCTCATTCAAGTAATAACAGAAGACATGGAACTGAAGATTATGGACCTTCAAAATGATATTGTTCTAAAATCCTGCGCAACAGATGAAAACTTTTGGAATCTGGTTTACCAGAAAAAGTTTCTTGCCTTAAAAAATGTAGCATACAAAATAAAATCTTATTTTGGTTCCACTTATCTGTGCAAAGTTCTGTTTTCAACAATGAACATCATAAAATCATAATACAGATCTTGGTCTTACAGAGGCCCATCTTGACGACTGCTTACAAATGGGAATATCATCCTACTCTCCCAACTACGAAAAATTGGCTGAAGAAATGCCGCGCCAAAAATCACACTGACTTTATTAGAAAAACCGTGTGAATTAATTATACCTATTTTCCATTAAGTGCCAATGAGCGCGTATGATTAACTTGTGTTTAACATTTTTTCATATTTGTTTGTTTGTTTATTGAAATCCAGATACAAGTAACAATACAAAGAATATTTTTAATTAACCATAACTGGCTATCTATGTTAAAGTAAGAATAATAAATATATTTGGACCAGCAGTTCAACAATGTTTTACTTTTTTAAAATAAATAAGATGAAAACTGTTTGTGATATTTATTTTGTAAAAACTCCTTAATTTTTCTTACAAATAGGTAAAAAAGAGCAAATTCACATGGTAAGGTGAAAGAGTAATTGACAAATAATTTAATTAATAACGTTTATATGTAGAATTACCTTTTTAATCTTATGGATTCATATATTATATAATATTAAATATGATTTTTTTGTATTATTTAATGTACAAATACAAAATAAGCCTTGAAAAATTGTTGGCGCCCGCTGAGCTAAAATCCACCTGGCTGTTTGCTAAGGCTGTAGAGCAGACTCATTTTATCTCTCTAACCCTAACCCAACTGAGTGGTCTCAGTGCCGCTAGATGGGACACAACGCCACACCCAGGAGGTATGTGTGTTACATGAGCACCCAGCCTCTGCTGCAGTCCAGGGCTGTGGGTTTAGGAACACCAGGCGCTGGGGCCCATCTGGGGCATTTCTAGGTGAAGCCTTTGGAAAGTGCTGGTGCCATCTGACTTTGTTTTGCAACCAGCACTGGGGTTTGGCTTGTGAATGACTCAGCCACGGCCTGAGCTTTCACAATCCGAAACCTCAAGCTGAAAAAAGAAAACGCCAGGGAGGAGAGGACGGAATTGGGTTTCTCAGCAAAAACAAAGCCTTTCCCAATGTGGGCTGCTTATACGAAAATAAGGAGCTGGCGATACAGACTTTGCCAGGAGGGGTTACTAGCGGGCAGAGCTCAAGCAGCCTGGAGAAGAGTGTGTGGGACTGTAGGGGGATGAACCGAGCTTCAGAGCACTGAACGCAGATAACCCCCAGCTCTAGCAGGGCTCTTCCCAGCCAGGCCCCACAGGGACCCCTTTGTGCTGCTGTCAGCCTGGGGCACCCACCCCAGTGGAGTTAGGCAGAGACAGCAATGGAGCTGGCATCCCCTGGGGTGGGGAACTGGCCAGTGGGGGAAGGACTCAACATGGGGTACACTTCCTTTCCCTGATCACAGGAATTTGCCCTCCTGCCGAGGGTCTAAACAATGCAAATACCCAAAGGGGGCGGGGAAGGCAGCTGCAGAGGAGACAAAAAAGAGATTCCTTAGGGAAAGGCTGTTGGGAAACAATTCCTAACACTGGGTGGGGAGAGATTCAGGAAACGGGGGTGGGGGGTGGTCCTAGGGTTGCCAGTTTTGGTTGGACAAATCCCTGCAGATTTCCTCATGACACAATCTTTAATTAAAGATTAAGCTTTAGTTCCTGGAGCCTCCAGGACAATTCCTGGAGGGTCGGCACCCTGGGGTGTCCCCTCCCAGGGAGGAGTGCTAGGGCTCTGTGAGCTGGGGGAGGGGGAAAATCCCCTCCTGGGGGAAGGCTGGGAGCCCTACATCTGGGGGCGGGGGCTGGGTCTGTGAGCTGAGGGGATCCTCTCCTGGGGGAAGGACTGGGAGCCCCAGATCTAGGGGCGGGGGAGGTCTGTGAGCGCAGGGAATCACTTGCCTGGGGAAGGACTGGGAGCCCCAGATCTGGGTGTGTGTGTGTCTGTGAGCTGGGGGGATCCTTTCCTGGGGGGAGGGCTGGGAGCCCCAGATTGGGGGGGCAATCTGTGAGCTGGGGGGGGCATCCTTTTGTGAAAGCTACGGCTGGCCCCCCCTTAATAGCTTACAAGCGGCCAGTGGGGGGAGGGGGGGCAGAAGCCTCGCGGACACAGTAGCCTGAACTTTTGAACTATCTCTTTTCTTCTGCCTCAAAGCAAAAAAAACTTGCTTCAAACCACTTTTTACTAAACAGATAACAGAGTGTGAGGTTTGACAACTACCAATCAAGTGTTAACACGCAAGGGTCTTTGTCTGAATGTGTATAAAAGGTTTGTGAAATTTGTGTAAGACAGAGTCTTTGTACCAAGGTACAGGGCTCTCCTTTCTTCTGCAGAATAAAGCATCTTTCCTTATCCCTGTCAGGCTGTTATTGGCTCTCAGCTAGGCAGACCTGATATTTCGGTAACACTCTCCTGGGGGAAGGGCTGGGAGCCCCAAATCTGGATGTGTGTGTCTGTGGGGATCCTCTCCTGGGAGGGAGGGCTGGGAGCCCCAGATCTAGGGGTGAGGGGCTGTGAGCGCAGGGAATCACTTGCCTGGGGGAAGTGTCAACAGACCCATCACTCCAGCTTTGCTGGGCCACCCTGTGGACAGGTAGGAGGCTCCTGACAATGGAGTTTTCCAGCAGCGCCTCCAACCAAACCACCTCCACTCCTAAACCAGGTTGCCCAGGCCAAAGCAGCAGGAGCCTGGCTCAGTTCACACAGCTCCTGGCAGGCACTGGATGCTCTTAGCGCAGCTCTGGCCGAATGGGTCTTTCCTCAAAGGTTCCAGGAAGCCTTCAAGTCCACAGACCTTGGATCACAGACAGCATCTGCAGGTGGGGCTGGCTGGGTCAGTCACAGCCTGGCCTTCTGCCCCTGAGGGTGGGTAGACTAGAGGGGAGGTCCCTGTAGGTGGGCATCAACTGTCAGCATTAACAACAGCCCCCACCCCAGGGCATGCGTGGATTGTAGGGGGTGAGCCCCCCTGCCCCAGAATAGACTGTAGGGGACCATCCCAGCCCCTTTCCCTCCCTTCCCCTGCACTTTTTAGAATCATAGAACATCAGGGTGGGAAGGGACCTCAGGAGGTATCTAGTCAAACCCTTGCTCAAAGCAGGACCAATTCCCAGACAGATTTTTGCCCCAAATTCCTAAGTGGCCCCTCAAGGATTGAACTCACAAGCCTGGGTTTAGCAGGCCAATGCTCGAAGCACTGAGCTATCCCTCCTCCATCCTTTCACTTATCCTGTCCTGACAGACTTTCTTTAACCTCCAGGCCCGCACCCCCACCCCCTGTGTCCATGTCCGTCTCGCTCGGCAGAAGTGGCATGTTTCACTGAAGCTGTGGTTTACAGTAGGTTTGTTTAAGTTGATAAAAATATGGATGAAACTGAACTGAAATGACTCCTGAACTTGCAACATTTGGTGTATTTTCTTACATCTCCAGCTCCTGGAGTCCTGTGATGTATGGGAGACTCTTGGCTTTAATTTAAACAAATCCAGTACATTTCTGGCCCCCTGGCTTTGGAGAAAAACTGGAATGTGCTACCACGACAGGCTCAGACACCAGAGGGCAAAGCAGGAAGCAGTGCTGGGGGAGGGGGGACTAGTGGAGGCTATAGCCACCCAAAATTTGCCTTAGCCTTAGCCCCTGCCTCCCTCGACCATAGCAGCTGCCGCTCTCCAGCCACCCGGCTCTGAAGGGAGAGCAGTGAGAGCAGGGGCTGCTGACTGGGTGCCCAGTTCCAGCAGCAGCAGAGAAGTGAGCCTGAGTGGTGGGCAGGGGTGCCTGAGAGCAGCCCCCAGCCTGTGTCCCCACCCATCAGGGTGCACTGTCCAGGGCAGGAGGGTCTGGGCTCCCCACAGAAGCCCAGATTGACCCATTCTGGCCCAGGTTCCTGGGCACCCCCCACTGTGGTCGCTGCTCCCGAAGCCGGGTCCCTCTGCCTGGGCAGCTCTTACTGGTTGTGAGCAGCCAGCACCCTGGTCTCTGAGCTGGCAGGGGGCAGGGCCATGGAGAGGGATGGGGGCCTCATGGCAAGGACGGGCACAGCTCCCTCAGTTTTGTCTGGCCCATCTCAGCCCCCCTCCCCACCCAGGATGAGGCTGGTGCTGCACCATATTATCATTATTTTTATTACCACAGAGCACAGGGACCCTAGTACCCCACTGCGTTAGGTGCTGCACAAACAGAGCAAAGAGCTGGTCCCTGCCCCATGGAGCTTACAGTCCTAGTATCAGAGCAGAGATGCTGCCTGGGGGAGTGCAAGGGAACACAGAGGAAGTAATGGAGCAGAGCCCAGCAGATACTGGGTTTACAGCTTCATGGCTTTTCAGCTGAGCTCCTGTTTCTTCGGGGTCTGGTGCATGCGATTGGCCTGGGGGGGCTGGCAATCCCGAGGGCAGGGGCAGCTCCAGGCACCAGCGCTCCAAGCGCGTGCCTGGGGTGGCAAGCCACGGGGACTGCTCTGCCAGTCACCGCTAGGGCGGCAGGCAGGGTGCCTTTGGCGGCTAGCCTGCAGAGGGTCTGTTGGTCCCGCGGCACACCTGTGAGAGGTCTGCTGAAGCTGTGAGACCAGCAGACCCTCCATGTTTGGGGCGGCAAAATGTCTAGAGCCACCCCTGCCAGAGCGGGTGCTGACACACTACCTGGCACCAGTGTAAGCGCCTCCCTCCAGCTAAATGGGCGCTTCTGGAGGATAATAACAGAGAGTCCCAGCTGACACACTGGGTGTGACCCCCCCCCACACCCTGCTGCACCTGGGAGGGGAGTAGCTGGATCTGCGCCCCAAACAAGGTGCCGGAGGGGCACACTGCCCCTTCCCTGCTCCATGCTCATTGTCTGTTTGCTCCACACCACACCCCCGAGGCCCCCGCCACCTTCCCAGCTTCACTCTGCCCCTGCTCCCTGTCCCCTGCCCCTCACCTCCCCCCTTCCCTTTTCTTCTCATTTAGTTGATCTCCTCCTACTAAATCCAGCCAAGCCGAGACACCAAAACTTGCCATTTGCGGCGAGTGCCTTGGTCATGGGGCTAGGCTGTTCAATCCCCTTCCCACGCCCTGTGGCTGTCTGGCAGGGCCTGTCCCTCATGCTGTTTGTGCAGAGCCCGCACTCCTGGTCTTGGGGGTCCTTAGGTATGGCCATAAGGCCCTTGACTTGTAATAACAGCTCTTCCCCCACCCCAGGCTGCGCCCCAGCTGGGATTTCATTTCCCCATGGCACAGACTAATAATTAAGAGGCCTTGGAAGGGCAGGGAGGGAGGGACGGGAGAGCTCAGGTTCCCCCCCACCAGGCAGAGGGGGCGGATGACAGAGGCAGGATGGTTTATAGGGAGCTGGAGCTCAGGAAGCTGCATCCCAGCTGCAGAGATTGCTTAATTCCAGCTGCAGTGAGTGGGGCTGGGCTGGTGTTTGTGGCTCAGTGGGGCTGGGGTGGCGTGGGGAGGCAGTGGGACTGGAGCGGTGTGCAAAGAGGAGAGTGGGGGCTCGTTGACCAAGATGGGGGACCTAGTGTGCAGAGGCGGGGGGTTGGGAGGGAAGTCTGGGGGACCTGGTGTGGAGAGGAGGTGGCTTGTTGGGGTGAGGTGGGGAGAGGGGTCTGGGGTATACATTTGAGTAGATTACAGGCTTGGGGCTCAAACTCCCTGAGTGGTGGAAGTGGGGTCTCTGTAGAGAGGAGGCAGTGGGCGCCGTGGGAGGGGTGTCTGTGTGTGGGGGGTAGGATCAGGGGTGCTGGAACAATTTTTATACTGGGCTTGCTGAGAGACATTGAACCAAACTGCAAACACTGGATATAATGGAAACCACTTCAAGCCAGGGGGTGCAGCAGCACCCCTAGATCTAGCACCTAGACGGGGACCACTGTAGGATCAGGAGATCAAGTGAGGGTCTGTGGGGCGATGCAGTGGAGTCCATGTGGGGTGGGGAGGTGTCCGTGTGTGGGGGCACTGTAGGATCGGGGAGGAAGTGGGGTCTGTGTGGGGCGAGGCAGTGGGGTCCATGTGGCACTGGGGGGGTGTCCATGGGGGGGCACTGTAGAATCAGGGGAGGAAATGGGGTCTGTGTGGGGTGAGGCAGTGGGGTCCATGTGGCGCTGGGGGGGTGTCCATGGGGGGGCACTGTAGGATCAGGGGAGGAAGTGGGGACTGCGGGGAGGGAAGGCAGTGGGGTCCATGTGGGGCTGGGGGGGTGTCCATGGGGGGCACTGTAGGATCAGGCGAGGAAGTGGGGTCTGTGTAGAGGGAAGGCAGTGGGGTCGATGTGGGGCTGGGGGAGGGGTACATGTGGGGTGGGGGGTTGTGTGTTTGTGCGCACTGTAGGATCAGGCGAGGAAGTGGGGTCTGTGGGGAGGAGGCAGTTGGGTACATGTGGGGTGGAGGGGTGTCCATGTGTGTGGGGGCACTGTAGGATCAGAGGAGGAAGTGGAGTCTTCGGGGAGGGAAGGCAGTGGGGTCCATGTGGGGCTGAAGGAGATGTCCATGGGGGGGCACTGTAGGATTGGGGAGGAAGTGGGATCTGTGTAGAGGGAAGGCAGTGGGGTCCATATGGGGCTGGGGGAGGAGTCCATGTGGGGTAGGGGGTTGTGTGTGTGGGGGCACTGTAGGATCAGGGGAGGAAGTGGGGTCTGTGTGGGGCGAGGCAGTGGGGTCCATGTGGCGCTGGGGGGATGTCCATGGGGGGGCACTGTAGAATCAGGGGAGGAAGTGGGGTCTGTGTGGGGCGAGGCAGTGGGGTCCATGTGGCACTGGGGGGGTGTCCATGGGGGGGCACTGTAGAATCAGGGGAGGAAATGGGGTCTGTGTGGGGTGAGGCAGTGGGGTCCATGTGGCACTGGGGGGGTGTCCATGGGGGGGCACTGTAGGATCAGGGGAGGAAGTGGGGACTGCGGGGAGGGAAGGCAGTGGGGTCCATGCGGGGCTGGGGGGGTGTCCATGGGGGGGCACTGTAGGATCAGGCGAGGAAGTGGGGTCTGTGGGGAGGAGGCAGTTGGGTACATGTGGGGTGGAGGGGTGTCCATGTGTGTGTGGGCACTGTAGGATCGGGGAGGAAGTGGGGTCTGCGGGGAGGGAAGGCAGTGGGGTCCATGTGGGGCTGGGGGAGATGTCCATGGGGGGGGGAATGTAGGATTGGGAAGACAGTGGGGTGCATGTGGTGCTGGAGGAGGTGTCCATGGCGGGGGGCATTGCAGGATCAGGGGAGGAAGTGGAGTATGAGGGGCAGTGGGGTCCATGTGGGGTTGGGCGAGTGTCTCAGCGAGGGCTGTATAACCCCCAGCCAGAGGCACTGGCTGGGTCCCTTTCCCAGGGTAGGTCGGTGCATTTGGGACCAGTCTCGAGGTCACATCCACCTTCCCCGCCCCACCGCACAGGGACACGCCAAGCCCAGTGACCATGCGGCCCACAGTGTCCATCGCTCTGATCCTTGTGGCTTTGACGGTCCTGGCAGGTAAGAGCCCCGATTCCTCAGGGAAACAGCGCTGGGGGAGCGGGGATCTCAGAGCCTGGGGGAGGAGATCCTGCATGTGAGAGGGGAGGGAGAGGCCGGGGAAGGGTGTGGGCCAGGGCGAGAGGGGAGCAGAGAGCATGTCAGACCAGTCTATCCTGTCTCTGCCTCACCCATGGTGGGCAGGACTGATCTTTGCTGCGTGTTCATGCAGCTCCCGCCACCATGGGACCAACAGCTGCCCTAGGGCTAGAGGTTATAAATAAACGTGGCTCAGGGATGCCTGGGATCTTGTCTGCAACAGCTGGGCTCATTGAAACCAGGGCCATGCATTTTGTGCCTGCAGCGTGCCAGGTGTGTGCGCACATGAGTGCGATGTGCCAGGGTGTGCGTGGATGTACAGTGTACTCTGTGTGTGTGTGCATGTACACTGTGCCGTGTGTGTTTGTGTGTGTGTGTGTGTGTGTGTGTGTGTAAAACCACAAATAGGAGCAGCTCCACATCTGAGGCAAATTACATCTCTGAGCTGCCAGAACCAAACAGTAGCCCTGAGACATCTGGCAAAAGCAAAAACCTCCACAGGCTGCTACTCAGCAATGCAGCTCCAAGCACCCCAGTATCTGTGCGGAGTCTAGGGGGCAGGGCTAAGAGAGTGCGATGCCTGGTCTGGCATTTAAAGACGGTCAAGGGTCATTAATCTCAAGTAACACAAAGTCTCGCAAGGGGTCCAGAGCCCGGTACCAGAAGCAGAGAAGCTAACTGAAGAGGGCTGAGAGTTCGCCCTGTGACAAGCATGATTCAGAGACTGTGGAGAAACACCTCCAAGGCACAGAATGACGAGATCAGGGCCCCACCATGCTGGGCACTGTACTGACCCAGGCAAAGAGCTGAGCATGTACACGCACACATGCCCCTGGCACATTGCACACACATGCACACACACATTGTACATGCACTCACACAAACACCCCTCCTCCTCCAGCACATTGCACACACATGCACACATGGAACATTGTACGTGCACGCACACAAACACATGCCCTGGCACATTGCACGGGTGTGGTGGGTTGAGTTTGGGCAGTAGGCAATCGTTGTTCTCCGTCTCCCTTTCAGACTCTGCTCAGGTTGAACCGACAGAGCCAACCCTGACCCAAAAGTTTGAGAAGTTCCAGAACAAGCTGCAGGCCTTTGCTGAGAGCATTGCAGATAAAACCAAAGCTGCCTTCCAAGAACTGCATCACAGGGAGTTCAGCGAAAAGGCCCGGTGAGTCACTGGGGCCTCAGTGGGGAGGCAGGGCTCCTGCAGAAACCAGTGACACTGAGACTGTCCCCTGGAGCTAAGCAGAGGTGGGGCCTGTTCCAGGATTGGCTGGGAGACTGAAGTGGTGCACTGAGGATGCTTCAGGCAGGGTTTGTACTGGGGGAGGGAAGGTGCTGTTGAAGACCCTCTTCCCAGCCCCACCCACACAATCAGCTATAGTCAATTGTGCAGTGCCATGACCCCCTTCTCTGGTCTCACAGGACAGATGACATTGTAAATGATGTTGACATTTAAATTAGCATTGCTGAGCATCAGAGTTAACTCCTCAGTGAGATCCCCTTCAGGCTCTCTGCAGACTCAGGCAGATGTCACTGCATTGGTCACGCTTGGGACAGATCCCCTCTCTTGGAGCTGAGGCAAGGACTGGCGCTCACTCTGTGTGTGCAGCACCTGGCACAACAGGAGCACCTGATCTCGGACAGGGCCATGCGGTGCTGGCAGGATGGGAGCTTGATCTTGGTCAGGGTCTGTGCAGCCCTTGGTGGCACTATGGGGCCCAATAGCTAGTGAAATATGAATAATGTATCATGTGAAGCAATCCCATGGGAAGTGCTGTGAAATCCTGCTGGCTGAAAGGCGCAGCAGATAAACTAGTATGATTTAGTTCACAGTTGGGACTGAGCTGGCCTCATTATCCTCACAGCTCCCAGGAGAGGTGGCTACACTAGAAAGGAAACACCCATTCCTTAGCCATGTGTGAAAATCAGTGTAATGAACTATAATGACCAGGTGGCTGCCGAGATTTCCCAGCAGCTACCAGGGTCTGTCCCCAGAGGGATGCTGGTTCTATGAGCCGCACCTAGTGTCAGAAATCAGGGCAGCTTTGCACTGTTCACAACGGGAAAGCCCAGGGCTTCTCAGCCAGCCCCTTTACAAAGCGCCCAGTCATCCCCGTAGCAGCATCTATGGGGGTGGGGGTGGGGAAGGAAGTGCAGCGTCCTAATACCACTGGCTGATGTTGCCTCTGCCTCCCCATGTCTTACAGGAACTGGTTCTCTGAGCAGTTCCAGAACTTAAAGGAGAAGTTCAATGAGAAGTTTTCCAGTGACTGATCTGACTGAGACGGTTTTTCTGCAAAGCGCACAGGCAATTCCTGGGGTACTGGTCCCCTTGAAGAGATCATGCTGGGAGGGGAACCCAGAGTTGACACCCAAGTTCTGGTTTTCTATTGCTTTTGTTGTAGCCATGAATAAATGCTCATTGCCTTAGTGCTGGGTTTGTATCCAGGGGTTGCTTGGTCGTTCCTGCACAGAACATGCTCATTATGTCTCAGCCTCACTTTGCTTTTTCTGTCCTGTTAGTCTCAGCGCCCCCTCTCGCTTGTCCCATGGATCACCTGAAATCATTCTCTGGTACCTGGTGTTCATGCAGTTCACGTTGCCTCTCATGTCAGCTCCCCTGCCCCTTACCTGTCCCTTATCCAAACTGAGCAGGTTTTGCCTTTTGAGTCTCTCCTAACAGCCCAAGCCCAGTGATTTCTGTGCCACTGTTCTGAATTCCCTCCAGTTTGTCACCGCTTTGGGCCTGAGACCAGGATTCTAACTGCAGGACACAGCAGAGGATTTGGGACCTTTCCTGCACATCCCTGTCACTGTCACAACCTTTATTGCATGTGCGGCTTATATAGTTCTGGCCTACAGAAAATAGATCCATATACATGTGTGGCCACCGTTCTCCAGCTCTGGTAAAGGATGCAGAAAAATTGTAGAGGGTGTGAAAAATAGCTGCAAAAATTATCCGAATACACAAAAAACTTCCTAGAATAAAAGCCTCACAGGGAGCGACTGATGGGGCCGATCTGTTTCACTGATTAAAAAGACTAGCAACGGGTGACTTGATTGAGGTATAAAAGCACATTCACAGAGGCAGCAGGGAGAAAATAGCGGATAAAGACAGACCAAGACCCAGCAGTTGGAAGTTAAAGGCAGACACATTTAAATTAGAAACCAGGCGCAAATTTGAACAGTGAAGGTAGTTACCCTTTGGCACAAACTCCCAAGGGACGTGGTGGATTCTCCATCCCTTGATGGTGCCTTGGTGGAAGATGTTTTAGTCCAATGCAAGTTATTGAGCTCAGTGGAAGGGAACTGGGTGCAGTTCTCTGGCCTGTGTTATGCAGGAAGTCAGAGTAGATGATCTAATGGTCCCTTTGGGCTCAGTATTTATTAATTGAGCCAGAGGGTTATTTTTTTAAAGACTGACATTCAGGTGGAAGTGGCAAGGGGCGAGTGTCTTGAGAGTGAGGGTTGGGGTGTACAGTAACTCTTCACTTAACGTCGTCCCATTACGTTGCTGATCAATTAGTGTTCGATGAGGCTGTCAGTCTGTGGGTTCCATGAGGCCATCAGTCTGTGGATGGTAGGCTGAGGTTCCAAGGGCCCATATGTGGAGCATTGCACACAGGTCCTTCATCATGTTTGACACAAAGCGGGTTCCTTGATCCGTTAAGATCTCTTTGGGGATCCCTACCCTAGAGAAAATTTGAATTAATTCCTTCACTATGACCTTGGACATTGTGTTATGTAGGGGTATGGCTTCTGGGTATCAGGTGGTATAGTCCAGACCAACAAGCACACACTGATGGCCTCAGGCCGCCTTCTCCAGTGGGCCTATCAGGTCCATGGCTATCCTTTCAAACGTGACTTCAATAATTGGCAGAGGTACTAGAGGGGCCCTTAGTGCAGTCATAGGCTGTGTATTGGCATTCTGGGCAGGAGGTGCAATATCGTCCGACCTCCATATACACTCCTGGTCAAAAGAACCTTCGTAGGATTTGGTCGAGGGTTTTATCTTTCCCTAGATGTCCTCCAAACAAATGGTTATGAGCTAGGTCCAACACTGCTCCCTGGTGTCTTCGAGGCACCAGGAGCTGCTTCACTTCTTGCTCTTGCATTTGGACTACTCTATATAACAGATCCCTTCCTATCACGAAGTATGGCCCTGGGCCTTTGTGTTTCCCCTCCACTGGAACTCCATTCACTTCAACTACCACCCTTCTAATATTGTCATATAGCGGATCATTGGCTTGGTTGTACTTAAAATTTCTAAATGAGGGCCCAATATGCTCGAAACCAAGGGGACCTATTTCTGTTTCCCCTCCAGGGTTGGCCTCAGCCGAACTGGGTCCAGCTTCTGGTTCGTCAACAACCTGAGTTGCCTCCATGACAGCTGGAGAAGATTGCCTCCTTACGAACGCAACCTTCTAGTTCCTAGCCAAGATCCTGGTTCCCAACCTTTTGTCCACCCTCCTCTCTTGCCTAGTTTTCCAGGGCTTCCCAGTTTCAGAGAACAAGTCCTGGGCAAATTCAGAGAAAAATGGGAGACGACTACCTACCGAGGCCACAGTATCACTCCTGAGGTCACTATCCTCCTTGCGGCCACCCCCCAGAAGTAGATTCCCAGACCCTGGGAAGTCTTGTCCTATGAGGACTGGATATGGGAGTTTAGGGACCACCCCCACTGTCACCTGTGTGGTACTCCCCTGAACTTCAATTTGTACAGGGATGGTTGGATAGTAGTTGACAATGTCATGTACACAGCTTATCCCTGTGTGTTTGGCCCAAGACAACTGGTCCTGTCTCACTAGTTTCCTTGAGACCAGCATGACAGCACTCCCGGAGTCCACCAATGCAATAGTCTTTATGCCATTCATCTTAACCTGTACCTATGTGTGTACATATGTGGGGTCATCACAACCCCCACAGGTTGATTAAGCCACATTGGCCTGCATGATCATCCAGGTTGCATTCCATGGGCTCCTCAGTGTTAGGACATTGGGCAGCTGTATGCCCTAGTTCTCCACAAGCATAACACCTATATCCCACTCAGGATATTCCCCTATTCTTTGGGCTATTGAGTCTTACCCCATGACCCTCTCTCCCCAGTCCCCCAAATCCCTTTGCAGACTCCGACCGTTCTTCAGCATCCTTTCTCCCTAACAAAGTTCTGCCTGACCTTTCACGAGTCCGGTCCTTCGGAACAGGGACTGATCTCTTGATTTGGCGCATTTCTTCCTGGTCATTCGAGAAAGTTCCTTGGCTATTAACTGTCTTTCTATGAGGGCAACTACATCATAATAAGAGGAGGGGTCATTTTGGCTAACCATCCTCGTAGGTCTGGTGGTAATCCTCTCATGAACATGTCCAGCACTATGATTTCTATAATCTTCTCCACTCTGTGGATCTCAGGGTGCAGCCACTTCCGTGTTAGATGGATCAGATCGAACAGTTGTGACCTCGGCACCTTGCTGTCCTAGTACCTCCACTCATGGAACCTCTGGGCCCTTATAGCTGTCATCACTCGGGATCTCATCAGGATCTCTGCCTTCAGCTGGGGATAATCTGTGGCTGCTTCTGCTGCCATGTTGCAGTAGGCCTTCTGGGCTTCCCCACACAGGAAAGGGGCAAGGATTCTGGCTCACTGGTCTTGGGGCCAGGCCTCGTGTAGGGCCGTTTTCTCAAAGGTGAGAAGGCACACCTCCACATCATCTTCCATTGTCTTCTTTTGCAGGTAACTGCTGACTCTTAGGGGTCGCGTCTCATTAAGGCCATGTGTCAGAGTGGTCAGGGTCTTCAGCTGGCTCATGACCTCCTGCAGGGTGGCTTATCAGCAGCTGCTTTGTCTCCTGTTGTATTCATACCGACTTCTGTTGGGCGGTCATCTGGGCCCTGATAGCCTCTAGTTGTGCTGCCGTGGCCTGCACCAGTGGTCGCCTATATTTTTACGGGATGTGTGTGTGTGATTTACCTTGCCTTGGGATGGTTCTCAGTGCCAATGCTATCCCACCCCTGATGCCATGTGTAGCCAGGCAACCCTTCTGCCTCGCCGGATTTAGTGCTCCCTCCTCTGGCAGGGACAGGGCCCGGGGTAAATTGGCCCCACTCTGGAGCATGTCTGTCTTCCCTCTTCAGGGTTTGTTTCTCAGAGCCTTCGGGTAGGCCTCGGGGCAGGCCTGAGGAGTGCTCCTCTGCCAAACAAAGGGGAAAAGTCTATAATGCACTGAACAAAAGGGGAATACCTTTCCCTGGCCCCCTCACTGGGTCAGGTGTTGTCCTGTCGCTGGCCTCAGGGTGTCAGTCCCTCCCCTAAACAGGCACTGGGTTTTGGGTGTCTTCCATATGGGGAGGAGCGCAGTCTCACACTGGAGAAGCCGAGCTCCCTGCTGCCTCCAGCCTTGCAGCTGTTTGTTGCCCTCCCCGAGGAAAGAGGTTTTAACAGGTTTCAGGCAGCCCTTACTTAGACTCCGGTGTCCCTAACTGGCCTGAAGTAACCCCTTTCCCAGTCTGTAGGAAAAAGGGCCTTTAGCATTCTAGGGCTAACGTACCTGTTTTCCTGAAAAAAAATTCCCTGGAACCTAACCCCCCCATTTATATTAATTCTTATGGGGAAATGGGATTAGCTCAACATTGTTTTACTTAAAGTAGCATGTTTCAAGAACGTAACTACCATGTTAAGGGAGGAGTTGGTGTGTGAATCTCACAGGAGAATCGTTAACACAATAAATACTGACACTAAAGGCAGAGACTGGCCACTAGGGGGCTCTCTAAACCCACCACCAAAGGCAGAACAAGCTCTAATGGCAGAGAGTCAAGGTGGGAAAATTTCAAACTGGAAACACAGCCTGGATTGGTAACCGTGTGAGGAAATAGCCACTGGAACAACCTATCCGGGGTGTCACTTTAAATCAAGACGGGGGTGGGGAAGGGTCTTTCTTAGCCCTGATCTGCACTGCAAACTTATGAGCAGGGGTGAAAGTAACTTACAGGACTTACAGGTACTGCCGGAGTCCCAAGGGGGCGTGGCCTCAGCCAGAAGAGGCCTGGCCTCAAGATTTAAAGGCCGTGGGGCACTGGCTGTGGCTGGGAGCCCCAAGGCCTTTAAATCAACCTGGGGCTCCCAGCTGCAGAGGTGGCTGGGAGCCCCCACGGCTCAGGGGCAAATTAAAAGGCTGCCGGAGTTGCAGGCAGGATTTAAAGGGCCCAGAGCTCCCGCGGCTGAGGGGAACCCCGAGCCTTGCCGAGCTGGGGCTGGGATTTAAAGGTCCTGGAGCTCCTGCCGCTGCGGGGAGCCCTGAGCCCTTTAAATCCCGGCCCCAGCCCAGCCGCTGGAGCCGCGGGTGGGATTCAAAGGGCTCTGGGCTCCCCGCAGCCACGGGAGCTCTGAGCCCTTTAAATCCCGGCCCCAGCCTGGCCACCTGAGCCACGGACGGGATTCAAAGGGCTCTGGGCTGCCTGCTGCGGCGGAGAGCCCAGAGCCCTTTAAATCCCCGCTGCGGAAGCCGGTGTGGTCCAGCACGGTGTACTGGCTCTTGCCAGTACGCCGTACTGGACTGTACCGGCTTACTTTCACCTCTACTTATGAGCCACATCACATAGTTAAGTATCAGAGGGGTAGCCGTTTTAGTCTGGATCTGTGAAAGCAGCAAAGAGTGGTGTGGTACCTTACAGACTAACAGATGTATTGGAGCATGAGCTTTAGTGGGTGAATACTCACTTCGTCATAAGAATATAAGAACGGCCGTACCAGGTTAGACCAAAGGTCCGTCTAGCCCAGTATCTGTCTACCGACAGTGGCCAGTGCCAGGTGCCCCAGAGGGAGTGAAGCTAACAGGCAATGATCAAGTGATCTCTCTCCTGCCATCCATCTCCATCCTCTGAACAGAGGCTAGGGACACCATTCCTTACCCTTCCTGGCTAATAGCCATTTATGGACTTAGCCACCATGAATTTATCCAGTTCCCTTTTAAACATTGTTATAGTCCCAGCCTTCACAACCTCCTCAGGCAAGGAGTTCCACAGGTTGACTGTGAGCTGCGTGAAGAAGAACTTCCTTTTATTTGTTTTAAACCTGCTACCTATTAATTTCATTTGGTGACCCCTAGTTCTTGTATTATGGGAATAAGTAAAAAACTTTTCCTTATTCACTTTCTCCACATCACTCATAATTTTATATACCTCTATCATATCCCCCCTTAGTCTCCTCTTTTCCAAGCTGAAGAGCCCTAGCCTCTTTAATCTTTCCTCTTATGGGGCCCTCTCCAAACCCCTAATCATTTTAGTTGCCCTTTTCTGAACCTTTTCTAGTGCCTGTATATCATTTTTGAGGTGAGGAGACCACATCTGTACACAGTATTCGAGATGTGGGCGTACCATGGCTTTACATAAGGGCAATAATATATTCACAGTCTTATTCTCTATCCCCTTTTTAATGATTCCTAACATCCTGTTTGCTTTTTTGACCACCTCTGCGCACTGCATGGACATCTTCAGAGAACTATCCACGATGATGCCAAGATCTTTTTCCTGACTCGTTGTAGCTAAATTAGCCCCCATCATATTGTATGCATAATTGGGGTTATTTTTTCCAATGTGCATTACTTTACATTTATCCACATTAAATTTCATTTGCCATTTTGTTGCCCAATCACTTAGTTTTGTGAGATCTTTTTGAAGCTCTTCACAATCTGCTTTGGTCTTAACTATCTTGAGCAGTTTAGTATCATCTGCAAACTTTGCCACCTCACTGTTTACCCCTTTCTCCAGATCATTTATGAATAAATTGAATAGGATTGGTTCTAGGACTGACCCTTGGGGAACACCACTAGTTACCCCTCTCCATTCTGAGAATTTACCATTAATTCCTACCCTTTGTTCCCTGTCTTTTAACCAGTTCTCAGTCCATGAAAGGACCTTCCCTTTTATCCCATGACAGCTTAATTTACGTAAGAGCCTTTGGTGAGGGACCTTGTCAAAGGCTTTCTGGAAATCTAAGTACACTATGTCCGCTGGATCCCCCTTGTCCACATGTTTGTTGACCCCTTCAAAGAACTCTAGTAGATTAGTAAGGCACGATTTCTCTTTACAGAAACCATGTTGACTATTGCTCAACAGTTTATGTTTTTCTATGTGTCTGACAATTTTATTCTTAACTATTGTTTCGATTAATTTGCCTGGTACTGACGTTAGACATACTGGTCTGTAATTGCCAGGATCACCTCTAGAGCCCTTTTTAAATATTGGCATTACATCAGCTAACTTCCAGTCATTGGGTACTGTCACGGAGTGTGGGGGAGTCCGGCCCTGCACCCCTCTTCCTGGGACCCACAGTTACTCTTAGCCAGCCAGTAAAACAGAAGGTTTATTGGACAACAGGAACACAGGTTACAGCAGGGCTTGCAGGCACAGTCAGGACCCCTCCATCGAGTCCTTCTGGGCTTTCAGGGTGCTTGGATCCTAGCTAGGATACCCTGAATTCCACCCACCCAGCCCCAAGCCCAAACTCAAACTGCTTCCCTCCTGCCACTCCCTTCCTTTTTTCCTTCCCGGGCAAAGGTGTTGACCTTTCCCCTCCCTTACCTAGCTCAGGTTACAGGCCCTGGCATCCTCCATCCCCTAAAGTCCTCCCCTGCTCTCCCACTCCCCACACAGACAGTCCCTACTGCATCACAGGTACTGAAGCCGATTTAAAGGACATGTTACAAACCTTAGTTAATAGTTCCGCAACTTCACATTTGAATTCTTTCAGAACTCTTGGGTGAATGCCATCTGGTCCCGGTGACTTGTTAATGTTGAGTTTATCAATTAATTCCAAAACCTCCTCTAGTGACACTTCAGCCTGTGACAGTTCCTCAGATTTGTCACCTACAAAAGCCGGCTCAGGTTTTGGAATCTCCCTAACATCCTCAGCCATGAAGACTGAAGCAAAGAATCCATTTAGTTTCTCCGCAATGACTTTATTGTCTTTAAGCACTCCTTTTGTATTTCGATCGTCAAGGGGCCCCACCGGTTGTTTAGCAGGCTTCCTGCTTCTGATGTACTTAAAAAACCTTTTGTTATTACCTTTGGAGTTTTTGACTAGCCGTTCTTCAAACTCCTCTTTGGCTTTTCTTATTATACTCTTGCACTTAAGCTGGCAGTGTTTGTGCTCCTTTCTATTTGCCTCACTAGGTTTTGACTTCCACTTTTTAACGGAAGTCTTTTTATCTCTGTCATGGTACAAACCCCTACTCTGAATCTTAGCGTCCAAAAGCTGGGGTACCAGCATGAATTCCTCTAAGCTCAATTACCAGCTTAGTACTTGCAGCGCTGCCACCAATCAGGAATTCCAGTGCCTGGTACATTCTGGTCCCAGCCAAAACCTTGCCCGGGGATCCCCAAGACCCAGTCCCTCTGGATCTTAACACAAGGAAAGTAAACCCTTTCCCTCACCGTTGCCTCTCCCAGGCTTCCCCTCCCTGGGTTACCCTGGAAGATCACTGTGATTCAAACTCCTTGAATCTTAAAACAGAGAGGAAAATCCACCTTCCCCCCTCCTTCTCTCTCCCCCTCCCAGACTCTCCCTGAGAGAGAAAGTAATCCTAACACAGAGAGAAAATTAACCTTTCTCTCCCCCTTCCCTCCTTTCTCCCCACCAATTCCCTGGTGAATCCAGACCCCGTCCCCTGGGATCTCACATCAGAATAATAATAAAAAAAATCAGGTTCTTAAACAAGAAAAGCTTTTAATAAAATAAGAAAAATAGTAAAAATGATCTTTGTAAATTTAAGGTGGAATATGTTACAGGGTCTTTCAGCTATAGACACTGGGAATACCCTCCCAGCCTAAGTATACAAGTACAAATTAAAATCCTTTCAGCAAAATACAAATTTGAACTCCTTCCAGCCAAATACACATTTGCAAATAAAGAAAACAAACATAAGCCTAACTCGCCTTATCTACCTAGTACTTACTATTCTGAGTACATAAGAGCCTGTATCAGAGAGATTGGAGAGAAACCTGGTTGCACGTCTGGTCACTCTCAGAACCCAGAAAGAACAACAACCAAACACTAGCAGCACACACACAAACTTCCCTCCCTCAAGATTTGAAAGTATCCTGTCTCCTGATTGGCTCTCTGGTCAGGTGACAGCCAGGCTCACCGAACTTGTTAACCCTTTACAGTCAAAAGAGATATGAAGTACTCTTGTTTTATTAACCCTTAACTATCTGTTTATGACAATCTCTCACTGCTTCTTTTACATGGTTGTTAAGCCATGGTGGCTCTTTTTCAGTTCTTCTACTGTGTTTCTTAATTTGGGGTAAACACTGAAGTTGGGCCTCTATTATGGTGTCTTTAAAAAGGGCCCATGCAACTTGCAGGGATTTCACTTTAGTCACTGTACCTTTTAACTTCTGTTTAACTAACCCCCTCATTTTTGTATAGTTCCCTCTTTTGAAATTAAAGGCCACAGTGTTGGGCTGTTGAGGTGTTCTTCCCCCCAGAGGGATGTTGAAGTCACCCATGAAAGCTCATGCTCCAATACATCTATTAGTCTATAAGGTGCCACAGGACTCTTTGCTGCTATCACATAGTTAGACTGGCCTAATCCCTGGTGTAGACTATGTTGTCAGGAGAGTTTCTCCCATCCTGGGAGGTGGTGTCCCTGCATTGCCGCTGGCGTAGGTAGTATAGAAGCTGCTAAGCGCTGCAGCAGTGCAGGTGTAGACAAGCCCTGAGATCCAGCCCCAACATCTCGTCTCCATTGCCCTGCTGCAAGCATTGACTACAGGGAAATGAGTTTGGGTTTGCACTTTGCAGCAGCCTTCAGTTCACCCCCAAGGCGGGCTCTCAACACTTCCTCATTACAAGGGGCAGCCCTTATTTTTCCATTTCTGTCCAACAAGATTGGGAGTTGCTGGGTGCTGCAAAAAGCAGCAAGAAACCCCTGGCGAATGGAGGTGAGCCGTGCTTAGTATTATTATTAATAATAATGATGATAATATCAGGAGTGCAGGGAGCGGGCTAAGAAAACAGTCCCTTATTTTGGCAATATAGTGTTGGCACTCCTAACCACAAGTCGCTGATGGTGGCCTGGGTTAAGCAGGGCTGGAGAGATGATCACAGGGCTCCTTTCGGAGGGTCAGCTCCTCAGCTGCTGTAAATCACTGTGTGACCCACCCGATTGTGTTTTAAACTGCTCCAGAAAAGCTGGTTGATAAATTACCAGGAGCAAATATTGCAAAAGCTCTGAGCAAAGTGACCTTGGGATCAGGTGTTTAGCTCCCAGCAACCTTATCCTTTGGGACACTTAAATAAACAGCTCTTTGTACCCCCCAGAGGTCAGCAGCCTGTCAGAAAGCAGCTGACCTCGCTGTCTCTGCTTGGAGTTCCTGTTCCACACACAGATTCTGCACCAGTAGCTTTAATTTGGGGTTTTTAATGAGATAGTTACACCAGTACAACCCCTAATGTGGGTGCAGTTATATCAATATAACAGTGCCTTGTCCTGGGTTGGCTTATTTCCCTTCCCTAATGGAACAGCTATACAGGCTCCTTTATGCTGCCAGACCTGCCTTCAGGGCAGGGGAGTAGTGCCACTTTCCATATACAGGCAGATTTCAAGTGGTAGAACTTGTGTGTGCAGAGGAAGGCTCAGAGCAGCTGATGGATTGTCAGCTCTTTGGGGTGGGCCGGTCATCCTGGTCTGGGTGTGGAGGGCGTCCTGGCCCATGACTGCCACTCCCCCGCACACGGGCAATGCAGATAACAGGAGTTGGGCTGTACTGAGCATGCTGTTTTGAATTGCCCCTTTGGCTACAGGAGGGAGCTGTGGGGCGGGGGTGGTGGGAGCATGAATCCTGATGGTGTTTGTGTGAGAGGCCACTCTTGTATGCAGCACAGGGATGGTTGATGGGTGAAAGCCCCATGCATAGAGGAAGCTCTAGGATGGGATGGCGGGAGGAACAGCCTTGCAGGGGGAGAGAGAGAGACCAATAATATCTCGCTGTTCTGTGGCATTTTTCACCAGTAAATCTCACTGTGCTTTACAAAGGAGCTTGTTATCATCACCCTTCCCGTTTGCTTGGCTCCTGGCTTCGCTGGAGTGGTGTCCACTGAGATGATGGCCCTGGGGCTCTTTGGAGCAGAGGCATAAGAGGAAGGCATTGGAGGCATAAGGCGATACAGCAACATGACTGGGACACAGAAGGGAGACTAGCTGCTTGTCATAACACAAACTCTGGCTCTGCACATGGCTGGCAGCAGCTGGGAAGCAGTAAAAGGGACAGATTTACAAAGGTGCACAGCAGTTCCCAGGAGTACCCACTGTTCTCAACAAGGACAGACCAGTGGGGGATTCCCTGCAATGCTCAATGGGGAGGGGGAAACAAAGTCCCTTCCTGAGCAGATATCTGATAATATGATGCGACGCAGCCAGAGAGGGAGGGAGGTAGCTAGCTAGCGAGACAGACAGATAGGTAGGTAGATAGATGGGAGGTGGAGGTGTGTGTGGATGGATCATTCCTGTTAAGCTGTACCTTTCCATGCCCTCACCCTTCCAGTGGCATTGGTGCCGTCTCTGATCCATGCCCCCCCCATATAATGACACTGATCTGGCCCTGAGAGTGTTTGTGTTGCATGATTATTATTATTCCAGGTTTAGAAGCTGGGGAAGAGCCTGAAGGTTCCAGGACACCCCCTCTTCTCTGCAGCTTCGCCTCTGGCACAATGGGCTTCCACAGCCCCACCTGGCCTCTCCTGATGGCTCTGGCTACTGGTTTCGGGGAATGCCTACACTACACTCAGAGGTGTCGCTGCTGCTCTGGTAGAGCTAACTGCACGAGCTTTCATCCAGCTAGCCCAGCTCAACTAGCACCGGAGAAGCAGCCATGTGCGCTACAAACATGACACTGTACCCGGGGCCCCCACTGAAGCCTGCACCCTACAGCTCAGGCTGAAGCCCCTCACTGCATCTTGTAGCTAATGCTAGCTAGGCTGGCTATGCCTACCTGAGGCAAAGAAAAGCCCAGATCCTTAACTGTCAAAGATGTCCTTTAAAAACAATGAGCATGCCCACCATCTGTGCAGCCTTTCTCGCTAGAGTTTAATTTCACAGGGACCCTGAGAAACAGGAAGCTGGAATGACTCTCTTAGGATCATGCAGCATTGCTATAGCCATGTTGGTCCAGACTCTTAGAGACACTGGGTGGGTGAGGTAGTGCCTTTTATTGGACCAACTTCTGCTAGTGAAAGAGACAAGCTTTCGAGCGTGCCCAGATCACTTACTTCACCCACTCTGTCTCTCTCAAGGTCACAGAGTGAGCCAGGCCAGCCCCCTCCCCCACTCTAACCCACTAGATCCCACTTCCCTCCCAAAGCTGGGGATAGAACCCAGGAGTCCTGGCCCCCAGCCCATGCCATGAGGCGGGATGCATTACTAAGGGCTTGTTTACACTGGCACTTTACAGCGCTGCAACTTTCTCACTCGGGGAGGTGTGTGTGAAAAAACACCCCTTGAGCACTGCAAGTTTCAGGGCTGTAAAGTGCTAGTGTAGCCAGTGCCCCAGCGCTGGGAGCTTTTCCCCTGTGGAGGTGGTTTTTTTAGAGTGCTTTAACGTTGCCAGTGCAGAGCCACCCAGAGGATTCAGGGGGCCTGGGGCAAAGCAATTTTGGGGGCCCCTTCCATTAAAAAAAGTTGCAAAACTATAGAATATTATATTCTTGTGGGGGCCCCTGCGGGGCCTGGGGCAAATTTTCCCCCTGCCCTCCTCCCCCTGCCCCGGGCGACCCTGTGCCAGTGAAGACGTGCTCTAAGTCAGCCATCTGTGCACACAAGCAGCATCTGCACGTCCATAACGTCCGTGCCAAGGAAATCCCCTAATTGGGCGACGTGGTGTGGGAACCAAATAGCCTCAGCCTCACACAGCAAGCGGGAATGGTGACACCCCACCCAGGGCAGAGGCCCAGCACATGGGGCTGAAAGTGGGACATAAGGATTTCCTAGACCGTATGAGAGTTAATTGTGGCCTAGGCTGCTCCCTTGCACCAGGGTGAATTTCACCATGGAAGACCTGGCTGGATCATCCTTGGGCTGCAGTCCCTGGGGGCTGGAATCTGTGCTGTTTGAGCCAGGCTGGCTCAGAGCCCCTCCAGGAGAGTGTAGGAAACTCTGTGCTTCCACTGAAGAGCCTGGGGGGTGTCTCTGATGTTTCATTGAGGGGCCAGGGAGAAGGAGCTGGGGTGGAGGGGCCTGGGGGCTCTTTTGCTCCACTGAGGGGCCTGGGGGTCTCTGACGTTCCATTGAAGAGGCCTGGAGTAGGGTCTTGGGGGGGCAAGGTGCGGGTGAAAGGCAGGCAGAGGGGGTGGGGAAGTAGGGTGATGGACTTGGGGGGAGTGAGAGAGGGACAGGTCCCACAGGCTGCCTGCTGAGTGGTGGGGGGTTTCCCCACTCACTGAGTCAGTATAATTCTGACTCAGTCCCACCCTTAGGGACATGGGGAGGTGGGGGGGGGTGGGAGTTGTGTGACCTTGGTCAATCAGTTGCTCTCAGATCAAAGGGCCAGGCCTGGCTGTGTTTGCTTGGAGTTTGACCTGGGACGGTGAGGTTGTGTCGATGGAGCCGTTTTTGGGAAAGGGGGGTTAAGAGATTTCACAAACACTCTATAAATGAGCTGGCCAGGACCTTGGAGCCACAGTGAGCAGCAGCCTCCAGCCACCCGTGAGTACCACTCCTGTGGCGGGGTCACACAGCCTGCCTGCCTCTCAGCTGGGCCGTAATGCCCTGGCTCCCAGAGTGCCTCGGGGCTGGAGCAACCTCACGCAGGCTTCCCTCTCTGGATTGATATCTCCCCCTGATCCCTGCACCCTGACTTGGAAAAGCCACGAGGGAAGCAGCTGACGCTCAAGGCTGGGAGCCTGGGGCCCGACAGGGGATTTTCCTAGGAACAGGCAGCCCCGAGGGGTTTGCGTGGCTTCCCTGGCCTGTGAGCCCAAGGTTCTGTTTCTCCTTTACCAGCTGTACATGTTTTATTTGGTTTGTAGGTTTCTGTACCTTGCTCGAGTCTCAGGAAGGAGCCACGTTCTCTACGACAGGTATGATCCCTAGTCACCCCAGGGCCTGGATCCCACTGCCAGCCCAATGGAAGTGGAAGCTAGATACATTCAGGCCAGTAACCATACAGCGAGAGGGACTGGGGACAGATGTGGGGCTCTCCCTCCCTTGGTGTCTGTAAACAGAGCACAGGCATCTCAGCTAAACCATCTGCTCTCGCTTACCCAGGGCCAGGAGGATGCAGGAGTCACTGGGAGCGGCTCTGGCCGAGGTTATGCAGGATTTCACATCAATGAATGTCTGAATCTGCACCCCATGCCCTGTGTTGTGCTTTACAGGTGTGCAAAGTGTGTGTGCAAAGCTCCCACCCAAGTCAGCAGGGTCAGCAGCTCCCATCCCAAATGGCAGGACTGGATGCAGGGCAGCACAAGGAATCAGCTCCCAGGAAGATGCTGGCACCTTGGTCTCTCCTGGTCACTGCTTTGAGCACACAACAGTTTAGTCTCCTGAGGACTGAAATGCTTTGGTTTAACTAAATTCTCTGGACTCAATAGACAAGTGTCCGGATTAAACTGAATGGAGCATGATATACAGGAGGTCAGATTGGATGATCTAATGGTCTCTTTTAGCCTTAAACTCTATGAGACAGGGAACTACTGGGTGCACAATCAGCCTGTGGAACCCGTGACACAAAAGGGCACTGAGGACAATTGCTCAGCAGGATTCTGACAAGGATGGGACATTCCTATGGAGAACATGAATATCCAGAGCTGTGATAAGGATTTAAAAAATGGGGGGCTTGGCACCGCCCTGCTATGGGGCACGAGCCACCCCCTCTCTCACAGAGTCAGGCTGGGATGCCCACCAGGTGCGTGCTGCTGATAGAGGCAGGGGGCTGGGCTGGATGGATGTGACTCAGGTTGGGAATTCCAACAGTGTTTCAGGAACTATGCTGTACGGAACAACCCTGAGCCAGCTTTGTGGGCCTGGGATGTGGGCTGGATGGGAGCTACCATATTTCCCGTTCTTGATGTTCGCTGGTGTGAGCTCGTCCCCAGTGTGATAAGTGAGGGTGGGAGGAAGGGGCTAGGCTCAGCCCTGCCCACTCTGAGTTTCCGCGCACACACCCAGTGCACAGGGAGAAAGCGGCATTAACCTGAGGGTTTCATTTTCCAGCAAATATGGGGCGGATGGATCTGAAAATTGCAGTGGCCTTCGTCCTGCTGCTGTTTCTCTGCACTGGTAAGAGATGTTGGTGAGTGGTAGATTCCCTGAACCCGGAGATGCAGGTTAAATTCCTCCAGATGATGTCTAGAGAGACGATGTCTCCTCGCATTCCCCTACTCCAGAGCACGTTATTCCTCCTCCCCATTTCCAGTTGAGAGGTTGTATCCAGGACCAGGGAAAACCTGAGGATGCAGCCCAATATTTGTCAAAGTGGCTGCTGATTTTAGGGCCTGATTTTCAGAGCTGCTGAGCTCCTGGCGCTCCCCCAGCTTTCACTGGAGTTAGGGGCTGCTCAGCCCTGGACTTCCTCTTTGTGGTTTTCCTCAAAAAAAAGTCCCCCCAATGTTTTTTTCACCAGAACTGAAATTTCCAAGGAAATGTCCAATTTCAATGACATTTCTTGGATTTTTGCCCAAAATGGAACCTTCTTTGGTCTCTGGCAACTGAAAGCCAAAAACCAGTAACAACAAAGTTGCAGTTAAAAAATGAAAAACAGGAGAATGAGGGTAAAAAAAAAATGAAAACATCTTTGTTGGAATCAATTTTTTTCATGAGAACAAATGCCTGTTCTCTGCTAACTCCAGAATGAGTTGCCCTAAAGCATTGGCTGATTCTCATCCTGGGAGTCTGTTAGGGAAGCATCTCTCAGCCTTTTCTCAGCAGTGACCCCTTATTCAAAATAAAAGTGATCCCCTACTGGTACAAAAGTGGGAGTTAAAAATGCAATGGCTACATTTGACCTTACACGTCGGTAGTTTTGGCTAGCATGAAGTTATTCTGGAAATGCTACTTTGCTTTAGAATTGTGATACAATTGTACCGCACTACAACAGAATTTAGAATTGTAATACAATTTTCAGTGCTCCACAGCCCCCCTCGTTTGCCTTTCAAGACCCTTCTGGGGTTTGCAACCCACGCATTGATAAACACTGTGTTAGAATTTATGGTGCATCTGAGCAATGGCTGCCTCTCCTAGCTTGTGTTTAGCATGTCATTCATACACCAAAAGTGGAGGCTTTCATCTGTCCGGCTGGAAATAGGCTGATTCCTTTCTGCATTAAACACAAACGTCCTTCCAGCCAGTGTTTGCTGTTGCATATTGGTGCATGAACAGCATCTTGCGTGGAATGGATGTCTGTGGTGCAATAATGGTACGGGGATATTTGTGACAGGTGCTTTGCATATCAAGGGATCACAAGGATTCAGCTTTTCCAGTCTGTCTCATGTATCGGGGGGAGTGGAGGGGGGAGTAGCCATGTTAGTCTGTATCCACAAAAACAACGAGGAGTCCGGTGGCACCTTAAAGACTAACAGATTTATTTGGGCATAAGCTTTCATGGGTAAAAAACCCACTTCTTCAGATGCATGGAGTGAAAATTACAGATGCGGCATAAATATACTGACACATGAAGCAGAGGGAGTTACCTTATAAGTGGAGAACCAGTGTTAACAAGGCCAATTCAGTCAGGGTGGATGTGGTCCACTCCCAATAACTGAGGAGGAGGTGTCAATACCAAGAGAGGGAAAACTGCTTTTGTAGTGAGCCAGCCACTCCCAGTCCCTATTCAAGCTCAAATTAATGGTGTTATGTTTGCAAATGAATTGTAGCTCTGCAGTTTTTCTTTTAAGTCTGTTTTTGAAGTATTTTTGTTGTAGGATGGCTACTTTTAGATCTGTTATTGAATGTCCAGGGAGATTGAAGTGCCCTCCTACTGGCTTTTGCATGTTACCATTCCTGTTGTCTGATTTGTGTCCATTTATTCTGTCACATAGAGACTGTCCAGTCTGGCCAATGTTTGTCTCCTGTCTTTTCAATACCAGTGTAAAAGCAGCTACCTCCGTGGGCATGGCCCCTCCTCCCCTAGAGAGACCTGAACCCCATTTTCTGTCTCTGCAGAGGCTGCCAGTTATCGGCTGCAGAAGCGAGAGGCTCAGGACTCATTCTCCCAGATCCAGGAGGTTGCCAAGAGTTACTGGGAGCGGCTGAATTCAGTGGTCAAGGGCTGGCTGGACAGTGTCAAATCTTGGTAAGGGGTAGGCAGAGTGCAAGTGTAACCCACGCCCCTCCTGGGTGTGGGGTTCTGTCCCATGGAGTGGCACCAAGACCACTTAAAGAGAGATACAATGAGTCTGCCCTACAGCCTTAGCTAAGAGTCAGTTGGCTTTTAGCTCATATGGTAGATAGAGACTCATGCACTAAGTTCCAGAGGTACCAGGTTTGATCCCGCCCACTGATGACTGGGGTCTGTCAGTATTACACAAGCAGAGATTAAATCTGGAGGAAGCCACCAACATGGTTGGTCTTTCCAGGCAGTGTTACCTGGAACAAGTATACCCTGCAAAGGGAGTGGTTTGGGAGCTGGTAGTCTCTGACTCCCTGCAGACAAAGGGTTTGCTCTGTTGGTGACATAAAGCCCTGGAGAATCCCATATGGGTTACAATCCTGGGCATGCAGAGATGCAAAGAGCATGCACTAGTTGTGACCTAATGGCCCTTCCCCATTCCTGGGGACTGATTCCCAATTTCTTTCCTTCCTGTGATTGGGGCAGGCCCTCTGGTAGGTGGGTTAAAGCTGCCTTTCTGGTTCTTGAAGTTTGAAACTCTGCAGGGTCCAGCTCAGGCCCTGGTGTGGCTGTCTTAAATTAATGGAGATATCCTGTCTCCTAGAACTGGAAGGAACCTTGAAATGTCATTGAGTCCAGCCCCCTGCCTTCACTAGCAGGACCAAGTACTGATTTTGCCCCAGATCCCTAAGTGGCCCCCTCAAGGGCTGAACTCACAACTTGGGTTTAGCAGGCCAATGTTCAAACCACTGAGCTATCCCTCCCCCCATATGCAGTTGATACAAAACTACTCAAGATAGTTAAGTCTCAAGCAGACTGCGAAGAGCTACAAAGGGATCTCACAAAATTGGGTGATTGGGCAACAAAATGGCAGATGAAATTCAATGTTGACAAGTGCAAAGTAATGCACATTGGAAAATATAATCCCAACTATACATATAAAATAATGGGGTCTAATTTAGCTGTTACCACTCAAGAAAGATATTGGAGTCATTGTGGATAGTTCTCTGAAAACATCCACTCAATGTGCAGCGGCAGTCAAAATGTTGGGAATCATTAAGAAAGAGAGAGATAATAAGACAGAAAATATATTGTCTCTATATAAATCCATGTTACACCCACATCTTGAATACTGCATGCAGATGTGGTCGCCCCATCTCAAAAAAGATATTTTGGAATTGGAAAAGGTTCAGAAAAGGACAACAAAAATGATTAAGGGTATGGAATGGCTGCCATAAAAGGAGAGATTAATAAGACTGGGACTTTTCAGCTTAGAAAAGAGATGACTAAGAGGAGAATATGATGGAGGTCTATAAAATCATGACTGGTGTGGAGAAAGTAAATAAGGAAGTGTTATTTACTCCTTCTCATAACACAAGAACTAGGAGTTAACAAATGAAATTAATAGGCAGCAGTTTTAAAACAAACAAGAGGAAGTATTTTTTCACACAACGCACAGTCAACCTGTGGAACTTCTTGCCAGAGGAGGTTGTGAAGGCCAAGACTATAACAAGGTTAAAAAAAGAACTAGATAAGTTCATGGAGGATAGGTCCATCAATGGCTATTAGCCAGGATGGGCAGGGATGGTGTCCCTAGCCTTTGTTTGCCAGAAGCTGGGAATGGGCAACAGGGGATGGATCACATGATGATCATCTGTCTGTTCAGTCCCTTTGGTGTACCTGGCATTGGCCACTGTTGGAAGACAGGACATTGGGCTAGATGGACCTTTGCTCTGACCCAGTATGGCCGTTCTTATGCTCTGCTTTTCATGGCTCTCTCTGGGCCCTGGGAAGCAGAGATGGATGCTATGGCTCCAACATGGCATTCTATCCCATTTGGGAAGGTTCTCTAAGCAGGGCACATTAACAGACAGCTGTCCCTACCTATCTGAAGCCCCTCTATGCTGCCCAAATGGCATGAAAGGGCCCTAGGGTGCATAGGAAGCAGGTCCCATGTGTCAGTGATTTTTCAGGGTTCCATGGCTGGATTTGGTGCTGGTTTTACTCTAACCATGGGCTGTATTTAATAACGATGCTGACAGCACAGACCATCCCACAGGGACCAGGGTCCAGCCCTCTCACGTGGCGTCTCCTCATTCCCTCCACTTTCTTCCCAGGGAAATCTATGAAAAAACCACATCGGCTGCAGAGACCTATACAGAAATCCTGAAGGACCAGGTTTACCATTGGTGGCATGGGGAGCAGTAACATATGCTACTGTTCACCCCATCCCCTCCCCGCTGCCATTCCTACAGGGACAAGCCAGGATAGCGAGCAGGTTCCTCTGTGTTCATATTTGTTCATGTGCTGACGCTTTTCTGCTTATAGAGTCAATAAAGAAAATTCCCTTGCCTAGCTCCATTTTCACTGCTGCGTGTGTGGATCTGTGAGTGACACAGAACTTGGCGTGTATGGGGCTCACTCAGAGTCTTAACTATAACTGCACCTCCCATCCCATTACCCCTGTTTTCAGATATGGTGAGGAAACTGAGGCACAGTGATGGCACGTGAGAAGGAGTAAGGTGCAGACAGAGGAACAGAACCCACAACTCCTGACTCCCCCCCCTCATTCTCCACCAAGTTGAGAATAGAACACAGGCGTCCTGGCTCCCAGCCCCCTTCACTCTAACCATTAGAACCCACTCCACCCAAGCATCAGGCACAGAACCCAGGCATCCTACCTCCCAGCCCCCTCCTGTTCTGACTGACTGGACCCCACTCCCTCCAAGAGCTGGGAGTGGAAAAGGTCATACTGCAAACTTGTTCTAGCACCTAAGTTTCCTCCCTGTGTGAAGCTAGCTGCCACTGAGGGGTTTGGGGTGGGCCTGTCTGTTACATTAAGGGGTTGAGTGATCAGTGCTAATGTTGTACTTGAAGTACTTAAAGTACTACACAGGATCTTTTCAGGGGAAATAAGGCAATGCGCCACATTTATTGGTAACACATGTATCCATCAACACTGTATCATATGCATATGAGATATATTACACTTATGCACTTACTTACACACACACACACACACACACACACACACACACACACACTCTCTGTCTTGTTGTTGTTACCAACTAGTTGCTCCCCTTAACTTCACTGGCCAGGTGAGTTAGATGGGGGAGGGGGTGGAGCCGGGCTTCTGCTGATCCGGATCGATGCTCCCATGTTGATGAGACCCGGGGTCCTCTGCAAGACACCTCACATTTGTAGTGGCTTCCCTCTCATGCAAATCTGTACCAGATTCAAAATCCATGTTTGTGTCCATTGGTCCTTTGTGCTGCTTCTCTCTGGGTGTCGTCCCAATGCTGTTCAAAGAGGGTGTTTTCAAAAGAAGGTGCTCGCTTCTAACGCCCCTCCCCTCCCCTCCCCCTGAGGCCGTCAATATGTCTAGTCTTCTTTAGTGAGCCCACTTGACAAGTTTTATTGTCCTTGGGTCTGGCTTCCGTCCCCTCTCCAACTGTTGCAGCTGTCTGGAGATGCTGCCTTCCATGCCTTGCTCAGTCACACCTCATTCATTCAATAGGGGGGTGGGGTATATCTTGTTCTACTAGCAAAAAGACATTTTTCTTCTACTTTAACTATCCTTAGGGGCTATAACATTATACTAAGGCTCAATACAAAGTTTTCTATATAAGGAACTGATACAAAGTTGTATGACAAAGTCATATGAAAGTTATATGAAGATGCTTAATGCAGAGATTTATCCACACTAAACCTGCAAAGGCATATTGAGCTGTACACACAAAGCCTTGCACACCCAGAGCCATACATCCCCACATACATGCCCATAAAAACTCATCCACAAATACCCAAACACTCACCCCCACCTGCACACTCACCCCAGGCAGTCTTACACATACACATCCAATCTCAATATCCACACAGAACAATACATACACATCTCAATATCTACACAGAGCGATACATACACATAAACACCCAGACCCTTCCTCCAACACTTTTTTTTGTATACAAGTCCCTCTTGTGAATGGGAGGATGATTCTGGGTGACTCACAAAGTGATAAATAGGGAAGCTTTAGGGTGTAACACAGGTGACTGAGTGGGGGGAGATTTAAACTGCAACATGTGGAGAACAGAGGGAAGATTTAGGATGTAACATACGGGTCTGGTAGGTAGATTTAGGTTGTAACACACCAGGATAATTAGACGTCAGAGACTTCAGGTGTGGGGAAAGGGAGGTAGGGACTTCTGCGGATTTTGCACCCAGTGAGCAAGACTCCAGCAGATGTGACCCAGCCCTAACCCAGTCTTTATTTTGGGCACCTCTCCACCCCAGCCACAGCCCCAGGCCATCATTTATGCAGATTTAAGTTTCCTGCACAAGCAGAGCAGCTCTGATGCTTAGGAGAGCAAGATGCAGCGTAGGACAGGTGCCAATGCATAGTACTGCCAGGCCTCCCGCTCCATCCAAGCCCTCTATCCCTTGGGGAGAAGGGTTGTGTTCTCAGCCTCTCTCCTGTGCTGGACGATGGGGCAAGGTTTGCATGCAAACAGCTCTGCACTTTTCCCTAGTGTGCCTCTGTGCCAGTGTGCTTAGATAAGGGAGCATCATGTGTGTGCGTGCATGCACACATGTACACACAATGCACACGTGGCTGATATATCGGCAGGGTGTGGATGTGGGTGAGTCCGTATCTGTGCTGCATGCATGAATAGTGTGGGGAGGGGGGTGTAGGCATGAACTGCCTCATTCCTCTACATGTTGCGTAAATGGCAAGCTGATGAAGTCCTTAGCAGAGGCAGCATCTTCTGTGTTGACCCTTTCTATGTGGGTCTGAAGTTATGCAGGGATTCACATGAGACATGATGGATGCACGTGCTCGGAACACTTACTGTTGTTTAAATTACTTTTAAGGATTCACTGCATGTAGCAGGATGGACCCCTGCTCCTGCCCCGAAGGGATTAAAAACAACCCTGGGAAGGGGCTGTGGCTGGAGAAAGCAGCTTTTAGGCTGGGCTGATTGGGGGAAGTGGCTGCAGCTGGGGCCATGCCCCAAACTGAGCAACAGGGCCTTGTAGGAAAGCCAGGGAAGCAAGAAGTCCAGTGAATCAGCTTCTGCCTGTAGAGGGAGATGGGCCTAGCTGCTGGGAACTAGAGACAAGGTACTTGAGTGAAGCAGAGCTGGGGAAAGGCAGAGAAGCTGGGGAGCTGTAGCCTGGAAAGCCCCAGGCTGTGGCCTAGCATTGGGCTAACAGGTACTGGGGGTTGCAGAGGGCAGCCCAGGGATAGGCCAAGGCAGCAGGTCCAAACCCTCCTTGCCAGTGATGAGTAGGCTGATACTGCAGCCTGCCACAGGGTGTGGGGCTAGACAATTACTGGCAGTAGCCATATACTGAGGCAAGGTGGGGATAGTGGGTGGGGGTTCCATGGGGAGGGGAGACTCTGAGAGAGAGGGGTTACTGCCAGGGAGCAGTACCCTATGTAAAAGGGCTCCAGGTCCAGGGAGGGACACAGGGGCCAAGAGGACAGGCAGATCACTGGCCTGCAGAGGGTGCTCTGGAACTGAGCTAATTCCCAGGAGTTACCAGCAGGAGGCGCTGCAGGGGTGAGTCTGCCCATCTACACTGCACTTTGCCCAACATTACCACCCTGGGAGTTGTCTTGCTCCTACTTATAAGACATGACCTGGTGTATCCAGGGATTTGTAATTGTAGACTTTGGTGTACACCGTTGGGTGCCTGCTGGCACTGGCTACTGGGTCTGTGGGCCCCCTGCAGCTTCTGGAGGTATGTAACTGGAACAAACATGGCACTGTGAAGTGATGCAGTGACTCTGTGTCTGTGACTCAAACGGGGATGCCTCCTGGGGTATACATGGGAATTTCTGTCTCAAATTGGGACAAAAAGTCTAACTCTACATTTTTCATGGAATGAAGTATTCTGAAATATTCCAGTTTGGAAACTGGAAAAGGATGCTTTTTAAAGTAAAGTGTAAAATGTTTCATTTCAATAGGGTTGAAAGAGTTTGTTTAGCCTGGCATGATCCCTCTCTCACTCACCCCTTGACTGTGCCTTACTGATTGCACTTGTACAGCACCCAGCACAAAGGGCTGTCCACCTAGGTGGGATCTGTAGGTGCTTGTGCACTACAAAACAACAGTGCCTTGTAAATTAAAGCATCTGACTAGGACTAGCTGCATGAGCACAGTGCACTCTGCACTGAATGGCAATTTACAAGCCTCATTCCATAGCAATGCCGAAAGGAACACGCTTTGCTCTGTGAGGGCTGGTCTACACTACAGGGGAGGGGATCGATCTAAGATACACAACTTCAGCTAAGTGACTAGCATAGCTGAAGTCGAAGTATCTTAGATTGAGTTACCTATCGTCCTCACAGCACGGGATCAACGTCTGCGACTCCCCCTGTCGACTCCGCTACCGCCGTTCGGGTTGGTGGAGTTCTGGAGTTGACAGGAGCACGTTCAGGGATCGATATATTGCTTCTCATCTAGACACGAAATCGATCCCCGAGAAATCGATTGCTACCCGCTGATGCAGCCAGTAGTGAAGATGTACCTTAAGTCACAAGAGATGGTGAATTCTTGCATAGTGGGTCGGTTTGTGCCCATGTCCGTTTGGTGTTTGTTTTCCCCATGTAGGAGAAGGGTGGTTGATGTCAGCCCTTTGGAGATGCATTTAACAATGTTTAATATGCTAACAATTAAATGAAAGAGAAGGTGGCCCAATAATCCCGATAATACCACCATCACCAGGGTCACTCACTGGAAAATCAAACCCTGATTAGAGCTCGTTCTGCCTACTGGTGTTAGTTACTTTCCCTTATCAGAGCAAAGACAACGACTACATGTCCAATGTGCTCTCAGAACCAGGTGGCACCAGGGTTGGGGTTCAGTCCTGGGGTCTGAGGAGGGTGAACAATGACCACTGGCCATTCAAGATTGTGGGCTTGCTAGAAATGCAGAGTTACAATCATATTAGGACATGAACTACCCCATTCTTATAGCAACAGAGGGGTAGAGGGAGAGTTGTATCTGCAGTTGCCTGTTCAGCACAAGGAAAGTCACTCCAGTTCAGCAGGCAGCTCAGAGCAGATGTACCTCCAGAGAGGTATGTTGATGAGGCTTTCCGGGACACTGTAGAATTGTCCCACCTCCGGTCAGACAGCCCCTGCGCTGTTGAGGAGGATGAAAGGCCCAGGGAAACAGAGCAGTTAATGGGAACAGAGGGAAACCTTCCCATAGTTGGGACCCTCCTCCCAGATGGTGCTGGGGTTGCCTCTCACACTGAGGTTGCCTCTCCCGGGGAGGGAACTCCAGTTGCTAGGAAAAGACAGGTGTTAGTAATGGGAGATTCGATCATTAGAAACGTAAATAGCTGGGTTTGTGATGACTGGGAGAACCGTAGGGTGACTTGCCTGCCTGGTGCGAAGGTTGCGGATCTCTCGAGGCATCTAGACAGACTTATGTGTAGTGCTGGGGAGGAGCCGGTGGTCGTGGTACATGTAGGTACCAATGACATAGGGAAGGATAGGAGAGACGTCCTGGAGGTCAAATTTAGGCTGCTAGGTAAGAGACTAAAATCCAGGACCTCTATGGTGGCATTCTTATAAATGCTCCCAGTTCCATGCGCAGGGCCAGGTAGGCAGGCAGAGCTTCAGAGTCTCAATGCCTGGATGAGACGATGGTATAGAGAGGAGGGGTTTACATTCATTAGGAACTGGAGAAACTTTTGGGATGGGGGGGAGCCTATACAGGAGAGATGGGCTCCATCTAAACCAAAGTGGAAGCAGACTGCTGGCACTAAACATTATAAAGGTTGTAGAGCAGTTTTTAAACTAGGAGATGGGGGAAAGCCAACTGCTGCAGAGGAGCATGTGGATCGGATACAGTCTTCTCTTAGGGGAGAGTCTGATGATAGGGAATCTCCAGGTTATAGTCAGGAGCAGAGGACAGAAGAGGATAATGTAAGGGCCGGATCAGATGATAAACAGTCACATAAAAAAGAATCTGGCACATCAGAAAAGGGCAGACAAATAAACAGTGACAAGTTTTTAAAGTGCATGTACACAAATGCTAGAAGTCTAAATAATAAGATGGGTGAACTAGAGTGCCTTGCGATAAAGGCATCACAGAAACCTGGTGGACTCAGAGCAGTCAGTGGGACACAATCATTCTGGTACAAAATATATCGGAAGGACAGAACGGGTCGTGTGTGGGGGGGGGGGGCGGGGAGTGGCACTATATGTGAAAGAAAATGTAGAATCAAATGAAGTAAAAATCTTAAGCGAATCTACATGTTCCATAGAATCTCTATGGATAGTACTTTCATGCTCTAATAAGAATATAACGTTAGGGATCTATAATCGACCACCTGACCAGGACAGTGACAGTGATGATGAAATGCTAAGGGAAATTAGAGAGGCTATCAAAATTAAGAACCCAATAATAGTGGGGGATTTCAATTATCCCCATATTGACTGGGAACATTTCACTTCAGGACAAAATGCAGAGATAAAATTTCTCGATACCTTAAATGATTGCTTCATGGAGCAGCTGGTACGGGAACCCACAAGGGGAGAGGCAACTCTAGATTATTCCTGAGTGGAGCGCAGGAGCTGGTCCAAGAGGTAACTATAACAGGACTGCTTGGAAATAATGACCATAATACAACAGCATTCAACATCCCTGTGGGGGGAAGAACACCTCAACAGCCCAACACTATGGCATTTGATTTCAAAAGGGAGAACTATGCAAAAATGAGGGGGTTAGTTAAACAAAAGTTAAAAGGTACAGTGACTAAAGTGAAATCCCTGCAAGTTGCATGGGCCCTTTTTAAAGACACCATAATAGAGGCCCAACTTCAGTGTACACCCCAAATTAAGAAACACAGTAAAAGAACCAAAAAAGAGCCACCATGGCTTAACAACCATGTAAACGAAGCAGTGAGAGAAAAAGACTTCCTTTAAAAAGTGGAAGTCATATCCTAGTGAGGCAAATAGAAAGGAGCATAAACACTGCCAAATTAAGTGCAAGAGTGTAATAAGAAAAGCCAAAGAGGAGTTTGAAGAACAGTTAGCCAAAAACTCCAAAGGGGGTAATAAAATGTTTTTTAAGTATTTCAGAAGCAGGAAGCCTGCTAAACAACCAGTGGGGCCCCTTGACGATCGAGATACAAAAGGAGCGTTTAAAGATGATAAAGTCATTGCGGAGAAACTAAATGGATTCTTTGCTTCAGTCTTCACGGCTGAGGATGTTAGGGAGATTCCCAAACCTGAGCTGGCTTTTGTAGGTGACAAATCTGAGGAACTGTCACAGATTGAAGTGTCACTAGAGGAGGTTTTGGAATTAATTGATAAACTCAACATTAACAAGTCACCGGGACCAGATGGCATTCACCCAAGAGTTCTGAAGGAACTCAAATGTGAAGTTGCAGAACTATTAACTAAGCTTTGTAACCTGTCCTTTAAATCGGCTTTGGTACCCAATGACTGGAAGTTAGCTAATGTAACGCCAATATTTAAAAAAGGTTCTGGAGGTGATCCCAGAAATTACAGACTGGTAAGTCTAATGTTGGTACCTGGCAAATTAGTCAAAACAATAGTTAAGAATAAAATTGTCAGACACATAGAAAAACATAAACTGTTGAGCAATAGTCAACATGGTTTCTGTAAAGGGAAATCGTGCCTTACTAATCTATTAGAGTTCTTTGAAGGGGTCAACAAACATGTGGACAAGGGGGATCCAGTGGACATAGTGTACTTAGATTTCCAGAAAGCCTTTGACAAGGTCCCTCACCAAAGGCTCTTATGTAAATAAAGCTGTCATGGGATAAAAGGGAAGGTCCTTTTATGGACTGAGAAATGGTTAAAAGACAGGGAACGAAGGGTAGGAATTAATGGTAAATTCTCAGAATGGAGAGGGGTAACTAGTGGTGTTCCCCAAGGGTCAGTCCTCGGACCAATCCTTTTCAATTTATTCATAAATGATCTGGAGAAAGGGGTAAACAGTGAGGTAGCAAAGTTTGCAGATGATACTAAACTGCTCAAGATAGTTAAGACCAAAGCAAATTGTGAAGAACTTCAAAAAGATCTCACAAAACTAAGTGATTGGGCAACAAAATGGCAAATGAAATTTAATGTGGATAAATGTAAAGTAATGCACATTGGAAAAAATAACCCCAACTATGCATACAATATGATGGGAGCTAATTTAGCTACAACGAGTCAGGAAAAAGATCTTGGTGTCATCGTGGATAGTTCTCTGAAGATGACCATGCAGTGCGCAGAGGCGGTCAAAAAAGCAAACAGGATGTTAGGAATCAGTAAGAAGGAGATAGAGAATAAGACTGAGAATATATTATTGCCCTTATATAAATCCATGGTACGCCCACATCTCGAATACTGTGTACAGATGTGGTCTCCTCATCTCAAAAAAGATATACTGGCATTAGAAAAGGTTCAGAAAAGGGCAACTAAAATGATTAGGGGTTTGGGGAGGGTCCCATATGAGGAAAGATTAAAGAGTCTAGGACTCTTCAGCTTGGAAAAGAAGAGACTAAGAGGGGATATGATAGAGGTATATAAAAACATGAGTGATGTGGAGAAAGTGGATAAGTGTAACCCTTCTGCCCCTCTGAGTTGGCAGCAACAAGGGCCAGGTTCAGTATCCAGGGGTTCCGTTTCAATAACACAATGCATAACCGGCTCGAGCCCCCACCCAGTGACCTGGGACACTTACATACCACACCCCCTGGGCGCCTTTAGGAGGCAATACTTCCCCTCTCACAAGCACAGAGTATGAGTGTAGCAAAATCCTTTTGCTAAAGGAAGGAAACAGTGCAGCATCCCATTGGAGAAACACCACAAACACGATTATAACACAAACCATAAGCAAAAATCCACCTCCAAGTATGTTTGGTAATGTCCTTTCCCCTTAGGGTCTTAAGCCCAATCACCCCAAAGTCCAACAACCCGAAAGTCTCTGGTCAGTGCCACCCCAGAATTCAAAGGTTTATCTGCAGAGTTTTATCCTCCTAGCCTGGGTGGAAATGGGGGCTGGGGGAGAATCCACACAAGGTGTTAAGGGGCACCTTACGTGGGCCAGAGCCAATTGCTCCGCCTCTCCGTGGAGTTCTGCTGCAGCCTTCACTACGACCAGCTCTACTACACCAGCTGTGCCGCTCCTCCAGCCATCCCTGCAAACCGCTTCACTCCACTCTCTGTTCCATGGGCTGCTCCAACATGCTGCAAACTGCTCCACTCTGCCAGCCACTTAACAATAGCTCTTCAGGCTCCCCCACTAGTTAACACAGCACTCAGCTCAGCTCAGCATAGAGGAGCCCTGGTGCTGGTGCACCATTGGCCCAACATGAATTCAGCTCAGCAGTCTCTAGATGGACTCATAATGGAAACAAAATTAGCTCTACTCTTTAACAGTGAAGAGAGGAGGATGTGCAGTTGGTGTTCCAGTCCCTCAAAAGGGGCCCATACCATCAGGTACACACACCAGCCCCCAACCTCTCTCAATTCACTGGGTTTTGGAATCCTTGTCTAGCAAGTGTCACTAAATTTATATTGAGACATCTCTGTCATAAAGCAGTCTCGTAGTTCCTCATTCACATAATCAGGTGGCAACACTTTATTTATCCTGCCCCAATAACAAAGAAATTGGGGATCCCTGAGCTGTCAAAATAACCATCCCAGGCTGCCTTGGGCTATGCTGGGTGTGCCCATGCAAATACCTGAGATTTCACACTTCCTGAAACTCTTTTCACACTTCCCATAATTCACCACCAGATGTCAGGGTAGAGCTCATCCTGACTCTGCTTACATCGGGAAAAGTTATTTACTTATTCCCATAATACAAGAACTAGGGGTCACCAAATGAAATTAATAGGCAGCAGGTTTAAAACAAATAAAAGAAAGTTCTTCTTCACGCAGGGCAGTGTCAACCTGTGGAACTACTTACCTGAGGAGGTTGTGAAGGCTGGACTATAACAGTGTTTAAAAGGGAACTGGATAAATTCACGGTGGCTAAGTCCATTAATGGCTATTAGCCAGGATGGGCAAGGAATGGTGTCCTTAGCCTCTGTTTGTCAGATGGTAGAGATGGATGGCAGGAGAGAGATCACTTGATCATTGCCTGTTAGCTTCACTCCCTCTGGGGCACCTGGCATTGGCCACTGTCGGTAGACAGGATACTGGGCTAGATGGACCTTTGGTCTGACCTGGTACGGCTGTTCTTATGTACTTTTCAGGTCTGTCTAGCTAGGTCCTTCTGTGGCCTGTCGCGGGGTGGTTACCCACTCCTGCCCTGAGGGGTTTAAAAAGTGGCCTGGGAGGGCTTGTAAGCTGCAGCTCTAAAAGCTGGGCTGATTGGGGAAGCAGCCACTGGTGGACCACATCCTAATCAGGCCACAGCTGGCCTGTATAAAAGGCCAGTGAAGCTAGGCGCCTGGTCAGTCTCCCACACTCTTGTATCTAAAACTGTATCACACCCTGTCACTCTTGTATCTAAAACTAGAAATATGAAATATGGGTATGACTACACTTGCAGGTGTGCAGCACTGGGTGTTACAGCTGTCTTCGTACAGCTGAGTAGGGAAAGCGCTGCAGTGTGGCCGCGCTGCAGTGTGGCCACACTGACAGCTACCAGCGCTGCAGTGTGGCCACATTTGCAGCAGTGTTGGAAGTGGTGCATTATGGGCAGCTATCCCACAGAGCATCTTGTCCCATTTTGGCACCATGGGTTGTGGGAAGGGGACGGAAGGGTGCGGGTCATTCCGCTTCCTGTCCCAACGCCCCGTGATGCATCACTTCACATCCCAGCAGTCACTGTTTTTCCGTCCATGTTTGGCGCCATTGTGACTCTCCCAATGGTTTCTGTGCAGGGCGATTTCTGTGGGAAATGGAGCCTGAACTGCTGAGGAGTATGCTGATGAGTCTCACCAGCACATCACATTTGGCAGTTGAGCTATTCCTTCAGCTCCAAAGTGACAGTGAGGAGTCCGACGATGATATCGAGTCGCCTGACGTGTATGACACTAAATTGCTTGTGGCATTCACAGAAATGCTCAGTACCGTGGAACGCCGCTTTTGGGCTTGGGAAACTGATACTGTTGCAAAAAAAGCAAACGTGATTCTGGGATGCATTAACAGGTGTGTTGTAAACAAGACACGAGAAGTCATTCTTCCGCTTTACTCTGCGCTGGTTAGGCCTCAACTGGAGTATTGTGTCCAGTTCTGGGCACCGCATTTCAAGAAAGATGTGGAGAAATTGGAGAGGGTCCAGAGAAGAGCAACAAGAATGATTAAAGGTCTTGAGAACATGACCTATGAAGGAAGGCTGAGGGAATTGGGTTTGTTTAGTTTGGAAAAGAGAAGACTGAGAGGGGACATGATAGCAGTTTTCAGGTATCTAAAAGGGTGTCATCAGGAGGAGGGAGAAAACTTGTTCACCTTAGCCTCCAATGATAGAACAAGAAGCAATGGGCTTAAACTGCAGCAAGGGAGATTTAGGTTGGACATTAGGAAAAAGTTCCTAACTGTCAGGGTAGTTAAACACTGGAATAGATTGCCTAGGGAAGTTGTGGAATCTCCATCTCTGGAGATATTTAAGAGTAGGTTAGATAAATGTCTATTAGGGATGGTCTAGACAGTATTTGGTCCTGCCATGAGGGCAGGGGACTGGACTCGATGACCTCTCGAGGTCCCTTCTAGTCCTAGAGTCTATGAGTCTATAAACAAGCACTGAGTGGGGGGATCACATCATCATGGAAGTCTGGGATGACGAGCAGTGGCTGCAGAACTTTCGGATCAGAAAAGCCACTTTCATGGGATTGTGTGCTGAGCTCGCCCCCACCCTGCGGCGCAAGGACACAAGATTGAGAGCTGCCCTGCCGGTGGAGAAGCAGGTGGCTATTGCAATCCAGAAGCTGGCAACTCCAGACAGCTACCATCGGTCACGAACCAGTTTGGAGTGAGAAAGTCGACCATTGGAATTGTGTTGATGCAAGTTTGCAGACCATTAATCGCGTCCTGCTAAGAAGAACCGTGACTCTGGGGAACGTGCAGGACATTGTGGATGGCTTTGCACAAATGGGTTTAGATTGGACACATATTCCTATTCTAGCACCACCCCACCTAGCATCCAAGTACATTAATTGGAAGGAGTATTTCTCTATGGTTCTCCAGGCGCTTGTGGATCACCGTGGGCGTTTCATTGACTTAACACAGGCTGGCCTGGAAAGGTGCAGTGACCTGTTCAGGAAACTGCAGGCCAGGACTTTTTTCCCAGACCGGAAGATCACAGTAGGGGACGTTGAAATGCCCATTGTGATCCTTGGAAACCCCGCTTACCCGTTAATGCCTTGGCTCATGAAACCGTATACAGGGAAGCTTGACAGGAGCAAGGACCGGTTCAACTACAGGCTGAACTGGTGCCGAATGACTGTGGAGTGTGCTTTTGGCTGTTTAAAAGGGCTCTGGCGATCTCTGTATGGGAAGCTAGACTTGGGGGAAAGCAGCATCCCTGCGGTTATATCTGCTTGCTGTACCCTCCATAATATTTGTGAAGGGAAGGGTGAAACATTCAGTCAGGAATGGACCTCTGAGGTTCAACGCCTGGAGGCTGAATTTGCACAGCCAGAGAGCAGGGCTACTAGAGAGGCCCAGCACAGGGCTACAAGGATTAGGGATGCCTTGAGGGAGGAATTTGAGGTTGAAAACCAACAGTATTGTTTGGTGCCTTGCACTGGAGTGAAGTGCAGTGGTTACAATGTTAGTAGGAATCTGTTTTTCCTAAAATGATTTGCAGTGCCTGTTTCTTTCCTGGGCTATGGTATCTTTCACTTTCTGCAATAATAAAAGACTGTTTTCAAAGCCAAGAATTCATTTATTGAAAAGAAAATAACTTTCTTGACAGACACACAACATTTTGGGAACCTAAAAGGGCAGGGGGGTGGAGTGGTGAACTGTACAGTCACAGGTTTGAATATGTCCTGTCTGGAGTGCTGTGCAATGACTGCTGCACTTCAATGAAAATACTGCATGGTGATGGTGGTTGAGTGCAGAGGGTAAGGGTCGTAGTTCTCAGGGCTGGTTGGTGAACGTACAGGTGTTGGGGGCAGCTGGTGGTGGTAAGAACCTGGATGCTGGGGAAGGGGGTTTGGAGCTGACATTGGGGCACAAGGTAAAGAGCTTTGGGACGAGGGGGCTGGCATGGTAGTGCTCTGCCTGCATGGCTACGAGTGACTGGATAGAGTCCGCTTGGCGTGCCAGCATGCTTATCAGCTGCTTTGTGCTTTTCTTCTTAGCCGCTGTGTTTCTCTGGCAGATCCTGCTTTCCCTTTTCCTCCAGTCCTGCAGTTTTTTACTCTCTCTGGCAGAGTGATCCATAACTGCTTTCAGCATGTCTTTGCTTTTTTGCGGCTTCTTCCTGAGGTTTTGTAGCCTCTGAGCAGTCGATGATACCGGCACTCGGGTAGTCAAGGACACTTTTCAAAAGGCAAAAATGGCAACAATTAACAGAGGCAGCATTGTTTATAATCTCACCCAGATAGTTATTCCCACAGAGTGAAGGAGTTTACAGTCTTCACTTTAACATACTTTTCCCATACCAAACAGAGCGCACATAACCCACAGGAGCCACGAAATGGTGAGTAAGGGGGACTGATTGCTTCAGGGATGTGCAGGGGTTTCTGTGCGTTGGGGAAAGCAAACTGCTGCAGGGGGCATCTACACTGAACAGTCTCCCAACATTTTCCACAGGAGTTAATCCTGGAAGATATCTCGCTGTTGTGGGTCACCTGGGAAGAGCGGGAGGGTCTTCTACAGCAATGCGGATTCCGCCCTGGCCCCTATGCAGCTTGCCTGTGTGCAGCAATGGTCCCCCCACCCCTCGCGGCACAGTGGCGCGGACGCGTTAGCCTGACTGGGACAAGGACCACAGTGGCTCTCCCTATAAACTTGCAGAAGCGCATTGCCCACGCTCTGGCTGAAACTTTTGAAGAGATTACCAAGGCCGATTACCGCGACGTGATAGGCAACATCAATGGGCTAGTCCACATCTAGGCATGAATGCATGCAGCCCTAACCCCCGCTCCTCTCTTGAAACATTTCCATCCTGAAAATAAAAGCCGCTTACCAGTAACCCGCTCCTCTGCTTGTCCTTCACCAAGTACTGGCTGCTGCGACTGGCTACCTTCCTCCTAGCTTGAGAAGGGCTCCTGGCTGCATGCCTCCTGGGACTCCGGGGTGTCTCCCCCCACCCCAGTACCCTAGGTCTCGGTTTCCTCCCCCCCTTCTCCTTTCCCCTACCCTCCCCCCCCCGCTCTGAAGTGTCCATCGTGGTTGTTGGATTGGCAGTGGGGTCACCCCCAAGTATCGCGTCCAGCTCCTTGTAAAAATGGCAGGTCGTGGGGGCAGCGCTGGAGCGGCGGTTTCCCTCACGGGCTTTGCAATAGGCACTCCGCAGCTCCTTCACTTTAACCCTGCACTGCACCGCGTCCTGGTCATGGCCCCTTTCCAGCATGGCCCTTGAGATCTGCCCATAGGTATCGTAATTCCTACAGCTGGAGCGCAGCTGTGACTGCACAGCTTCCTCACCCCAAACACTGATGAGGTCCAGCAACTTGCCATTGCACCATGCTGGGGCTCGTTTGACACGTGGAGGCATGGTCACCTGGAAAGATTCACTGATTGCACTCCACACCTGGCTGAGCAAACAGGAAGGGGATTTTTAAAATTCCCGGGGCATTTAAAGGGGGGTCACCTGAGGCCAGGGCAGTAGAGTGCGAACTGATAAGCAGACTGGCTGAGCAGGCATTCTGGGATACCTCCGAATACCTCTGGAGGCCAATTACAGTGCTTTTGGTGGCCACACTGGCGGAGCAGCGCTGCATCACCAGCGCTGCAATCGTTATACCCCAGGCAGAGAAGGAGTACAGCCAGCGCTGCAGCCAGGGAGATGCAGCGCTGTATGTGCCTTGCATGTGTGGACGGTGAGTAAGTTGCAGCGCTGTAAACCCACCACCAGCGCTGCAACTCTCCAGTGTAGTCAAGCCCTATAACTCTGAGGTCCCATTGTAGTTATGCTAAGTGTGGGCCGTTAATGGTGGTTTGGAATCTTGATGGCTCCCATTAACCAGGACAATTGACTGCAGATGGGTGTGTTTTATCTGTAAGTCTTCCTGTGTACTGTGTGCTGGCAAGTGGGTAATGAAGTCTTGCAGTGACTGATCATGTCACCTGAACTGGAATCCATCTTTAACCTGGTGTCTTTCCATTTAGAAGAGGTGGTGGGAACCCAGAGAAGGACAAAGGATTCCTGCCTTATGCAAAAGATATATAAAGGGGTGGGACAGAACAAAAGGGGAACCATCATGAGAAATCCCCTAGCTACCACCTGAGCTGGAACAAGGGCTGTACCAGGGGAAAGGATTGTGCCCAGACTAGGAAGGCATCAAGTCTGAGAAAGAAACTTATTGAAACATCTCTGAGGGTGAGATTTTGTCTGTATTCAGTTTTATTACTGGATTAGGCTTAGACTTGCATATTTTATTTTATTTTGCTTGGTAATTCACTTTGTTCTCTCTGCTATTACTTGGAACCACTTAAATCCTACTTTCTGTATTTAATAAAATCACTTTTTACTTATTAATTAACCCAGAGTATATATTAATACCGGGGGGAGAGGGGGCAAACAGCTGCGCATATCTCTCTATCAGCGTTATAGAGGGTGAACAATTTGAGTTTACCCTGTATAAAGTTTATACAGGATAAAACAGATTTATTTGGGGTTTGGACCCCATTGGGAGTTGGGCATCTGAGTATTAAAGACAGGAACACTTCTTAAGTTGCTTTCAGTTAAGTCTGCAGCTTTGGGGCATGTGGTTCAGACCATGGGTCTGTGTTGGAGCAGACGGGCATGTCTGGCTCAGCAAGATGGTGCTGGACTCCCAGGCTGGCAGGAAAAGCAAGGCAGAAGTAGTCTTGTCACATCAGTTGGCAGCCCCAAGGGGGTTTCTGTGATCCAACCCATGACACAAAGGTTTTGTTTTAGTAAATCTAGAACATTGTGTTTCAATTTACCTTATTTTCATTTATCTTTTTTAGTGAAAATGTACCATCCCTTCAAAACAGAAAGTTAGTTTGACTCAAAAAGCTGAAACTTACTGGGTCTACAGTTTTGAAATTGTTTTAGCCAAAAATGTTTCAAGTTGAGTGTGACGTTGCACTCCTTATGCTTTATAAAAATATGTTTATAAGTGTGAATATGATGTAATTGGAATATGCTTTATGTGAAAGGTCTCTTATAAGGTATCATTACAAAGCTTATGATCTACTGAGTGTATTCATCCCATTTGTTTGTATGTATTATCTCTATGTCTGGAGTTAGGAGAATAAGATATAAACTTGTATTACTGATGTAAACATGTGAAATGGAAGCCATTAAGGGTGCTTCAGAATCAATCATCTGTAAATGGCTCTGTTTATTTGTAAACCTTCAGGAGTAAGTGCCGGGCAGCCCTGGAAGAATGGAGACTGGAGGTCTCACAGGACATATAACCATGTCACGTGGTACTGGAATCCATCTTAAACCTAGTGCTTTTCCATTTAGAAGGAGGGGTGGGGACCCAGAGAGACAAAAGGCAAGGATTGGGCTCAGACTAGGAAGGTGTCTAGTCTGTGAAAGAAGCTTATTGGAACATCTCTGAGGGTGAGATTTACCTGTACTCAGTTTCTTAATGTATTAGGCTTAGACTTGCAGGTTTTGTTTTATTTTGCTTGGTAATTTACTTTGTTCTGTCTTATTACTTGAAACCACTTAAATCCTACTTTTTATACTTAATAACATCACTTTTGTTTAATTAACCCAGAGTAAATGATTAATACCTGGGGGAGCAAACAACTGTCCATCTCTCTCTATCAGTGTTATAGAGGGCGAACAATTTATGAGTTTACCCACCCTGTATATGCTTTATACGGAGTAAAACGGATTTATTTGGGGTTTGGATCCCATTGGGAACTGGATGTCTGGGTGCTGGAGACAGGAGTACTTGCTGAACTGTTTTCAGTTAAGTCTGCAGCTTTGGGGACATGGTTCAGACCCTAGGTCTGTGATGCAGCAGGCTGGCGTGTCTGGCTCAACAAGGCAGGGTTCTGGAGTCCCAAGCTGGCAGGGGAAATGGGCTCAGAGGTAGTCTCAGCACATCAGGTGACAGTCCCAAGGGGTTCTCTGTGACTGAACCTGTCACAGTGAGTGTTCCATTAAACCCAACACTGTTTCACAAACAGTTTCTGTTTTGATCAATTGGCATTTTCCAACAACAAAAGTTGAATTGGAAAATTCCTGACCAGCTCTACCCAGGAGCACTGAGTCCCAGTCCAGCACATTAATGAAAAAGCCCATTCATTCATTCCCATGGAAGTCCCCTATTCGGAGGCCTTATGCGGGCTGCCGAGCCTTGGGCTGGTGGAGTTGACATGCCCAATGCCTATTTATCACTTCCAGCCCATGTTAAAAGTTGAGTTGCACTGGGCGAATTTAACCCAAATGGCATAGGAAGCAGGTCCTGTCCTGAACGAATTTTGGCCCCATTTGCCTCCTCTGCAGCAAACCCCTCCCCAAGGGAATACAGCAGGTGGAACAGACAGTTATTTACCTGGGGAGACAGATGTGGTTTTGTTTCTAAATTCAGTCCCTAATCACTGACAGCTGTTGAATCACGTGGACAGTTCATCTTGTATAAACCCACACCATTCTTGTGCCCAGCTCAGCCTGGCACCATGAAGATCATCTTGTTCACTCTTCTGCTGAGTGCCACAGGTAACTGCTCTCCTTATTAGCCTCTCCTTTCTCTTGTTCTAACTCCCCCAGGCTAATCTCCATCCGTCCCCTTTGCTTGCAGCAGCCTCACAGCTGGAGGATGATGATAAGATAATAGGTGGCTATGAGTGCTCGCCCCATTCCCAGCCCTGGCAGGTCTATTTCACATATAGCTTAGACTACCGCTGGTGTGGGGGGTCACTCATCAATGAGTGGTGGATCATCTCAGCAGCTCATTGCTACAAAAGGTGAGTAGACGGGTGCATCAGTAGAGCAGTTTGGGAGGATTCATCCCTGTCCTAGCACAAGGCACAGGCCCCTTTGGGTAGGAAGCAAGTTATCAGTGGGACCCAGGCCCCCACATAACACCCACAAGGCCTAAGTTGTATTTCCCAAGCAACTGAATTATGGGAAACACTGTGGTGCAGTTGCAAAAAAGGCTAATATAATTCTAGGGTGTATTAGCAGTAGTGTTGCATGTCAGACAAAGGAACCGGATAGGCCTCAGCTGATGTCATGGCCCAAAGCTGGGTGTTGCACTTTAGGAAAGATGTAGACAAGCTGGAGAGAGTCCAGAGGATCAAAGGACTTCTGAGGAGAGGCTAGAACAACTGGGCATGTTTAGGTTTGAGAAAAGAAGCCTAAGGGAGGCGCCTGATAACAAAAAGGGGTGTTATAAAGAAGCCAGTGATCAGTTGTTCTCCCTGTCCCGCTGAAGGTAGGACAAGGAGCAATGGGTGTAATCAGCAGCAAGGCAGATTTATCTTAGATATTATGAAAACCTTCTAACTCTCAGGGTAGTTAGGCACTGGAACAGACTCCAAGGGGGAGTGTGGGGTCCCCATCAATGGAAGGTTTAAGAACAGGCTGAACAAACACAAGTCAGGGCTGGTTTCGGGTTACTTGATCTTGCCTCAGTGCAAGAGGCTGGATGTGATGACTTCTCAAGGTCTCTTCCAACCCAGCATTTCTGTGACTCTGTGGCTGTTCCCTGCAGGCCCAGCACCCTGGTGGCTCATCTCGGGGAGCATGACACCAGTGCAGACGAGGGCACTGAGCAGCATATCCAGGTGGCCAAAGCCATCCAGTTCCCCCAGTACAACCAATACAACACGGATAATGACATCATGCTGGTGAAGCTAGCCCAACCGGCCCGGTTCAGTGCCTACGTGCAGCCCATTCCCATCTCCAGGAGCTGCCCTGTGGCAGGGATGGAGTACCTGGTCTCTGGCTGGGGGAACATCCTCACATCTGGGGGTAAGTTATAGTGGAGACAACTTCAGCTCAGGGAGTATCTGCAAGGGAGAAGGGGTCATCAGCAATAATCCTGACTTACATCAACTCCAATGGGGTTACTCCTGATTTACACCAGCATGGGTGATGGGGAATCAGGCCCCATATGATGGGTGCTTCCCTGCATTGAATAGTCTGTGGCATTAGATCTCCATTTCTCCCCATTCTCTCTCCTCCCCAGTTCAGTACCCAGATGTCCTATAATGTCTGAATGTGCCCATCCTCTCTGACTCTGCCTGCCGTGCCGTCTACCCCGGTCGCATCACCAAGAACATGTTCTGTGCTGGCTACATAGAGGGGGGCAAGGACTCTTGCCAGGTGTGGAGGGAGCATCTGGTTCGGTTTGTGGTGTGTGGGGAGGTTGTCTTTCATTCAACTGCCCTGGGGTTCAAAGCAAATGCTGTTTCCTCAGTACGTGGCAAGCAATCACCGTGCTTGGGTTTTGCAAGTACAAGGACAATGAGCTCTAGACATGTGTCCTAAGGATGTCAGGATTGGATGATCATGATGTCATTGGCATCATTATAGGATGCACTGCATGTTTCTGGAATATTTCCTCTCAGTGGAGTCAGGAGTCTCTGTGTGCGTGTTCATGTGTGCAGAGGCATAGGGGCGGGTTTGTGCAGAGAGGTGTATATGTCAAGGGGTTTGTACACATTACTATTTACAGAAGGCGGTGTGTGTAAGTGTGTGTGCACAGGGGTGTCTGTGTGTTAGTATACATATGTGTATTACTAGCGCCTGCAGAAGGGGGTGTTAGTGCATGCACAGGGATGTGTATGTGCATGAATATACACAGGAGGTTACGTCCGTTCCAAAGAGGACATCTCACCCCAGCTTGCAGCTCTGCAGGAGAGGTCACGATCACTTGCTAGACAATAAATCCACATCAACAGTAATGTCAGACCTAGGCAAAGCAAGTCCTGAAATTCTGCTCCCGGCCAGGGCCTAGGCACCAAAGAACTCCGACGAACCCCCTAATGTACACAAACCCTGGGCTGTGCATGGGCCCCTGTGCCTCGGGCAAGTTGATTCAGTCTCCTGAGTTGCTTTGACCTTGTCGATTCCTGTGACGTGGTCTGGCAATTCCCACCCTAGCACTTTTCTGGTTCTGGGATGTGTGAGGGAGAAGGATGTGGGACCTGGGCTGGTCTGGTCTTCCCTCTGTTACCAACATCCGCTGGACCTGGGCTGACAGCCATGTCCAGCCCTAGGTGGTGACTCCTAGTCGCTTGGGCACAGTTCTCTTGCCAGATTCTAATGAGATGTAGGGGGGAAACGTTTTGGCCTGAGGTCACATTGGGGGTGCAAAGCTGTATGGAGGGCTGTGTAGGGAAGGCTGTGCCTCCTCAAACAGCCTGGCCCCTGCCCCCATCCGCCCCTCCCACTTCCTGTCCCCGACCCAGCCAACCCCCCTGCTCCCAGTCCCCTGACTGCCCCCCGACCTCTAATCACACTCCCACCCCCTGACAGGCCCCCTGGGACTCCCACGCTTATCCAACTCCCACCCCGTTCTCCATCCCTGGCCCCTGACCACCTCTCCCCCAACCCCCCCAGTGCTGGCCCCCTGACCATGCTGCTCAGAACAGCATGTCTGGCAGGAGCCAGACATGCTGCCACACCGCTCTCCAGGAGCGTGTAATTCTGCCACCCAGAGCACGGCCTGCATGGCAGCATAGCAGGGGGGACAGCAGGGGAGGAGCCGGTGGTAGCCTCCCCAGCCAGGAGCTCAGGGGCTGGGCAAGATGGTCCCATGGGCTGGATGTGGCCCTTGTCCATAGTTTTCCCACCTCTGTTCTAATGCCATGCCTGCACAACTCTTGGTTTCCTGCAGGGAGACTCCGGTGGGCCAGTGGTCTATAATGGAGAGCTGATGGGGGTGGTGTCCTGGGGCATAGGGTGTGCCCAGAAGAACTACCCTGGCGTCTATACCACAGCGTGTAACTACGTATCCTGGATTGAGGAGGTCATTGCCAACAACTGACATGCGCTCCCCATCCCACTTTGCCTGCTGCCTGGATAAAAGTGATTGAAACCTTCTCAGTAAAACAGGGGGGCTGCCGTGACAGCAAGAAACCCAGTAGGGAAGACCTAAAATGCTTATGAGAGGAGCATCAAATGTGGCTATGAAATCCCAACTCATCAGTAAAACTCAGTTCCTACATCCTGCTGAATTCTTGGCATTTTTAGCTCAGATCAGCACTTGCATTCCACACTGGTATTGTTATAATTAGATGAATATTATGGTAGCAAGCGGATGCCTCAGGAGGTGCCTGCTGGGCTTGGTGTTGCACAGACACCCCCAGCCAGAACTGACAACGCCAGGTCCCCATTCTATAGCTGGGGAATTGAGATTCAGGGACTTGCCCTAAGGGGGTCTGAGCTGTGAATTGGCTGCAGGTAGCTGTAGTTCCAGCAGATGCCCCTGCTGCATTAAATCAGAGACTATCAGAGTTGGAAGGGACCTCAGGAGGTCATTTATTCTAGTCCAATGTCCTGCTCAGAGCAGGACCAATTCCCAGACAGATTTTTACCCCAGTTCCCTCAATGCCTCCTCAAGGATTGAGCTCACGACCCTGGATATAGCAGGCCAATGCTCAAACCACTGAGCTCTCCCTCCCCCCAAAGGTCATTGAGTCCTGCCATCATTAGCAGGACCAACTATTGATTTTTGCCCCAGATCCCTAAGTTGTATGGGTTTGAGTGGGGTGAGGGGCTAGGACTCATGGGGAACACCCTAGGAGGCTGGCAATATATAGCATGTCCCTAATGTGCAAGTCACTGAGCATCTCATCCACTTCAGGAATGCCTTCGCCTGGGTTCTACCATGACTCCTGGGTTCTAGCCCCAGCTTCCTCAAGGAGTCACCAGCTCTTCTTTGCAGAAGTGTTGTAAAAGTGTTTTACAAATAGCAGTCACCACGGATGGCAACTGGGCACAGGTGCATTCAAGAGGGGGGTGTGTGGAGGAGGGGAGCCTCCCTGGTGGAGGCGTGAAGTCCTATATCACAGAACTGCAGCAGCTGTGAAAGATGGCCTTCCTCCAGCTAGGGCTCCTGGCTGAGTGCTCCATAAGTATTCCCATGCAGATTGTGAGCTCTCACGGCAGGAACTACCTTGTTATCTTACAGCAGGGGCTGGCATAGCAGGGCCTTGTCCCCAGGCTAAGGCTTCTTGGCCCTACTGCAAAGCACCTGAAAATAAATGGCTCTGTGGCCATGCAAGGTGTCCTATGAACTCGTGGATATTGCAGTTCCCAGTCTGCATTTCTCCCTTGTCCGTAAGTATGGCCCAACAAGTCTAGGGGAGCCCGAGTGGCTGCATAGGTGCATCCGAATCTGAACATGTTAGTTATGCTAACCCTAACCCCCAGACCCTCCACCGACGGGAATTCCACCTTCTCCTTCTGCAACGAGACAGAATCCTCCCTCTCTCCCACTCACATCTCATCCACACCCTGTTTGAGTCACACACTAGCCTCTCAGCTTGTCTCCACTGCAGCTTCCCCCTAATCCTCTACCCCGCTCCATCCTCTGTGGGATCAAAGACAGTAGAAGGGCTGTGGCGATTGGGAGGCATCAGAGAGGCTGGGCAGGTTGGGTTTATTCCATGGAGAAGCTCCCAGAAGATGGTGACCTTGGTGCAGGCCCCCATTTGGCACTCCTCTGTAACTCTGAGAAACCAGCCAGCTGCCACATGACCTCATCCTGGGGTGAAACAGCTGAGGGGTTACTTCCCTCTGTGCTCTCATGCACTGACCTCAGAGTCAGACCCAGCACTCGCTACATTTGTGGGAGGGGACACCAGCCTGAGAATCCCAGCAGGGCTGGGTTCTTTCCCCTGATTGGTGAGAGGGAGACAGGCAACCTGGCTGGGAGCAGCCAGCTAGTGTGGGGGAAGCACAGGGATGAGGAAATACCCAGAGACCATGATCAGCTCTGCACCCCTCAACACAACCCCCTCAAGCATCCACAGACCTCACATGCAACAGCAACACATGCTGCAGGTCGACCCTGCTGGTGGAGCTCATGGAACTAGGGCACCAGGAGGGCACCTGCAGATCCAGCACCTCTGCCCCTCACGCCCATGTGAGAGCATGGTGAGCCTCCCCTCAACAGTGATTGGCCCCACTGTCAGCCCCAGGATTTGGCAGGGCCACAGGCCGGGGTAACCAAGGCCTAGGGTCTCAGGTTATTGGCAGACACAGAGGGAGCAGGGTTAGCAACTGGCCACCACAATAAACAGAGGGAGCCCTTGTGCCATAGCATATGTGGAAAACCTGGTGACCTGAGCTGGGCTGATGTGGAGCTAAGCTGTAAGCCAGCCTCTCAGAGCAAAGGCTGCTCTGCTGTTGTTTTTTAAGCCAGTGATGCAGCCCGCCAGCCTCTGACCCATCCCAGGCGCACACAAAATGCTTCAGCAACTCAGGTCAGTCTAACTTCAATACCTGGGAAGATACGGGAAGAGATGATTAGGGCATCCATTGGAAAGCCTCTATAGAATACAGGCGGGGGGCTGTAACCTGAGCCTTGCCGCTGCTGGCTGAAGCCCGTAGTCCTCAGCTCTTGCCCTGGGCGGTGGTGCTCGGGCTTTGGATTTGGCCCCGAAAGTCTAAGCCAGCCCTGGCAACCCCATTAAAACAGGGGTCCCAACCCACAGTTTGAGAACCACCGACTTAGAGCGGTGCCTTAAGCAAGAACAAAACCAGTGCAACATGTCTCATCCCCAGAATAGTACCTCTGGTAGCACAGCACCCCCATATGCCATGCCAGGGTCCTGCGGTCAGCTCTACCCAACTCATACCCACCTTGCTCCCTGCAGTACAGCACCCGTGAGTTCTGGGTGGGGGAATGTGGTCAGCTCCATGAGGAGAGAGAGAGAGAGAGAGTCCCCCCATTGAGCTCCCACCACCCCCTAGCACAGAACTGGGGCATTAGTATCAGCACTAACTGAGAGATCCCATCCCTGCTGAGGTCCTATCCCACTCCCTGAAGACAGCTGTTAAGAGGTCTCTGGAACTCCTGCCATTGTACTGCTCTTATGGTGCATATAGAGGGGTCTGGTATTAGAAGAATAAGTCTGCTAAGAATCAGAAATAAAGAGGTCAGCTGTATTTTACGGTGTTATTAATTGCCCTGTCAGTGGCTCACGTGAAAGCTGCATCTGCTGCAGATTAGTAATACACTTTCCATAACAGCTCCCCTCTAAATACCTGAGAGCCGGGGCTTGTTCTTTTCTGTCCAACAGCCTGGAGAGAAGTGTGACAATGTGGCTCGTGCTGGTGGTGGCAGGTAATTATGTCATATGCAGCAAGGCTAGCTTGTGGAGCTTGGTAGTGATGCGGGGCCAGGACATAGCTCCACACTCAGAGTGAAATTAAAGAGGTTCTAGCTAAGCCTGTTAGAATTAAACTAATATAAATTTCTGCACAAGCTACTGCATTAGTGACACAGCAGCTGAAACCTCTGCCTTTGCCTGAGGATTCCTAGATCAGTGTGAAGCATTAGTGATGGATGAAAGGCCAAGTGCTGCGGTGAATCCTGCCTCTGCCTAGCAGCAGTAGTGACATACCGATAAATGGGAACAGTGTGTTGGCCCATTTCAGCGTAAGATGGAGTCGTGTCTATCTAACTGGTGACTGTTACAGAAATAAGTCCCTATCCAGCAAACTGGGTACAAAATTTCACTCACAGGTGCAAACCCTGAATAAGGTTTTACAAATGCATGTGTCTTTGCAGGCTCAGGGGCCAATGAAATGAATCCCATAAGCCAAACTTAAGCATGTGCTAAGTCTGCACCACCTTGTCAGTGCTTGCAAGAGGTTAATGCTCCCAACAACCGACATGTTCCTTCCCCCTGCAGAGGACACAGGCCCTTTATCTTCCTAAGAATTTTATGCAAATGATGTTGGAGAGTTATTTTCAAGATTAAATTAATTTATGTATAAAATGCCTCCATGCCATTGATCACAGCACAGATTAGTGCAAAAGCCCAGGTTCTATTCACCCTATGGAATTGTCACAGAGTGTGGGGGAGTCAGGGCCCTGCCCCACTGCAATTCACTGTGACTCTCAGCCAGCCAGTAAAACAGAAGGTTGATCAGATGACAGGAACACAGTCTAAGGGTATGGCTACATTTGGAATTTCAAAGCGCTGCCCCGGCAGCGCTGCGGGAGAGCTGCCCCGGCAGCGCTTTGAAGTGTGAGTGTAGTCAGAGCGGCAGCGCTGGGAGAGAGCTCTCCCAGTGCTGCATGTAAACCACATCCCTTACGGGTGTAGCGTGCAGCACTGGGAGCCGCGCTCCCAGCGCTGCTGCCCTGGTTACACTGACGCTTTACAGCGCTGTATCTTGCAGCGCTCAGGGGGGTGTTTTTTCACACCCCAGTTGCAGCGCTGTAAAGTGTGAGGGTAGCCAAGGCCTAAGGCAGAGCTTATAGGTACAGAAAACAGGACCCCTCAGTCAGGTCCATCTTGCGAGTGGGGAGCCCTGACCCAGGTTCTGGGCTCCCTCTGTTTTCCCAGTCAGCTCCAACCTGAAACTCCCTCCAGCTGTCTCCTCCAGCCACACCCCCTGGCTCCTCCTCCTGCCTTTGTCCAGTTTCCTGGCAGAAGGTATCACCTGGCCTCAACCCCCTCCTAGGCTCATGTTAAAAAGGGCTGCTCATCCTTTACATGCTGGCCATCAAGTATCATCCCTTAGTGAAGTCACACCCTTATTTCCCATCATCATCTAGTATCAATGCATACAGTAAACTAGTAAAACTCCCATGCAACATTACTAAGTTAATACTCCCTACTCTGTCACATCTCTCTCCCCTTCGAGACTGAACTGAACGGGGTCACTCTAACCAGTGATCTGGGGACATTCAGGCCCCCCTCTCCGGGAATGCCCCAAGGGTCGGTCCTGGGGCCGGTTTTGTTCAATATCTTCATTAATGATTTGGAGGATAGTATGGACTGCACCCTGAGCAAGTTTGCAGATGGCACTGAACTCGGAGGAGTGGTAGATATGCTGGAGCATAGGGGTAGGATACCGAGGGACCTAGACAAATTAGAGGATCAGGCCAAAAGAAATCGGATGAGGTTCAACAAGGACAAGTGCAGGACTCTGCATTTAGGAAGGAAGAATCCTATGCACTGCTACAGACTAGGGACCGAGTAGTTAGGTAGCAGTTCTAAAGAAAAGGTCCTAGGGGTTACGGCGGACGAGAAGCTGGATATGAGAGTCAACAATGTGCCTTTGTTGCCAAGAAGGCTAATAGCATTTTGGGCTGTATAAGTAGGAGCATTGCCAGAAGATTGAGGGATGTGATCATTCCCCTCTATTTGACATTGGTGAGGCCTCATCTGGAGTACTGTGTCCAGTTTTGGGCCCCCCACTACAAGAAGGATGTGGAAAAATTGGAAAGAGTCCAGTGAGGGCTACAAAAATGATTAGGGGGCTGGAGCACATGACTTGTAAGGAGAGGCTGAGGGAACTGGGATTGTTTAGTCTGCAGAAGAGAAGAGTGAGGGGGGGATTTGATAGCTGCTTTCAACTACCTGAAATGGGGTTCCAAAGAGGAAGGGATCTAGACTGTTCTCAGTGGTAGCAGATGACAGACCAAGGAGTAATGGTCTCAAGTTGCAGTGGGGGAGGTTTAGGTTGGATATTAGGGAAAAACTCTCTCACTAGGAGGATGTTGAAGCACTGGAATGGGTTTCCTAGGGAGGTGGTAGAATCTCCTTCCTTAGAGGTTTTTAAGGTCAGGCTTGACAAAGCCCTGGCTGAGATGATTTAGTTGGGGATTAGTCCTGCTTTGGGCAGGGGGGTTGGACTAGATGACCTCCTGAAGTCTCTCCCAATGCTGATATTCTATGATAATAGATCAGCTGTCATGTTATATTTATTTTATAATTGGAGATACCTATCTCCCAGAGCTGGAAGAGACCTTGAAAAGTCATCAAGTCCAGACCTCTGCCTTCACTAGCAGGACCATGTACTGATTTTTGCCCCAGATCCCTAAATGGTCACCTCAAGGCTTGAACTCACAACCCTGGGTTTAGCAGGCTAATGCTCAAACCCACTGAGCTATCCCTCCCTTCCCCACAGAACCAGATTGACCTGTCCTTCTTGAGGACCAGCACCATCAGTGAGACCCAAGGGCTAGTAGATGGCTGGATCACCCCCAAAGGCAGCATGTCACTGACCTCTCTTTCCAGGTCCTGAGCAGTTTTCCTTGTGACTCAGAAGGGGGAGCATTTTATAGGAGGATGTGCTCCTGTCTCCACCCGGTGGACAATGAGAGTCCAGGCTAGTTCGAAAACAGCTGTTGGCACAAATGCAGCACCCCTCTGATCTCAGCTTGCTGGGCAGGGGTGCCAGCTTTTGTCCCAGAGAATAGATCTACTAAAGAGTCATCTCCCTGCTCCTCCCAATGTCCACACACGGCCAACACCACAGTCCTCGTCATAATATGGCTTCATCATATTAACAGGGTACACCTTGTGGCAGTGGACCCAGTTAGACAGTTCCACCACATAGTTTACCTCATTTAGTTGCTTGACAACCTTGAAAGGGCCTTCCCAGGCAGCTTGCATCACCTGGTCTCCAGTGGCGAAGGCACGGGCCTATGCCGTGCGGTCATACCAGACCTTCAGTTTCCTCTGGGCTCTGGCCAGATTTCCCTTGGCCCCCTTACTCGCCGGCCATATAACAGTTTGAAAAGGTGAAAACCCAGTAGATTCCTGGGGCACTTCCCTGTACGTGAACAGCAGGTGAGGTAAATACTTGTCCCAATCCTGTGGGTGCTGGTTCATAAAGGTTTTCAGCATCATCTTTAGAGTTCCATTGAACCTCTCCACTAGCCCATTGGACTAGGGGTGATATGCTGAGGCCCAGATGTACTGGACCCCACATTTCTCCCACAAGCACCGGAGTGGGGCTGACATGAAGTTGGATCCTTGGTCTATCAAGACTTGGGGAACCTCACTCGGCTGAAAATGGTCAACAGTGCATCTGCCACTGTGTCTGCTTCGATAGAAGACAAGGCCACTGCCTCTGGGTAATGGGTAGTGAAATTTACCACCACCAGAATGTATTTTTTCCCTGACTGGGTCATCTTGCTGAGAGGCATCACTATGTCCACAGCCACCTTCTGGAAAGGTTCCTCTATGATGGGCAAAGGTCTCAAAGTTGCTTTCCCCTTGTCCCGGGCCTTCCCCACCCTCTGGCAGGGGTCACAGGATTGGCAGTACTGTCGGACATGGGTAAAGACCCCAGGCCAGTAAAAGTTCTGTAGCAGCCTCTGCCTGGTGCGCCGGATTCCCTGGTGCCCTCCAAGAGGGATGTCATGGGCCAGGTACAGTAGCTTGCGGTGATACTTCTGGGGTACCACCAGCTGCCTCTGGATCCTCCACAACTCCACTTCCTCTGGGGGAGCCCAATCTTGGTCCACAAATCCCTTCTCCCACAGGAACCTCTCCTGGCAGCCTTTCCCTAGGGTTTGTGCCAAACTGAGGCCAGCCAGGTCCTTTAGCTTCCACAAGGAGGGATCTTTCTGCAACTTGGCCTGGAACTCAGCAGCTGGGGAAGGGATGGGGAACCTGCTTCCTCTTGCTGGTTGGGTCTGAAGCCGCAGCCCCTCTGAGCTGTGTCCCTGGGCACTTCTTCCCTGTTAGGGTAGGGTCCTCCGCCTCCGGTGAGGTACCATCCCTGATGTCAGGGCATAGTGCCCCTCACCGGCTCTGGGTCATGACTAGGGCATTCTGGGGATTGCTTGGCCAATCCTCTAGGACGCTCCCCATCAACACCTCAGTGGGCAAATGATGGTGCATCCCCACATCCTTGGGGGTCCTTCTTCACCTCTCATTTCAGATGTAGTCTCACCATGGGCACCTTGAATGGGGTCCCGTCCACACTGTCAGTTTAAAGGAAATTAATGGGCATCAGGTTTAAAACAAAGAAAAGGAAGTTCTTCACACAAGGCACAGCCAACTTGTGGAACTCCTTGCCTGAGGAGGTTGTGAAGGCTGGACTATAACAAGGTTTAAAAGAGAACTGGATAAATTCATGGAGGTTAAGTCCATTAATGAGTATTAGCCAGGATGGGTAAGGAATGGTGTCCCTAGCCTCTGTTTGTCAGAAGGTGGAGATGGATGGCAGGAGAGATCACTTGATCATTGCCTGTTAGCTTCACTCCCTCTGGGGCACCTGACATTGGCCACAGGCCACAGACACAATACTGAGCTAGATGGACCTTTGGTCTGACCCAGTACGGCCGTTCTTATGTCAGGGTCAGGTAGGTATCAGGCATCACCCGATCTGGGGCCACCACCTTGGGCCAGGCCAGTGTCACATCAGCACCCATGTCCCAGTATCCATTGATTTTCCTCCCATCTACCTCCAGGAGAACAAGGCACTCGCTCTGCAGAGACAGACCCGTGCCCACCCTGTAAACTGAGAACCTTGAGTCCAGAGCATCCAGCCCCCCTAGAGGAGCTGGTCTGGGAAACTCTCCCCTCCTGAGCAGTTGGTAAGCTGCCAGCCCCTCCTGCCTGGGAAGTCTGCTCCTCTGGCTAGATCCCTACGCAGCTAACCCTGTAAGGGTTCAATTTGCTTAGTCTGTCCTTGAGGTTGGGGCATTGGGTCCATGTGCGGCCTTCTCTGGCCACAGTAATAACAATTCACGTTCTGCTAGTCCCCTCGAGCCAGACAGTTGGTTCTGATGCTCGTTGTTCCCCTTGAGAGGGAGGAGTTCTCCACATTCCCAGGGTGATTCTCTCTCTGCATCATGATGGGCGTATTCTTTGGGACTCCTCCATTCCACTCCCTGACCAGCTTTCCATTAAACTCGTCAGCCAGCTGCCCTGCATTCTGCAGGTCCTCTGGCTTTTTGTCCACTAACCATATCCTCAGGTCAGATGGGCAATGTTCATACAGGTCCTCCAGTAAAATCAATTTAACCATGCCCTCCTTAGTCTGGGCCCGATCTGCCCACTTGTGGACATATCCCTCCATTTGCAGGATCAGTTCCAAATATGTCCCCTCAGGTTTTATGCTGACTCTAGAACTTTTTCCGGTATGTCTCAGGAGTCATCCCAAACGTGCATAGAAGGGCTTTTTTGAACAGTTCATAGTCCCCTGCCTCCACCCCTTCCATTCGTTTTGGCTTTGGGATCCAGTAAGGGGGTGAGAAACCAGAGCCTGTTTGCAGGGTCAACCCTGTGCAGCTCTCAGGACTTCTCAATGGCAATCACGAATTCATCTATGTCCTCCCCTTCCTTAAACTGGGACAGGATAAGCTTATCAAAGCTCCATGCAGTCCTGCATCCCCCCCTCACTCACCGCCACAAGGGGCTCTCTGCTTCTCAGCCTGGCCAACTCCAGTTCACGCCACTGCTTTTCCAGTCTTCCAGTACATGCTGCCGTTGTTTCTCCTGATCCTCCAGCTCCAGCTCTTTCAGTTTTATCTCCCTCTCCTATTTCAGCCTCCTCAGCTTCAGCGATGGGGAGCTCCGCCATGAGGATCCCCAGCTGGCCGTGGGGGTCACGATGCCTCCAGGATTCTCGGGGCTCCTTCCAGCCCCCCTAGCCATAGGTAGGAGGGACCTCGGAATGCCCTCAACAGCAGTCTGACCCCTCCCAGCTGGGACAGACACCAGTGCCAGCACTGCATCTGCTGGGCTGCTTCCCTTTGGGGCAGAGATCAGCTCCTCCAAGTGATCCTCCTCCTCCAGCTGGGCAATCAACTGTGCTTTGGTGGCCTTCCCTCTGCAAAGGCTCCTCTGCTTGCACAGCTCTACAAGGTCCCTCTTAAGGAGATGGTTATACTTCTCCCTGCTGTACCCAAGTTGCTGTGGACTCACAGGCCTGGGTGCTCTCAGGTCCCCACGGTTTCCAGGAAGAACCCCTAGTGTGCCAGCCCTTCTCGTAGTCACCAGCTCTCTCCCAGGGTCGAGCCGCAGACTCCTCCACCCCTGGACCCACTCCCCAGGGGGACCCTGTTCCTGCAACAGTCCTTCTCTCTCCCAGGGCCAAGCTGCAGACTCCTCTACCTCTGGAACCGCTTATCGCAGTCCTCAGGGACCCTGTTACTGCAACAGTCCTTCTTGCTGGTTACACGCTCACAGGGGTTAAATGTAGCTCCTCTGCCTCCTGAAACCACTCCTCTCTGAACCGTCAGCATACCTAGTTCACGTTACTCCCCATTTGTTTTACTGCTCCCCAGTCACTTACTGCAGGAAGCGCTGTCCATGGGGTACAGTACATCCCACCCCTGCCACTAGTTGTCACGGAGTGTGGGGGAGTCAGGGCCCTGCACCCCCCACTTCCTGCTATTCACCAAGACTCTCAGCCAGCCAGTTAAACAGATGGTTTATTACACGACAGGAACACAGTCTAAGACAGAGCTTGTAGTACAGAAAACAAGACCCCTCAGTCAGGTCCATCTTGGGGGTGGGGAGGGGGCAAAAGAGCTCAGACCCAGGTTCTGGGCCTCCCCCACATCTCTCCAGCCAGCTCCAAACTGAAACTATCTCCAGCAGACTCACCCACCCACAGCCCCTGGCTCCTCCTCCAGCCTTTGTCCAGTTTCCCGGGCAGAAGGTGTCACCTGGCCCCAACCCCCTGGGCTCAGGTTATGCAGGGCCGCCACCATCCTTTATGTGCTGGCCGTCAGGCATCATCCCTCAGTGAAATCACACCCTTATTTCCCATCACTATCTAGTATCAGTGCAAACAGTAAACCTCCTATGCAACATTACCAGGTTAATACTCCCTACTTCCTATTCTGTCACAGGGATTTATTCACCTTCTGCATTTTGCTCATCTCGGGCAGGTGGAACAAAACTCAGCAGTTGCATTTTCTAGCTCCCACTTGTATGAGCCAAAGCTCTTGTCTTTAGGTTTCCAACACAGCAAGGAAATTTAAAAAAATTCTAAGGTGACAGCTGCTGTCCGATCTCACAGTCCAACCCACACGGGAAGCACCAGCCCATCTGGAGTCTGTATGGATTCGACTGCAGGATTGGGACCCTGGTTCCCATTAAAGCAACACTCTTGGTGTTAGGTTTTGGTAAAGTCTCTCATTTACAAAATGTACCCTGGGGAAACTCAGCATGGTCACAGCAGCCACTGAGTTCAGTGACAGCCCATCAGATCCTGGGCCAGGCCAGATGATAGGGGACAGGAATGAAAGTCCAGATCTTCCCCAGATGGGCTGCAAGCATCTCCCCTCATTACCAGCTCATCCCTATAACCACACTAATGTCTCCCCACAGCTGCTGCCGCACAGGGAGTAGACAGGATGGTCGGGGGATACGAGTGCAGCCCCCACTCACAGCCCTGGCAGGTTTCCCTGAACACTGGGTATCCTTTCTGTGGCGGATCCCTCATCGCAGACCAGTGGGTGCTGTCAGCTGCCCACTGCTGGTACTAGTAAGTGAGGAACTCACCATCTGTGTGTGTGCTTGTCACTTTTGTTATCGCAGTCCCAGAAGGGTGGGAGCAGGCTGGGGCTAGGGAGCTTGTGGGTGCTGTCCAGAGGGGCTCTGAGCCACCATTTTTTCCCCAGCCCTGACTCCATGCTGGCAGTCCTGGGAGACCACAACATCCAGGTCTTTGAACACACCGAGCATCTGATGCACATCGAGACCAACATCTTGCACCCCAGCTAGGACGACCAGACACTGGACCATGACATCATGCTCTTCAGCCTGATGCCTACGTGCAACCCATTCCCCTGCCGACTGTCTGCCCAGAGGTTGGGTCTCTCTGCATGGTGTCAGGATGGGGTAACATCTTCAGCGATGGCTGTGAGTTCCCTCTGTCTCAGGAGTCCCCAAGCTACTCAGCACATCACACTCAGCCATTTAATAAATTATTTGCTGATGACACAGCCCACACGGTGCAGATGTTCAGGAGGGGGCAGCCCTGTCCTGCTCAAAGACCCACAGTCCAAGCACAGACACAAGTGGGCAGAGGCTAGGGATAGGGACAGCAAACAGGGATTTTATACAAGCCTGACTCTCAGGTCTCCCCTGCTTTAACCCGTTAGGACCACATTCCCCTCCCAGAACTGGGACAGAATCTAAAGTGCTTCACTCAGAGCATGCTGCCGCTGTGTGTAACATTCAGGATAGTGATATAACTCAATGACTTACTGTCACTCCCCCTGAAGGAATATACCAGTGTGGTGTGGGAAGGAGGAGAATCCCTGGTAAGGCCAATTCTTCTCTGCCTTTTAGTGCTAAGCGCCAAGAACCTGCAGTGTGTCGAAGTTCCCATTGTGAGCGACCAGGTGTGTGAGGGCTCCTACCCCGGGATGATCACCAGCACCATGATGTGCACTGAGTACCTGGAAGGAGGCAAGGATGCATGCCAGGTGAAGGTTAACAGCCATGGTCCTGTCTGGGTCTTACAGAGACTCTAGCCCTTCTGCGAACACACCAGAGGTCAGGAGGGATCTGTCAATGCAGGCCCTGGGTGATGCATGCAGTATAAGGGACTGGAGGGATTCAGTGACTTTAACAGGCCATTAATTTGGTGGCATTGCTTTCCCTCCACTCACACACAGGGAGATGCTGGTGGACCTCTGGTCTGCAACAGGGAGTTGCAGGGCATCATGTCCTGGGGATTTGGCTGGGCACAAAAGGATCACCCTAGCATCTACACCAAGATCTGCTCCCTGCTGTCCTGGATCAAGAGCACCATGGCCACTAACTAGCTCAGACAGAACAACACTTTCCACTTGGGAACATGGACTCTCATCGCTGTGCTGGGCCCAGCTGAGGAGGAATGTTATAGTGGTCACTCGGAATCACCTAGGACCTGTGCAAGAGATGGCTATAAATCTAGCTGTCACCACATGTCATTCTTGTCTGTGTCATGCTCTGCGTCATAGCAACTAGCCATTTTTAGGTTTTACAGACAGAAGAGACCTAGTCCGATCCCCGGAACAGCACAAGCCAGAGAATCTCTCCCAGTGATTCCTGCACTATAGGGAAATGTTCTGCCCTGTTTGTGCCCGTTTTTTATTCAGTGCTTCTCAAACAAACAGTCCCTGAACCTGCAATCAGATCCAAATGCAGAGAAGGTCACCAGGGCCTGACCACGCAGATCCTGCTGCACACTCAGTGCCACACAGTCACATCAGTAACTCACCCAACGCCGCATGTTTGCATATTCTGTATTAAAGGGCACTGGTTTATAAGGGTGTCAGGGCTGGATGCTAGACACTGACCCCCACCCCCAGACACTGCACACATATAGCCTGAGAGTTAAGTTTCAGAGTGGTAGCTGTGTTAGTCTGTATCAGAAAAAACAAACAAGGAGTCCTTGTGGAACCTTAGACACTAACAAATTTATTTGGGCATAAGTTAAAATCCTCTCCGCTAGCCAACATCTGAGTATTAAGGCTTTCAAGACAGATTGTGGAAACACAGGAATGGCTCATAGTGGAGTGGGGTGTCTGTGTGCAGCGCAGGACTATACTGTTTTGGGTTTACACCCCAGAGGGGGAGTGCACTTGAGTACTGGGCATTCCCAAGCTGTCTTCCCAGGCAGAGCTGATCTCTGTGTCTGTCTTTCTGCAGCTGGGTGGGGCACTATCTGTGTGTGCCAGAGGAGGCTTGAGGGCCTGGCTCAGCAAGACAGGGTGAGGGAGGTGTCCCTAGCCTCAGTTTGCCAGAAGCTGGGAAAGGATTGCCTGTTCTGTTCATTCCCTCTGGGGCACCTCGCATTGATCCTGTCTTCTGACAGTGGAAGGCTGGTGGAAAAGGCAGGCTCAGTTGTACCCCACTACATCAGGTGGCACCCCAGAAGGTGGAAGGCTACCCATCACAACAACAACATAAGAATGGCCATAATGGGTGTGACCGTGCCTCAGTGGGTCACAGCTGAGGATGCCAAATTCAGGATGAACTGCTGAGAAATAGGGCAGATACACCCCAAGACCACTGGCTGTTTGCCCATAGAATATACCAAACCAGCAACAAAAGTAAACTTCTGTTTCACCACACTGGCTAAGAAGTCATAAAAGCAGTTTCCTTGGGCATCCCAGTCCTTGTATTACCACTGAAAACACGAGATTTAAAGGTGAGTGGTTCTTTACAACCAGACTCATCAAATAAAGGTTCCTCTGAGCCCAAAGGACCAGTCACACACCCAGGTCAATATATAACTTAGATCTTACCGCACCCCACCTCCCAAAAAAATCACACTGATGTCAATCCTTTAGTATCGAAAATCTAAAGTTTCATTCATAAAATGAAAGAAAGGCGAAAGTTAAAATTGGTTAGAGGAATCAAATACATACAGTAATTGCAAAGTTCTTGGTTCAGGCTTGTAGCAGTGATGAAATAAACTGCTGGCTTAAGTCAAGTCTCTGGCTGCTTCCAAATCATTGGAGGGTCCTCAGTCCATTGGTTAGAATGCTCCCATTAGTATAAGTTCATAGTCCAGAGACTGGAGCAGGATAGAGACAAAATGGAGGTGTTTCCAGGGCCATTGATATCCTCTGCCATGTGGAGGGAAACCCATTGTTTCAAACAAAAACCTCAGCACTGCTAGTGAGAATCACAGGGGACCAGGTTTTGAGTCACATGAACAAGTCATATGTTCATGGCCAGTTTTGCACAGTCATTGCAGGAAGCCATTACTTATACTCCAGACAGCATGTTTACAGGCCAGCCTGTGGTGGGGCAGCTACCCGGTCCTAGAGAAAAGGCCAGGCTGATTGGGGAAGCAGCCACACCTGGCCCTGTTATAAGGGCTCAGGGAGGAGCTGGGTCAGACAGTCTCTTTCACATGCTAGAGAGAGAAGGACCTGTTGCCTGGGAGCTCACAGTAGAGGGAATAGAGCAGGTCTGGGGAAAGGCAGGAAGCACTGTGGTGCTCCAGCCTGGTAAATCCCCAGGTTGTGGGCCTTGCTAAAAAGGTCAAAGCTGGCACAGGGGTTGCAGAGGTGCAGCCTGGGCTTAGGCAGAGGCAGCTGGTCTGACCCCCTTGCCAATGATGAGTGGCCTTTACAGACTGTTGTTTGCCCTAGTGAGCAGGGGCTAGATGATGACTGGCAGTAGTCACTGAGGGAAGGTGAGTTTAAAGGGTTGGGTCTCCCCTCCCAGAGGAACCCCCAGAGTGTGGGGGTACTGCTGGGGCAGAACCCTGAGGGAAAAGGGCACCAGAGTCCAGGAGGGGTATGAGGCCTGAAACAGGTGAGACACTGGCCTGCAGAGGACATTCTGGAGCTGGAAGAACTAATTCCCAGGATGACCAGCAGGAGGCACCACACCGGTGAGTCTTCATTTTGCTACACAGCCACTCAGTGTCAATGGGCATCTCCCATGGTCCATTGTGAGTTAAGTGTCCTTTTGATGGGCAACTCAATTTGAATAGTCCCTCAAAGATGTGCTGGCTAACTACCTTATTAGTTACCCCAGGAGCAAACATTTGAAATACAGGTATAGAGCAAATACTCAACTTTAAATATAAAAATGATACATGTATACAGATAGCATAATTCTAACCTTTTCCTAGACATCTTACATGCCACATTTTCCACAAGATTTGTTGAAAATATGTAATCATGGTTGCAACAATTATCTACATAGTGTGACAAAGTTCCTCCTCTACCTTGGTAGGTCCTGCACTTATTGATGGATTTGCTCACCTCAGATCTTCCCCTTTGGTGGAAGCCACAGTCTGGGTCAACTCCTCCTGTGTCTGATCAGGAGTTGGAAGGTTTGGAGGGAACCCAGGCCCACCCTCTACTCTGGGTTCCAGCCCAGGGCCCCATGGACTGCAGCTGTCTATAGTGCCTCCCGTAACAGCTGCATGACAGCTACAACTCCCTGGGCTACTTCCCTATGGCCTCCTCCAATACCTTCTTTATCCTCACCACAGGACCTGCCTCCTAGTGTCTAATAATGCTTGTACTCCTTAGTCCTCCAGCAGCACCCCCTCTCACTCCCAGCTCCTCAAACATGCACCACAAACTGAAGTGAGCTCCTTTTTAAGCCCAGGTGCCCTGATTAGCCTGCCTTAATTGATTCTAGCAGCTTGTTTGGCTGCAGCTGTTCTAATCAGCCTGTCTGCCTTAATTGTTTCCAGAAAGTTCCTGATTGTTCTGGAACCTTCCCTGTTACCTTACCCAGGGAAAGGGGACCTACTTATCTGCATTCTATTACTCTCCTGTAAGCCCTATGACCTCACTCCCGATCCTGTTTTTTTCATTGGTTGTCCCCCATATTTATTTGGTATTGCAGACCTGTGGATCCTCCCCTTAGGCTGGGGGGAGATCCTTTCACAACAGGATCACTCTCCTGTAGTCATGTGGCCTGACCCTGTCACAATAGTCATGACCATAATGGGTCAGGTCAGACCAGTGGTCCGTCTGGCCCAGTATCCTGTCTTCAGACAGTGGCCAATGCCAGGTGCTTCAGAGGGAATGAACAGAATAGGGAATCATCAAGTGATCCATCCCATGTCATTCAATCCCAGCTTCTGGCAATCAAAGGCTAGGGACACCTGGAGCATGGAATTGCATCCCTGACTATCTCGGTTAATAGCCATTGATGGACCTATCCTCCAGGAGCTTATCTAATTCTTTTTTTGAACACAGTTATACTCTTGGCCTGCACAACATCCTCTGGCAACAAGTTCCACTGGTTGACTCTGCATTGTGTGAAGAAATACTTCCATTTGCTTGTTTTAAACTTGCTGCCTGTTAATTTCATTGAGTGACTCCTGGTTCTTGTGTTATATGGAGTAAACACCTCCTTATTTGCTTTCTCCACACCATTTATCTATCATATTCCCCCATGAGTCATCTTTTCCAAGCTGAAAAGTCTGTCTTTTTAATCTCTCCTCATATGGAACCTGTTCCATACCTTTTTTCAATTTTGTTGCCCTTCTCTGTATCTCTTCCAATTCTAATTTTTTTTTTTTTGAGATGGGGTGACCAGAACTGCATGCAGTATTCAAGGTGTGGGCATATCATGGATTTAAATAGTAGCATTAAGACATTTTATATCTTCTTATCTATCCCAGGGATTGGCAACCTTTGGCACACAGCCTGTCAGGGAAATCTGCTGGCAGGCTGGGATGGTTTCTTTACCTACAGCATCCACAGGTTTGGCCGACTGCAGCTCCCACTGGCCATGGTTGGCCATTTCAGGCCAATGGGAGCTGCAGGAAGGGGTAGCCAGCACATCCCTCAGCTTGCGCTGCTTCCCGCAGCCCCTTAGAGAATTGGGACTCCTGGGTTCTGTCCCCGGCTCTGGAAGGAAGGTGAAGTCTAGTGAGTCAAGGATGGGGCATGTGCTGTGAGCCAGAACTCCTGGGTTCTCTCCCTGGCTATGGAGGGAGAGCAGGGCTGGCAGAGTAGAGAGTGTCCAGACTCCAGGGTTCTCTCTCTAGTTGTCCTGCTATAATGCACCCCGTGACCAGGACAAGTTACTGCTAGGGTTGCCAACTTTCTACTCACACAAATTCAAACACCCTTGCCCTGCCCCACTCTGAGGCCTGACCTGCTGCTCACTCCACCCCCCACCTTCTCCCATCACTCACTCTTTCCACCCTCACTCATTTGCTCATTTTCACTAGGTTGGCTCAGGGGGCTGTGGGGCAGGATGGGGTGAGGGTTCCAGCTGGGGAGGCAGGCTCTGGGGTGGGGCCAGGGATGAGGGGTTTGGGGTGCAGGAGGGGGCTCTGGGCTAGGGGGGGTGGAACCAAGGAGTTTGGAGTATGGGAGGGGGCTCTGGGCTGAGGCAGGGGGTTGGCATGTGGGAGGAGGTATGGGCTCTGGGCTGGGGGTGTGGGTTGTGGGGTGGGGCCAGAAATGAGGGGTTCAGGATGCAGGAGGGGGCTCCAGGATGGGGTAGGGGATGGGGATGAGGGCTCTGTATGGGAATGTAGGCTCTGATCTGGGGCTGGAGAGGAGGGATTTGGGGTGCAGGAGGGTGCTCCGGGCTGGGACTGAGGGTTTTGGAGGGCAGGAGGGGGATCAGTGCTGGTGCAGGGGGTTGGGATGTTGGGGGGTGGGAATTGAGCTCTGGTTGGAAGCATGAGCTCTGGGATGGGGCAAGAAATGAGGAGTTTGGGGTATGAGAGGGGACTCTGGGCTGGGGCAGAGATGTGGGAGTCTCAGTGTGAGATGCTGAAAATCTGGGCTTGGCTGGGACTTCAGTTTATGTGGAAACATGTCTTTCCAGTCCCCTCTTCCCGAATGACCACTTGTACTGCCCACTCTAGGTGAGAGCAAAGAACAGAGAGCAAACAACAAACATCCTGAAGTTATTCTCAGTGTTTGTCCTGGGTATTTAAATGGTGCCCAGGCCATCATCTGTGTCCTTTTGCAAACTACTACTCAGCTGACCATCCCTTTGGCTGTGAATTGTCCCACCCAATCAACACACAGCTTGGCCCATGTGACACCCTCAGGACCATACAGGTAACTCTGGATGCAGCCCACAGGGGTAACCACTGCACTAGCCTGGTTCCACATAGCTGAACGGTGGGGTGGGGGGTGGGGGGGAGGTCTGAGCACCTCAGTGAGTTTCATGCATTTGCTGCATGTCCTGTAGAGTTTAGCAATCATCCCTCTCTGGTGTTTGCCCTCCTGGCCCCAGGCTTGGAATGTCCCCATTTAACACCAGTTAGAAACTCAATGAATCTGCGTCCTGAAAAGGCCAAGACCCTGCACACCTGCAGGCACATAACATTATTCATGTGAGTCAAACCCATCGTGGTCAATAAAGTTACTCGCCTGCCCCTGCAAGCTCCTGGAGCTTTTAGCATTGGATCATTTGCCAAAATGACTTCCATCTTTTTTTGTAGGAACAGTGAATGAGAAACACCCCAGCCTGACTATGGGCCATTCCTGTTTCTACAATCTGTCTTGGAAACCTTAATACTCAGATGGGGGCTGGTGGAGAGGAACTTTACTCTCAGGGTAGACGTGTGCAGTGTCTGGGGGTGGGGGCGGTGCCTAGTACCCAGCCACGACACCCTTTTAAACCAGGGCCCTTTAATACGGAAGGTGGAAACATGCAGTGTTGAGTGAGTTACTGATGTGACTGCACGGCACTGAGTGTGGGGTGGGATCTGCGTGGTCAGGCCCTGGTGACCCTGTGTGCGTTCAGATCTGATTGTAGGTTCAGGGACTCTGTTTGAGAAGCACTGAATTAAAAAAGGGGCCCAAAGAGGGCAGAACATTTCCCTATAGTGCAGGAGTCGCTGGCTTGTGCTGTTCCAGGGATCGTACTAGGTCTCTTCTGGCCTTAAAACAGCTAGTTGCTATGTTAATTATTAATTAGCCTAGTTTGTAATCATTAGGACCCAGAACACAACACAAACAGAAATAACTTGTGGGGGCAGCTGGATTTGTTACTGTCTCTTGCTCTTGCTCTGGCTATGCATTACAGTGGTATTGCACCAATCTGCACTGAGATGGCCTCCCTCTTCCCCTGGTCTGGGTCCAGTGGAGTAATGAGAGTGTACATGTTCCCAGAAGTGAATCATTCTGTCTGAACTAGTTGGCAGCCATGGTGCTCTCGATCCAGGGCAGCAGGGAGCAGACTTTGGTGTAGACTCCGGGTTGGTCCTTCTGGGCACAGCTGATCCCCCAGGACACAATGCCCTGCAGCTCCCCGTTGCAGACCAGTGGACCATCAGAATCTCACTGTGTGTAAGTTGAGAGGAAGGAGATGCCAGCAAATTAGTGGGTGGTTAAAGTCACTGTACCTCCCTAGTCCCTTACACTTCATGCATTCCACAGGTCCTTCCCCCTGTCTGCTGGCAGGAGGGGTAGAGTCTCTCTAGTAGCCTGATGGGGCCATGGTCATTAGCTCTCACCTGGCATGCATCCTTGCCTCCCTCCCGGTAGCCAGCGCACAGCATGGTGTTGGTGATCATCCTGGGGTAGGAGCCCTCACACTCTGCGTTGCTGAGGATGGGGATGTTGATGCATTGCAGGTTGTAGGGGCTGAACACTGAAAGGTAGAAGGGAATTGTTAGCACTAGGCATTCTCCTCCTTCCCATGCTGCACCCTGGAGGGATGAAATCACTATCCTGAGCACTAGGCAGGGAGGCAGAATACTGCGTGCGAAAGTGGACGTGAGTGCACCTGGATTCTCTCCCTGGCTCTGGGAGGGGAGTAAGGGCTAGTGGATTAGAGCCGGGGGGCGGGATCCAGGACTCCTGGGTCCTATCCTGGCTCTGAACAGGGGTGGCTCCAGGCACCAGCGCTCCAAGCACGTGCCTGGGGCGGCAAGCCACGGGGGGCGCTCTGCCGGTCGCCGCTAGGGCAGCAGGCAGGGTGCCTTCGGCGGCTTGCCTGCGGAGGGTCCGCTTGTCCCGCAGCTTTGTTGGACCTCCCACAGGCGTTCCTGTGGACCCTCGTGCTTAAGGTGGCAAAATGTCTAGAGCCGCCCCTGACTCTGAAAGAGGAATAGGGGCTAGAGCAGGGTGTGTGTGTATGGGGGCTGGGGGGAGCCAGGACTCCTGGGCTCTGTCCACAGCTCTAGAGAGGCTCTGGCTTAGTTTCCCCATCTATAAAATGGGGTTGGGCTCCCTGTGGGGTGGGGAAGGGGCACATGTGAGGATGGTTTAGTTACTGTTGGCAATACCCATCACCTTGTTCACATATCTGAGAAAACAAAGGTTGGACACAAGGCACTTGTGCTATCTCCGTGCACCTGTTGCCGTTTCAGGCACCAGTTCTCAGCCAGCCTCAGCGGACACTAACCTCTGGGCTGTGCCAACTTGCCAGGTCTGGGCAGCGTCAGTACAGGGCAGAGGGTGTGCAGAGATGGGTTCAGAGCTCATCACTAGGATTGTGGAAGGGGGCTCCAGTGGAGTTTGGCAGGCCAGGTCAAGTGCCCCACTTGTATAAAATTCCTGTTTGCTGCCCCTCCCCACAACCCTGCCTCTCCGTGTCTGTGCTTGGACTAGGAATTCTCTGGGCATGGACATCCACAAATGCCTGTACATTGTGGGCAGTGTCATCAGCAGATGATGGTGCTGGGCAGCCTGGGAGCTCCTGAGACAGAGGGCTAAACTCACTATCGTCACTGAGGATATTGCCCCATCCCGACACCACACAGGAAGTGCTGGCAGCTGGGCAGGCAGTCAGCAGGGCAACAGCCTGGACGTAGGCGTCAGTCTGGACAGGGTGAGCCAACTTGATGAGCATGATGTTGTGGTCCAGTGTCTGGTAGTCATAGCTGGGGTGCCACACAATGGTCTCGATGTGCATCAGGTGCTCGGTGTGTTCAAAGACCTGGATGTTATGGTCTCCCAGGATCACCTGCTTGGAGTCAGGGCTGGGAAACGAATGGTGGCTCAGAGACCCTCTGGAGAGGCCCCACCAGCTCCTCAAATCTCAGCCTGCTCCCACCCACCTGGTTTTGCAATAAAGATGCAGTGACACACAGACACACACGCGCACACACAAACACACTGAGTTCTGCACTTACTAGTACCAGCAGTGGGCAGCTGACACCACCTACTGGTCCGTAATGAGGGATCCACCACAGAAATCCACCACCCATTAAGGGAGACCTGCCAGGGCTGTGAATGGGGGCTGCACTCGTATCCCCCGACCATCCTGTCTACTCCCTGTGGTGCAGCAGCTGTGGGGAGAAAGCATCCACTGGATTACATGGGTGACATCTGTAATGAAGCAGCAATGCATGCAGCTGGGCTGGGAAAGCTCTAGTCTCTTGTTCTTGTCCTCTCTTTGGGTCTGATGAGCTGGTGGTGGGCCCTGGCACTGACAAGGGTGGATGCTGTTAGTGTGTTGAATCTTTAGGTGTTGATTTTGTAAGTAGAGGACTTTAGAGAACCTAAAAGCAGGAGTGTTGCTTTAATGGGACCATGAGCCCACTCCTGTAGTGGGATCCACACAGATGTTCTCTCAGTGGGACTCCAATGGGCTAGTGCTCTCCATACAGGTTGGACTGTGGGATTGGGGACTGCTGCTGTCTCTCCTTGGGGTTTTTTACATTTTCTTCCTGTGTTGGAAACGCACCACAAGAGCCTTGATTCATGTGGACAGAAGCCAGGAAATGAAACTGCTGAGCCTTGTTCCACTTGCCTGAGACAAGCAAAATGCAGAAGGTGACTAAATCCCATACAGGGTGAGTAGAATTCAGGCTTTTGCACCAGTCTCTGCCATGATCAGTGACATGGGAACATTTTAGACATTGAAAATGACCCTCCAATGTCATTTGGATAAACTTAGAGAGATAAAGGGCGTTGTTTACAATCTGCAGGGGGAGGGAACATGTCTGTCAGGAGCATTAAACCCTTGTGAGCTCTAGCAAGGTGGTGGAGACTAGCAGGTACGAGTCTAGAATGCCCATTTGGCTTATGGGATTCATTGTTTAGGCCCCAATCCTGCAAATACTCATGCATACATATGACCTTACTCAGGAGAGTCAGCCCATTGGGTTTGCACCCTATAAATTGCTGGATTAGGGGCCTTATTTTGGCAATAGTCATTTTAAATTCTACTGTTAGATAGACAGGGCTCTCTCCTGCACGGCAGTGGCCACTGCTCTGTTCCCATTTATCTGCATGGATCGTTAAATTGCATAGGCAGTTGCTTCACTACACTTCGGTTTGTTATGAGGTAGATTCAAGTGACCAAATAACCAGGATCACTGAGCTTTATTGCCAAAAGCCAGTAATAAGATCATACAGGGAAAAGGTTCATTACGATACCAGTCTCCAGGAAGCCATCTCATTCAGTGTTAGTTACCTAACACGGAAGGTGAGCTCACAAAGTTATGCCCCTAAAGCCACCTTTTTATACCCTGTCTGTTTACAAGTACAAGGTACTGTGCCTGTCATCTGAAGCTAGATTTAACTAATCAGCTTTCTACCTTGTTTTCCTGGTACCATGTCCTACCCCTTCTCTTTGTTCTGAAGACTTGCATTCCAGGGACCAAAGAGCATGAAGGCACCTCCTGGGTCAGAGAGGATAGAACAATCATATCTTGTCCTTTTCCTTAGGGACATTCCAGCATAGGTCTATAAGAGCAACTCCTTATCTGGTGCTATGGTAAAACTGTCATCTGTCCTGGGCTTGACAGCTTCCTTATTTCCTTAAGCCAAAACTTTCTTTAGAAAATGGAAGGGGTTATGGGACACTAAGCAGGGTTCTATAACAAGCATAGGCCACTCTAGGCTATGTAACTACTGTTCTATTACTCTTGCTGATATATACCTATTCATAATGTGAGATGCATATAAACACTAGCCCAGCATATATTAGTTAACACATGTCTCCACTCCTGCTGGACAGAGGCAGGAAACAGCAGAGGACCTGGCCCTTCATCCATCCCTAATGCAGAGCATGAACGCAGTGATGCCCAGGTGAACCCAGAGGTTTCAGCTGCTCCATTACTAATGCACTAGCTTCTGCAGAAATTACACTTCATTTCATTTTAATCCTTAGCTGAAGCCTGTTTAATTTCACTCTGACTTTGCAGCTATGTCCTGGGCCCTTGTCACTACCAAGCTCCACAAGCTAGCCTCGCTGCATACAACATAATTACCTGCCACCGCAAGCAACGCCAGCACGAGCCACATTGTCACACTTCTCTCCAGGCTGTTGGACAGAAAAGAACAAGCCCCAGCCCTCAGGTATTTATAGGGGAGCTGTTATGGAAAGTTTATTACTAATCTGCTTGCTGGGGGTTTCTCCAGGTGGGCAGCAGATGCTTCTTTCACATGAGCCACTGACAGGGCAATGAATCATGTGCTAAAGTATGACTGACTTGTTTATTTCTGATTCTTAGCCAGATCTATCTTTCTAATACTAGACACTTCAATCCGCACCATAGGAGTGGTCCAATGGCAGGTGTCTGGACTTCTGGATACTGTTCCTAACAGCTGACCTTAGTAAAAACCCAGGTTGCTACAGGGAGTGGGATGGGAGCTCAATAGAGATACTCTTCCCTTGCAGTCAATGCCCTCTCCAGTTTCTCCACATCTTTCTTGAAATGCGGTGCCCAGAACTGGACACAATACTCCAGTTAAGGCCTAACCAGCGCAGAGTACAGTGGAAGAATGACTTCTCGTGTCTTGCTCACAACACACCTGTTAATGCATCCCAGAGTCACGTTTGCTTTTTTTGCAACAGCATCACATTGTTGACTCATGTTTAGCTTGTGGTCCACTATGACCCCTAGATCTCTTTCTGCCATACTCCTTCCTAGACAGTCTCTTCCCATTCTGTATGTGTGAAACTGATTGTTCCTTCCTAAGTGGAGCACTTTGCATTTGTCTTTGTAAAACTTCATCATGTTTACCTCAGACCATTTCTCCAATTTGTCCAGATCATTCATAGCTCAGTGGTTTGAGTATTGGCCTGCTAAACCCAGGGTTGTGAGTTCAATCCTTGAGGGGGCCATTTGGGGAACTGGGGTAAAAATCTGTCTGAGGATTAGTCCTGCTTTGAGCAGGGGGTTGGACTAGATACCTCCTGATGTCCCTTCCAACCCTGATAGCACTGCTCTACAGCCAAATTGCTTCTGAAATAAATGTAGTCCAACTTTACTAATTCTGGGTCACTGAGAATGAAAATGATGCTTAAAATTGTTGATTGGCTCTAGTTTTCAAGATATGCTATTGGGTCAGTATATACGACCCTTGACTTGGGAATGGTGGAGGATAAGTGAGTTATAAAGGGAAGGGATCTCAATTTAAACCAGAAATGACTAAAATACATCTTTGACTGGATCTATGAATAAATCTATGACTGGGTTTGGACAGCACTTGATTTTTAGGCAAAACAATGAATGATGCAATCTGAAGCTGGTATTGCATCATACATGATATGAATAGCATCATGTTATTCCTAGAAGTCATGGATGATGCAATCATAACGAAGCTAACAACACTGTGCTAAACAAATTGCCCTATATCAGCTCTAGAAATCATACAATGTCGTGCTCTCATATTTTTCAGTGTTTGATTTTTGCAAAGGGACACATTTCTGTTTAGCCAAAGTGAGCAGAGATGCCTGGTACTTGTGTGAACAGTGCAGATAACTTCTGCTATGTTTGTGGTGAAGTGACTTTTGCATCACAAAAGCGCAGTATAACCACTATGGTTAAGAAAGCCTATCACCTTTATTTTGGCTGCAAAATTGGAGATCAGGACAAGAGGTGGGCCCCACACATATGCTGCAACACTTGTGCAACAAATCTTTGCCAGTGGTTGAACAGGAAAAGGAAATCTATGCCTTTTGCAGTGCCAATGATTTGGAGAGAGCCAACAGATCATACCAGCAATTGTTACTTCTGCATGGTGCCTCCAGCTGGGAAAGGTGTATCAAAGAAGAAAAAGTGGACTGTGCATTATCCAAACATTCCATCAGCTATACGCCCAGTACCCCACGGAGAAGGACTGCCGGTTCCTGATGCACGAGAATCATTCTCACTTGAGTCAGATGAGGAAGAGGAAGAAGATGAAACTTCTGGTCCTGAACCATCAATGTCACAGGACCCATATTTTCTCCATCCTCCTCTGAACCACACCTCGTAACACAAGGTGAACTGAATGACCTTGTCAGGGATTTGGAACTACCCAAGAGTAAGGCAGAGCTGTTGGGCTCCAGACTACAGCAGTGGAATCTCCTGGCAGGCTATCAGGGCAAATGAAGCCCATCAATGCTTGCAGACTATTGCTGGATAGTGACAAGAGATGCTCCATTTAATGAATACAAGAGACAAGCCAAGAAGCGCTGAGTAGACACTGAATAGGACTAAACTATGTACATAATAATATTTTTGCCTTTTGTTTCATAATAAATTTTATTTATATAGCCCTTTTGCTGATTTTTGAAGTGTTACATAAACAGGACAGGTGAAATATTATCATGTGAAGCAGCCACAAACACATGACAAGACCTAGGTTTACAATTTATGATTAAAACTCTACTATCTACACAATATACATAGACATAAAATGTAAAAACTTAAATATCTTAGAAACAGTAGCCAATCAGTTGTTTTAATTGTCATTTGAATTCAGCACATCATAAATATCACATTTTATCTCTGAAGCAGACGACTTCTCAAAAATTGTAGACCAATGTAGTCTGATTCTCACGCCCTCTGTCCTAGCAAATCCCAATAAGCTTGGAGAGGGGAATGCAGTGTGCACCTGGAGGAAGTTGTGAGAATGGCAGGGTCGTTGCCTCATGGCTCCCTTCCTGCAGAAGCTCTTGCTAAGGCTGTGCCTGCATGGGGCCACTGGGGACCTTGGCTCTTCTCCAGTACAGACAAGGCTATGGAGCAGGGGAAGCTCCTTGCTGGCTGCTTAGACTGTGAGCTCTGGATCAGGGTGTGTCTTGTGTGATGTGACCCTGACCTCAGTCTGGGAAAGTCAGCCATGCCAATGGTACAGTAACCTGAGCCTGTTGTACTCCCCTGATGCTGTGGGCAGAGCTGTCCCAGCAGTGAGTTACAGTCTTGCTTTCCTAGTGTTTTTAACTAGTGGTGCTATTGGTGATGAGGGACAGGCTATCAGTTTGTGCCCCTCCTCCTCATGGGCTAGGAGACAGGAGCTGGACTGTGGGGAAAGCAGCATGTACTGGCAAGGGGCCACTTGTCCCAGGTGAGTGAGCGACAGACCTCCCTATTCCCCCTTCCCAGGCCTGTCTCTACATCTGACCCTGTGTGTGTGTGTGTGTGTGTGTGTGTGTGTGTGTGTGTGTGTGTGGGTATGGAAGAGCTGCGTGTGTTGAGGGAGGCTTGGGTTGGAGGTGTGTGTCTAGGGAAAGAGGTGGTGGTCATGATGTCTGTGCGGAGGGATGGGGAGAGAAGTAGGTTGGTGGGAAGGGATGGGGGCATTGATGGGAGGGGGATAGATGGGTGGGAAGGGATGGGGGGTGGTAAGGTGGGAATGGGATTGTTTAATCTGCAGAAGAGAAAAATGAGGGGGGATTTGATAGCTGCTTTCAACTATCTGAAAGGGGGGGTCCAAAGAAGATGGATCTAGACTATTTTCAGTGGTACCAGATGACAGAACAAGGAGTAATCATCTCAAGTTGTGGGGGGGGTGGATGTGGGGTGTTAGGTTGGATATTGGGAAAACTTTTTAACTAGGAGGGTGGTGAAGCACTGGAATGGGTTATCTATGGAGGTGATGGAATCTCCTTCCTTAGCGGTTTTTAAAGTCAGGCTTGACAAAGCCCTGGCTGGGATGATTTAGTTGGGAATTGGTCTGGCTTTGAGCAGGGGTTGGAATAGATGACCTCCTGAGGTCTCTTCCAACCCTGATATTCTATGATAGGTAGCTTGGTGTGAAGGGATGGAGGTGTGAGATGGATGGGGATGGGGGATGGGGACGGGGACATGAGGGCAAGGTCGATGAGATGGTGAGGAAACTGGTACAAATTACCAGGGCCCAACGGTCTGGGAGGGGGCCCAGGGCCCAGCTTCCTCAGCTTTGTCAGCCCTGTTTAGCCAGTCTGCCCTTGCTGGGGGGCCCGAAAAATTTTTTTCACTAGGGCCCGATCCTGCTGTCTGTAGCCCTGCATGAGAAGGATAGGTAGATGGGTGGGAAGGGATGATGAGGGGGGTAGGTAGGTTGATTGGGATGGGATGAGGAGTGTAACGGAGTATGGGGGAGTAAAGGCCCTGCACCTCCCACTTCCTGCCATTCAGTGAGACTCTTAGCCAGCCAGTAAAACAGAAGGGTTATTAGATGACAAGAACACAGCCCAAAACAGAGCTTGTAGGTACAGAAACCAGGACCCCTCAGTCTGGTCCATCTTGGTGGGGGGGAGTGGAGGGCAGGGAGCCCAGACCCTGATGCCAGACCTCCCTCCATTTTGCTAGCCAGCTCCAAAACTGAAACCCCCTCCCACACTCTCACCCAGCCACACACCCCAGTTCCTCCTCTAGCCTTTGTCCAGTTTCCTGAGCAGAAGGTGTCACCTGGCCCTAACCCCCCCCCACCCCTGTGCTTAGGTTACGTGCTGAAGTATCATCCCACAAGTGAAACCACCCCCTGATATTCCAGCACCAATGCAGATAGTACCAGTAAAACTCCCACGCAACATTACCAGGTCAATTCTCCCTACTCCGTCAATTCTCTCCCCACTTTGAGACTGAACTGAGTGAGGTTACTCTAACCCAGGGGTGGGCAAACTATGGCCCCTCAGGGCTTTGGATCTGGTCCGCGGAATTGCCCCCCATGGTGCTGTGGGCCCCACACCGCTCTCAGAAGCAGCTGGCACCACTTCCTTGCAGTCCCCAAGTGTGTGTGTGAGGCGGGGGTACAGAGGGCTCTGTGCATTGCCCTTGCCTTCATCACCGCTCCCAGCAGCTCCCATTGGCTGGGAATGCGGAACCACGGCCAATGGGAGCTTTGGGGGAGGTACCTGGAGGTGTGGCAAGGGCCGTGCATGCAGAGCCCACAGCGCTTCCTGGAGTGGTGCAGGGCTGGGGACAGGGCAGGCATGCAAGGAGCCTGTCTTGGCCCTAGTGTGTGCTGCTGCCACCCCAGAGCCACTTTAGGTAAGTGGTGCCAGGCTGGAGCCCAAACCCCTCCTGCAGCCTACCCCCCAACTCCCTGCCCTAAGCCCCCTCCTGCACCTCACACTCCTCCTGCACCCCAACCTCCTGTAGTCTGCACCCCAGCCCCTTTCCCTGAGCTCCCTCATACACCTTGCACCCCTTCTTTGCCCCAAACCCTTGCCCTGAGCCCCTTCCTGCACACCACACCCCCTCCTGCACCCCAACCCCCTGCCTTGGCCCTGCATACAATTTCCCCACCCAGATGTGGCCCTCAGCCCAAAATGTTTGCCCACCTCTGCTCTAACCAGTGACCTGGGGAAGTTCAGGCTCCCCTCTTCGGGCAACACATCAGCTATCACGTTGGCACTTCTCCTCACATTGACCACGTCCATATTGTAATCCTGCAGGAGCAGGCTCCACCTCAGGAGCTTGGCATTGGCTCCTTTCATCTGGCGCAGCCAGGTCAGGGGAGAGTGGTCAGTGTACACGGTGAAGTGTTGCCCAAACAGATATGGATCTAGTTTAAGGGCCCATACCATAGCCAGGCATTCCTTCTCTATGCCGGGGGCCCATGTAGTTTTGCTCCCGAGGTAACAACTTCTTGCTCAAGTACACGATGGGGTGTCTGTCCCCCTTTTCATCAGCCTATATTAACACTGCACCCAGCACCATATCTGAGGAGTCAGTGAACACCATAAAGGGCTTGTCAAAGTCTGGGTTTACCAGAAGTGGGCCACTGAGCAGAGCCTTCTTCAGCGCACAGAGAGCCCTCTGGCACTGCTTGGTCCAGACCACCTAGTCTGGCTTCCCTTTCTTGCATAACTCAGTGATTGGGGCAGCAATGGAACTAAAGTGTGGCACAAATCTTTGATAATACTCCGTGTGATGGGGCAGCACCACCCCGCACTAGCCCAATGTCATAGTATATTTCCCCAATCTGAACCTTAGAGTCCAAAAAATTGGGGTACCAGCATGAATTCCTCTAAGCTTAATTACTAGCTTAGATCTGATACACTACCACCACCCAAAAATATATAGTGTTTTGGGGCACTCTGGTCCCCCCAAAAATGTTCCCTGGGGACCCCAAGACCCAAATTCCTTGAGTCTTACAACACAAGGGAATAAACCATTTACCTCTCCTTCTCCTTTCTTCCTCCCACATCTTTCATGCCCTGGGTACACAAGGAGATCACACCGTGATTCAAACTCCTTGAATCACAACACAGAGAAATCAGGTTGGTTTCCCCCCTCCTTCTCTCCCCCTCCCTGGGTTATTCTGGAGAGAGAGACAGATTCAAGTTCCATGAATCTAAACAAAGGGATTCCACCCTTCTCTGTTAAGTACAGACTCAATTCCCTTGAGCCTCAACAAGGGGAAAAAATCAGACAGGTCTTAAAAGCAAACTTTTAATAAAAAGACAGAAAAAAGTAAAAGTTATCTCTGCAATTTAGATGGTAAAAGTACAGGGTCTTACAGCTTATAGACACTAGAAAGAAGCCTCCCTCCAGCAATATGCAATTTAAAATACTTCCAGCAAAATACACATTTGCAAATACAGAAAACAATCAAAAGACTATAACCGTTTTTTCTACTAAATACTCACTATTCTGAATATATAAGACTGTAGCAGGGAGGTTGGCAAGAAACCTGGTTGCACGTCCAGTCCCTTCCAGGACCCAGAGAGAACAAAGCCAAACCCAAAAAACACGAACAAAGGCTTCCCTCTAACGAGATTTGAAAGTATCTTTTCTCCTGATTGGTCCCCTGCTCAGGTGTTTGGTTCCCTGTTTGTTAACCCTTTACAGGTAAAAGACATTAACCCTTAACTATCTGTTTATGACACGCCCCCCAAATCGAAGACAATGGGGAACCTCACTGGCGGTGATTTCTTTCTAGAACTTTAGAATAAATAGATTAATACAACACATGCACCTTTACATATACTACTAAGTATGTAAACTACAAGACTTTCTACATTTTAAGGACAAATTTTAACCAGTGGATTCTGGGAAATTTTCATGAGAGAGTGCATCAGCTATTTTGTTAAAGCTCCTGAAATGGGTTGAATTTCAAAATCAAAATCTTGGAGAGCTAAACTCCATTGAAGCAGTTTTTTGTTGTTCCCCTTGGCAGTATGAAGCCACTTTAGCGCAGCATGGTTGGTTTGTAGCTGGAACCGCCGTCCCCAAACGTATGGGCGTAGCTTTTCCAGGGCGTACACAATGGTGTAGCATTCCTTTTCACTGACTGACTAGTGACTTTCCCTCAGACAGTTTCTTGCTGAGAAACACGACAGGATGGAAGTTGTGATCCGGTCTTTCCTGCATGACAGCTGCTCCTATACCACTCTCAGATGCATCTGTGGTTACTAGGAATGGTTTGTCAAAATCCGGGGCCCTTAGCACAGGGTCAGACATGAGCGTCGCCTTAAGCTGTGTAAAGGCCTTTTGACACTCATTAGTCCACTTAAGTGCATTCGGCTGGGTCTTTTTGGTCAGGTCGGTCAGTGGGGCAGCGATTTGGCTGTAGTGTGGTACAAATCGCCTGTAGTACCCGGCCAAGCCTAAGAAGGATTGGACCTGTTTCTTGGACTTTGGGACAGGCCACTTTTGGATAGCATCCACCTTGGCCTGTAGGGAGTTTATGGTTCCTCAACCCCCCTGGTGTCCCAGGTAAGTCACTCTGTTTTGGCCTATTAGACACTTTTTGGCCTTAACAGTTAGTCCTGCCTGCCTGATGCGCTCAAAGACTTTTTCCAGGTGTTCTAGGTGTTCAGGCCAGGAGTCAGAAAAAATGGCCACATCATCGAGGTAGGCAACTGCATATTCTCCCAATCCTGCTAGTAGACCATCTACCAGCCTTCGGAAGGTGACGGGTACATTTCGCAGCCCGAAAGGAAGCACATTAAATTCATACACCCCCGCATGGGTGATGAATGCTGACCTTTCCTTGGCAGGTTCGTCTAGCGGTACTTGCCAGTACCCCTTGGTTAAGTCTATTGTAGATATGAATTGGGCACTTCCCAACTTCTCCAATAGCTCATTGGTGCGTGGCATTGGATAGTTGTCTGGACGAGTTACCGCATTTAGCTTACGGTAGTCCACGCAAAAGCATATTTCCCCATCTGGTTTGGGTAGCAGAACCACTGGAGATGCCCATGCGCTGGTAGATGAGCGTATTATACCCATCTGTAGCATGTTCTGAATCTCCCGTTCTATAGCAGCTTGGGTGTGAGGAGACACTCGGTAGGGTGGGATTCTAATTGGGTGAGCATTACCTGTGTCAATGGAGTGGTATGCCCGTTCAGTCCGTCCTGGGGTGGGTGAGAACAATGGGGCGAAGCTAGTGCAAGCTCCTTGATTTGTTGCCGCTGCAGACGTTCCTGGGTGGTGGAGAGGTTCACCTCTTCCACGCCACCGTCACTTTTTCCTTTGTAGTAGACACCTTCAGGCCAATCGGCATCATCTCCTCCCTGGGCTGTAAACTGGCAAACCTGTAAGTCTCTGGAATAAAAGGGCTTGAGAGAATTAACATGGTAAACTCTGGGCTTTAGGCAGGAATTGGGAAATGCTATGAGGTAGTTAGCAGCTCCGAAGCGCTCTTGGACCGTGAATGGCCCTTCCCATTATGCTTCCATCTTATGGGCCTGTTGCACCTTCAGGACCATAACCTGGTCTCCTACCTTGAAGGAACGCTCCCTGGTATGTTTATCATACCAGGCCTTTTGCTCTTCCTGAGCATCCTTTAGGTTTTCTTTAGCAAGGGCTAAAGAGTGTCGGAGGGTGTTTTGTAGATTGCTTACAAAGTCTAGAATGTTAGTTCCTGGAGAAGGCGTAGACCCCTCCCATTGCTGTTTCACCAACTGTAATGGCCCTTTAACCTCGTGGCCATACACAAGCTCAAACGGTGAAAACCGTAAACTGGGATGTGGTACAGCCCTGTAGGCAAAAAGCAACTGCTGCAACACTAGGTCTCAGTCATTGGAGTGTTCATTCACGAATTTACATATCATGGCCCCCAAAGTTCCATTAAACCTTTCCACCAGGCCATTGGTTTGATGGTGGTAAGGGGTGGTAACCAAGTGATTCACCCCATGAATTTCCCACAGTTCTTTCATGGTTCCTGCCAGGAAATTAGATCCTGAATCTGTAAGGATGTCGGAGGGCCAACCTACCCTGGCAAAAATGTCTATTAGGGCCTGGCACACAGCTTTAGCCCTAGTGTTGCCTAGAGCAACTGCTTCCCGCCATCGGGTAGCAAAGTCCACGAAAGTCAGTATGTACTGCTTTCCTCTGGGTGTCTTTTTTGGGAAAGGACCCAGAATATCCACAACTACTCGCTGAAATGGGACCTCAATTATGGGGAGTGGCTGGAGAGGGGCCTTGACCTGGTCTTGGGGCTTCCCCACTCTTTGGCACACCTCACAAGACCGGACATACTTGGCAACGTCCTTGCCCATCCCCTCCCAGTGGAAGGACTTCCCCAACCGGTCTTTAGTTCTGTTCATCTCAGCACGGCCACTGGGATGATCATGGGCCAAGCTTAAGAGCTTTTCCCGGTACTTAGTTGGAACCATCAACTGTTTTTGCGGATGCCAGTCTTCCTGGTGTCCACCAGAAAGAGTCTCCTTGTATAAAAGTCCTTGTTCTACAACAAACCGGGATTGATTAGAAGAGCTGAGAGGCGGTGGGGTGCTCCATGCCGCTGCCCAAGCTTTCTGAAGGCTGTCATCTGCTTCCTGCTCAGTCTGGAACTGTTCCCTTGAAGCTGGAGACACCAGTTCTTCCTTAGACTGTGGACTTGGGCTTGGTCCCTCTGGAAGCGGTGTAGGTGATGGGGTTGTTTTTGTTGCTGGTGAACCGCTCTCTGCTGGTGCACCCGGTGGTATTCCAGGCTCTGGCTGAGCCTCTTGGGTATGGTTGTCTCCCGCTTCTGCCAGTTCAGGCTCGCTGGCACCCTCTGGCTTTGGGGTTGAAGATGGGTTTGCAAGCGCTGGCGTCAGGGCTGGCAACGGTTCTGGTGCTGGCTGCTTTTCCAGTTCCTGGTCTGGGACTGGAGGCACTGTGGCTATTTCATTCATTGGTAGGGGATTCGGGTCCCCTACCTCTGTCTGGGTCTCTGGTAACACAGACGGGGTCCCTATGGATGGCTCAGGAACAGGAATGGGTCTGGAAGCTTGCCTGGTTTGGCTACGTGTAACCATTCCCACTCTCTTGGCCCGCTTCACCTGGTTGGCCAAGTCTTCCCCCAGCAGCATGGGGATGGGATAATTGTCATAGATTGCAAACGTCCATATTCCTGACCAACCTTTGTACTGGACAGGTAGTTTAGCTGTAGGCAAGTCTACAGCTTGTAACATGAAGGGGTAAATTGTCACTTGGGCCTTTGGGTTGATGAATTTGGGGTTGACGAAGGATTGGTGGAAAGCTGACACTTGTGCCCCCGTGTCTCTCCATGCAGTAACCTTCTTTTCACCCACTCTCAAAATTTCCCTTCGCTCCAAGGGTATTTGAGAGGCATCTGGGCCTGGGGATCTTTGGTGTGATGGTGGTGTAATGAACTGCACTCCGTTGGGGTTCTTGGGGCAGCTGGCATTTATATGTCCCAGTTCATTACATTTTAAGCATCGTCCAGCTGACTGGTCACTGGGCCGAGGTGGGTTACTGGAGACTGGTGAGGTGGGAGAATAGGGCGTCTGTGGCTTTCCTTAGGTTGTAGGTGGGGTCTTGGGCTGCCCTCGGTTATAGGGTTTATTGTCGGTGTGACCCTTGGGGTATTCGCTTCCCTTGACAGTAGCTTTTTTCTTTTCTGCCACTTCCATCCATTTGGCTCCAATCTCCCATGCCTTGGTTACCGTTTTGGGTTTCCCATCTAGGATGTACCTCTCTATTTCCTCGGGGACACCATCTAAGAACTGCTCCATTTGTATCTGGAGGTGCAGCTCGTCCAGAGTGTTAACCTTTGTTCCTGATATCCAGGCCTCATAATTCTTGGCAATGTGGTAGGCGTGTCGGGGGAATGACACATCTGGTTTCCATTTTAGGGCTCTGAACCGCTGACGGGCATGCTCAGGTGTTATCCCCATTCTGTATCTGACCTTGGTTTGAAAAAGTTTATAATCGTTCATGTTCTCCTTAGGCATTTCAGCCGCCACCTCTGCTAAGGGTCCACTAAGCAGTGGCCTCAATTCTACCATGTACTGGTTTTCAGAGATGCTGTATCCATGGCAGGTCCTTTCAAAATTTTCTAAGAAGGCTTCAGTGTCATCACCTGCCTTGTAGGTGGGAAATTTTTGGGGATGTGGAACAACAACTGGTGAAGTGCTATTAGGATTGGCTGTATTCTGTTGCTTAGCCTGTTCTAATGCCAGGGCCTGCTGGTGGGCTTCCCTCTGGAGTTCCATCTGTCTTCGGTGATCTGCCTCTTTTGCTTCTTGTTCTCTTTTGTGGGCCTCTTCTTTGGCTGCTTGTTCTCTTATGTGGACCGCCTCTTCCTTGGCTATTTCTGCATTAATTAGTTCTATCCGTCTCCTATGTTGTTTTTCTTTTTCTATGGCTTGTTGCCTTGCCCATTCCTGTTTTAGGGTGTCCTTGGTACTCATGGTTTCTGATGTCTTGTGTTGGGGTGCCCTCTGGTGTTTATTGCCTGAAATGCTGTTCCTCTGTTCCCTTCTTAGGGTTGCTTAGCAACAGAGTCTTTTTTAACTTTTTCTAAGTAGCCTTTCCCACTAAAGTAAAAAGAAATAAAAACTTTTTCATTTGCATATGTGTTTTGCTGGAGTTCCTGTTGACTCACAGTTGGAGTCTCTTTTGTTTAACAAAAGACCCTTGTTAAACTTAATTGCCTTGCCTTCAGGCAATCTCTCTGCACAACCAGAAAGGAGAAAAGAAAAAAAAATTTCTGCCTGTATTTTTAAACCCTCTGCCCTGCTTACAAACAGCTAGCAGAGGGAAAGAAGAAAAATAATAATCCTACTGGCTTTTGCTTTCTTATCCCAACGCTGCTCACCATGTCATAGTATATTTCCCCAATCTGAACCTTAGAGTCCAAAAAATTAGATACAGATGTGTGGGACCCCACATTTCTCCCACAAGCACCAGAGTGAGGCTAAATGAAGTTGGATCCTTGGTCTGTCCAGACTTCTTTGGGAAACCCCCACTCAGCTGAAAATGGTCAACAGTGCATCTGCCACAGTGTCTGCTTTGATAGAGGACAAGGCCACTGCCTTGGGGTAGCGGGTGGCGAAATCTACCACCACCAGAATGTATTTTTTCCCCGACCGGGTCGTATTGCTGAGAGGTCCCACTATGTCCATGGCCACCTTCTGGAAAGGCTCCTCTATAATGGGCAGAGGTATCAAAACCACTTTCCCCTTGTCCGAGGCCTTCCCCATCCTCTGATGGGGTCACAGGATTGGCAGCACTGTTGGGCAGTAGTAAAGACCCTAGGCCAGTAAAAGTTCTGTAGCAGCCTCTGCCTGGTGTGCCGGATTCCCTGGTGCCCTGTGAAAGGGATGTCATGAGCCAGGTACAGGAGCTTGCAGCAATACTTCTGGGGGACCACCAGGTGCCTCTGGATCCCCCACAACTCCATTTCCCTGGGGGGAGCCCATTCTCGGTACAGGAACCCCTTCTCCCACAGGAACTTTTTCCGGCAACCTCTCCCCATGGTCTGTGCCACACTAAGGCCAGCCAGGTCCCTTAGCTTTCACAAACATTCCTCATTCACACACAAAACAGGATTAATTTACTGTTATGAAATGTGGGGGAGTCGGGGCCCGGTACCCCTCTTCCTGAGATTCACTGACTCTCAACCAGCCAGTAAAACAGAAGGTTTATTAAATGACAGGAACACAGTCCCAAGCAGAGCATGTAAGTACAATCAGAACCCCTCAATTGAGTCCTTCTGGGGGGTTCAGGGAGCTTAGACCCCAGCTTGGGGTTCCCTGCATTGCACCACCCAGCCTAAACTGACTCTAAAAATCCCTCCAGCAGCTTTCTCCCCCCCTCCCCTCTGCTTCTCCTCTCCTTTGTTCAGTCTCTCGGGCAGAAGGTGTCACTTCTTCCCATCCCCCTCCTGGCTCAGGTTATAGTTCAGATAGCTTCCTTCTCATCCCCAATGTAACTCCCTGGCACTATTCCCAGGTCAAATCCGCCCCGCTCCCTGCTCCATCACATTTACACAAAGCATTTGAACAGGAACATCTTGAAATCAGCTTCAGACTCAAGAATCTGGCTGATGCATCTTTACCAATGGCACACCAGGCCATTCCTTTCTGCTTTCAGAAAGGGTGGCTGGCAGGATATGGGGTCCCACAAATTGTGGGGTCCCACAAAACATACATCAATACATTTAATACATGCAACATTATTCTTTATCCTTTAGCCTAAATTATACAAAATTCAAATAAAATTCTACTACTACGTATTCCCCTTTTGACTCCTCAAGAACAATTCTTGAGTGGGTCATATTTTATACAACTGTTTCATAGCAATATACTGAGAGGCCATTTGAGCTTGTGGTTGTAATTTAACAAACATTTTTTTGGTCCAACAGCACATACAACACATTCCTAGCAAGCAAACACAGGACAATAATAATACAACTAGCAATGGGTGAAACATGATAGGCGATATGCCCTTAGAGGTTGGGGACCAGCCTGTAAAAACATCATACCAGTGATAGGCTGTCAGTTCTTTTTCAGACCTAGCAATTTTGAGCATGTCTCCATTTGCATGTGATATTTGAATTACATGCTTCCCTATATCCTTCTGTGTCTGTTGTAAAAACGGAGTCACCTTTGTTTCTGACAAGTGATCAGTTAAATCGTGCCAATCCAGACCAAGGGTAACAGAGAGATTAACCAGGGTAGCAGTTATAGTGCTCTGCGCTTTTTCTATCTTTGGCAAATAGTACATGTGATTGCTAGTATATAATATGCTGGCATTACATCTATCTTCATCCACTGGGGGTTGGCTGATACTTGCATCTTCCCAAAATACTGTTTTCCATCATGTAACACATATACATTGTCTGTTGTACAAAATACATCACATTTTCTAGTTTGTCCCACAAACATGTTCCCAGTGATGTATTCCTACTACATGGTTCTGTGGTGACCAGTAGGGACATTTCTGAGGGCTCCACTCCATACACCCTCGGGTGTCCAATAATTTCTCCTCTATTTCAGCCCACTGGCCCATAACCTAGGGTAGCCAAAAGGATCCCATGGTCAATTTTGAGAGTGGGCTCACTTTCCATATTTCTGTCTCCACAGACTGACAGTGAGCAATTTTAACAATAATTTGAGTTAAATAATAAATACAGTTAAAATTTTTATTAATCCTTTTCTGCCTAATGCAGTAGGGTTTTTTTGTGTAACACAATACACAACAATGCTAGCAACAAGACAAACAGCACAAGACAAAACATAAAACACAAAACACAATTTTTGTCACAAAAGTAGATTCATGGTATTCTTGGTTGCTCTTCGGATGGTACCAGCTTTTCCTGAAATTCTGAAAGACAAAAAGAGTATTTTTCTTCCCCTTTTGAGGTGGCTTAAAAATATCCCTTCCTTTTACAAATATCCTTGCTGATTGCAGGCAAAACAGAGGAGTTACCCCCATAGTTTTTTGGGCTTCTGTTCTATAGGGAGGCCAGTTTTCTATGATTTTTAGCTTTTAAGGGTTAAGGGGAAACTATCTCACTGTTCAGTTATTAAATTCATGAGGAGATGTACCTCAGCTTTTCTTCTTATACAGCAGACCAAGTTGTAATGTTTTTTTCTCTCTGCTAAGCTTTGTTTATTCACAGGTAATAGCTGAGAAGCATCTTTACCATATGACCTTCAAGGTTTTTCCAAAAATCATACACACTATACATTGTCATAGGGGTACTTATTTAACATGATGTTTATCCCAATGTTTAATATTAAAATCAAATCTATTAAAAGTGTCTTGTTATACCATGCTTTTTATTTTGACAATTTGTTTTTGAGGCCAGTGTGTTCAATGTTCTCTTGAAATTGTTTTCATAGGCTTTTTAACTTAATCATATCCTTGGCTTTTTGGTGAATTAAAAAGTAGGGATGTCCTGCATATAAGCAGACCCCTTTGGTACCTATCTTTAACTTGCAGCACTGCATACACAAAAAAAAGTGTGTGTGTGTGTGTGTGTGTGTAACCTTATCCCTCTCTTATTCTTAGGTTTGACTCCTTTTTCCACCTTCCTATGGAGGGTCAGAATTTGAGCCTCAGGTAGTTTGCTGACCAGGTATGTCCTTTATCTGCGGCTTCTTTGTGCTGCCATTTATGGGCTGTTCTCTCCTTCCTCTGTCAGTTAGGTAATTTGCATCAACACAGAGATTTTTTGGCTTGCTTTTGGATCCAAAGCCATCAGCAGCTCAGAGACTCTGTTTTTGCTGATACAGACTAACATGGCTACCACTCTGAAACCTTTTAAGACAATGAGTCCTTGTGGCACCTTAGAGACTAACAAATTTATTTGGGCATAAGCTTTCGTGGGCTAAAACCCACTTGATCAAATACAGAGGCAGGTATAAATACACAGCACATGAAAAGATAGGAGTTGCCTTACCAACTGGGGGTCAGTGCTAACAAGCCAATTCAATTAAGGTGGAAGTGGGCTATTCTCAACAGTTGACATTCTTATTCATTTAAAAAATGCTAAACCTACAGCAAGGTGGTGACCATAAAGGTCTGTCACTACCTTGAAAAGTAGCTTCAGACACAAGATTCTGGCTGATGCATCTTTACAAATCATACACTAGGCGATTACTTTCTACTTTCAGAAAGGGTGGCTGGCAGGATATGGTCAAATCATACATCAATACATTTAATGCATGCGACATTATTATTCTTTATCCTTCATTCTAAATTATACAAATTACAAACATAAAATCCTACTACTACATGAGATCTGGGCTGGGAGAGGGAGGATTCTGGTCTTGTTGCAGAGGGAGAGGATGGAGCTCCCGTGGGGTGCAGAGCCTACAGCTGAAGCTATAGGCATTGTTCCCCAGCATAACTAATGTGTTCAGGTACAGACACGTCTTGCAGCTCCTGTGGCTTCCCCAGGCCTGCTCGCTGGGCAAAGCTCCCCTGGCTGCTAAAGGACCTGGTGACTGGCCAGTCTGAGATGCCAACATGGGATGAACACAGACTGGGAACCCCAATGACCATGTATTCATACAAGGCCTTAGTGGCTGCAGAGCTCTCTACTGTCATGTGCTTTGCAGCAGGGCTGAGAAGCCTGGCTGGGTGGTGACAGGGCAGTCCCTGCCCCAGACTGCTCAGAGTCAACATGGGAAAGCTCACTCTAAAAATTGTTCCAGCACCACTGGTTCCAGCAGAACAGCGTCTGTATCTTCAACTTGGTAGCAAGCCATGGCCTCTGGTCACTGCTGCTGTGTTGTGCTGGCTGGGGACGGGCATGCTAGTCCCACTGCTCACTGGATGGAACTGGGTTGCTGGAGTGTGGGAGGATGTGTAGTAGGGTGCAAGCCTAGCTGAGCTTTGCATTATTGTGCAGAGCCCCAAGTCTGGCCCCCATGCTGTACAGGTGTGCTGTACAGCTTGGAATCATGCTGCATGGTCAGAGCTGCTGCTGACTCTGGTGCAGGGCATGGCCATGTCTGGATGTTTCTGAATGCTGAGTTCCTGTGATTTAAATTGCCGCACCTAGAGTGGCTAGGCCCTTACTGGTTTGGTTTCTGAGCTGGGAGGAGCAGTGTTCTCCAAGGGGTAGCTGTTTTGGCAGTTGACTCCCGAGCCCTCCATGTGAGGGCCCTGCAGGTGTAGCTGGTGGTTTGGTGTCTCTTAGTGCTTGGGCCCTTGGCCCTGGGTGCTAGCATGGAGCCCAGACAGACAAATGAACCCTGGAGGGTAAATCCCAGTCGAATGTGCAGCAGGGCAGGATGTTAAATCCTTGGCATTTTGTAACCAGCCTGAGGCTGTTGCAGTACCCCTCATCCTTTCTTGGAGGGGGCTGCTGGGAGGTGGGATCCACAGATGAAAGGGTTTCTCTGTGTAGGAGCCAGTTCTAGTGTCCCTGGGGGAGGGAGGGATGGGAACTAGGGTGTGCAGTGTCCTCACTGGTGTCCCCGATCGGTATGATCCTGAACAGAGAGGCCCTGTCCCAGCCTTTTGGAGCAGGGCACGCACTGTCCCCAGCCACTCTCACAGCATGATTGAGTAGCCGTGGTCTGTGTCCCCCTCTGGGGTGGCTGTGCTCCTGGGTGGAGAGGATCTGTCTTTGGCTGGAGTGGTGGCTGTGGCGCTGGCCCTTCCAGCACAGCTTGGAGAGCTCCCTGCGGAATTTGACACCAGCGAAGGCATAGACCAGGGGGTTGAGGCAGCAGTGCAGCAGGCCCAGCCCCTCCATCACCAGCAGCCCAAAGTCCAACACCCGCTCCAGAGCGCAGTGGCGGCCAATGTAGCCCAGGCGCTGCAGACTGTCCAGCAGCAGGAAGATGTGGAAGGGGGCCCAGCAAAGCACGAAGAGTGCCAGCAGCAGCAGCACCAGCCGCAGTGAGCGGTGCCTGGCCAGCAGCTGTGCCCAATGCAGGGTGCAGAAAATGCGGCCATAGCAGAAGAGCATCACCAGCAGTGGCAACAGGAAGCCTAGGAAGAAGGTGGTGAGGTGCAGCCTCACCCGCCAAGCCTGGGCCTCCTGGGCTTTGAAGCCCCAGTGGCAGATGGAGGCCTGGCCCTGGGGCTGGAAGGGCACGGTGCGGAAGTGCAGCTCCGGGACAGAGAGGGCCAGGCAGATGGCCCAGAGGAGGGCGCAGGCCAGGTGCAGGTGCAGGGCTTGCAGGCGCCGGTACAGCTGCACGGCATGCACGATGGCCAGATACCGGTCGATGCTGATGTCAGCGAGAAGCAGAATGCTGCTCTAGCTGTTTACTGCCAGCAGTGCCCCCACCAGCTTGCAGAGCACCTCCCCGAACACTCAGCCATGGGCAAACTGTGTAGCCTAGAAGGGCAGCCCTAGCACCAGCAATATGTCAGCCAGCGCCAGCTGGAAGAGATACCAGTCAGTGATGTGCCAGGGGCATTGTCGCTGTCCCAGCACCAGCCCATTCCCTGCCAGCCCCACCACAAAGACCAGGGTGAAGACTAGAGGGACGAAGTACCGTCCAAACTTGCTGACTGCATCCAGCCTGCAGGGGGCAGTGTCCTCGCTTATGTCCGGGTAGCCGCTGTAATCTTAGGAGGGGGAGAGAGAGCGAGGAGGGCTTACAGGGGATGCCAGACAGAGAAGTCAGTTTACGTGCCATCCATGCCATGCAGTTTACATGCCATCCATAGCCTTTGTGACCTTGCCAGGCAGGGGCGCCTGTGCTGACATCAGCATAACCTGGAATGGGGAATTAGAGGGGAATGACAGACCCACCAGTGACATCACCTGCCAAACCTTGCTGAGCCATGTGGAGTGGGGCTCTCTGTGGACAGCTTTTATTTTCTTCCACGTGCTTGCCGTTGGAGGAGGATGCTGGAGAGTCAGCTGAATAATAATGATTTGGACCTAGTTATGGCAAGGGGGCAGCTGGCAGCATTAGCAATCAAACATCATGATAGTCTCCTTGGTACCCCTGGCCTCCCCCATCTGTTACCTCAGTATTTGGGGGGGCAGGGACTCTTGTACAGCCCTGAGCACAATGGGGCCCCAAGCCTTGCATGGGCCCTGAAGGGGCCACACCCGCAGAAATGGAAATGGATGATGGGTAGACGTTTCAGACATTCCAGGTCCTTAGCCTCCTAAATCCCATTTTCAAGAGATGTAGGGATTTGAGATCCTTGAAAATGGCACTTTGATTTCTAAATCACTCGGTGTTGGTGAAAGTTTTACCTATGGGGCATATGCTGCTGGTATTATGGTAGGGTCCCTATAGGATACATTTGCCCTTCGTTCTTGCTGCTTTGAATGTGAAAACTCAGTGTGTTTCAGTTATTGTCCTGTTTAAAACATCTCTGGAGCTTTGTACAGTCATTTTGGCTTCGCAGTGCACATCTGTTGCCTTCTCATTCTGGCTCTAAGTTATGGGCCATAAATCATAGAATATAAGGGTTGGAAGGGACCTCAGGAGGTATCTAGTCCAACCCCCTGCTTTGAGCAGGACCATTCCCCAACTAAATCATCCCAATCAGGGCTTTGTCAAGCCTGACCATAAAAACCTCTAAGGAAGGAGATTCCACCACCTCCCTACGTAACTCATTCCAGAGCTTCACCACCCTCCTAGTGAAAAAGTTTTTCCTAATATCCAACCTAAACCTCCCTCACTGCAACTTGAGATCAGTACTGCTTGTTCTGTCATCTGCTGCCACTGAGAACAGTCTAGATCCCTTCCTCTTTGGAACCCCCTTTCAGGTAGTTGAAAGCAGCTATCAAATCACCCCTCATTCTTCTCTTCTGCAGACTAAATAATCCCAGTTTCCTCAGCCTCTCCTCATAAGTCATGTGCTGCAGCCTCCTAATCATTTTTGTGCCCTCTGCTGGACTCTTTCCAATTTTTCCACATCCTTGTAGTGGGGGGCCCAAAACTGGACACAGTACTCCAGATGAGGCCTCACCAATGCCGAATAGAGGGGAATGATCATGTCCCTTGATCTGCTGGCAATGCTCCTACTTATATGGCCCAAAATGCCATTAGCCTTCTTAACAACAAGGGAACACTGTTGACTCATATCCAGCTTCTTGTCCACTGTAACCCCTAGGTCCTTTTCTTCAGAACTGCTGCCTAGCCACTCAGTCCCTAGTGGTGTATGGGATTCTTCCATGCTAAGTGCAGGACTCTGCACTTGTCCTTGTTGACCCTCATCAGATTTCTTTTGGCCCAATCCTCTTATTTATCTAGGTCCCTCTGTATCCTATCTGTACCCTCCAAGGCTGCCTTTATCAGCTTCAAATGAGGAATGATCAAGTCTCATTCACTGCACAGCAGGAATGTGCCTTAGAATCATAGAATGTTAGGGTTGGAAGGGACCTCAGGAGGCTATCTAGTCCTACCCCCTGCTCAATGCAGGACCAATCCCCAGACAGATTTTTTGCCCCAGTTCCCCAGATGGCCCCCTCAAGGATTGAACTCATATCCCTGGCTTTAGCAGGCCAATGCTCACACCACTGAGCTATCCCTCCCCCCCTTCACTTACTATTAAACACATTAGGGTCAGGTTTGAAGAATGTAACCTGGAAGCCAGCCTCTGAACTCCCAGTCAGCCTAATTAGCATTCCCCAAGGCTAAAATATCACACCGGGGAAATGTGTCTAATAGAAGGCCCCCTCAGTCAGAGTCTGGACTCTGTGGCCATGGTCCCCATGACACTGTCTGACTTCTTGGGTGAATGGCTATTACTAATGCCTTTAACCCCTCTGGTTCAGAAATGATACATTTGGATTCCAGCATTCTTTCTGCCAGTGACCCTGTACAATTTAGACCAATAAATAGCAGTGTCACCCTGCCCTCTGACTTGGGGTGCCCTTTACACTCTAGCCTGCAAGTCGCTCCCGGCTATGTCTGTGCGTGCTGAAGCCAGCCAGCCACCCCTGGGCTCTCACCCGCCTTGGTTATAGAACTGGATCCCAACTCATTCCCAGATTTTCCTCTAGAAATCTTGGTCCTGTACTGCCCAGCTCTCTCCTGGACCATGCAAATATGTTAAGTCTCTGTTATTTCTTTAAGATAATCATATGCCAGCATATTATTTCAGAGTTCTTCAGACTCTTCCATTTACAGCCATGGGATTAGATAAAACAGTAAAAGAAATTTATTAACTATAAAGAGAGATTTTAAGTGAATACAAGTCATGAGGCATGAAAGTCAGAAATGGTTACAAGAAAAATAAAGATTAAAATGCAACTGGTGCCGCACGTAACAAACTATGTTAAATTCAAAGCAAAGTTTTTCTTACCACGCGTCCTCAACAGTCTTACTGACCAAACTTCTTAGACCAGGACCCCTTCTTCTGTTTAATGGCTTCTTCCTTTGCCCCTTCTTGCACAATGAATCAATGGACAGAAAGAGAGGGAGGAGGAGGTGTTTTGTGGTTTTTGTCCACCTTTTTAGAGAGTCAGGGCACCTCTTGGAAAACATTTCCAGATGAGATTCAGAAGAGCGTGCCCATAGGTAAGTATTTCTCTGCTGGTTTCCCCCTGTTTGAACTCCCTTTGTCTCCCTTTGTGCTTAATGACTCTGTTTACTGCTTATATGCAAATTAAGCACAGCACACATTCCTTTGTTTGAGACAAACCTCAGTTTGGAACACATGTTAATAACATCTGTCAGAGTTCCTTCCCCACTCTAAACTTTAGGGTACAGATGTAGGGACCCACATGAAAGACCCCCTAAGCTTATTTACCAGCTTAGGTTAACAGTAAGCTGCCACCACCAAGCATGTTCCAAATTTTAGGGGAGAGCCACTTGGAACTCTGCCTTCCCCCAAATATTTCCCAAGTCCCTAACCCCCCCTTTCCTGGGCAGATTTGAGACTAATTACTCCCCCTCAGTCCTTACACCCCTTTTCCTGGGTCGGCTTGAGAGTATACCCTCACCAATTAGTCCTGGTGAACACAGTTCCAAACCCGTTGGATCTTAAAACAATGAAAAATCAATCAGATTCTTAAAAGAAGGATTTTATTAAAAAAAAAGGGTAAAGTTTATCTCGTAAAATCAGGATGGAAATAACTTTACAGTGTAATAAGATTCAAAGAGCCCAGAGGAACCCTCTCTAGCCTTAGTTTCAAAGTTACAGCAAAACAGGAAAATGCTCCCTCTAGCAAAGGAACATTTACAAGTTGAGAAAACAAAAATAAAACTAACACGTCTTGCCTGGCTGTTTCTTACAAGTTTGAAATATGAGAGACTTGTGCAGAAAGATTTGGAGAACATGCATTGATGTCTGGTCCCTCTTAGTCCCAAGAGAGAACACCACCCAAAACAAAGAGCACAAACAAAAGCCTCCCCCACCCTTGCCCCAAGATTTGAAAGTATATTGTCCCCATATTGGTCCTTTGGGTCAGGTGTCAGGCAGGTTACCTGAGCTTCTTAACCCTTTACAGGTAAAAGAATTTTGGTGCTTCTGGTCAGGAGGGATTTTATAGAATTGTATACAGGAGAGTTGTTACCCTTCCCTTTATGGTTATACGATTTCCCTGAAGGATGTTGTCATAACTTCACATCCAAGGTTGCCACATACTTTTTATCAGGACAATATTGACAGCAAATTATGAGTTTTCAAATGATATCTTACAAGACATACCTTGTACGAATATTATTGCAATAATGTATAGGGTATGGGCTCAGGGAACTTTCTGTCACAGACCCCCTGCCTGTGACAAATTTATAGACAGTAAATTGAGCTTTGGAAAACACTTACCTCAGAAAAATTGTCATACACTGTGGTGAGGCCCATGTTTCCCATGGACTTGATTCTGCTGCTGCCCAGACTCTCCCTGATCATGCACTGAAACTAAAGGTGAGACCTGTAGCAAAAAGCAGAACTGTCCAGCAAGTAATCTTGTAACTAATAGAAAAGCTTCCAGTGATGAAAGAACTGTTTGTGTCAGGGAAAGAAACTACAGATAGGCAGAACTATGAGGCTTGGTGCAGACTAGCAGGGCCCCCCTATTGCAAAGATTTTAGGGAATGCCTTCTGTCTCCCATAACTTACACCAGCGTCTGTGTGTCTGGTAAATGATTAAATCTCTGGTCCATGTAGGTGAGGTTGATTCCTAGAGTCCTGGCTGCCCTATGACTGTTTTAATGAAGGAATCTGTTTTTCCACCAAACTGGAAGTAGGATGTCTGCTTGGAGAATAAGATCTTTGGAGGAAGGGGTAGGGGACAGGAAAGCTTTAATTTGCAAGGCTGTACTAGGTGGAGGGGAAGAAAGATTTGATCTGGGGCATCTGTGCCTGGAGGTGGCATGCATTGGACAACAGGCCATAACCTATTCTCCCCAAGAAGCGGCCTCTTGTGCAGTTTGATGCACTCTGTGAACCCTGCTGCTCTGGTGGCAATGGGAGCTGCAGTCTTGATTCCTGATGATGTGTGTTTCTGATGTGCTGCCAGCAGTTGTTTGTTTTCTTGTCTGAATGAGGCAGATGCCTCCATTGCAGGGCTGTGGAGCTAGAGGCATAGGCCACATCGCTGTCTTTAGGGCACATAAGGAAAGACTGGACCTTACTGATGATCATTCAATAGCAAGGGAGCAGGTCCCAAAATAGGATTTGCAGCATGCTGCCACTGGAGGTCTCTAGCAGGAATTCCTGAGCTGTCAGTATAATATCACTCACCATTGACTGAGCTGGCTTGGCTTTGCCTCAGTGTGTGTCAGTGTAACTGTTCAAAATGCCAACCTAAACACCGAGCAGCTCTGATTCCGAAACTGTGGTGTGCTTTTGTTTTACAAGCAATCAGCCCTGAGCACACTCTCGTTATCAGCATGTCTCATGGAAGGCACATCATCCTTGCTGTACACACCTCCACTTTCATCTTTGTGGGCTAATGCAGTGCTAGGCTGGGTAGATCTAGGGCTGGATCAATTTGGGATTTAATAATTTGGGTTATGGATGTGCCTCGAGGGTCCCAGTACCAATTGAAGACCCCCCTACTGCACTGGGCATCATATAGATGCTGAGATTGGAGGAGGGAAGGGGAAATTGCACTGGGTGTTGCACAAACCCCAGGTGAGATTCAGCCCACATTGTGCCAGGGAGGATGGCATTGCAGATTGCTGTGCAGGCTCTAGGACAGACTGGGGTCCTGTTGTCCTGGGTGCTGCACAGACAGAGACAGTCCCTGCCCCAAAGAGCTTGCAAAGGTTTGTGCATGTGAATATTGTTACTTGTATGCATTGCTGGGCTTGGCGGGAAAGCCCACTGGAGTCGCTGCTTGCGCATCATAGTGGGCATGTTAGGTCCAGTGTGAAGAGCCCATTAGGGATGTGTTGGGTTCAGCAAGAAGGCCCCCTTGGGGATGCTGCTGGCGAGTTGTTGGGAATGTGCTGGGATCGGTGGGAAGTCCCCATTGAGGATGCTGCTCATGTGTCACTGAGGAATTGTTGGGATCAGTGGAAAGGCCCCACTGCGGATGCTGCTCATGTGTCATCGAGGACATATTGGGATCTGTGGGAGGGCCCCATTGGGGATGCTGCTCATGTGTGATTGAGGACATGTTAGGATCTGTGGGAGGGCCCTGTTTGAGACATGATAGGTTGAGTGGGAAGAGCCCCATCGCGGGTGACAGGCTGGGAAGGAATGGCCCAATGTTGGATCTTATGTTAGGGCAACTCAGTAGGAGTTAGGATGAGGCACCACATGCTTTGTGTAGCCTGCTGAGCCATCACAGCCTTCCCATAGTGTCCAGGTGCTGCACATGTCCTAGGTGGACAGTCAGCTGCAGGCTGCATCCAGGTCCCTAGCCTGTAGGTGAAATCCCTAGTCTAGGTGGAATGTGGGATGTCACCTTTCTGCCTGGCACTCGCTTTCCCCTCAAGCTGATATAGCGGCTTTTCTCTCTCTTTGCTGCTGTTTCCCCCTCACTAGTTCCTGTTTCAGAGGTTACCCCTGAAGAGAAGGTGGAGTGATAACCCGCTCCTCTCCCTTCCCCCCCACTCCAGGCTAGGTCATTTGTCAACAGGTTTAAACCATGGGAGAGGAAATGTTCATGCTGATATGGTCACATGCTGATATGACCATCACACTGGTTTCTTGGGGAAATGTGAGGCACATGGGCTGGGTGTTAACTACAGAACAGCTAGTTGTGGCTAGCATGGTCAAGTAGTTAGATCATGCATGCTAGCAAGAGTCGTGTTACATCCGTTTTCAGGATGCTTCCCAGGGCAAATGTCGTTTGTGAACGGTTTGGCAATAATGGCCTGGAGAATGTTTGAGCCTTGCTGGCTTCACTTGTCACTTTCTGCCATCGTCCTGCCCACCAGGGAAAGTACAAAGCTGTCAGGAGCCTACTGTCTGTGCCTGCAGAGGCACGAGCTCAGGCTGGGTTGCTGTTGTCCCCATACCACACTCCAGGGGTGGTGGGTGTGGATCATGTGGTTAATGTTACCGAGCCAGCGCTAACCTTTGTGGTGGGAAGAGGGTGCCCACACTCCTCCCTGTCTCAGCAGCTTGGCTGCACTGCCATCCTCCTATGAAGTCACAAACTGGTCACCCAGAGGGACTGTCAGAAGCTCAGGGGAGCATGTCATATGGCTCCCTCCCCCTTCCCCCAGCCTGTCTCAGTGTTCTGTGCCCCATGGACCCTGCTTCCCACCTGACGCATGTCTCTGGGTCCTGTGCCCTACAGACCCCGCTCACCCCACCTTGTCTCACAGCCCGTGGACCCCTGTCTGCCCCACAGACCCTGCCATTGGCTCCAGCATGTGCTGCTCACCCAGGCTGCCCATGGTTTATTTTGACATTTTTAATGAATCTGTTAACATTTCAGTTAAAAACCTGAAACAAACCATAAAGTTCCTGCCGTTACCTACCAAAACGGCTGCTGTCCTGATGAACTCTTCCCCCTGGGGCTGTCTGTGGTTTTGAGTCTCAAGACACTCCTGTCAGTAATGCACTTTGACTTGTGCAGCACATGCTGATGTACTAGTGAAATCTCCCTGGGGCGGGCAGTGGTTTCCTCTTTCTGCAGAGCACTGAGGCACCCAGGGGACACGATAGATAATATGGCTTAGGGACCGGCAGGGCCTGATGCAGCCCATAAGATGGTACTAAAGTAGCCCAGAAAAGGAGGCCTGTCTCTGATCCCTGCCTGCCATAATGGGATTAACACTGGGGCTAATCCTGGCTCTTGTTGACTCTCTTTAGGAGCAATTTGGGAACTGAGGAATATCTGGCCAGAGATTGTGCTGGTTCCTGAGCAGGGGACGAATTGGGGAGACAAGCTGCAGCTCAGGGTCACTGTTCCCTCTATGACTTTCTTGGCTAAAGTTGTCCCCCGTTGATTTCACAGCTCAGCATTGTTCCTGATGGCACTGCTGGGAGCATGCGCTGAGACAGCTCCAGGGGACTGCCGGTGTTTTAGCCACTCTGTCACAAGCTCTTGTTTCTATTCCAGCAGCACACAGAGGTGTAACGTGCAGACTCCACTCTCTGCAATAACCCCTAAGTGAGAAACAGGATAACTCACTCTTTCCTGCCTGAAAGCACCTGTAGACCATTGCTCCTTGCATTGCTCAAACAAGTTCGCTGATAAATGCGTTTTAGAAAACAAACAATCTCTGTCTCAGATGAGAATGGTTATTATTTTTATTGGGAATAAAATGCACAAGACACTATAAACCTCTGTGAAAGTGAAACATAAGAGTCGTATGAAATAACCTTTCAAGCAGGAACACATGCTACAAAGCACTAGAATATAAAGTGATTGCTCCTGATAGGAGAGGGGACCCCTGCTGGGCTTTGGGTGGCTGCGGAATTTCTTATGCTGCTTCACCTTCACCCCACTGCTCTCCTTACATTGCCAATGTGCCTGTGTTCATGCTATTGCAGCATCATGCTCTCCTGGAGCGTTCCCACGTCCTTGGGAGATGCAGAGTCCCTGACACTTGCCATTCCTGGATCCTTTCGCTACAGCTGGAGAAGTTTGCACAGAATAGCAGCCCTGAGTCATCTTTGCCTGCCTATAGGGTATCCTTCCTAAGACTGGGCAAACAGCCAGTGAGAATCATCCCTGTTCACCCCAGGGGCGTGCAGGAGGGAGTCACCTGCAGGGGCTCCTTTGCTCAGCTCAGGCTGAAGCCTGTTTGCATTTGTTAATGAAATACAAACAGTCTGAACCGGGAGCAAAGTCACTGTTGTCTGGGCTACAAGCTGATGCTTCTACTCTCAGTACTGCCAGGGGCCTGTGCAGAGTAACCCAGTCCCATGGGATGAGGGACAGAGAAGGGAAGGGTGCAGAATGTTCTCTCAGTAATGCTGAGTTTGGCTAGAGAACGTAAACTATTCTTGCAGCAAAAAGCTTCGCTTAAGTGTTAATGCAGCACTTGCCAGTGGCGGAGCAGTCTGAGGAGGCTGTGCCAAGACACCTTGATTGGGGGGGTTGGGGAGCTGCACAAATGCAGAAGGTGTTTTGGCTCCACAGAGCTCACCCTCTCAGTTAGACAGGATGGGTCTAACGCACCAAAGGCTGTTGCGCCAACAAGCAGCATGGGGATTGCCTCTTGCCATTATTTGGGTGTGCCTACTGGGGGCAGTGGGGAGTGGGAGTTGGGGGAGATGAATGTGTTTAGGGGAGATGTGGGGCTGTGAGGAGTGTGTGTGTTTTGGGGAGGTTATGTAGGCCTGGGTGTGTTGTTGATTGTGAGCACCTCAGCAAGGACTTGAATTGGAAGAGGAAAGTCATTGGCCAGTGGGGCAGGGACTGTTTTTGTTCTGTGTTTGTACAGTGTGTCCATGATTAGAGCTCCTAGATGCTACGGTTAGACACCTAGTGGGGCTGTTGTAAGCATAAGTGATGCAGAGAGCAGGGACGGTGTTGGAGGAGTGAACACTAGGCTGAGAGTCGGGGACTCTGATCCAAGTGCTGTTTTGGGGGGAGGTCACTGAGTCCCTTTGGTGTGTGCAGCCAGTATGTACCGGGGATGTTACATTGCAGCATTGGCTTGCCTGTGCTGCAGGACCTGGCCCCATCTGTTCCAGCCAGACTAATATCTTCAGTAGGAAACTTCCAGATTCTCTTGTTATGATGATCTGAAGGTCCTGAAAATGCAACCTTGCTGCATTGACTGACATGGCTCAGCACTTGGCACCTGGTAACTGATTTAGGGGAAGGGACAGACCCATGGCCTGCTCGGAAACCACATGTACAACCTCTGGCATCTGCACCTACAATCCACAGAGATTTGGTGATCGCACCAGCCCATCAGAAATCTACTGTTTCTTCCCAGCTCATTCTGAGTCTCTCAGCTCCTGCACTCCTGCTTGTGGGTGAGCTGCACAGGAGGCTGAGTAACCACAGATGTCTGGCTATGATTATAGTGACTGCTTGTCTCCCCTTCCCTGCCCCTTGGGGAATGTTTCACTCCTTGCCGCCCCTTCTCCCCTTCCCTGCCCCCTTGGGGAGCTGTTTGCCCCTTGCAGCCCCAGCTCGCCCCTAGAGCCCTGAGTAGGATGCTTCAGTGGTCTCCGACCAGGTGGAGTCCTTGCGCTGGCTCGGTGTCTGTACGTGTCTGCGCAGGAACTCATGGCTCACACAGCCCACGTGGCCCAGTAGCTCCAGGAACTTGTTGCGGAACTTGATGCCAACGAAGGCGTAGAGCAGCGGGTTGAGGCAGCAGTGGAAGTAGCCCAGGCTGGCAGTGACAGACATGACGATGTCCAGGCTGGCCTCCCTGGCACAGTCCCGCCCCACCACCTGCAGGTCGATCAGCGTGTTTGCCAGCAGCGCCAGGTGGTAAGGTGTCCAGCACACGAAGAAAACCACCACCACTGTCAGGATGACCCGCATGGCCTTGTGCTTGTGGAAGCCCTGGGAGCGCAGCAGAGTGTGAATAATGCAGGTGTAGCTGTACAGCATGGCTCCCAGGGGCAGGAAGAAGCCCAACACGTGGTAGCACATGCTCAGGGCCGTTTTCCAGTGCCGGGAGGTGTTGATGGAAAAGTTGTGCGAGCACAAAGTGATGTTGAGGCGATAGTCCTTCTTGACTTCCAGGTACAGGAAATCTGGCATGGTTAAGAGGACGCAGATGCCCCAGACCACCAGGCAGCTGGCCACCATCAGATGTGACTTGTTCCTCTTGTACATGTGCACGGCATGGACAATGGAGAGGTACCGGTCGAAGCTGATGCACACCAGGAAGAAGATGCTGGAGTAGAAATTTATCTTGAAGATGGAGCCGACCAGTTTGCAGGTGCCAGTGCTGAAGACCCAGCCGTGCACAGCCTGAACTGCCCAAAAGGGGAGTGTCACCACCAGCAGTACGTCGGCGAGCGCCAGGTTGAGGATGAACACGTCGGTCCCAGCCAGAGACCTCTTGCACTGCAGTAGCACAGCCATCACCATGCAGTTCCCACATAGCCCCAGTGGGAATAGCAGGCTGTAGAGGACTGGCAGGAAGACCCTGTCAAAGGCCTGGATACTCTTGGAGGTGCAGGGTGGCACAGAGCAGCAGGTGTCACTCTCGTTGTAGTAGTCGGGGGAGAAGCTGATGTTCTCCAACAGGTAGGAGAAATCATCTCCGCTGAAGGTAAGTGCACTGTTACCCTAGACAGGAAAGGAGACATGTGAAAGTCAAAGGGTTATTCTCACTCTGCACCCTTGGTTTCTCTGTTACTGGCTGGGGGTGTCTGGGGCTGCCTACAGCAGCTCTCTTCTCTGCAGCTGGTCTGCGAGGGGTTGGACTCCTTAGGGCTGCAGCCTTTGGGATACTTCAGCTTATTCCCTGGGCACACTGGGCAAAAGTGAAATCTGCAGCGCTCTTGGTGTACAAGTACCACTTAACGTTATCTGTGCAACAAGGTCCAATTGCTCAGACAGTGGACTGGAAGCAGGACTCCTGGGTTCTATTTCCGGCCTGCCATTGACTTCCTGCTGGACCTTGGGCAAATCATCTCCCCCTCTGTTTGGATCTGCTTCCCCTACTGCCCTTTCCCTGCCTTGCTGTGAAGCTTGTAAGTTCTTTGGGGCAGCAACCATCTCACTCTGTGCAGTGCCTGGTTGCCCTGATCTCTGTCAAGGCCTCTAGCTGCTACCGTAACGTTACCCCCATCAATGTGACAATCTTGCCAACTGTTTGAAATGGGCCATCCTGATTATCACTACAAAAGTATTTTTTCTCCTGCTGCTAATATCCCACCTTAATCCATTAGTCTCATTAGAATTGGTATGGCAACCCCCATTTTTTCATGTTCTCCGGATATATATATCTTGCTACTGTATTTTCCACTGCATGCAGCTGATGAAGTGGGCTTTAGCCCACGAAAGCTTTTGCTCAAATAAATTTGTCAGTCTCTAAGGTGCCACAAGTACGCCTCATTCTTTTTGCTGATACAGGCTAACACGGCTGTCACTCTGAAACCCACTTGCAGTTTTTTGGGAATGAACTATTTGCAGAGGGGTATTTGCACTCAGTCCCAGGTATGTCTTAGTGCCCAGTGAGGTATTCAAGTTACATGCTGGATATAATGACACAAAGCATGTTGTTATTGTGTTTATTATTTTTCCAGGGCCACAGAGCCCGCGGGGAGTGAAGGGGATCTGCAATGTAATTCTAGTTGCAAGACTAGTGTGGAAGGGGGTAATTGCTTGGGTGAGGGTTGAGGAAAGGGTTACAGGGAGAGAGGGTTAAGGTAAGGGGCTGTGAACTCAGGGGCCAGTCCTGCTTTCAGTGGGAGTTTGGCCAGTGGTGTCGCTGGGAGTTGGATGGGTTCGTTGAGACGATGTAAAGTCACTAAAGGCAGTCAGCGTTTTTCTGATGGAACAGTTGCTGTCAAAAATGCAGTTTCATTGAAATCTAAAGGTGTCGCAGGAACCTTTTGATTTCCATGAATTATTTTTGACAGGAAAAAGTCTAAACATTTTGTTTTGACTTTTGTATTAAAATATTACATAGGCATATAATATTTAAAATGTTAATATCGTACAAACCATGCTGACTGTCCCAAATGGATATTTTTCATAATTTTTGTTTAATAAGAAATGTTGAAATTTCAGCTTTTGGTTCAGATTTGGAATGGAAATTTTTCAAAAAGTCAGAAGGCTCTGCAAAATGGAAATACCGGGTGCAAAGGTGACTGAAAAACCATCCCCCAGGGAGCATCTGAACATCATCCACTTTAAGGTGGTTGCGTTGTGCGCACGCATGCACACACACGCCCGCCCCAGGGGCAGTGGAAGGCATAATCTGCGCTGTTGCCTTGTGTTTGTATAAACGAGATGTTTTTTTTTTCTATAGATATGAAGAGATGTTAGCTCCCAGTGGGAGCAGGATGCAATTCTCCCCCATTGCCCCATGTCCTGCTGAGATCTGGGGAGAGTTCCCACCTCTGCCCCTGTTGAGAGCCAGGCAGTTCTTCCCCCACTAGCTGCTCCCTTTCCCCTTGCCCCTCTGGGAACTGCTGGGGTGCAGAGCACTTTGGAAAATCTGACCCCAGATGTTTGCTTTTCTCTTGGCTGGTGAGGTTGGGCAGACGCTGCCCTGGCACATGGTGTGAAAACCAGCACCTTGTGCTCTGCATTGACTTTGATGGCTCAGATCCCAGCAATTTAACTTCTCAGAATGACACTTCCTCTTAAAGCCTAGTCACTGAGGGAAGAAATTGTTAATGATGGCACCAGGTCCTGAATGTGCTCTGTAGCCAAGCTCTCCTCCTTCAGGCCACTGTTTGTTACTGACTTTTGCATCCCAGAACTGTACACTCCGTTTCCCTACAAATCACCCTCCCAATAACACAGAGGCCTGAATGCTTCCCCACTTGCACATTTGGTTTCAGCAATAGAGCCAATGTCCTTATTCGCCACACTCTTCAACAAATTCCCTCTTTAACTGCATGACCCCCGAACCTTCAGACACCCTGCAGACCATCCCTGGCCTGGATTAACAATTATTGTCTCGACACAGCCTGATACCTGACCCGAATCAGCAGATTTCTTTACTGCCTCCTCCATGGAGTTGCTGCTCAGTCCTGCTACCCCCACTCCCGCTATGATTTGAATTCAGTCTTAGCTGTCTCTCCTTGCTGATGGGTGTGCATGGTGACCACAAAGCCCAGGTGCTGTGTTTGTAACTTCAGAGAGTTTGTCTTGGCTGATAAGGAGCCCAGGTTACAGCCCCTGTCCTTTACCCAGTGTCCTCAAGTGTACAAAGCATTCCCTGGGAGAATGAGCTGGAAGCAGATGGTGAGGGAATACCCTGCCTGGCAGGAATGCTGGTGTTGCCTGAGTTGGGATACACAAAGCTGTGTGTCCTTGCAGAAACACCTGTTTTTATTGTTATTAAAGAGCAATGTGCATGTCTGGGTATAATAGTCTGATGCCTGTTCGCCAGGAGCCCTGCAAGCTAGAGGCTGCGGGGAAGGTGAAAGCCCAGGTTGTTCTGCTGACACTGGGACTGTCACTCATTGCCATGGCTCGTGCTCATGGTGCCTGTCCAGCAGTTAATGTTTACTATCTCCCCAGTAGTGAACAATGACAATGCGACAGGAGAGCCTTCCCTTAGCCTTTGCTTTCATGCAGCCGCTGGCGTTTCAGCCTCCAGGAAATAATGCAAATACAGTGCTCCCAAAAGATGCCAGATTGAGAGCCCTAAAGTCCTCTGTTCATCTGCAGCCTGGCCTGTGGCAGCACAAGCACCCCTCCCAACCCGTCCTCCCATAGGCTTGGCCCGTGGGGATGGGAAAGAGAATGCTGTATCCAAAGCCCTTTAGTCTATGGTGACTCTGCCAAGAAGTGCCGGTGTGCTAGCTTGGGACTCAGTTCTCAGCTCTGCCATTTGTGCTTTTGGACTTGTTGCTTTTCAAACGCACCTAAGTGCTATCAGAGTCTGATGTCTCACTGACTTTAACAGCAAGGATGAATGTCGCCCCAAGCGCAATCCTTGCACTGCCTCGCAGCACAGGGGTGAGTCATACTGAATTGTGTCCTGTGCTTGGTTAAGGCACTTTCAGATGTTCCAGACATCTAGAATTCAAACTGCCCATAGCTAAAGTGATTTCTTTTCTAGATGGGTCATTTTACCCACTGTGGTGGTTCTTTAGAGGTTCATCTGCTTGGAATTACAGAGAACGAGCTAAATTCATTTTCTGAAGGATTGAGAAACTTAATTTCTCATTTCATAATTCAGAAACAGCAAAGGGATTTTCCTCAAACTTTCAAAAAGCAAAACAAAACAAAAAATCACCCCAGATTTCAGGTAACAAGCACAGAAAATTTCAGCCCGAAAGGAAACTTTCTGACAAGTCAGTGAAAAGTGGAGTTAGAATCTTTGCTTTTACTCACATTTATGCCTTTCACTTTAACTTCTCTGTTCAGAGACTTCAGTTGGTCAAAATTAGTGTTTAGAAGAATGAAATTAATTAAGAACATTTTTCTTCTATGTATGAATGTTAATATTTCCAACCACGCCAAGGATGCACAGTTTAAAAGGATTTATACATTTATTCTCTTTTGTAATAACCTCAGTTTGGGATATTTTCAAAAGTTAATTCCAACACTTAATTGACTTGTCTGTGTAATCAAATCTTTATTAGATTAAATTATCTACTCTAGGTGCTTATATTTTGTTATTTAGCTGAAGGATAAGGATTTTAAATGCATTTTTTCACTTTTGGAATTAGACTTTTTGAGCAAATCTTACTGATAACTTGACATAACACAACATTTCTGACATAAGTGTCTCTTCTAGTACAAGCCCCTCCATATTCTCTTGAGGTTTTAAACTGCCCCCTGTCACCCCCCACATTTGTAAATAAAATAAAGACCTTTCCCAATGATTTTATCAAATGGAAACTCACCAATTCACTCATGGTTGTGGATGTGGCACCTTTCTAGCATAAAGTGCTGGATGGGTCGGGCTTCTGAGAGAACTGCAGTGGTCTTTGATTCTGCGTAGACTTTAAGTATCTGTGGTTTGAAGTTTGAGTGACACAGTCTTTCTTTCTCGGAGTGGCTGAAAGGAAGCAGCACACTCGTTCTCAATGTCTCCGCTGTTCAGTGACAGATGCAGATGAGCTCAGAAGTGACCATCCAGAGAGCTGGGGTTTTTGCCCTGCTCTGTGATACATACCCTGGCAGAGATGGGCCACTGCTCCTTGTGCCATAGTGTGCCTTGGATAAGAATGGCCAGTGTGGATTGTGAGCATTGCTAAAACGCTTTCAAGCCCTTGGGTAGGTGGTGCCGGACATTTGTAGTGCTCAGGAAGATTGCTGGATTGATGGTCAAGGAGCATGGGGGCTTTCACTCCACCACAGAGGAATAGGATGGACAGCAGCCCATGTAAATGCCAATTGCACTGGCCCAGAGATTCCAAGGTTGGCCATCCTCAAAAGTAACAGTTACAGCTCCAAAGAGTGAGATGCAAGGCTAAAGAGTGAGACTTTCCAGGTGGTGTGTTAGTCATTGCTTAACATAGAGACTCTCCTCTTTGGTCCTTGGTGACATCCAGTAGTCCAGGTTTTTAATCCAACTAGCACTTAATAGTTTGTTTTAAAATGTACACTGCTTAATATTGCATATGCAACATTTAAATGTTCCAATCTGAGCTAAAGTCTAGGGCATGTGAGAATTCTCTATGCAAAGCAAACTAGGACAGCTCCCAGCAACAGTGTATATTTGAAAGAAGGTTTCTTGCCTGCTACCAGGACAATGAAGGACCATGAATTTTGTCCAGTGTGGTTATAATTTTGAACTGTATTTTGCAGAATCTGCAAACTTTCAGTCAAGTCCTCCTCATTTTTCGGGCAAACTCATATTTTTTTTGACTATCAAGTATTCACACACACACAGACACAAAAGTCCTCATATTGCTCATGAGTGTATAGAACACAGATCTGTAATCTCCATGGGTACCACAGTACACAAGCTTGGGAAGCAGCTTTCCAAGCTCTAAGTCCTATGGCTGAGGCCTTGGATATATTGTTGTCCATTTCAGCACCTGAGTAAAATTATTTTAAATCTTTATGTTTACACAAAATGGGTGAGAGAAGCTTAAGAATGTGCGCGAGAGTGAGATAGCATGCTAATGAGGGTGTCTCACCAAAGAAGTGAGACTTGACATGTCTGCTGGCCCCCAGAAGTGTCCCTTCCTGGTCTAGAAACCCACCCATATAGAAGTATATATATATGCCAAGATTACAATCTTAAGTTTCAAAAAGTAATAGAAGCTTCTCTCATAAGCAAGCTTTATATGTCTTTTAGGGCTAACCAGGCCAAGCCCTGGGGATCTTCTGCTTATGCTCAATAATTCTTGCCCCTCAAAGTCCAAGCACCATAAAAGATAGTTTCTCCTTGTTTAGGGTTTTTTGTTCCTTCCCCTGTTCTGCTTCAAGTTGCAAATTCAGCAGTTGGGAGGAATTCAGTTGCGCGTCTTCTCTTCATGGGGCCCAGGGGAAAAAGAGCAATCAACAAAGTCTTTTGTCCTCTGATGTTCCACAGTTGTTTGTTTGGAGTTGATGGGCTTTCTTTAGTTGAGCAGGGGATAACACCTACTGTGGCTGTGATGGGATCCCTGGCGTACAACCTGGAACTGTGGGACCACTGTACTCACTTACCTCTCCAGCCTGGGTTATCTCACACAATGCAATGCCGGTGGTAAGCAGAAAAACCCCTCCAGGTACTGTGATCACGCAGCCATCGGCATGTGGAGCCCCACACCCAGCTAAATTGTATGAATGCTCCCTAAGCCACTCAAGAGTCATGCAGAGAGAGGCACCAGCAAATCACCCGAGTCCTCAGCCTCGCACTCCAGAAATATACCATCTTACACTGCTCAAGACTTCCTTGCTCATTCATTGGTTCCCCGCTCCTACAAAAGAGTAGTGGACATAAAATAGTCCTTGTTAACCTGAGCTGAGATTCCCCAAGAACTTCAACCAAAACCACACTGTTTTAGCTAAAATATAAAACAGATTTATTAACTACAGAAAGATGGATTTGAAGCGATTACAAATAGCAGGCATAGAGTTCAGAGTTGGTTACATAAAAAATAAGAATAAACTCACAGCCTAAATTCTACAGATTAAGCAAGATTTGAATCAAGTGTTCTCTCACCCTACTAGATGGTACAGGTAACTCACAGTTCTCAATGCTTAGGGCATGTCTACACTTGCAAAGTTACAGCACTGGCAGTTACAGCGCGGCTCAGAGAGTGCTGACGGAAAACTGCTATTGTGTGTTCACACTGACAGCTGCCTGCACAAAAGCATGTTCACACTTGGTGCACTCTGGGCAGCTATCCCCACAGAGCACCTCTTTTTCTTTTGCCGCTGAGACTTGTGGGAAGGTGGAAGGAGTCGTATGGCATTCTGGGTCCTGTCCCAATGCCCTGTAATGTATTGCTTTACAATCCCTGTGCTACCGTCCGCATTTGGCACCATCTTTCAATGGTTTGTGTACTGCGCACCCTGCCCTACCTTTTTCTGGCTGCAGGAATGGATCCCAAGCTGTTGACCTGAATGCTGCTTGCACTGACCAACACGTCACGAATGGCAGTGGAAGTATTCCTTAAACTACAAAGGCAAGAGGAATGCGACATTGATCTCACCACGCATTGTAGCTGTGACACGAGAATGCTTGTGGCATTCACAGACGTGCTGACCACAGTGGAACGCCACTTTTGGGCTCAGGAAACAAGCACTGAATGGTGGGATAGCATTGTGATGCACATCTGGGATGATGAGCAGTGGCTGAAGAACTTTCTCATGAGAAAAGCCACATTCATGGGACTGTGTGATGAGCTTGCCCCAGCCCTGCGGTGCAAGGACACAAGAATGAGAGCTGCCCGGTCGCTGGAGAAGCATGTGGCAATTGCACTGTAGAAGCTGGCTACTCCAGAGTGCTACCACTTGGTCGCTAACCAGTTTGGAGTGGGAAGATGGACCACTGGAGTCGTGTTGATGGAAGTGTGCAGGGCCATTAATCGCATACTGCTCTGAAAGACCATGACTCTGGGCAACGTGCATGAGATTGTGGATGGCTTTGCACAAATGGGTTTCCTTAACTGTGGAGGGGTGATAGATGGCACACATATTCCAATTCTAGCACCAGCCGACCTAGCCACCGAGTACATTAATCACAAGGGGAATTTCTCAATGATTCTCCAGGTGCTTGTGGATCACCATGGACATTTCACAGACATTAACACAGGCTGGTCTGGAAAGGTGCATGACACACGCATCTTTTGGAACACTGACCTGTTCAAGAAGCTGCAAGCAGGGACTTTTTTCCCAGACCAGAAGATCACCGTAGGGGAAGTCGAAATGCCCACTGTGATCCTGGGAGACCCCACTTACCCATTAATGCCATGGCACATGTAGCCATACACGGGGCAACTTGACAGCAGCAAGGAGTGGTCCAGCAACAGGCTGAGCAGGTGCTGAATGACTGTGGAGTGTGCATTTGGCCGTTTAAAAACCCACTGGCGTTACCTGTATGGGAAGCTGGCCATGACCGATGACAATATTCCTATGCTTATAGCCGTGGGCTGTACGCTCCATAATATTTGTGAAGGGAAGGGTCAAAGCCTCACTCAGAGCTCGACCACAGAGGCTCAGTGCCTGGAGACTGAGTTTGAACAGCCAGAGACCAGGGCTATTAGAGGGGCACAATGTGGGGCCATACGGATCAGCAATTTGAAGCTAAAAGCCACTAGTATTTGTTGCTATGCTCAGGATTGCAGTGCTTGTAACGCTAGGAGGTGATTGGTGCACATGATGCAAGACGGGGCCTTAACATAATTGTATGTTGCTTTCCAGTGCTTTTTTGGCTTTCGCTTAATAAAATAAAGATTGATTTCAAACAAACACAATTATTTTATTGAAAGACAACAACCAGAGGGGAGAGTCAAATTAAAAAAATAATCAGCCGGGAGGGGGATGGGGGAATGGAAGCTCTCAAGAGGAGGAGGGGTCTTGGGATGGCTATAGATTTGTGCATGTCCAAGGATTATACCCAACCTTCTCCTTTGGAGTCCGATGCAGCAGGTGCTGTACTTCAGCAGGGCCAAACTGCAGAGGGATGAGTGTTGAGTGCAGTGGGTATTGGGAGTCCACACTGCTGAACTGTGAGGAAAGAGGAGTGGAATGCTGCATGTAGAGAGTGGAGCCAGGAGGTTGATAAGAGTGTGTTGGCTGTGTATGTGTGTGTGGGGGCACATGGGAAAAAGTTTTGTGACAGCGGCTGCAGGGGAGGGTGGGCACAGAGCTGGTCAGTTTGAAGAGCTAATATCACCTGGAGCGTGTCCGCTTGACATTCCATAACTGTTTAGAGCCGCTCTGTGGCTTCTTTCTGGTGTGCCGTGTTCTCCTTTTGTTCTCTCTTCTCGCTGTCTTGCCACTCCTTCAATTCCTTTTTCTCAGCGGCGGAGTGCATCAGAACCTCACGCATAAAGTCCTCCTCAGTTCTTCTTGGATGTTTCCTAACTCTTCGCAACCGTTCTGCCACCAATAACAAAGAGGTAGGCTGTGCTTCCAAGGTCATCTCTATGAAGTTTAAATGCAACATTTTACAGAAGCCGAATTGTTTACAACACAGACAACTGGGTTTCAGTGCTTTAAAACACAGCCAATATTCACACTAATTGGTGTTACTAACCAGTGTCACTAACTGGCTGACCCCAGGCAAGCAGACATAAGCCACAAGACCCCCAAAATGGTGAGTAGCCTCAGGGGCAGGGTAAATCATTGTTCCCGGACCCTGCTGTACACTGGGCACATGGCTCTTGGGCACTTGGGGAGAGCCAGCGCTGTAGGATGGGCCTGATAATCATTCCACACTTTCCACAGGAGGTGATCATTATGGAGGATATCTTGCTGCTGAAGGTGAGCAGGGAATCAAGGGAGTGTTTTCTCCAGGCCTGCGGCTTCCACCTTGGCCCCTATGCGGCTCACCTGTGTGCAGCAATGGTTGTCCCGCCCCCAAGCCCTGACAGCACAGCGGCATGGGAAAGTTACCTTTAATGGAGCAAGAAACAAAGCAGCTCTGCCGAGGAACCTGCGGCAGAGAATTGCCCAGTATCTCCATGAGAGTTTCCTGGAAATCTCTGAGAGAGATGACCAGGAAGTGAGGGAATGTATCAACAGCCTGGTCTGCCGCTCAAACTAGGCATGAGGTGGGAGACAAGCCTGCTTTCTGCTACCCTCCTGCCCCCAACAACTCTCTTCAACAATTCCTTAAATCAGATCCACTTACCAGGGGCCTCCTCTCCTGTTTGTGCTTTGCCAAGATTCGACTGCTGTGACTGGCTAGGCTCCTCCAGGGTAGAAAAGAGCTCCTGACCGCATGCATCTCTGGCCTCCGAGTCATCCTCTGCCTCTGGTTGCCCCTCCTACTCTTCATCCAAGATTGCCTGCTTCTGGCAAGGACTTTCAAATTTGCAAAGAAATGTATGGGGTGGGGCTGACGGTTGGTCACCTGAGGACAGGGCAGTGGAGTTCAAACTGATGGCCAGAGAGGTGAGAACAGGCACTGTGGGACTTCCTGGAGGCCAATCACAGCTCTGTAATCACCACTGGCACCACAGCACTATAGCCCTGGTGCAGAAAGCTGTACACCTCTCGTTGGGGTGGTTTTTTTAGAGTGCTGCATCTGCGCAGTTTCTGCACACTAAGTGGCTTGGCAGTGTGTACATCTTGGGAGTTACAGCAGTCAAAGCTGCTTTACTGCACATAACTTGCCAGTGTAGATGGGCCTTAGACTGACCTGCCTTCCAGCCTGGGACCAATCTCTTGAGTTCAAAATCTGTGTCTTCCAGACAATCTTCCAGGTGTTGAAATGGGGGGGAGAGAGGGGCCAAGTGATGATGACACTGTTCCTCTTTTTTATACTTTCTTCCAGCTTCTAGAAAGACCCTTGCTGTGATGTGGGGGCATGTCAGACAGTCCTCATTGCGTACATGCCTTCTCTAAGGAGCCTCTGTGAGCATGGATTCTTCGTAATGGGCCATCAACACCTGTCTGGCCAGGGATGGTTCCCCTTTGTTGTTCCTGAAAGGCCAGCTGTGGGCATCTCCCAACCTCACAACATATTTTAGTAACGTAAGTAGCAGTACTTCATGACTTCACATACAATGATAGCACATACAATTCACCAGGATATTAAGGTTCAATAGACCAAGACTTTTAAAATGGTACCTCACAAGGCATGTATTGTACAAAACATATAATCATATGACATTGGTGAATATGGGGGTTCCAGGATCCTACTTTGAGGTATAGAGGGTCACATGTTGAGCAGGAAATAACACTTCCTGTGGCAAAGTAATATTTTACAGTAGTTAATGATTCTTTCCTGCCTGGTGATTTACAGTTACAGAACAAATCCTTAAATACTATCTTATAACATGGGATACAGCAAGGATTTTTAATGAATCTGTAAACTCAGAGGTTATACCCTATGACTGGAGAAGTGCTAAGATAGTTCCTAATTTTTAAAAAAGGGGAAAAGTATGATCTGGGAAAAGCATGATCTGTTAGTGTGACCTCAATTGTATGCAAGATTTTGGAACAAATTAACAGAAAATAGTTAAGGACATAGTGATGAATGGTAATAGGGTTAAAATACAGCATGGTTTTATAAAAGGTAATCTGATCTTCTTTGAGAAAATAACTGATTTTTTTAGTCAAAAGAGATGTCGTAAATCTAAACTCCCTAGATTTCAGTAAGGCATTTGGTACAGTTCCACATGGGGAATTATTAGGTAAATTGAGAAGGTGAGGATTAATATGAGACTCGAAAGGTGAATAAGAAACTAGTAAAAAGGGAGACTACAATGGGTCATACTGAAAGGTGAACTGACAGGCTGGAGGGAGGTTACCCATGGAGGTCCTCAGAGATCAGTCTTGGGACCAATCTTCTTTGACACTTTTATTAATGATCTTTGCACAAAAAGTGGGAGTGTGCTAATAAAATTTGCAGCGGACACAAAGTTAGGAGGTATTGCCAATATCGAGGAGGACTGGAATATCATGCAAGATGATCTGGACAATCTTGTAAACTAGAGTAATAGAAATAAGATGAAATTTAATAGTGCAAAGCACAAGGTCATTCATTTAGTGATTAACAACAAGAATTTTTGCTATAAAATGAGGATGTATCAGTTGGAAGTGACAGAAGAGGAGAAAGACCTAGGTGTATTGATTGATCACAGGATGTGATGTGGCTGTGATGCATCAGGTGAGGTATTTCCAGGAGAGACAGGGAAGTGTTAGTACTGTTATAAAAGGCTCTGGTAAGCCCTCGTGTGGAATACTGTGTGCAATTCTGATCTCCCATATTTAAGAAAAATTAATTCAAACTGGAACAGGTGCAGAGATGGGGCTACTAGGATAATCAAAGGAATGGAAACTGTACTTTATGAGAGGAGATTCAAAGAGCTTGACTTGTTTAGCCTAACCAAATGAAGGCTGAGGGGAGCTATGATCACTCTCTATAAATACATCAGAGGGATAAATACCAGGGACAGAGAGGAGTTATTTAAGTTATGTGCCAGTGTGGACAGAAGAACAAATGGATATAAAGTGGCCATCACCAAGTTTAGGCTTGAAATTAGACGAAGGTTTCTAACCATCAGAGGAGTGAAGTTCTGAAACAACCTTCCAAGGGGAGCAGTGGGGGCAAAAAATCTAACTGGCTTCAGACTGAGCTTGATAAATTTATGGAGAGGATGGTCTGGGACTTCCACACTATGGCGCACGGCTACCGGAAGCAGTGGCATGTCCCCACTCCGGCTTCTACGTGTAGGGTCATCCAGGAGGCTCCGCACACTGCCCCAGCCCCAAGCACTGCCCTCACAGCTCCCATTGGCTGGGAACCACGGCCAATGGGAGCTGCAGGGGCAGCTCCTGTGGACAGGGCAGTGCGCATAGCTGCCTGGCCAGCACCGTGCCTCTGCATAGGAGCTGGAGAGGGGACATGCCGCTGCTTCCAGGAGCTGCTTGAAGTAAGTGCCGCATAAAGCCTACACCCCTGACCTCCTCACATGCTCCAACACCTCGATCCCTTTCCCACCCTCTGAACCCCTCGATCCCAGCCTGAAGCATCTTCCTGAACCCAAAATCCCTTATCTCCAGCCCCACCCCACAGCCCACACCTCTAGCCAGAGTCCTCACTCCCCTCGCACCGCAGTCCCCTGCCCCAGCCTGGAGCCCCCACCCACATCCTGAACTCCTAATTTCTGGTCCCACCCCCAAGCCCACACCCCTAGCCAGAGCTCTCACCCCCTCCCCAACCCCCAATTTCATGAGTATTTGTGGTGTACCATACAATTTCCATACCCAGTTGTGGCCCTTGGGCCAAAAAGTTTGCCCACACCTGAACTAAATGATCATGATGGTCCCTGCTGATCTTAAAGTCTGTGAGATTAATGCATGTAGCAATTTACAAGCATTCCATAAAGTTTAAAGACTATAAGCACATTTTTATAACTTTAGAACCTATTTTAACAATAATAACAGACTGGTGAGCCAGACTGGTTCCAGCTTTGTATTTGTCACTGTTCAGTTGAGACCTAGGGGGCTTGGCGTGAGCTGCCATCTGGTCTGTTTGCATCAGAGCCTGTGCTTGGAAGGATTTCTGAAGCAAAAATACAATGCTGGAAGTTGTAATTTTAATGCAAATGCTGCATCACTTGTGATGGAACTTTAACTTTGAACTGTATTTCCTTCCTCTTAGTACATGGGTGAGGTGCTAGGGAGAGGCAAAGGAATGTCCCGGCGAGCCTCAACAGTATGGTAAATGAAACTCTCTGAGATCACTGCAGTCAGGGCCGGCTTTAGGTCAATTCAGCCAATTCCCCTGAATCGGGCCCTGCCCCTAAGAGGGCCCCGCGCCCAAGCCCCAGTACTGTGTATGGGCAAGAGCCGGTGCACTGTACCGGGGTGACCTGTCTTCCCCAGGGGGCAATTTAAACGGCCTGGGGCTCCCAGCAGGGACCCTTTAAATTGCCACCAGAGCCCCACTGCTGGCGCCCTGGCGTAGGGCTGCGGGGCTCTGGCGGCTATTTAAAAAGTCTGGGGCTCCCATTGCTTCCCCAGGGCTCCTGCGGCAATTTAAAGGGCCAGGGCGGTAGAAGCAGGGGAGCCACGGGCCCTTTAAATAGCCCCCAGAGCCCTGGGGTAGTGGGCGGGCTCCAGCTGCCTCTGACGCCCTGATCCTTTAAATAGCCGCAGGAGCCCCGCCGCTTTCCCAGGGCTCCTGCGGCTATTTAAAGGACCGGGGTTAGGCAGCTGGAGCCCCCTAACCCCAGGCTGCTGCTGCTACCCTGGTGGGGGAGGGAGGAGGAGGGGGCACTCACTATACAGGATGGGCTGTACCCCCTGTACCCGCACCCCCAGCCCGTAGCCAGCCCCTGCTGCACCCCCTGCCCACACCAGCCCCGCACCCCCGTGCCCTGCCTGCAGCCAGCCTTGCACCCCCTACCCGCTGCCAGCCCCTGTCTCCAGCCAGCCCCACACCCTCTGCCCTGTCTCCAGCCAGCCCTGCACCCCCTGCCCGCAGCCAGCCCATCTCCAGCTAGCCCCTGCCCCCACCCCTGCCCTTCCTGCACCAGCTTTGCACTCCCTGCCTTGCCTGCACCAGCCCTGCACCCCCTGTCTTGCCCACACCAGTCCCACATCTCCTGCCCTGCCCACACCAGCCCCGCACCCCCTGCCCTGTCTCCAGACAACCCCTGCTGCACCCCCCTGCCCGAAGCCAGCCAGTCCTGCACTTCTGTGTCTCCAGCCCTGCCAACCCATGCTGCACCCTCCTGCAACCCTGCCTGAAGCCAGCCAGCCCACCCCACACCCCTGTCTCCAGCCAGTCCTGCACCCCTTGCCCTGCCTGCAGCCAGCCCCTGCCTCCAGCCAGCCCCATGTCCACTGGTGCCCTGCAGTTCCCAGGGCAGTAACCCTGCACACCTGCTTCAATGAGGGGGGCATGGAGCGGCTGGGACCCACACATGTGCACACCCTAGGGTGACCAGACAGCAAGTGTGAAAAATCGGGACGGGGGTGGGGGGTATTAGGATCCTATATAAGAAAAAGAACCAAAAATTGGGACTGTCCCTATAAAATCAGGACATCTGGTCACCCTAGCACACCCCCAGAGCATGGTGGGGATCCACACATGTGAAACGGAGCCCATTTCTAGTTCAGGCCCATCTTTTTAAAAAAGAACTTTAGGTAGAATTAACATACATCTGTATTTTCCCAGACATGTCAGGCTTTTTGGATCGCCATCCAGGATTCTTCCTGGGAAAATACAGACATACGGTAACTCTATTGGTACAAAAAATACATACTGTGGCACAGCCCTTAAATCAGAACTTTTTATAGGGAACTGGTTGCTAAGAAATGAAAGGCTTTTTTTTGCATTTTTTTTTTTAGTTGTCCCTGCTGGGGCCCCGTGCTTCCTAAAGCTGGCCCTGACTGCAGTCCTTGTATTAGTTACAAATTAATCCCCTTGCTGAGGTGTACTGGGAAATACGGGGAGCACTGAGACAGACATGACCATTTCTCTCAGACACTCCACAGTTCTGTGCTTGCCTGAGCTTCGAGTCTATATTGTTGCAAACACTCTAGAATCTCTGAAAATGCACAAATATAGCAAGTGGTATTGTGCAAAATAATCCCCATCTCCTGAACTCTGTAACAACTGCAACCCTCTCTGGTTTTCCATTGTAAGCAACGCTGTTTATATGACCCAAATTGTCGAAGCAAACATTCATCCCCAGACAAGCAGCACAAGCTGTGGCATTTAGCCTTCCTAAGAAGTACCAGGGCCGGCGCAACCCATTAGATGACCTAGGCGGTCACCTAGGGCACTAACATTTGGGGGGCGGCGACCGTGGCAGACGGATCTTCGGCTGCCCCGGTCGTCGTTGGCATTTCAGGGGTGGGACCTTCCACTGCCTAGGCCGGCAAAAAAGCTGGCAGTGCTCCTGAGAAGTACATTCACCCAGGTTCATGTTAAGGCTTACAGGGAGGCTTTCACAGCTAGGCCTGGCGCTTTGGGAAGATGAGTCAGAAGGCTGAGGATATTACTTTAAGCCACCCCCAGTCGCAGGTTTGGCCCCTGTATAGTCTAGAGCAGTGGTACTGAAACTTTAGTAACCCGAGGACCCCCATTTTGATTTAAAATTTTTCATGGACACCCAAATCGGCTTCTAATTTTCCCTGGGAGAGCTCAAACCCGTTCAGCCCCAGGCCCTGCCCCAACTCCATCCTTTCCCGCAAGGCCCCACCCCTGCTCCACCTCTTCCTGCCCCCGTTCCACCCCTGCCCCTTCTCTTCCCTGCCTCTTTCCACCCCCTCCCCCTGAGCATGCCCCTTGCCCGCTCCTCCCCCTCCCTCTCAGCACCTCCTGTACGCCACTGAACAGCTGTTCCACAGCATGCAGGGAGGGAGGGGGAGGAGTTGATCAGCAGGGCCGGTGGCCCCAGATATGACTCGCAGACTCACTGGAGTGCCCTTGGGTCCACGGACCACAGTTTGAGAACGGCTGGTTTAGAGTAGCTGTGGATTGCCAAAATGCAGCATCCTTTGGCAATGCCCCCTACAGTGGGGAGGGACCGCAGGAAGGAGCCTGATGTAATCCAGTGGAGTCCAATGCAACAGACCTCAGCTGCCAGGTTAGCTAGAAAACGCTGGGTTTGGCTTTATTTCTCTGCTCTGTTTCCAGACTTGCAACTTCACCTGGGCATTGTATGGCTTAGACTATCAGCCCCAAAAGACGTATTAAATTTAGTGAAAAGACTGTATTTACTTGGAAATCAACATATTTTAATGGTGACCAATGACTTTTTAAGAAAAATAATTAAAAGTACAAATGCAAAATAAGATTAAATGCAGTGATTTAAATCAAAGTTTCCAGCTAACTGATTTAAAACTTGATTAAAATCAGTGATTTAAATCAGTCCATCCGCTCTGTAAGTCCACTGACTTCATCAAGAGCAGATTTTTGATCTCACTCATGGAAACCAGGTAAGCTCCCAGTTATTTAGTATCACTAATGACAATTAAACTTTGCTCCTGGTTGAACAAGATCTGCCTAGGCTTGGGAAGCAGTTCTTTTTTCCTGACCTGGGTGGGAGGGGAATGAGATACCCTTTTGCTTTAAGCTGGTTTCTCTGCCACTTGGTGAAACTTTTTTGCCAGGTGCAGAAGAGGCAACTCTGGGGTGTGAGATGATGTGACAAACTCAGAGGTGAACCCTCCCACTGAGCAAGAGAGGCCAAAATCATAGAGCTTGCCTTAGTGTATCATTTCCGGCTGTACCAGCTATGGACTGGCGCAGAGATTGCTTATACACACACCAAATGCGTTCCTCATAAGATCCTTTAGTGCTTTGCCAGGTATTGCTAAATTAGCTTCAAATACATTATTTTACATAGTGCCACATAGTGGCAGAAACATATAATACAGTTTAGTGTTCCATTACAGAGAGAAAAGAGACTAAAGAGGCAGATGTCAGTCTGGAGAATGTCAAAGCCACGAATTCTGCAGACCCTGCTGTACCCATGAATTTTCCAGTGCATTTGATTGGAGCAGATGGTGGTCATGTGCATAAAGTGAAATATGTACATCAGGGTTTGCAGGACTGGGGCCTAAATTTGTCATAAATTGAATTTCATACAATGCATGTTGGGCCTTTCCTAGGGATGTGTTCATGGTCTGCGGGTATAATAGGCCAGGGAAGGTTTAGCCGTAGCCTTCCCTGGTGCTGCCGCTGACCTGCTGCCGCAGTGGCCCTGCCCATTCCATGAGACCTCCACTGCCTCCCGCACTCTGCCCCCCAGTCCCCGCTGCTTGCCATGTCCCTCCTCCTTGGGACGGGGAGAGCCAGCAGCTGATGGAGTGAGAAGACTCAGCTGGGTGCTTTGGGGCTGGTGGCTCGGTGGGGTGAGTGGGGCCTTCAAGAGTGGGAGGAGTGAGTGCTTTCAGTGCTGGGGGGAAGGGGGGCAGCAGTTCTGACAGGAGAGGGTCTTCAGGGCCAGGAGGGGCTGATGTCTCTGGGGTTGCTGGCCTGGCCCTTGGGGGATTGGTGGTTGGCCCTGCACTGGTGGCCAGCAGCTTGTCTGGGGAAGGCAGAGGCTGGCAGGAGGCAGGTCTGACCTGGTGCTGGGCCAGCCGGGCGCTTGAGGGGCTGGTGGCTCGCCCCTGTGCTGGCGGTGGGGTCCAGCAGGTCAGGCAAGGGAGGGCCTTTAGGGAAGGGGGGACAATGGCTCGGCCTGGTGCTGGGGCTGACCCAGCACTCGGGGGGTCTTCACAGCTTAGCCTGGTGCTGGGGCCAATTGGGCTAATATGTATAGGTGTGAATAATACACATTTATATCTATATAAAATGTGTATTATCCACACCTATACATATTAGCATGCATTAGTACAAATAGCATTAAGCACAATTTTTAGCAGTTGTAGAGCGTAAACTGGACTACAACTTGATCATTAATCCTGTTCACTTATGCTAAGTGTCCCATAATCCCTTGAATTAGCTGAAGTAGATTTTACATTAAGTAAATAGGAAAGATGACAGGATTAGGACATATGATTATTTTATCATAGCAAGAGCTAGGGAGTTCTCCCAGGCCAGTACTAGAATGTCTCAAAGGAAGAGGATAAGACAGGATTGCTTTACCTTAATACAAAGCCAGGAGGTGCCCTTACACCCCTTGGTTTTTGGAATGCATATGTTCAGAACACAGTGATATGTTGTTCACCATGGTAACAGAAAAACAAGGTAGAAATCTGATTTGTAAACTGTAATTTCAACTGATTTACACCGTTTCTTGTTCATATAAACAGGTAGGCTATAAACAGATGGCTTTAGGGGCATAACTTTGGGACCACCCCTTTTGTGTATAAGCAGCAGAGAATCCTGTGGCACCTTATAGACTAACAGACGTTTTGGAGCATGAGCTTTCGTGGGTGAATACCCACTTCTTCAGATGCATGTGGTGGAAATTTCCAGGGGCAGGTATATATATGCTAGCAAGCAAGCTAGAGATAACGAGGTCAGTTTAATCAGGGTGGATGAGGCCCTGTTCTAGCAGTTGAGGTGTGAAAACCAAGAGAGGAGAAACTGGTTCTGTAGTTGGCAAGCCATTCACAGTCTTTGTTCAATCCTGAGCTGATGGTGTCAAATTTGCAGATGAACTGAAGCTCAGCATTTTCTCTTTGAAGTCTGGTCCTGAAGTTTTTTTGCTGCAGGGTGGCCACCTTAAGGTCTGCTATAGTGTGGCCAGGGAGGTTGAAGTGCTGTCCTACAGATTTTTGTATATTGCCATTCCTAATGTCTGATTTGTGTCCATTTATCCTTTTCCGTAGAGACTGTCCAGTTTGGCCGATGTACATAGCAGAGGGGCATTGCTGGCATATGATGGCGTATATTACATTGGTGGATGTGCAGGTGAATGAACCAGTGATGGTGTGGCTGATCTGGTTAGGTCCTGTGATGGTGTCGCTGGTGTAGATATGTGGGCAGAGTTGGCATCGAGGTTTGTTGCATGGATTGGTTCCTGAGCTAGAGTTATTATGGTGCGGTGTGCAGTTACTGGTGAGAATATGTTTCAGGTTGGCAGGTTGTCCCCCCTGCAGTCACTGTCCTTTGTTCCAGTTTCTTTCAGGTATCTTTGGAGGTGGAGAGGCTCCCTTTTTATCCAGCTGAAGACCCTTTTATGCATGTAACAGTGCTGCACGGGACAGCTCCTCAGAGACTGGTATAGTACTGAACCTTTTTCCTATACTTTATTATTATTATTATTATTGACTTATAGCAGTAAACTTGGCTGACATATTGGTTAATTGGTCTCTTGAATATATTTCATAATGAACCAAGGTGTGGTGAAGCAGTTGACTGTATAATTTATCAAGAGGATAAAACTCTTAATTTGAAGGGAAATGAAATGCCATTTCTGTGAAGCACAGGTTTCTCTTCCTTAGTCAGCTGCGTAATTGTTGCTGTGTGACTAACTAAATCACTGCTCTGAGTGCCCTTCTAGTGAAGTTGTTCACTAGTTTTCCAGGACAGTGTCTGCAGAACAGAACCAGTGGCACCGTGACTATTGCTTGAGAGTTAGCATTACTCAGCTGTCATGATGGTGTTTCCATGGCTAATGGAACATGCAAGCTACCCATGGCACTTTCTGTTTGAAATGTGAGGTGCGGGGGCAGAGTGATTGACTGAATATAACCTCTTTGTGTGAGTTGTAGAAGCACAAGATTTTGGGAGGTAGCTGTTGAGTCCCTTCTAAGTAGTCTCCCAGGGAGCAGTGAAGGATTGTTCCTTCATGTGGATTTATTAGTGCTTTGTTCAAGTGTCCAAAGCAATGAAGCTCCCAGAACTCCCTGCTGCCAGCTTGATAACTCTTGCTGCCAGGGGATATTTCCCAATCTTCATCCAGAGGATGACAGAAGAGGAGAAAGACCTAGGTGTATTGGTTGATCACAGGATGACTATGAGCCACCAATGTGATGTGGCTGTGGTGCATCAGGTGAGGTATTTCCAGGAGAGACAGGGAAGTGTTAGTACTGTTATAAAAGGCTCTGTCTGGTAAGCCCTCATGTGGAATACTGTGTACAATTCTGATCTCCTATATTTAAGAAAAATTAATTCAAGCTGGAACAGGTGTAGAGATTGGGACAGCCCTTACAAATAGATGAGGAACCTCCCCCATTGTCCAGCCTTGCACAAAGGCTAGTCCGGGGATGGAGTGTAGCTGCTCTTAGTTAGTATGTGGGGAGTAGGAGTGGAAGGAGGAAGGAGCCTTCACCACTACCACCTCCTGCCCTGAGCCTGTCTCTGCCTTGCACAGCCACATTTGCAGTCACTGCACATTCCTGTCTACAGGGACTGCCCCCACCCTAACCCAAACCCTGCCTTCTCCTGTAGAGTGGTGCAGCCCCCACCCCCCTCCACACTCACGCTGTCTCATGGCTGTGCTGTAAAGGCAGGACTTGGCCCAAACTGTTTAATATGCTATTACTTCTGTCCCTTGCCCGGGGATAGTGAATCAGAGGCAATGGTATGAATTAAGCATTAGTGACTGAAGATAACCTGCTACAGCCATCTCTTGGGATTATAATAAATCTCATAATGAAAGTGATGATTCAAGGTCTTGGGACCACACCTCTCAGCAGTTGTTATTAATTTGACTAATAGTAGCACCTAGCAGCAGCAAACAGAAATCAGGGCCCTATTATGGTATGCACTTCCTCTCCCCCCCTAAAAACAACCCTTGCCCCAGGAGTTTACAGATGAGGTATAAACCAGTAGATTATCATCTAGTTTTTCAGTGAGATGGTTCAAAGCTGACTTTACCCCCATCTATAGGTACTGACATGGGGAGAGCAGAGGGCTCTTTACTCTCGCGGACAAAAGCAGTGTGAGATCTCACAGCCAGAAGTTGAAGTCAGCAAAGAGGAAAGTGGAAGTGAAATGCAGATTGTTAACAGGGAGGATAATAAAGTGCTTCAGTTATTATCCAGGTCGGTGGTGAATTCTGCAACAGTCATGGTTTCTAAATCTAGCTCAGACGTCTCTTGCTACAAGACATGTTTGAGTTAAACCATGAATTATCGGACTGGTTGCAGAAGGTGCTGTGTGTGGTTCTCTGGCCTGGGTTACAAAGGAGATCAGTCTAGATGGTAGTACGATCCCTTCTGGTCTCAAAACATAGAAATCTTCATGTGAATAGTGTCTCAGGAAATTTCCACTGTCAAAATGAGTCAGACAGGTTTGGAAACTGCTCCTGCACAGATATTAAGACCAGATGGGACCATTAGCATCATCTAATCTGACTTCATGCATTGTCCAGCCCAGTGACTCGCACTCAATGATTCCTGCATCCTGCATGCTTGTGGCTGTGGTGCAGTATATGCTTTTATAAAGAGGTGTTATGTGAACTGAAGCACAATAAACCAGAGGGCAATGATGGCACTGTATTGAGTGGGGGAGAGGCATCCAGTCGGCACTGCACTGGTGGTTTACAGGGTCTGAAAGTAAGTAAATGAAACTAACAGATGGGCCATCGGCAAAATAGTAGACCAAAAATCTACAGAAATAAATTCCCCTAGATGTGAAGGCCAGAAGGGACCATTCTGTCCATCTAATCAATAGTCCATCATAACCCAGGCCAGAGCGTCACAGCCAGCAATGCCTACATGCAGCTCAATAACTGTGGTTGAGTGAGAGCAGAGCTTTTAGAAAGAAATGGGCAGTCACAATGTAAAATAAACTCCTTTCAGTTTTGAGGGTTGCAGCTGCTACTGGTAGCTTGAGTAGGTATCAATATTGAGGTAGCTATGTAATTTTCGGGTTGAGAGTGTCTAAGATCAGCCCTGACACAGAGCGCGGACTGGTTTTACTTAACTGCCAAAAAGCGCCAACTCCCAGTGCTAGAACTCACTAATAATAGGAACACTGCTGGCAGCAGAGTCAGAAGCGCCGACTCTAACCTCAGAGCGTGAAATGTTTTTACTTTATCGATATGTGGCTTGTTATCATCTCATCTTAGCACCTGTTGAGGCCTCCTTTCCAGTTGCAGGCAGTCAGCAGGAAAGCTGCAGAGCAGGCATACCAGTATTATTTTCACACCTTTGTGCAGACACGGCTGCTGAGCTTTTGTTTTTTCCTCTTTGTGGTTTGTGATTTGCGTTTCACTATCTGCTAAATGACAAAGAAGTGAGCTGTGGCAACACCAGCACACCTTAAAAAAAGGCCAGGCCAGAACTGTTAGCAACTTCCCTTTTCTAAGGGAAGACAAAAATGTGAATAAAATATTTGTAATTCACTTGACTGCAGACCAGACACAGCCAAAACTCTTTGCCTGAGGGGTAAGGGTAGCACTGAGGGAACCTGAGATTGGGGATGGTGCCATTGAGATGGAGGCTTGGTTTTCTGTGTATAATTGCCTTGGAGAAAACAAAACCCCATCATCCCTGCTAGGGCTGTGATCCTCTCAAATCTCCTGTCTCAAGCAGGTTTGTAATTGATAAGTAAAGTTAACTATAGCTTTAGTTACATGAATGATGGACTTGTCTGGGTTACAGAATGAATTAACTTTTCCAGGACATTAAGACTGTTACATTGGTGATTCATTTAATGAATGTTTCTTTGAGCTGTATAAGTAAATACTCAAAGATTATTTATTATTTTTATAACTAGAGGCTCCAGTCCTGGACCAGGATCCCATTGTACTAGATGCTGTCGAAACACAGAACAAAAAAGACAATCCTTGCCCCAGAGAGCATTCAATCTAAGCGACAGCAGATAAATACAGACAGACAGATGGGGGAGCACGAGGGAACTGGTCAGCATGATGGGCAGTGGTCTCAGCTGCTCAGTTGCTTTATTGGGGCTGAGTGTTTTGTAGCTGTTTTTGCAGAAGAGAGTTTTAAGGAAGGATCTGAAGTAGGGCAGCTCTTTGCTTTAATATGTGCAGCACCTGGATGTTTGATTCACTGTTATGGCAGGCCAAATTCTGCTTTGAGGTGCAATGATGTAAAGCTGCAGTATCTCTGTTGGGGAGATTTTCAAAGTCACAAATGGCTTGTAAACATGTATGTAGTTTGAAAATTTCCCAAGTGGCTTCAGGTGACTGTTTCTGTTTACACTGGGGCAGGAGAAAGCAGATAATCGTCTATTGTCAGTTAGCAATAATCACTATATGGAACATAGATTCTAGAACTGGAAGGGACCTCGAGAGGTCATCGAGTCCAGTCCCCTGCCCTCATGGCAGGACCAAATTCTGGCTAGACCATCCTGGATAGACATTTATCTAACCTACTCTTAAATATCTCCAGAGATGGAGATTCCACAACCTCCCTAGGCAATTTATTCCAGTGTTTAACCACCCTGACAGTTAGGACCTTTTTCCTAATGTCCAACTTTACATGTAGTAAGATTACACATATGCACACACAAACCTTATCATTTCCTCACAACAATGCAAATACTAAAATGCAAGAACATTATAAACCTCTGACTCCCACCATGATACCAGTCTCTAAGTGTTATTCTGCTGGTGTCAGGCTACTACATCCCAGCCATACTAGTATCCCAACATGCTCACTGTCAGTTAAGTGACACATATCAAAGAAGAGAACATTTCATTGCAATACCAAGTGTATGAGCAAGCGGTTACTAACATGGATGTGTGTGGGCAGTTTGCTGAGTAATATATTATAAGCCCCAAAGGCCTGTATGCTAGAAGTGGGTCAAAATGCTCTATCAAAGCTATTTCCACATGTTTATTTCCCCCCCACATGCACACACTGTTCCTCACAACCCAACTGCTGCAAATGGACCATTTTGATTACCATGACAAAATTTTTTTTCTCTCCTGCTGGTAATAGCTCACCTTAACTGATTGTGTATGGTAACAAATAAATTTGTTAGTCTCTAAGATGCCACAAGTACTCCTGTTCTTCTTCCATCAGAACTGTTTTAGACAGAAAATGGTTTTTTGACTAAAAGGAAATGTTTGTGACAAAATTCTTGTTTTCATAATTTTTTTACATTTTTGTTGAAAATTGAAGAATGTCCCCAAATTTTTGAAAAAGGCTTATGACAAATGTGAAAGTTTTTCACTTTATTTTTCACATAGTGAAATAGTCATTTCCTGACTGGCTCTGTTTTCTGCTGGTGATCTTGCAGGTGAGCCCAGGGGCTGAGAGCAGCACATTGTTGTACATAACAACAACAAGCTCAGTAAATACACCTTGGAACTAACATTGGTTGTTTCACTGCAGAATCACAGTCATGAATTTCAGTGGGATTTTTACAGCCCAAACAAATCCAATATCTAACTTCCCATTCTCTTTCCTCTGTTTAACTCTCTAAGGGCTGGTCCACACTACGGGGGGGAAATCAATCTTAGATACGCAGCTTCAGCTACGTGAATAACGTAGCTGAAGTTGAATATCTAAGATCGGATTACTCACCCATCCACACCGCGCGGGATCGATGTTCGCGGCTCTCCCTGTCAATTCCGGAACTCCGTTGGGGTTGATGGAGTTCCGGAATCGATATAAGCGCGCTCGGGGATCGATATATCGCGTCTAGATTAGATGCAATATATCGATCCCCGAGCAATCGATTTTAACCCGCCGATACGGCGGGTAGTCTGGACGTGGCCTAACACAGTTAATCAAAGCTACACTTTCCCCAAGTGGCTTGTTTTAAAGGGCACTTGAGGGATTGATGCTAGGGCTGCAGTATGCCTGCCTCACTGTGTTATGTTGCCCAAACCATTATTTTCAAAGTCCCAATATTGCATCCCAGGAAGAAAAACTTTGGGTTTCTGTGTCAGCTTTGCTTGAGTAAAGGCGGTATCACATTTGCTGAGTCTGTTTTACTTCTCATGCTTGCTCAGTGGTGATTCCTGGATCAAGTGACATAGTGCTGCTGCTGATAGATAGCATCTGCTTGTTTTGTTCAGGAAGTTAGGTTATATAACTTGTTCTGGATTGTGTGTACTCAGCTACACTCACGTCCGGGGTTAGCTGATGTGTCGCTGCCGTATGACAGCAGAGATAGTAGTTCAGAGAATTTAATCTGTAAAATAGATGGGCAGGTACCCAAATAACTTCTTAGGCCTGGTCTACACTATGAGTTTATGTCAAATTTAGCAGTGTTAAATCGACTTAACCCTGCACCCGTCCACACAACGAAGCCATTTTTGTCGACCTAAAGGGCTCTTAAAATCAATTTCTGTACTCCTCCCCGACGAGGGCAGTAGTGCTGAATTCAACATTGCTATTTCGAATTAGGATTAGTGTGGCTGCAATTCGATGCTATTGGCCTCTGGGAGCTATCCCACAGTGCACCATTATGACTGCTCTGGACAGCAATCTGAACTCGGATGCTCTGGCCAGGTAGACAGGAAAAGCCCCGCGAACTTTTGAATTTTATTTCCTGTTTGCCCAATGTGGAGCTCTGATCAGCACAGGTGACCATGCAGTCCCAGAATCAACAAAGAGCTCCAGCATGGACCGTATGGGAGGTACTGAATCTGATTTCTGTATGGGAAGATTAATCTGTTCTATCAGAATTCCCTTCCAAAAGACGAAATGCCAAAACATTTGAAAAAATCTCCAAGGCCATGATGGACAGAGGCCACAATAGGGACTCAACAGAGTGTTGTGTAAAACTTAAGGAGCTGAGACAAGCATACCAGAAAGCGAAAGAATCAAATGGACACTCACGGAGGGAGGGACGACTGACGACTGTAGCTATCCCGCAGTTCCCGCACTCTCCAAAAACTGGCTGAGCTCCCAATGCCTGAAAGGTCAAAAACATTGTCACGAGTGGTTCAGGGTATATGTCATCAGCCCCCCTGCCCCCGTGAAAGCAAAGGGAAAAAAATCTTTTCTCAACTTTTTTCAATATCACCGTATGTCTACTGGATGCTGCTGGCACATGCGGTGCTGCAGTGCGACATAGCAGCATCCCTTGCCTTGCCTTGCGGATGGCAGACGGTACAGTATGACTGGTATCCGTTATCATCGTTCCATGCGTGCTCCTGGCTGGCCTCGGTGAGGTCAGTCGGGGGCGCCTGGGCAAAAATGGGAATGACTCCAGGTCATTCTCTTCTTTAAGTTTTGTCTAATGGAGATTCAGTCCTGCCTGGAATACCATACTAGCTGGAGGCTTCTGCCTCAGGCTGCTCTCCCCAGTCAGCAGCACCACGTGGTCACGCCTACCCCTTGCTACCAGGGCTCACAATCAGATACTTAGACCTCTACATTTTGCTGCAAATAAAAAAATTAAGCTGCCATTTAGAATTGTCCCCCAACATACACATCCATGGTCCTAGAGGGAGCACCTGAAAGGAGTTTCATCTGCATGAAGTGTCGTCTGATAGAGCTGCTGGAGGAAAAGGTAAGGGGACTGGAGATGCAAGTGGAAACTCTGGCTGAGTTTAGAAGGGGATTTGAGCAGATGATGGAACGCAGACATGATGAGGCACAGGGGACAAGCTCAGGCGAGCGGACAAAAGCAGGACCTAAGGACTCTGAGGAGGGACTGCTGGGTGAGGAAAGTGGACGGTGGAAGCATGTCACTAGGAGAACCAGACAGAGGATAAGACGGGCCAGCGATGGACAAATAGAACTCAGGAATAGGTTTGCTGAGTTGGGAAATGAAGATGGAACACAGCAGGCTGCTGAAGGAGTAACGGCAAGGAAGAAGAGGCAAGCAGCTAGTCCTGCAGATGGAGGGGAGCAGTCAGTGGAGGCAACATCAAGTACGAGCCCTAGGAGGATTGTGAGGGCGAATACAAATTGGGAGGAATCACAGCCAGCTGCTGTGGGGGATAGACCGGAGAATCGCATTGTCACCAGGAAAAGGCAAGTCTACGTGATTGGAGACTCTCTACTGAGAAGAGTAGACAGGCCTGTAACTAGACCTGATCGGGAGAACAGAAGAGTGTGCTGTCTGCCGGGGGCTAAGATACAGGATGTGGACTTGAGCCTGAATATGATCTTAGCGGGAGTGGGAAAAAATCCATTGATTATCCTTCACGTGGGAACGAACGACACGGCTAGTTACTCACTGGACTGTATCAAGGAGGACTATGTCAGACTGGGGAAGAGGCTTAAAGACATCGAGGCTCAGGTGATCTTCAGTGGGATTCTGCCGGTTCCTAGAGCGGGGCGACGAAGGAGTGACAAGATTATGGCGATCAACAGATGGCTCAGGGAGTGGTGTTATAAGGAGGGCTTTGGGATGTACGGTCACTGGGACGCATTTACGGATAGACAACTGTTTGCTCAGGATGGACTTCATCTCAGCAAGGAGGGAAATAGAATTCTAGGATGGAGGCTCGCCGACCTCATCAAGAGGGCTTTAAACTAGAAAGTTGGGGGAGATGGTTGGGAAATGTTCGGGAGATCTCCACGCCAGAACATAACCTGGAGAGGGAAGTAAACAAAGTGAGCGGGGATACCCTTGCGGCCCCAAGATTTGATCCAAGGAGGAATAGTGGAGTAGAAACCAGAGTAACGGGTGATGCTGGTGGTAGAAAGTTTGTGCACGACGGGGGAAAGAATGTCACTGACACCAAACGCCGAAAATTAAAAGGTTTGTACACTAATGCGAGGAGCCTAGGTAACAAGATGGAGGAACTGGAGTTACTCGTGCAGGAAGTGAAGCCGGATATTATAGGGATTACCAAAACCTGGTGGAATAGTACTCATGACTGGAGCACGGGTATTGAAGGCTATGTGCTGTTCAGAAAAGACAGGAAGAAAGGCAAAGGTGGGGGAGTAGCCTTGTACATCAATGATGAAATTAAATGTAGCGAAATAAGATGCGATGGAATGGATAAGACAGAGTCCGTCTGGGCAAAAATCACGCTGGGTAAAAAAGCAACTAGAGCTTCCCCTGAGACAGTGCTTGGGGTGTGCTACAGACCGCCGGGATCGGATTGGGATATGGATAGAGACCTCTTTAATGTCTTTAATGAAGTAAACACAAAGGGGAAATGTGTGATTATGGGGGACTTCAACTTCCCGGATATAGACTGGAGGACGAGTACTTGCACGAATAATAGGGGTCAGATTTTTCTGGATGTGATAGCGGATGGATTTCTTCATCAAGTAGTTGAAGCACCTACAAGAGGGGATGCCATTTTAGACTTGGTGTTGGTGAGCAGTGAGGACCTCGTAGAAGAAATGGTGGTAGGGGACAACCTTGGTTCGAGTGATCATGAGCTGATTCAGTTCAAACTAGATGGAAGGATAAACAAATGTAGATCTGCGATTAGGGTTTTTGACTTCTCCAGGGCTAATTTTAAAGAGTTAAGGAAATTAGTTAGGGAAGTGGACTGGATGGAGGAATTAGTGGATTTAAATGTGGAGGAGGCCTGGAATTACTTTAAGTCACAGCTGCGGAGACTGTCGGAAGCCTGCATCCCGAGAAAGGGGAAAAGAACCATGGGCAGGAGTTGTAGGCCAAACTGGATGAGCAAGCAACTCAGAGAGGGGATTAGACAAAAGCAGAAAGCTTACAGGGAGTGGAAGGAAGGCAGGATCAGTAAAGAAAGCTACCTTGCTGAGGTCAGAACATGTAGGGATAAAGTGAGGAAGGCTAAAAGCCACATTGAACTGGAACTTGCAAAGGGAATCAAAACCAATAGTAAAAGGTTCTACAGCCACATAAATAAGAAGAAAACAAAGAAAGAGGAAGTGGGGCCGCTATACACTGAGGATGGAATGGAGGTTAAGGATAACCGAGGCATGGCCCAACATCTAAACAAGTACTTTGCCTCGGTTTTTAATAAGACTAGTGAGGAACCTTGCGATGATGGAGGGATGATAAACGGGAATGTGGATATGGAAGTGGATATTACTGCAACTGAGGTAGAGGCCGTACTTGAACAGCTCGATGGGACAAAGTCGGAGGGCCCGGACAATCTCCACCCGAGGATATTAAAGGAACTGGCGCGTGAAATTGCGAGCCCGTTAGCGAGAATTTTTAAGCAATCGATAAACTCGGGGGTTGTGCCGTATGACTGGAGGATTGCTAATGTAGTTCCTATTTTTAAGAAAGGGAATAAGAGTGATCCGGGTAATTATAGGCCTGTTAGCTTGACGTCTGTAGTATGTAAGGTCTTGGAAAAAATTTTAAGGGAGAAAGTAGTTAAGGACATAGAGGTCAATGGGAATTGTGATGAATTGCAACACGGATTTACTAAAGGTAGATCGTGCCAAACCAATCTGATCTCCTTCTTTGAGAAGGTGACGGATTACTTAGATAAAGGAAATGCGGTAGATATAATTTACCTAGATTTCAGTAAGGCGTTCGACACGGTTCCGCACACGGAGCTGTTAGTTAAATTGGAAAAGCTGGGAGTGAATATGAAAGTTGTAAGGTGGATAAGGAACTGGTTAAAGGGGAGACTCCAGAGGGTCGTATTGAAAGGTGAACTGTCGGACTGGAAGGAGGTCACCAGTGGAGTCCCTCAAGGATCGGTTTTGGGACCGATCTTATTTAACCTTTTTATTACTGACCTTGGCACAAAGAGTGGGAATGTGCTAATAAAGTTTGCGGATGACACGAAGCTGGGGGGTATTGCTAACACGGAGAAGGACAGGGCTACAATTCAGGAAGATCTGAACCACCTTGTAAACTGGAGTAATAGAAATAGGATGAAATACAATAGTGAAAAGTGCAAGGTCATGCATTTAGGAATTAATAATAAGAATTTTGGATATACGTTGGGGGCGCATCAGTTGGAAGCAACGGAGGAAGAGAAGGACCTTGGGGTACTGGTTGATAGCAGGATGACTATGAGTCGCCAATGTGATACGGCTGTTAAAAAAGCAAATGCGATTTTGGGATGCATCAGGCGGGGTATTTCCTGCAAGGATAAGGATGTGTTAGTACCGTTGTATACGGCGTTGGTGAGACCCCATCTGGAATACTGTGTGCAGTTCTGGTGTCCCATGTTCAAGAAGGATGAATTCAAACTGGAACAGGTTCAGAGACGGGCTACGAGGATGATCCGAGGAATGGAAAAACTGCCTTATGAAAAGAGACTCAAAGAGCTTGGCTTGTTTAGCCTGGCCAAAAGAAGGCTGAGGGGGGATATGCTCGCCCTATATAAATATATCAAGGGGGTTAACGTTAGGGAGGGAGAGGAATTATTTAAGTTTAGTACTAATGTAGCCACGAGGACGAATGGGTATAAACTGGATATTAGGAAGTTTAGACTTGAAATTAGACGAAGGTTTCTGACCATTAGGGGAGTGAAGTTCTGGAATAGCCTTCCGAGGGAAGTAGTAGGGGCAAAAGACTTTCCTGGCTTTAAGACAAAGCTTGATAAGTATATGGAGGGGATGTTATGATAGGATCGTTAATTTGGGCAATTGATCTTGAATTACCACCAGACAGGTCTGCTCAATGGTCTGTGGGGAGATGTTGCATGTGATGGGTACTGAGTTGCTGCGGAGAATTCCTTCTTGGGTGCTAGCTGGTGACTCTTGCCCACATGCTCAGGGTTTAGCTGATCGCCATATTTGGGGTCGGGAAGGAATTTTCCTCCAGGGCGGATTGGCAGGTGCCCTGGAGGTTTTTCGCCTTCCCCTGCAGCGTGGGGCACGGGTTGCTTGCTGGTGGTGTCTCTGCAGCTTGAGGTCTTCAAACCATTTTTGAGGATTTCAATAACTCGGTCCTGGGATAGGGGTTGTTATAAAATTGGATGGGTGGGGTTCTGTGGCCTGCCTTGTGCAGGAGGTCAGACTAGATGATCAGATTGGTCCCTTCTGACCTATGAGTCTATGAGTCTATTTTATATTTTACCAGTGTCAACCAAAGGCCCACACACAAATGGAGATTCAGTCCTGCCTGTGCTTCTATCCTAGTGCTTATCACAGATTCCCATTTTCAGCTATAGGCTCAGCAAGTGCAGAATGTTGGTTCACTCTACTTCGCTGATCTCTGCTTGCCGAGGCAATAAAGTCAGTGTTGTTTCAAATTCATGCATTCTTTATTACTTCATCACACAAATGGGGGGGACAACTGCCACGGTAGCCCAGGAGGGGTGGGGGAGGAGAGAAGCAACGGGTGGGGTTGTTGCAGGGGCATCCCCTAGAATGGCATGCAGCTCATCATTTCTGCTGGATGTCTGAGGCTCTGACCCAAAGCGACTGTTTGCCTCTCTGGTTCTTTAGTAGTCTTGCCTGATATTCTAGGCAGGACTGACTCTCCATTAGACAAAACTTAAAGAAGAGAGTGACCTAGAGTTAGGGTTAGGGCAATCCAGGGAAAAGGGTGCGAAATGATTGTCTGCTGTTGCTTTCACGGAGGGAGGATTGACTGACGACATTTACCCATAACCACCTGCAACAAATTTTTGGCCCCATCAGGCATTGGGGTCTCAACCCAGAATTCCAATGGGCAGGGGAGACTGCAGGAACTATGGGATAGCTACCCTCAGTGCAGCACTCCGGAAGTCTACACTAGTCTCGGCACATGGCCGCACACAGCTGAATCAATGTGTTTAGTGTGGCCACGTGATTTGACTTTATACAAACTGTTTCCAAAAATCGATTTCTGTAAAATCGGAATAATTCCAAAGTGTAGACATATCCTTAGAATCAGCATTTACTATTTCTTAAAGATTTTCCTGAATGTGCCGCTGACCCTGACCCCCTAATTGCTAATGCCTAAAAAACACTAAACCTAAGATTAAGTCTTAAACCCTTACAAACCCTTATCCCTAAACCCTGCCCATAGCCCTAAACTTAGAGGAGAGTGAGGATTGGAGTTATTTTTGGGTTAGGGAAGTGGTTCTCAAACTTATTTGATTGCCACTCCCCCCTTCTTTGTGTCTGTAGGAGTTGACCACTCCTGTCCCCAAGTTCATATAATGCCACCCAGCTCTGAAGGCAACGTGGAGAGCAGTGGCTACAGGCGGGACCCCCAGCGCTGAAGCCAGCACCATGCCAGCAGCAGCACAGCGGTATGGGTGGTGATGTGAAAAGTGATATTCATCAATATCACTTTTCACAGCAGACTTGGCGCCCCATTGCCACCCTTACTTCTGTACTTTGCTGCCACCCCAGGGCTGACAGCCAGAGCCCTGCTGCCTCCAGATAAGGGATTGCGAGTAGGGGTGGTAGGTGGAGGAGTGCCCAAGTGGCAGAGCTCCGGCTGTCCCCTTTATTCCCAGCTTCCAGGTGTGCACAGCCTTTCTGCACAAGCCCCAGACACCAAGGGCTGACAACTAGAGCTCTTATTAAAAAAAACCCAAAGAAGCGCACAGCTTGCATATCCCTTGACACATTCCGATGCCTCCCTTGAAAGGCCCATCCTGTAGTGTGAGAAATGCTTGATCAGAGTTTAGGGATAGGGTTAGGGTAATGTTAGGGGTTGGGTTAGGGTTAGGGATAGGGGTTGAGGGTAGCATTAGGGATAGGGTTAGGTTAGGGTAATGTTAGGGGTTAGGATAGGGATTAGCGGGTAGGGTTAGGGATAGGGTTAAGTTAGGGTTAGGGTAACCCAACCCCAAATTAACCCCAACCCCAACCCCTACCCCTACCCCTAACCTTAGGGTTTGGGGTTAGGGG